>NC_091460.1:24154467-24829467 GCF_027789765.1 Dendropsophus ebraccatus | reverse complement strand
CCCCCAGCATGGTGTGTGGGGTAATATACAGGACTACATCTCCCAGCATGGTAAGTGTGGTAATATACAGGACTACATCTCCCAGCATGGTGTGTGGTAATAAACAGGACTACATCTCCCAGCATAGTTTGTGTGGTAATATACAGGACTACATCTCCCAGCATGGTGTGTGGTAATATACAGGACTACATCTCCCAGCATGGTGTGTGTGGTAATATACAGGACTACATCTCCCAGCATGGTGTGTGTGGTAATATACAGGACTACAACTCCCAGCATGGTGTGGGGTAATATACAGGACTACATCTCCCAGCATGCTGTGTGGTAATATAAAGGACTACATCTCCCAGCATGGTGTGTTGTAATATACAGGACTACATCTCCCAGCATGGTGTGTGTGTGGTAATATACAGGACTACATCTCCCAGCATGGTGTGTGTTAATATACAGGACTACATCTCCCAGCATGGTGTGTGGGGTAATATACAGGACTACATCTCCCAGCATGGTGTGTGGTAATATACAGGACTACATCTCCCAGCATGGTGTGTGGTAATATACAGGACTACATCTCCCAGCATAGTGTGGGGTAATATACAGGACTACATCTCCCAGCATGGTGTGTGTGGTAATATACAGGACTGCATCTCCCAGCATGGTGTGTGGTAATATGCAGGACTACATCTCCCAGCATGGTGTGTGGTAATATACAGGACTACATCTCCCAGCATGGTGTGTGGTAATATACAGGACTACATCTCCCAGCATAGTTTGTGTGTAATATACAGGACTACATCTCCCAGCATGGTGTGTGGTAATATACAGGACTACATCTCCCAGCATGGTGTGTGGTAATATACAGGACTACATCCCCCAGCATGGTGTGTGGGGTAATATACAGGACTACATCTCCCAGCATGGTGTGTGTGGTAATATACAGGACTACATCTCCCAGCATGGTGTGTGGTAATAAACAGGACTACATCTCCCAGCATAGTTTGTGTGGTAATATACAGGACTACATCTCCCAGCATGGTGTGTGGTAATATACAGGACTACATCTCCCAGCATGGTGTGTGTGGTAATATACAGGACTACAACTCCCAGCATGGTGTGGGGTAATATACAGGACTACATCTCCCAGCATGCTGTGTGGTAATATAAAGGACTACATCTCCCAGCATGGTGTGTTGTAATATACAGGACTACATCTCCCAGCATGGTGTGTGTGTGGTAATATACAGGACTACATCTCCCAGCATGGTGTGTGTTAATATACAGGACTACATCTCCCAGCATGGTGTGTGTGGTAATATACAGGACTACATCTCCCAGCATGGTGTGTGGTAATATACAGGACTACATCTCCCAGCATAGTGTGGGGTAATATACAGGACTACATCTCCCAGCATGGTGTGTGTGGTAATATACAGGACTGCATCTCCCAGCATGGTGTGTGGTAATATGCAGGACTACATCTCCCAGCATGGTGTGGGGTAATATACAGGACTGCATCTCCCAGCATGGTGTGTGGTAATATACAGGACTACATCTCCCAGCATGGGGTGTGTGTTAATATACAGGACTACATCTCCTAGCATGGTGTGTGTGGTAATATACAGGACTACATCTCCCAGCATGGTTTTTGGGGTAATATACAGGACTACATCTCCCAGCATGGTGTTTGGTAATATACAGGACTACATCTCCCAAGACGGTGTGTGTGGTAATATACAGGACTACATCTCCCAGCATGGTGTGTGTGGTAATATACAGGACTACATCTCCCAGCATGGTGTGTGGTAATATACAGGACTACATCTCCCAACACGGTGTGTGTGGTAATATACAGGACTACATCTCCCAGCATGGTGTGTGTGGTAATATACAGGACTACATCTCCCAGCATGGTCGGTGGTAACATACAGGACTACATCTCCCAGCATGGTCGGTGGTAACATACAGGCCATAGAGTTTTTGCTATGGGGCCCCATGAATCCTAGTTACACCCCTGAATATATAAGTACACATACGTCCCAACGTTTTAGACGGCCAAAGAGGGACACTTGTGGTTTACTCTAGGAAAATTGTTTCAGTAACTGTGCGTTATTTGCACGGACCCTCTGTCACATAGGTGACACGGACGCACAATGGCTTAATCATTGTTTTGTGGCACAGATCATGTCCCCAAACAGATCGGTAACACCTACAGATGTGTGTATAGGGCAATGTATAAACTGCATGTGTGCTATGATGTGTGACAGCGGCCATAATGTCACATGATTCATCTGAATATAATAATTTTTAGGATCCAACTTGCATCACATGATAGAATAATATGTAAGCTTGAGTCTATTATGCGGAAACCAGACACTTTCTAGAGCAACATAGAAAGATTATTAATGCCAATCTAAGTCCTAGGTCAAAAAGAGGGACATGTAAAGTGTAAAGAGGGACAGAGGGACAAGGGTCAAAAGTGGGGATTGTCCCTCCAAAAGAGGGACACTTGGGAGGTATGGGTAAACATGGGCTCATGTGCATTCATCTGTGTGTGAACATACAAGCGTATAATCGGTGCTCAGCTGCCTGAGGCCAGTTTCACACGTACCAAAAGCCGCTGTGATTCCCAGTAGTGTCCGCTTAAATTAGTTTACATACTTGCAGCAGAATTTTCATTCTACTGTGAGTATATAAACCCCGTCCCCCTTAACCCACTGCAAACAGGCCAATACTTTACCCGTTCACGCTCCGGCCTGCTTCTGGGGCTCACGTAGATCCAGCTCAGCCAATCAGTGCGCTGTCCTGCCGCCCTTACTGATTGGCTCAATGGGACCTATGGGAGTGGGGAGCCACAGAAGCAGGCCGGAGCGTGGACAGGTAAAGTATTCTTCTGTCAACAGTAGGTTAAAGGGGTTGTACACCATTTTTTTCCCATCAAATCAACTGCTGCCATAAAGTGCCAGAGATTTGTAATTTACTTCTATTAAAAAATCTCAAGCCTTCCAGTACTCATCAGCTGCTGTATGCCCAGTAGGAAGTTGTATTATTTCCAGTCTGTAGAGCAGGAGAGGTTTTCTATGGGGATTTTCTGCTGCTCTGGACAGTTCCTGACATGGACAGAGGAGGCAACAGAAAGCATGTGTCAGACTGGAAAGAAAACACTACTTCCTGCAGGACACACAGCAGCTGATAAGTACTGGAAGACTTAAGATTTTTTAATAGAAGCGAATTACAAATCTCTGGCACTTTATGGTACCAGTTGATTTGAAAGAAAAATAAAAAATTGGTGAACAATCCCTTTAAGGGGGAACAGGGTTTACACTGCTGAGAGTATGTAAACCCATTTAAATTGACACTACCTGAAATCCACAGAGGATTTCATGCTGTGAGTCCGCTGTGATCCTGTGTCCTGTCATTTTCTATGGCTGTACATAGTTGCAGCAGTTTTTCATTCCGCTTCGAGCATGTAAAGCCCCTTCCCACTTAACCCACCAGTGCTGCAGGAGAGGCTAGCTACGCCTCTGGTTATAGTGTTAGTATAGACAGGGCAGATTCTGGGGTTTCTGCCGCCTGAGGCAAACCTCAGGCGGCCGCCCCCTCACTAACCCCCCTCCCCCCGCCGCCGCCGCCGTAACCAAATCACCCGCGCCTGCACCCCCCGCACCCCTCCCCCCCCCTCAAGCCGGCCCTGCAGCCACTCACCTGTCCTGCAGCAGCTGTCCCATCCCGCTTACCGCTGTCTCCCGACCCTGCAGCCGCTCACCTCTCCTGCCGCAGCCGTCCCGTCCCACCGCTCACCGCTGTTACTTTCTGCGCTCCAGTGCCGTCAGTCAGCAGCTGTCATCGCCCTCCAGCGAGTCGTGAGTGCTTGGGGTCAGCGGGGGCATTGCGGCCCCCGCTGACCCCGGGCACTCACGACTCGCTGTAGGGCGATGACAGCTGCTGACTGACGGCGCGGGACAGCGGTAAGCGTTGGTGGCGGACGGGACGGCTGCGGCAGGACAGGTGAGCGGTTGCAGGGCTGCTGTCTGCCGCCCCCTGCAGGGGCGCAGAATCTGCCGCCTGAGGCGGAATACTCATTGCGCCTCATGGCAGAAACGGCCCTGAGTATAGATATGTACTGTGTATTACACCTACCCCTGCATTCATAACCTTTATGTTGATGTTTACCTGCTTTTTTTGCACGTCAGTGTCGCTGCTACTTGGTTACATCTGTACTATTTATTTACACCAGCTATTTGTTTACGAAACGGACTAGTTGCAATTTTAGGCTACGTTCACACTAAATGAATGATGGCCGTCTTTCATAACAAAAAAGTAGAAAGAAGGTAGGATACAGCTCACCCAGGTGATGTATTCCCAGCAGCGGTCAGTAGTCAGGGAAAGCGCACAAGCTTCCCTGACATAACAGCGGCCATCATTGCACAAATAACGTCCATTATTTTTGAGATAATGGACATTATTTGCACAATGTCAGAGGTTGTTAAAAAAGACAGACGGTATTTTAACACAGTGTGAACCAGGATAATGTTTGGTTTTGTTTTACCTTTTCACTGCTCTTTTTTGGAAGCCCCTCATTTTTGCGCTATTTGCATAAAATGGACACATTTTGGCGCCAAAATGATTGCCATCCAAAAAAAATCAGCTGCAAAACTAAAAAAAAAAAGTTGCGTGGACATAACCTTAAAGAGGTTGTCCAACATTTTTTCTTATTGGAAATGTGAATAATTTGTAATCTGTCCCTTTCCCTTAGTGGTTTTCTCTAACCTTTTTCGCCTCTGTGTCCCTGGGCAGCCTCTAATGCTGCTTTTTGTGTTTGTATACATAAAGAACTTCCAGGTCACAGGGGTCAGCAGTGACATCCCAGCTCTTAAAGCTTATAGCTCCACCCACTCTACCCATAGGCAGGAAATGTCTGTATTACTACAAGTCCCTATGAGTAGCATGGTGGCTCAGTGTCTGCCAACTACTTATGTTATCAAATCAACTAGTTTTTTCACACGTTTGTCTGTTGTAGGACTACAAACACCAGCACACATGTACATGATAGGAGTTGTAGTCCTAGATTACACATACACTTCAGTAACTATCCTACAGGTGGGCAGGATTCTGTTACAAGTTTACCTCAGCAAGAAATAGAATGGTGAGTGATATGAGGTGAAGACTCCTCTCTCCTCTCCATATTACAGACAGCAGCAGCACTTATCTAACACTGTACATCATTACAATACAATAGTATCAATATAGGGGGAGATGTATCACAGCCTGTGCAGGAAAGCAGTTACCCATAGCGACCAATCAGATTGCTTCTTTCATTTTTATAAAAGGCCTTGGAAAATGAAACCTAGAATCTGACTGGTTGCTATGGGCAACTGCTTCCCTGTTCCTCTACACAAGTTTTGATAAATCACCCCCATAGTTCCTTTATTTACTGTTTATAGCTCCAACCTATGCTGCAGTGCTGTACAGAGATTGTAGCCTGTCATGCTGTCCTTACTGCTGCAGTTTCTTCTGGGCTCAGATGTCAGTTACATGTTATGGGTGTGGCTGAAGAAATATATGCATAACCCCGCCCACCTGATGACTCACTGTTCCCTCACTGGCAGGAACAGGAAACAGAAAGAGAACAGAATATCACAGGAAGTAAAGAAAACACAGGCAGAGTGGTCATGTGACTAAGGCTGAGAACACAGTAAGCGCTGTAAATAAAAAATAGAAGTGTATGTGGAATACCCACAGAGGTCAATGCAATGCTAGTTTATTGAAAAATCCTGGACAACCCCTTTAAATGAGAAGTCTGGTGGAAATTGTTATAAGAGTATTGTATTGCCCCCCAAAATTCCCAATATACACTTATTACAGGAAATGCTTATAAAATGCTTTTTTCCCTGCACTTACTACTGCATCAAGGCTTCACTTCCTGGATAACATGGTGATGTCACTTCCTGGATAACATGGTGATGTCACTTCCTGGATAACATGGTGATGTCACTTCCTGGATAACATGGTGATGTCACTTCCTGGATAACATGGCGATGTCACTTCCTGGATAACATGGTGATGTCACGACCCGAATCCCAGAGCTGTGCGGGCTGTGGCTGCTGGGGAGGATGATTGCAGGGCGACACTGAGGGACACAGGGCACTGGAGGGACACTGAGCATCCCCCTGCCATCATCCTCTCCAGCAGCCACAGCCCGCACAGCTCTGAGTGTCGGGAAGTGACATCACCATGTTATCCAGGAAGTGACATCACCATGTTATCCAGGAAGTGACATCACCATGTTATCCAGGAAGTGAAGCCTTGAAGCAGTAGTAAGTGCAGGGAAAAAAGCATTTTCTAAGTATTTCTCATAATAAGTGTATATTAGGGATTTGTATAACTTTTGGGGGGAAATACTTTAATAAAAAAATTCTCCTTATTTTTACGTTGTACTATTTAGGCTGTATGGGTAGTGTGCAATACACTGACATCTTGGCATCTTTATTAAAAATTGAAATAGTAATATTATGCAAGATAATCTTGTTACATATAAATATCTGAATGCCCGTGCACGTTATCTGTCAGATTTGTATTTAATGTAATAGGACATCATTTGAATACCAACGCTGGATTAATTTGTAAATACCAATGGATTATGGTTTTAGTCTGTGTTTCTAGTCTCCTCCTCCTTATCTAATCCATTCTACATACATTTTGTTGTAGAATATAAATTAAATATTTGTCTTTTACACAAATTGCATACAACATAAAAAAGCAAGGTCCATCACATGTCTTACTATAAAAAATATGCAGCCTGAAGAAGGATTTATATAGCACATATATATCACTCCATAGTTTGAAATATAAAAACTCCTTGTTCCTTTGTACAGGCTTTTTGCACATAGCTTTGGCATGTGTGTTTGATCCAATAACTCGTATACAGTTGAAGAAAAAAAAGGGAACTTTTTAAAGTTACTTACGTTATTTTCCGGCGTATAAGACGACTGGGCATATAAGACGACCCCCAACTTTTCCAGTTAAAATATAGAGTTTGGGATATACTCGCCAGATAAGACTACCCCTCTCCCAACGCACACTAAATAAAGATTAATAAAAATATCTGAGAGGCAGAGAAGGAGGTTCAGTAATATTGGTAGGATACAAGGGCGGCCAGATGGGTGATAGAGGTGTGTTTTTCAAGGCACAGTGCCACTCTACCATAGCTCTTTTTTCCATACCCTGGGACTCCTGCAGCTTGCACTGCCCTTCATACGGTAGTCGCATACGATGGGGATGCGGATGTTTTTGAGCTCCCCCACGGTATGTGGCAACCACAGATTCTCCAGTCCAGATCAATGGTTTTTCAGCACCCACCCTATAAGACAACCCCTGAATTTTGGGAAGATTTTCCTGGGTTAAAAAGTAGTCTTATACGCAGGTAAATACTGTATGTTTTGGCATTTAATTATAGAAAATATTTATACCACTTTTTATATGTCACCATTGTATCATATAGGCCTTTAATTGTCTTTCTTTACCACTAATCATCTTTTCCAAACACTTCCTGTAGATTTTCCTGATGTTAAAGGGGTACTCCGACATTTTTTTCTTTCACATCAACTAGTTTCAGAAAGTTATATTGATACGTAATTTACTTCTATTTAAAGATCTCTAGTCTTACAGTACTTATCAGCTGCTACATGTGGTGCAGAAAGTGGTGTATTCTTTCCAGTCTGACACAGTGCTCTCTATTGCCACCTCTGTCCGTGTCAGGAACTGTCCAGAGCAGGAGAGGTTTTCTATGGGGATTTGTTACTGCTCTGGACAGTTCTTGATATGGACATAGGATGAAGCAGAGAGCACTGTGTTAAAATGAAAAGTATACTCCACTTTCTGCAGGACATACAGCACTTGATAAGTACTAGAAGACTGGAGATGTTTTTAATAGAAATTACTAATCTATATAATTTTCTCAAACCAGCTGATTTAAAAGAAAAATATTTTTGCCCCTTTAATAATCCTTTCCTGCACATGTGATTCAATTATCCAATGTTTCTAGATTCTTTGTGTGCACAGTGATCTCCAGATAAAATCACTGCCCTGTTATAGAATAAACATCAATAATCTGACTTGGTCCTTCTTAAACGACATACTAATTTTTTAGCAGGGATGAGCGAAGCAAATTGCAGTTACAGCAGAGCAGGGAGAGACTAACAGTCTGATATAGGGACAGAGAGGAGAGGAGGGCTGATTGTGGGGGATTGTTTGTTGGAGCTGTCAACCAAGTGTCCAGTTTACCAAGTAAGGGCCAGTTCACAGTGAGCAAGATTGTGGGAATTCCGCAGCAGAGATTTCTGCAGCGGAATCCCGTCATGCTCAGTGTGCTGGTGTAAGTGAATAAGAGGGCATGCGCTCTGCTCAAAGAAGTAACATGTTAGAGGAGAGGGAGCGGATGAGCATCAGCAATGGGAATTCCTTCTTTTAACATAATTATGCTTATAGCAAATTAGGCTTATGCAATATGTAGATTCTGTTCTACGTATTTTATTTTTACACTTAGGTCGTCTCTCACCTCTTTCACAATCTTACAAATAGGCTAGGTTTCCAAAATGTAAAAATGACGGCTGTCTTTTATAATAACAGTGCTCTCTGCTGTCACCTCTGTCCATGTCAGGAACTGTCAACAGCAGTAGCAGATCCCCATAGAGAACCACTCCTGCTCTGGACAGTTCTTAACATGGACAGAGGTGGCAGCAGAGAACACTGTTTCAGACTGGAAAAAATAGATCACTTCCTGCAGGACATACAGCAGCTAATAAGTACTGTAACACTGGAGATTTTTTTTTTTATAAAAGTAGGTTAGTTGCAAATCCGTATAACTTTCTGAGACCAGTTGATTTGAAAGCATTTTTTCCCTCTGGGGTAACACTTTAACAATCAGATCAATTATAAGATTGGTGATTGATATACAGATATCAAAATCCTAGTTGTTCTAAAGAGTTGTTAGTTTTTCCTTTTCACCACAGCAACAAATCGGGTTCTTTTCACCTGATGTGTACAGTTAACATACGCTTTGGGGGACATTTATTAAGTCCCCGCATCTCCAGCGCTACAGAGATTTATGTAGAGGCGGACCGCCTCTACATAAATCCCGTGCGTGTCGGTGCGCACAGCCGAAAACCTACGCCACCTGAAAGGTGGAGTAGGTTTTCGGCGTATATTTGCGCTGAAAAAATTATAAATCGCGCGGACTCTGAGTGCGCGCCCCCCGTAACGCCCCCTCCACACCCCCTCCCCGCCCCCCGGCGTACTCGGCTGAAAGTGCCGATATGCGAATATTTTATTCGCAAATCGGCCATTTGCGAATAAAAAAATATGCAAATCATCACTTTCCGCTGAAAATCATCCGTACGCCGGATGATACGTGTCGCCCAGAGTGCATAATATAAACAAAAAAGCTGCAATATACAAAGAAACGTACTGTATATTAGTGATGAGCGAATACTGTTCGATCAAATAGATATTCGATCGAATAGGGAGATATTCAAATATTCGATATTCGTACGGATATCCCGCGAATATTCGACAAATATTCGATAAGCGGTCAAATCCCCCAGCTTCCGGTTTAACCCTCCAAATGGTCATATAGATGTTTTTCACTAATCAAATACTTGTTCCCATAGACTTTAATGGGATCGAATATTCAATCGAATATTCAAATATTGGCAAAATATTCGTACGAATATCGAATATTCGAATATCTCACTATTCGCTCATCATTACTGTATATCTAATAGAGATGAGCAAAGTAAATCTGACAAATCAAAATTTGCTGTGAATTGGGCTGTCAATTCGCTTCATTCTGCCAAGCTAATTTCTGCTCATTTGTTGAGGAAATTCGCAAAAATAAAAAACAAAATGTCGTCCGCACATGCTGTCTTGAGCGTGACTGGACGTCAGAAAGAGATTAACCATAATCCCTAGCACCCGTCCAATCAGCTGCAGGCCCCTCTGTGATGTCACCCCTCCCCCTCTATATAAGGAGGTTCGGTAATGAAGGCGGCCAGTCGGCTGTGTGTGGAGGAGAGAGCAGGATGGCAGCAGGCAGTTAGAGCAGAGCAGGGAGAGACTAACAGAGTTATATAGGGACAGAGAGGAAAGGATAGGAGGGATGATTGTTGGTGATTGTTTTTTGTAGCTGCCAACCAAGTGTCCACTTTACCAAGTAACTGGGTACCTATAGGAATTCACTGGCAGGGATGATTGAATATCTGGATTTTTCAAGTTCATTTGAACTCGAACGTTCGGCTTCCCATTCACTTTGAATAGAACGACGATGGTTCAAGTTCGAATGAACTTGAAAAATCCTGATGTTCGATCATCGCTGTTCACTGGGATCAGTGAAGAAACAGTCATTATTATTCACTCGCTGAGCACTGTAATCTCCTATTAAGTTATGCCAAGTTACTGGGATCAGTGACTGGAGCGTGCGCCTTACATAATCAGTGCTCACACTCCACTCCTACTGTGTTATATACGTTGGGTTTTTATAGATTGGATGACTGACTGGCTGATTTACTATTTAAAAAAAAGAATCTAATATCTAATGTACACTTTAACATAACTTTAGAAAAGGTAATAATGCAATGTAATATTTTATGTTTTGTCCCCACACAGACCTTTACCCTGCTACTACAGATATGTTCTAGCTTTCATATTTGCCATAGATGAGATTAACAAGGATCCTGATATTCTTCCCAATGTGACTCTGGGATACCATGTGACTGATTCCTGTAACAATGTGAATAAGGCCATAGAGAATGTGTTACAGATTGTATCTGGTCCTGGGTACATAATTCCTAATTATTCCTGCACTGATCATTACAACGTGGCCGGTGTTATCGGGGATCAGTCCTCAAAGACTTCTCTACAGATATCCAATATACTAAATATGTATGGTTACCCACAGGTAATAAGTTTATTATGACATGAACATTTCACATTTTATATGACCTAAATCTGACATCAGAGTAATATATAATGAACAAGTCAAACAAGAGAAGAGAGGTGACACAAAACAAAAAAGGGTTAATTTGTGCTTAGATTATGTACTAATCAGGGAAATGCTCATAAGTTGTATGTGGCGGTCATCCAGCCAGTATTAGCGAAGGTACAGATACAAACTGCAAAGAAGTGTACATGACTTTATGAGGGTTGGATTAGCTCTGGATAAAATCACTCTAAGGGTACAAACCCACTTGCCGGATCTGCAGCGAGTCTCCTTGCTGCGTTTTTGCAGCGAGACTCGCTGCAGATCCTGGCCCTATACTTTCAATAGCAGAGAAACTCGCAGCAGGGATGTACATCCCTGCTGCGATTTTGTCTGCAGCCCGCCCCATTAACCCCCCGGCCGCCGGACATTATACATTACCGGGTCCCCGTTCCTGCTTGCTTCGGGGCTCCCGGTGTCTTCACGGCCCGCCCGGCCAATCAGTGCGCTGCGGCAGGGCAGCGCACTGATTGGCCGGGCAGAACGTGCCGGGAGCCGCCGAAGCAAGCAGGAGCGGGGACCTGGTAATGTATATCCTGCCCGCAGCCCCGGCCGCCCCCCCGCAGCCACGGCCACCCGATCGCAGCCCCGCAGCCCCGGCCGCCCGATCGTCCCCCCGCAGCCCCGGCCGCCCGATCGTCCCCCCGCAGCCCCGGCCGCCCGATCGTCCCCCCGCAGCCCCGGCCGCCCGATCGTCCCCCCGCAGCCCCGGCCGCCCGATCGTCCCCCCGCAGCCCCGGCCGCCCGATCGTCCCCCCGCAGCCCCGGCCGCCCGATCGTCCCCCCGCAGCCCCGGCCGCCCGATCGCCGGGGCTGCAGGGGGGCGTGTAAGCGATCAGTGCTGCGGGGGGACGGGCGATTGGGCGGCCGGGGCTGCCGGGGGACGATCGGGCGGCCGGGGCTGCGGGGGGACGATCGGGCGGCCGGGGCTGCGGGGGGACGATCGGGCGGCCGGGGCTGCGGGGGGACGATCGGGCGGCCGGGGCTGCGGGGGGGCGATCGGGCGGCCGGGGCTGCGGGGGGACGATCGGGCGGCCGGGGCTGCGGGGGGACGATCGGGCGGCCGGGGCTGCGGGGCTGCGATCGGGTGGCCGTGGCTGCGGGGGGGCGGCCGGGGCTGCGGGCAGGATATACATTACCAGGTCCCCGCTCCTGCTTGCTTCGGCGGCTCCCGGCACGTTCTGCCCGGCCAATCAGTGCGCTGCCCTGCCGCAGCGCACTGATTGGCCGGGCGGGCCGTGAAGACACCGGGAGCCCCGAAGCAAGCAGGAACGGGGACCCGGTAATGTATAATGTCCGGCGGCCGGGGGGTTAATGGGGCGGGCTGCAGACAAAATCGCAGCAGGGATGTACATCCCTGCTGCGAGTTTCTCTGCTATTGAAAGTATAGGGCCAGGATCTGCAGCGAGTCTCGCTGCAAAAACGCAGCAAGGAGACTCGCTGCAGATCCGGCAAGTGGGTTTGTACCCTAAATGTGTCCCTGAATTGTGGGAAATCCTTCTTAACCCCTCTATGACCGAGGTCATTGGTGCCAGGATGTCCGGGTTAAATTAATGCAATGTTCCTCCCCGCCTTCTAAGAGTCATAGCTAGGGATGAGCAAACTTTTGAAAAGTTCGGTTCGGTTCGATCTGGCGACCTTTCGATTTGTACGAACCAAACCTAAAACGAACCTTGCTACAACGGCTGAATGATTGCAGCTACAATAGTGGGATTCTGATATATTCTGGTATAGTTTCCTTTAATTGCAGTTGCTATTACAATGAAAAAAGTGGAAATAATCAAAGTGCAAAAATAATGGAAAAAAATAGTGAATAAAAATAATAATAATAAAATATAGTGAATAAAAGTGCAAAAATAGTGAAAAATATAGTAAAAAAAAAAGTTGAGGAAGAGGCGGCAACATTTGATTGCACCGAGGCCAGTATTGTTGAGAAGAGACAAGTTGAGGAGCAGGAGGAGGCAGCACTTGATTGCACCCAGACCAGTATTGTTGAGAACAGACAAGTTGAGGAGGAGGCACTTGATTGCACCCAGGCCAGTATAGTTGAGAAGAGACAAGTTGAGGAGCAGGAGGAGGAGGCAGCACCTGATTGCACCCAGCCGAGTATTGTTAGGAACAGACAAAATGAGGAGGAGGAGGAAAGGCAGGAGAAGGCAGCACTTGATTGCACCCAGGCCAGTATAGTTGAGAACAGACAAGTTGAGCAGCAGGAAGAGGCGGAAGTTGATTGCTCTCAGGCCAGTATTGTTGAGAACAGACAAGTTAAGGGACAGGAGGAGGCAGCACTTGATTGCACCCAGGCCAGTATTGTTGAGAACAGACAAGTTAAGGGACAGGAGGAGGCAGCACTTAATTGCACCCAGGCCAGTATAGTTGAGAAGAGACAAGTTGAGCAGCAGGAGGAGGCGGAAGTTGATTGCTCCCAGGCCAGTATAGTTGAGAAGAGACAAGTTGAGCAGCAGGAGAAGGCAGCAGTTGATTGCTCTCAGGCCAGTATTATTGAGAACAGACAAGTTGAGGAGATAAAGAAGGAGGCACCACTTGATTGCACCCAGGCCAGTATTGTTGAGAAGAGACAAGTTGAGGAGACAGCTTCATCAGCTCTTGATTGCACCCAGTATGTTTCCAAATAGACAATTTACGGTGAGGGCATTAGTAGGAGTAGTATTCTTTTGGACCCAGAAGGGCCTAGTACAGAGAACTTAAGTTGGAAGCTAAGAATATGCACGCTTGTAAAAATAATTTTTTATACATGACAAAATGTTGATGTAGAGTTTAGCACAGGACAGTCAACGTTAAAAAACCCTCTAACATTACAGCTAGTCTAGTAGGATATGGTGAATTAAATAGACAGACAACCTCACCCCCAGAATCCATGAGGTGAAGAAAGGACATTTAAAAAGGCATTCAAGAAGGCTTTACCCCAGTTCCATTATCCAAAAATACATTTCCAATTTTCATGAAATGGACACCTCACTGGCACTTGCTTTAAAAATTTACGCAATTACTCTGGGGTCAAACCTGTTGAATCTAGGCCTATCGCTGTTGGCGAGACATATATATATATATATATATATATATATATATATATATATATATCTTTTTAACACCAGTTTAATGTCCTAACCGAGTGTAGCGCCCAACCCAATGGATGTATGCTTTTGTGTTTTCTTAGTGCTGTCACCAGCTGGCTTAAGGGATAAGTCCGGTCAATTTATAAGTTTCTGGGTCAAGTAAGGGCACATAAAGTTATTGATTGCCTGGACTTATCTTTTAAAGTGGGTAGGGGAAAAACCCCTGATGGGGTATGGGAGTGACCTCCCACCCTCGCTTTGGTCACTCCCAAAAAACCTCACCCTATGGGTACCTTCACATGTGGCTGCGGGACTGCTGAGTAAAATCCACAGAATCAAACAAATGGTGGGACTGTGGTTGAAGCACTATAATACATTATTTACTCACAATTACATATACGTGTATATATTAAACACAAACAAATGTACAAAGTAGGTGATTATAATTATTTACAAGTGTTAGGGATGAGAGATGGGTCACCCCTGTTATGCCCTGCTCGGGTTGTTGTTGTCTGTCCCGTCACTGATGTCAATGGTCTTGGGTATATTTACATCAATAATACATGACATATACAATGGCAGGTATAGAGATAGGTTGTCAATAGAGGTGAGCGAACCTTGAGCATGCTCGAGTCGATCCGAACCCAAACGTTCGGCATTTGATTAGGGGTGGCTGCTGAAGTTGGATAAAGCCCTAAGGCTATCTGGAAAACATGGATACAGTCATTGGCTGTATCCATGTTTTCTAGACAACCTTGTAGCTTTATCCAAGTTCTGCAGCCCCCGCTAATCAAATACTGAACGTTCGGGTTCGGATCGATTCGAACCCGGTTTGCTCATCTCTAGTTGTCAATAATTGTTATGAAATCCCTTCTTCCGTTTTACCACAGGGCATTTTTTCCATCGGGCATTTTTATATCGTTCACCAAACGGAGTTCAGTACTATGGTGCCGTCCGGACATACGCAGTTCTGCGCTGAATTGGGTATTTGCGTCCAGCCCCATAGTACTGAAGGTGGCATAAAATCACCCAACAATGTGTTGTGGATTTTAGGCAGTAGAGAACCCGAAAAAAGCCTCTCATTGTAAAGACACCCGTAAATAAGGCAAGTTAAGCTGCCTTTCAGCGACTGTTTGTTGCTGTAACTAACTGTGGAGGTTTTTTATATCACAGTTGAAGGACAGCAGCCTCCGTGATATATACCCCATAGACAGCCTTATTCCACGCGTGACTGCATGCGAGGCGTGAAATCATTTGCACAGAGAAGAACCCCATTGGGATTTGCGGGTGCAAGACTTTACTACTCTCATGATATCAACAAAATACCTCAAGAACAGTTAGTACCCGCTAACAAAACGGTGAGTAGTGTTCCTTGCCATGGGTGCCAGGGATAAAGCCCCACGGCTATAGTTCGCAAAAGGTGAAATCCCCACTTTGTGAAGGATAGTCGTTGGGATTATTTTAGGGATGGTACTGTTCTTGGGGTATGGGTTGGACAGTGCACTGGTGTGAGGCATTAATCTGGTGTGGAGATGTAAAATGTCCAACACTCCATGGGCATTAAATTTGCAGATGGGATCTGTTTATTCAAATGTATCCAAATTAAGTAGGGAATTTTTAAGGTGATTTTTTTATTTATTTGGGGTCTAAGGGGAGAAAATTACGGATTTTTAAGTTTGGCACATATTTAGGATATTAAGGACAGTTTCTTGGACACACGGATTGCCATGCAAGATGGGTGACTGGTGACTTAGTCATTCACATCAGGCAGGGGGGTGGTATAATCCGATCTAATCCAGGCACGATTCATCTTCACAAAAGTCAGCATCTCAACACTGTGGCAAGAGAGCCTCGTTCTTTGCGGTGTTACAATGTTACCCGCCACACTGAACACCCTCTCTGACGCCACACTACTGGCTGGGCAGGACAGCAGAGCCGAAGAAAACTCTGCCAGTTGAGGCCAAATGTCCAGTTTCTCTGCCCAGTACTGCATGGGGTCGGTGACTCTTTGGGCAGGATACAATCCAAGTAGGCAGTGACCTGGTGGGTGAGCTCATGCTGGTCCACGCCATGAGTCCGGTCTTGTGTCCCCTCTTCAGAAGCTGGCTGCATGAAATCGCTCATCAGGGATTGTAGGCTGTAGCAACTTCTGACGCCTCCACTAGTGGTGGTGGGAGTGGAGCGCGCTGGTTCCCCCCGAGAGAATGTTGTCGGGGAACCTTGCTGGTCTCCCTGATAAGTCGAGACTAACTAACTGACTAGTGAGTAGGTTCCAGTAGTACATCAGTTTTGCCTCCCTCTGTGATGGCTGAAAAATTTCAGCCATTTTGCGGCGGAAGCGAGGGTCCACCAGGGTGGCCAGACAGTATTGGTCCCTCTGGCGGATGTCCACAACTCGGCTGTCATTCCAGAGACACTCCCGCAGACACCTTGCCATCTGAACCAAGGACAATGAGCGCCTCTCCTCTCCAATGTCCTCAGTGTAGTTCCAGGGTCTGCTGGGGTCCTCCTCCTTTTCCTCTACCACCTCATCCTCCATCTCCTCCTGTGATCAAGAGGCAGAGAAGCAAGGTGGCAGTGTGTGGAATGGCTGGGTGTAGACATCTTCCTCCTCCTCCTCATCCTTCATCTGCTCTTCATCCAGCTCTGGGCTCAATGCAATGTTCAGCCTTGGAGTGGTGGCCTAGGAATCCTCGCTGATGATGTTGGTCAGCGCACTTTCCAGAACATGGAGGAGTGGGATGATGTTGTTGATCCCACAGTCCTGCCTGCTCACAAAGAGAGTTACGTCCTCAAAAGGGATCAACCATTGGCAGACTTCCCACATTAACTGCCAGTGTGTGACTCGGAAGTCGCACTGTGGCGTGAAGCTGCCTGATTGCCCAATGAGGTAGTCTGTAACGGCTGACCTTTGTTTTTACAGGCGGTCCAGCATATGGAGGGCAGAATTCTAGCATGTTGGCACGTCGCAGATTAGCCGATGTTGGGGCATACTGCTCTGTCTCTGAATTCTGAGCAGGGTGTTTCTTGCAGTGTAGGAGTGGCTAAAATGTTTGCACACTCTTCGTGACATCCTCATAAGGTCTTGTAGTGCAGGAAATGATCGGAGAAACCTGTTGATCGGAGAAACCGGTTGATCACATGTGCCATACAAGGTGTATGAGTCAGCCCTCCCCGCTGCACTGCAGAGACAAGGTTCCTCCCATTGTCCGCTACGACACTTCCCACCGTTAGTCGATGTGGGGTCAGCCATTGATCTATCTCCTCCCTGATGGTCCGGAGGAGGTCCTCTCCACTTTGGCTCAGTTCACCCAGGCTCACCAAATGGAGGACAGCCTGAGAGCGCTGGGCTTGACATCGGTGGTAAGACACCGGGGCAGGTTGGACTGCAGTGATGGTGGAGGCAGAACTTGTGCTTCCACCTAAAGCACCGTGAAGGTAACAGTGGCAAGAATGGGCCAACTTCCTGATGGTCTTCTGGGAGGATGTTGACCCAATGGGCAGTAACGGACATGTACTGGCCTTGCCCATGATTAGAGGACCAGACATCAGCACTCGGGTGCACGGTCTTGGACACTGAAAATCCCAATGAGTCGCCAACCTTTTTCTTCACGTAACTGTGCAAGAATGGGACAGCTTTGCATGAGATGTGGCGGCTGGGGACTCGCCATCTGGGGTGCGCACACGCCATAAAATCCCTGAAAGCCTGGGAGTCCACAATGTTGAACGGCAGGGGCTGAAGAACCAGAAGCTTAACCATGTGTCCGGGCAGTTTCTGGGCCATGGGATGGCTGCTGGAGTACATCTGATGTCTGGCCATGGACTCGGTCACGGATTGCTGCCTCATTAGGGGTGTAGATGGCAGTCACACTGTGCTGCTGCTGGCACCTAAGGCTGATGAGGCCTAAGTTCCACTGAAAGGATGCTGCATGATGGGATCTGCAGTGTATGGTGCATCCTGACAGTAGGTGGTATTGGGGTCACGGTTCTTCCAAGCCTGTTGGTGTTGCCTTTACATATGCTTTCTCATGGATGTTGTCCCAAGATTATCACCCCTATCACGACTGACCCTCTCATTGCACAGCAGGCAAAGAGCGATGTGCTTATCTGTCACCAGGTGGAAGAACGTGGTTTGCTGACAGCCACGGGGGGTTTTGTGGCCTGTTTACTTCCACTGCTGCCTGAGGGTGCCCTCTCAGGACCAAGGCTTTAAGGTAATCAACTCTGCCTGGTAAGTTGTCTTCTACCCCTCCCTCTTGTGCCTCGGTTCCTTGAAACAGTGGGATGTTGCTGCGTCTGTAGCACCTCTATATCCTCCCCTGATGATGCCGAGGATAATTGAGGGCGCCACGTCTGATCAGCGACATCATCATCATCACCACTGCTACTTTCCTCTGGTGGTTGGGACAGGCTATCAGGTGTGGCACTGGATGCCCCTCCGTGGCTCTGTTGACCGCTTACAGCCAACACCTCCTCTGAAGTCTCAGCATGTTCCACCCACTGACTTTTGGGGACTTCCTCCTCCTTATCATCACTAAAAATTGGTAGAGACTCCAAGGGCAGATCAAGGTTTGCCAAGAATTCCCTGGCAGAAGGTGCCCCAAAGGGGGTGGCATGGTAATAACAGGGGACGGGGCAGAGGACTCTCGCTGACCATCCCATGTAAGGGTGGTGTCGGATGATCCAGCCGATGGTTGACTTCTTGCTTGGGAGCTTTGGGAGGTGGAACTCGAGGATTGGGTAAGCCAATCTAGAACCGCTGGCTGTGTGGTTCTTACATGACCAGTGGGCAACTGGGGTAGCTGCACCCTGCTGCCACGCCTGTTACCCCGGCTGCCACCGGGCCTGGTGCTGTCACTTCTCCTGCCCTCACCGCCTGCCGTTGCAGTCCTTGCCTGGGAAGTGCTGGAAGTACGACGCTTGGACATATTTATTTGGATGGTGGAAAATGAAATGAGAATAAAAAAAAAGAAAAGGGGATAAGTGAGTTATTGGCCGGAAGGCACAAAGTTGTGAGTGATGCTTTGTGCATTGACGGCACCCAGGAAAGCAGAAACGGACAGTTTTTGCGAGGCGCTGACTTAGAGTCACACTCTGTGGAGGGCTTTGACAAGTTTTGCTGCTATAGGTTATTTTACCTATAACAACTAATGAGAAACAAACTTTTTTAATTTACTTTTTTGAAATATTTTGTATTTTTTTATAACTTTTTAAAACTTTTTTTGTTGCGGCTAAACAGGGTTAACAGCAGAAATGGATAGGTTTTGTGGGGCGCTGACACACGCATCACACTCTATGGAGGGCTTCTATAAGTTTTGCTGCGATAGGTTACTTCACCTATAACAATTTATGAGAAACAAACTTTTTTAAACTTTTTTTGTTGCGGCTAAACGGAGTTGATGGCACCCAGCAAAGAAGAAATGGACAGGTTTTGTGGGGCACTGACTTAGCGTCATGCTCTTTGGAGTGCTTCAATAAGTTTTGCTGCCATAGGTTACTTCACCTATAACAGCTTATGAGAAACATACTTTTTTAAAACTTTTTTGCTTGCGGCTAAACTGGATTGACGGCAGTCAGCAGAGCAGCAACATGTAGCGTGTACTCTCAGTCACGAGACAGGAGCTGCCCTGCCCTGACTCTTTTCTCTCCCTATTTCTTTTTTTTTTATCTCCCTAACTCTCCCTAGATCTCCCTTTTTTTTTTATTTAACCCTTAGAGGACCGGGCCAATTTCAATTTTAGCGTTTTCAGTTTTTTCCTCCTTGTGCTTAAAAGGCTATAGCACTTGCATTCGTTCACCTAGAAACCCACATGAGCCCTTATTTTTTCACCACTAATTGTATTTTGCAATGACAGGCTGAACTTTTTCATAAAGTACACTGTGAAACCAGAAAAAAATTCAATGTGTGGTGAAATTGAAGAAATAAATAAAAAAAATGATTTCTTTTATTTGTGGGGTATTTGTTTTTACGCCGCTCGCCCTGCGGTAAAACTGACTTATATATATTCCCCAAGTGTTACGATTAAAATGATATGTAAAATGTATAACTTATATTGTATCTGATGGCTTGTAAAAAATTCAAACCATTGTTAACAAATATATGTTCTTTAAAATCGCTCTATTCCCAGGCTTATAACGCTTTTATCCTTTGGTCTATGGGTCTGTGTGAAGTGTCATTTTTTGCGCCATGATGCATACTGTCTATCTGTACCTAGATTGCATATATGCGACTTTTTGATCGCTTTTTATTACAATTTTCTGGATTTAATGCGTCAAAAAATGAGCAATTTTGCAATTTTTTTTGGCGCGTATGCCATTTACCATGCGAGATCAGGAATTTGATAAATTAATAATTCGGGCGATTACGCACGCGGTGATTCCAAACATGTTTATCTATTTTATTTATTTTATTTTTTATTTATAACATGGGAAAAGGGGGGTGATTCAAATTTTTATTAGGGGAGGTTTTTTTTTTTTAATTAATAATAACAACACTTTTTTTATTTTTACACTTACTGTATACTAGAAGCCCCTCTGGGGGACTTCTAGTATAAGTAGACTGATCTCTCATAGAGATCTATGCTGTATAGTTATACAGCATAGATCCATGAGAAGGGCACTCGATTGCTTTTGGCTGCTGCAGCCGAAAACAGTCGAGTGCCGAGCCGGGATCAGAGCCATTACGGCGCAGACCCCGGCCTGAGCAGGATGTGTTGTCCTGGAGGGGCGATCCACCCCAGTAGACCACCAGGTATGGGCTGCAGCAAGTAATTGCATGCAACTGTCAAGTTTGACAGCTGCATCCGATTACTTAATTAGCGGGCACGGCGATCGGACCATGCCCACTAATAGCCGTGGTCCCGGGCTACATGCGGCACCCAGGAACGTGGTGTTTCAGAGCGCAGCCGCCGTGCAGACCCGCTCAGAACTCCCATAGGTGGCCCAGGGTCGTCTAAGGGTTAAATGCCTATCTCTCCCTATCTCTACCTATCTCTTGATTTCTCAGCCTCTTTCCCTATCTATCAGCTTATCTTCTATATCCAGCTTTTCCTGGATCTTGCTATTTGTTTTTTTTCTATTTCTCTCTCCTGCTTCTCTCACTAACATTTTCTATTCCTTCTCTATCTCTCCCTGTATCTATGTAGTTGTTTGGCTATCTATTTCTTTTCCCTCTCTATCTGATATGGAGCTCCTCTCTCTGAAGTCTGGCAACACACTGAGAAGCTGCTGGCGCTCAGGCACTTCCTGGTACTGGGGAGTAACATCACACATCTTGATTTTCACATTGTATCCTGGTCTATTCTGTGAAAAAAGTACAATTTTGTGTCGCCGTTGTTATTTTTACCAGATTCGTAACAAACTTTTCTCTTTCTTTTGGCAAAGTTCGTAATGAATCTGGTTCGTAACGGTTCGGTTCGCTCATCCCTAGTAATAGCGCTTTTGTTTTTCCATCTACAGGGCTGGGTGGGATGTAATTTTTTGCACCACGATCTATAGTTTTTATTAATATCATATTGTTGTAAAAAAAAAAAAGTGACCGCTTTTTATTCATTTACAGTGGTACCTTGGTTTAAAAGTAACTTGGTTTAAGAGCGTTTTGGTTTAAGAGCTCACATTTTTTCAAAATTGTGACTTGGTTTAAGAGCATTGTTTTGGTTTAAGAGCTCCCTGTACTGGGCGGGAGGGCGAGTGGGGGAGGGGCTTGGCATGCACAGTGAGGTCTACAGCACTGTACTCTGACCCAGGAAGTCTCCCTCACCTTCCAAATCATAGCAGATCCACTTCAGGTTGGGGCTTGCATCAGGGGACAGGACTGTGGAGGTAATCTCTTCATAGCTGTAACCCCTTTCTCCCCGGACAGAGAGTGCTGCTATACTGTGCCCACATCTGCCCTGCTCATTCCTTCATGCTCCCTGCAGTCTCTGTCAGCTCTGATTGGTCCATGCTGAAAATACCCCCTTTCCCATTGCTGTCATGTAACCACACAGACCTCTGACAGCAGCCCTCCTTCTCTATTCGAGCCGGTTGTACTACGCTTCTTCATTATGGGCATCTGCAGTTTCATTCTGTATCTACAAATTGCGGCTGTTTTTCAGGTTTCTGCACTTACTCTATAATATATTATACACCACATGCTGATTTTCATACTGTACAGTAACTTATAATGGGACATATACAGCTGTTTTTATAGTTGTTTAATTTGTTTTACATGTTATTCAGAATATAAATTCACTATTTTTGGGGTGTGGAACCAATTGTCTGCATTTGAGTAATTTCTTATGGGAAAACTTGCTTTGGTTTAAGAGTGGATTTGGATTACAAGCACAGTCCCGGAACGAATTATGCTCGTAATCCAAGGCACCACTGTATTTCTGATATATAATTTTAAATCTGCACTCCTGCTTTTTTTTTCTTTCCTTTTTACGCCGTTCACCTTGAGGGAACAATAATGTTATACTTTAATAGATCGGACAATTCCGAAAGCTACAATATGTAATATGTCTATTTATTTATTTATATATATATTTTTGTTTTTGTTTTTATAATAGGCAAGGAGGTATTTTAAACTTTTATTTGGGGGGCGGGTTATAAGTTTTTGTTAATACTTTTAAAAACTTTTTTATTACACTTTTTTTTAAAAACTTTTATTTACTGTAAACATCCAATCTTAGATTGCATATACTGATCTATTCTATGCCATAGCATAGATCAGTGTTATCGGCGATCTTGAGAGCAGACTCTGTGCACAGATGGCCGATCTGACACAACGGAAGTAAGTGGCTTACCACAGCTCATCTTGATCAGTCAGTGACAGGGGCTTGTCCTGTCACTGACTACCTTCAACTCCACAATTGCTTTAGATCTCAACGTTTAAGTAGTTAATGATAGGCAGCTGCAGGATTGCATGCTGCCTGTTATTATCTCTGGCACAGGACACACTGATTTGAGTGGGACCGCTCTCAGTGCAGCGGTTCCCCCCCCCCCCTCACATTTAAAGCCCCTGAAGTCAGCAATGTATATATACGTTCTTGCTGCACGGGGCATGTGCAGCAGGAACGTATACATACGAATTGCTGACGTGAAGGTGTTAAAGGGCTTTTCCAGTGTTTCAATAAAAATAGAATTCTGCATGGGCAATGGGGGAAAAAATGGCATACTTACTCCACCCACCCACCCACCCCCACCTCCATAATTACCCCCCCCCCATACTCTATTGCAGGAAGAAGATCAGAAAACCAAAATGAGAAAATCAGAACCTGTGTAGTAATACTGTGTAGTAATACTTATACGTTACTGTTATTATGCAGGCCATTATGATAACAGTGATACCCATAAATTTCAATAAAAAAGACTATTCTGACTTCATGTTTTATAGAAAAGAACAGACACTTATTGCCATGAAATCGGTGTCCATTCTGTTCTGCAGCAGCGGCATTGTATTGAATTCAATCCAATGCCACCTGCTATGTGCCATTTTTTCCTTTTTTTTTACATTTTTTATTTGATATAGCATAAACATTTCTCCTTCTAGTATATGATTAATTATGTCTTTTAGATCAGCTATGGAGCTACAGACACAACTTTGACCAATAAGAAGATGTATCCATATTTCTTCCAAACACTCCCCAATGACCAAACACAGTATCTGGCAATTGTGAAGCTTCTGATATATTTTGGTTGGACATGGTTCGGTGTTATCGCCTCTGATGATGATGGGGGTCATAGACAAAGTCAGGAATTAAAGACAATAGCAGAACTTCATAATATCTGCATTGAGTTCATCATTGATATCGGATCTGATTATGCAAACAATAAACCAATATTTTCAGGGAAGGATAAAATAATATTGAATCGATCAACCTCAAAAATCCTTGTGCTTTGTGGTACAATTTCAATACTTACACTACATTATATTGGATCAGAAAGCAGCGGAGGCCATGAGAAGACATTAATACTCCCCGCAGGGCCAAATCTTCATGTTCTGTTAGCTACAAAATCTAAAACCACTCTCCATGGGAGTCTGGTATTTTCTCCAGCCTATAAGGAGATACCACCTATGAAAATGTTCCTAGAAGACGTTAGTTCTCTAAATCGTCCCAATGACTTGTTACTGCAACATATTTTTGCCACCTATTTTAAGTGCTTGACCTCAAATCCCATTTTGAACTATATACATGAAAAACTGGTTGACATTAAACTAAACAACTGCAGTAAGAATATAAAATTAAAAAGTGTTGGGGAAAGTAATTATTTAACTGCCAAGTTTGGAATCACATATTTAGTGTATAAATCAGTCTATGCTCTGGCCCATGCTGTCCATGAAATGCAAAAATATATAATAAGCAATCATAATAGAAGAGTAAAAAACTATAAGCAGAGGCTGAAGGTAAAGCAATAATGTAAAATAGGGCATATTCAGCAATAAAGTTTGTTTTACTAACAGCCTGATGTGTTAATAAGATACAGACTATTTTACACTTTCAGTAGTGATGAGCGAACATCCTGATGTTTGTTTCGGATCCCAAACAGGAACATAAAAAAAAATGATTGTGATCGGTCCGTCTTTGCCAAACATTCACAAACAAATTACTAACCTACGTTTTGGTCTACGCACATGTGTACAGATTATCATTTGCAAAGTGTAAAATACGTAATAGCGGAGTAATTACTAGTAGGGATGGTCCGAACCGAGTTCGTACGGGGTTCGTACAAACTTGAACCATCCGCAATGATTACCGCTGTTTGCCCGCTCCATGCAGCAGGCGGATCCAGCGGGAGGAACGCCTGGAAAACTGGGATACAGCCATAGCCATAGGCTGTATCCCGGTTTTCCAGGCGGTCCTCCCGCTGTATCCGCCCGCTGCACGGAGTGGGCAGACAGCGGTAATCCGATGCCGAGTGTTTGGGTTCAGCCGAACCCGAACCTCGGCGGGTTCGGACCATCCCTTATTACTAGGTGCGTAGCATTAGCGTATCTTTTATTTGCTTATGTGTATATACTGGCAATTACTGGCACAAAGCAGAGCAAGACAGAAAGATTAATAAAAAAAATAATTATAAATACATGGATAAGAAATGAATTCTTATAGTGCTAAAACACTGGATTCTGTCACCCTCCCTACACTGACAATTTCACAATGTTTTTAACCATACTCGGTCAGCTCTCCCTCCCCTCACTGACTAATCACCACTGTGAATATCTCTGCCTAACTAAATTCAGATGCTGTCCCTGCTCGTGTCCCTCTCCCTACTGAACGGCACAAGAATCAGGAAAGACAGGGAAAAAATTTGCCTCAGCATTGCATTTTTATAGCATGTACATAACGTATGTAATGACGCAAATTGTACAGCCAATCACAGTAATGATGCCAGTAGTGAACATGACTACTATATTACCTGATGTGCTCTTTCTTCCCCACACTTTCATTGGCCCATTCTGGTGGGAGGAAACTTATGCAGTTGCGTACATCGTGAGATAAGCGTTCCCATATTCAAATATATCCGAAAATAATCATTATAACCATTCCAATTATCAAACAAATTGTCTGTGATCTGCGAACATGAACAATTAGCGGCATGTTCGTACGAACATACGGATATGTTTGCTCATGACTTGCTTTTAGCATGTTTTTTTTTTTTTTTTGCATAGTTACACATTTTTTTTATGCTAAATTATCTTTATGATGGATTTCTGTGGGAGCACACTAAAGGGGTTTTGTGATGTAAACTTACCTGTCCTATGTGTGATCATCTTTCAGTACTTTTTGGGGAAAAATCACTTTCGAGATCCCATGGGAGAAGACGTCTATTTTAATGAGAAAGGAGAAATGACCACATACTATGAGATTAAAAACTTTGCTATTCCAAATTATGGAAAAGAGGAAAATTACACATTGATAAATCTAGGAAAATTCAAGAAAACCTCAAAAGAAGAACAGGTGGTTATTGATCAAGCACCCCCATTTTGGAAACATGGTAAGGTAAGTGTTAGTTATTCATGGAAAATCCAATGCATTGGATGAAAAATAAAGCTTTTAAGGGTAGCTTCACACGTACCGGATCCCCCTGCCGCCCGCAGCATACATTATCTGCTCGGTGCCGTGGCTGCATGCGAGACTCCTGGCTCCTGTCGGTCCTGCTCAGCCAATCAGTGCTGCCATGTACTGTATGTGGCTGCACAGGTGGGAGACATGTACTGTATGTGGCTGCTTAGGGGGAAAATGAAAGAGAAAAACAACCATGCTGCAGGGGGGAGGGGGGCACAGTTATTGGCAAAAAAAGGCGCAAAAACTGATAATCAAACATAATCATCAGAGGGCGGGTGTTCCGTGCTTTCTCTTACACAGACCACCCTCTATCTTACAACTTCTAGGAGCCTGACAGACACACTGACAATAATCACTCACTGTCAGAACTGCTGCTGTTGCTCCTCTTCACAGTCCCGTCCCTGGCAGCCATAACCCTGCAGCATCCAGTCACTAAGTGGGACTCACAGGAGCAGGGGGACTGCACTTCCCGGGTGCTGATACCACCTGGGGGGCTCACTACAGACATGTGCAGAGTCTGAGCCTGGCGGGCCCCTCTATTGGCCTGGGCCCCGGTGCAGCTAAACAGGCTGCACAAGTGATATGTCCGCCTCTGCTCCCCGCCCAAGATGAGATATCCTGCTGTTTTCAAAGTACACTAAGAATAAAGAATAATTTTGCATGTCTTAGGTCAGTGCTCTCAACTTTTGTCTTTTAAACTGTTATACGTCTTCTTAAACTACAGTATATACGAGGAGCACCCTGATATCAAATAACTAGCAGTCCAGTTCACACCAGGACATTCACGTCAGCTTTGCTAATTAGTAGTGCCGGTGCCTTGTCTACAGACTGTATGATCTCCATTGAAGAAATACCAACAAAGCAAGTTTTTCTAAAAAAAAAATAATATCAATTAGAAAAAAGTAATCAGCCATAGACTATGTTAAAAAAAAAAAAGAGAAAAGGTGTCTGCTTTTTCTTTTTCTTTTTTTAAATAAAAACAACGTCTTATTATCACATTTTAATTTACCTCAATAGAATGCATTAAAGTCAATGGAATGATGGCTGCCCAATGCACACAGTGTATTAAATAATGGACGTTCTTTGTGCGGCCGTCAGAATAATGATAGTGACAATTATTTCTTGTTGTCTTTTGCAACAAGACGAACATTATTTTTCAGTTGTTCACACATTTTTTTTGTCCAAAATGCAAAATGACTAACGTTGTTTTGAACGTGATTTTGAAAGGGAGAGAAATGATGGACGTCATTAATAATAATAATAATAATAATAATAATAATAATAATAATAATTGAAAGAAAAAAATAGCCATCTGTCTGTGTACAGATTAGAGATGAGCACACATTTTAAAAGTTTGCTTAATATTTCTCAATTTCGAATAGAAGATTCAGTTTTACTTGGACCAGGTCTAAACAAACTGGGTTTTCCAATGTGGCAGCCATAATGGAGCCCCTGGTAGCAGGCTGGTATTATTAGGCTGGGCAGGAGCCAAAATTGTTGTTTATTTTTTCATCTGTCTGATTATGTAAAAGAGGGGGGTATTATACTTACCCTCCTAGGCCTATGTCTCCATGTCTTAATTCTTCATCAGACAAAACACACAGTGCTTGCTGTGTGCCAGGCCAACTCTTGCAGTCTATACTGCAGGGACACCAATGCGGACGCTGATTGGCTGAGCGGAAATTGCAGGAACCTTAAATTTCCAGTCAAACATGGGTTTGGTTTTCTCATCTCTAGTATAGATAAAGCTCATGCCAACTTGTTGGATGTCTATACTCCTTTGCATAGTTTCCATGGTGCTCCATGCTATTAGCATAGGGCACTGTGGAAATGACAGTAGGGTCAGCAAGAAGAAGGAAGCTGTATGTTGTCTCTAGAGAGCTGTGCTAAGCGTTCTTCTTTCACAAAATAATTAGGTACCTGATGCTTTTCTAAGATCTTGACTCCCCATGCTGGCCCAGGATAAAGGGAGTCAAAAAATTACCCTGGGGTCTATGGGAATCTAGTAATTCACTACATTTGAATATTAGATTGGATAACAATTCTATTAGAATTCCTTTGGTTTCTTTGTTACTTTTCTTAACTTATTTACATTTTCCGGTTATATTTTTCTAGATGCCGGCGTCTAAATGTTCAGAGGATTGTCAGCCCGGTTTTAGAAGAGTCATAAGGAGCAGAATTCATAAGTGCTGCTTTGAGTGCATCAAATGTTCAAAGGCAGAAATATCTAATGAAACAGGTAAAACTATTTGATTTATGAACAACAACAAAAAAAATACATACACTATTTAAAGCCACCATGTCAGCGATTGTGGCTCGCTTAAGTAAAGGTGATCTGCTATAGGCATTTTTACTCTAAATCATGAGATACAACTCTTATTTGAATCTGTCTCTCCAGCGCTGATTTATAAGCTTTAGAAGTTTTATGCAAATTAGGATAGAGCCAATGGGGTGTTTTTCTGGACTACAGGGGTCCGACAACATTTAGCCCCTTCTCTTTTAATGTCTCTATCCCTTCATGTAAAAGCCCACTATGTTAGACCAGAGGAATGCCCCATGGGCTTTATCTCCTAATTTACATAAAACTGTTCCTAAAGCTAAAATCTTAGTGCTGCAGCAAAAGAGTTGATTCACCTGATTTGGGTTAAGAAGTTCTATTGTACTCTGCCTTTACTTTAGTCAGATAAAAAGCTGCAGACAGGTCCTCTTTAAAGGGGTAATTTAGTGCTACAAAAACATGGCCACTTTCTTTCAAAGACAACACGACTCTTGTCTCCATCTCAGGTGCGGTTTGCAATTAAGCTCTATTCACTTAAATGGAACTGAGCAGCAAAACCCTGCCCAAGCAGGAGACAAGAGCAGGGCTGTCTCTGGAAGAAAGCGGCCATGTTTTCTTGAAGCGCGGGATAACCCCATTGACATGTTGAGTGGGCATGCTTGGTTGAGCATCTCAATCAAGCTCAATGCTCGACCAAGCACCTTGTGGGCTCAGGTAAAGTTGGCCATGCACGTTCAATAACTGGCAGATGAACGATCGTTCATTATACCTAATAACTTTTTTTCATTCTAATTTTTTTATATTACATCCATTGAAAGAGTATTTAAATGAAATATACAGAAATTAGAATGAAAAAAAATTATAGGTGTTAGGACTCGAGCCGTGCATTCAGCTCCTGGCATCGCAGATGTGTGCAGCCAAAGCATTCATAACAACCGCTCAGGACGGTTACTGTGGGCACGACGACGGCGTCCATAGCAGCCGGACTGCTTCTCTTGTTTTTCACCTACTCTGCTCTGCTATTCCATGTTGTAGCAGAGGCCAGGGTTTCACTCCCCTGGCTGATCAACTTAGGTATTGGGTGTGTCCTCACTGATTGCTGACTGACAGCTGACTCACCAGTAAGCTGTCAGTATCTGTGCAGGACCTAGAGCCTCAGCCACAATCAAGCCTGAGGCTGGGACTACACGCTCCATAAGTACCAGCATTTGTATCATGTTCCTGCCTGTGATAGTATCTAGCTCCTAGTTTACTTGATCTAGCGCTTTCCTGCATTTATTATCTGGTTGCCTGACTTCGGCTATAAACCCTTTTGACTACCCCACTGGACACGATTTTGTACTTTGCTGCTCGGTTGGTTTTGACTTGGACTCCTGACTTTCCCTTTATTGTGTTGTGTATTGTCTTGTTTTGTTCTGTGTTCCACTCAGTTAGATCAGGGACTGCCGTCTAGTTGTCCGTTGCTATTAGAGCTTCTGAGGCAAGCAGGTAGGGGCAGTGGGGCGGGTGCCAGCTTCAGGGCTCACCTGTCCTTGTGTTTCCCTGTCCCTATCCTAACATTATCACAGGCCATTACTCTCGTCAGCTATCCTGGCGGTTCACAATGTCCGTTGAACCGTCCGTCCCTGACCACCTGGATGATATTGCTACCCAGATGAAGGGACTGGCAGGTGTAGTGACCCACCTGTCCCAACGAGTGGATTCCCTGACCCAGACTGCAACCCAGACGACTCCAGCTCCTGCCCCAGTGACTGTACCTGTGCAGACTACTAGGTCCAAGATGCTTGTGCCAGACCGATTTGATGGTAATCCCGATAGATTTAGGTCTTTTAGGGAGTCTTGCCTCCTGTATTTCCGCTTTAACCCTTTCTCTGGTGATGCAGAGAGGGTAGCCATGATTATTTCCCTTCTCCAGGGGGCTCCCCAGGATTGGGCCTTGTCGTTACCAGTTGGGGCTCCAGAGTGGAGTTCGGTCCAGTCTTTCTTTTATTCTTTAGGTCAGATCTATGATGACCCAAACCGCGCTGCCCTGGCAGAGTCTCACTTGTTGTCTATCCAGCAAGGTCACCATACTGCTGAAGACTACTCTGCTGAGTTTAGGCAGTGGAGTGCGGTTACTGGGTGGGCAGATGCGCCATTAAAAACCCTTTACCGCCAGGGATTATCTGATAGTATCAAGGATGCACTGGTCAGCCATCCCCCTCCTGACTCCCTAGGTGACCTTATGACATTAGCGGTCTCCATTGACAGAAGGCTTAGGGAGAGGAAACGGGAGAAGCAAGGGGTGACAACTATGGTTCCTTGTCATGGTCAGTTAGCCGGTCCTAAGGTAACTTCTCTCAGGAATGCTGCAGTCTCATCCCCTACTCCACCAAAGGAGGAACCTATGATACTGGGGTCCACCACCGCTGCCACCCGCAGGAAACATCGCCTGGACAATTCCCTGTGTCTGTATTGTGGAAAACCAGGCCACTTCATCAGAGAATGTCCGTCCAGGCCTAACCAGCATCCGAGAAAACACCAGTGCCTGAGTGATGATCTGGAGGGTCACTCAGGCACACAGGTACCCCCTAAGGTTTTTGACAAATTCTTGTTACCTGTTACGTTGTCTTCTGGTGAGGTAATTTTTTCGTGTCAGGCCATGGTGGACTCGGGTGCAGCCCTGAGTTTTATCCGCACATCTGTTGCCTTGTCCTTGGGGTTAAAGTTAATTCCTCTATGTTATCCATTTTCTGTTTCAGGTGCCAACTCTGCCCCTTTAAGTGGGGGTAACATCAGGTTTTGTACCCCAGAGGTCTCCATGGGGGTTGGCTGTCTCCACCATGAACTGATATCTTTTTTGTTATGGACAAACTAGCCGCAGATGTAATCCTTGGGTTGCCAGGACTCCACAATCCTGTGTTTAGTTGTAGAACCTCTGAACTTATCAAGTGGGGTAGCTCTTGCGATTCACATTTAACTCAAGTTTATCCGTCTTTGTGTTCTGTATCTGACATGTTGGTTCTTCCAGAATTTATTTCAGATTTTGGTGATGAGGCGATGTATTCGATGAGGCGGTTGCTGACGCCTTGCCACCTCACCCTCCGTATGATTGTGCCATTGACCTAGTGCCCGGGGCCAGGTTCCCCAAGGGGCGGATTTTTAACCTGTACCCCCGGAGCGAGAGTCAATGCGGCAATACATACAGGACAGTTTGAGGAAGGGTCACATCCGCCCATCTGTGTCTCCTATGGGTGCTGGATTCTTCTTTGTAGAAAAGAAAGATGGTGGGCTACGCCCTTGTATTGACTACAGAGAACTTAATAAAATAACTGTCAAGGACCAGCATCCACTTCCCCTGATCCTGGATCTGTTAAATCAGGTAGTTGAAGCTCGTTGGTTCTCGAAAATCGATCTTAAGGGAGCCTATAATCTGATCCGGATCAGGGAAGGTGATGAGTGGAAAACGGAATTTAACACGCCGGAAGGTCATTTTGAGTATCTGGTGATGCCCTTTGGGCTCAGTAATACTCCTGCTGTTTTTCAAAGATTTGTCAATGACATATTTCGCAATTTATTTGGTCAATTTGTTGTTATATATCTTGATGACATCCTCATCTATTCTCCTGACTTGCCCTCTCATAAGAGACATGTGCGTGAGGTGTTAACCAGACTCAGAAAAAATTCCCTATGTGCGAAATATTCTAAGTGTTTATTTGGAGTTAAAGAGGTTGGGTTCTTGGGCTATATTCTTACCCGTGATTCAGTGCAGATGGACCCTAGTAAGGTGTCAGCAGTGCTCGAGTGGGCTAGGCCCACTACCCTGAAGGAAGTCCAAAGATTTCTGGGCTTTGCAAATTTCTATAGGAAGTTCATTCGTAATTTTTCCTTGGTTGCCAAGCCACTGACTGAACTTACTAAGAAAGGAGCAGATCCAGCCTCTTGGTCACCAGAAGCCGAACAGGCTTTCACTCAGTTAAAGAAAAGTTTTTCTTCTGTCCCTGTCTTGGTGCATCCTAATTTAGAGCTTCCATTCGTGGTTGAGGTTGATGCCTCAGAATCTGGTGTAGGGGCGGTACTTTCCCAAGGTCAGGAACCCTATACTAATCTGAGGCCTGTTGCATATTTCTCCAGGAGATTCTCCACTTCTGAGGCCAACTATGACGTTGGCAACCGGGAGCTGCTGGCTATTAAGTGGGCTTTTGAGGAGTGGAGACATTTCCTGGAGGGAGCTAGACACCAGATTACAGTCTTAACCGATCACAAAAATCTCCAGTATCTGGATAAGGCTAAGAGGTTAAACCCACGTCAAGCTCGTTGGGCTCTGTTTTTTACCCGTTTTAATTTCATTGTTACGTACCGTCCTGGCTCTAAGAACATAAAAGCAGATGCTTTATCCAGGAGTTTTGGTGTCTCTGAGGTCTCTGAGGTAGAACCCGTTAACATTCTACCTCAAGGCATTGTGTTGGCTGGTATGTCTGTTGACCTTAAAACAGAAATTTTGAGGTCTCAAGATAACGCGCTGGCTAATGTACCTTCCGATAAGTTGTTTGTTCCTGTTAATCTGAGATTAGCAGTACTTAAAGAGATTCATGCGTCCACTCTAGCCGGTCATCCCGGCATTGCTGGGACAGGTTATTTGTTGTCCCGCTCATGCTGGTGGCCTTCCTGGCAGAGGGATGTCCGGGAATACGTTAAGTCCTGTGAGACGTGTGCCCGGGCAAAAACCCCAAGGTCTCTGCGTGAAGGTTTGCTCCAACCTCTTCCATTGCCTGGTCGTCCATGGTCCCATCTTTCCATGGACTTTGTCACAGATCTTCCTGCATCGCAGGGCAAAACTGTGATCTGGGTAATAGTGGACAGATTTAGTAAGATGAGTCATCTAATTGCATTAAAGAAATTGCCTAACGCAAAGACCCTTGCCAAACTATTCATACGCCATGTCCTCAGGCTACACGGTATACCCTCTAATATTGTCTCTGACCGGGGGGTGCAGTTTGTGTCTAAGTTTTGGAGGGCATTCTGTGGGTTGTTGAAAATCTCCCTGTCATTTTCTTCGGCGTTTCACCCAGAAACAAATGGGCAAACAGAACGTACCAACCAGTCCCTCGAACAGTATTTAAGGTGCTATGTGTCTGACAACCAAAATACATGGTCGGAATACCTACCCATGGCGGAATTTGCCCTGAACAACCACGTCAATGCATCTACTCAGCAAACCCCCTTCTATTGCAATTATGGTTTTCACCCCAGATTCTCAGCAGTGCCTAACCAAGAGTCACATTTCACTTCAGTTAAAGAACTCACACAAAAACTGTGCACAGTTTGGGCGGAGAGTCTTGCGACTCTAACCGTATCCCAACAAAAACATATCCAATATGCCAACCGTAGACGTCGTTCTGGTCCTCAGTATGAAGTGGGTGAGAAAGTGTGGTTGTCCACTAAGAACCTCCGACTTCGTGTGCCTTCAGCTAAATTTGCTCCCAGGTACATAGGCCCGTTCCCCATTGCAGAAATTATTAACCCTGTGTCATTTAAGTTACAGTTACCCCGATCATTAAAGATTCATCCTGTATTCCACAAGAGCTTCCTTAAAAAGTACACTCCTCCAGCAGTTGCTTGTCCTCCTCCCCTTCCAGTTGTGGTCCAGGGTGAATTGGAGTACGAGATTGAAAGGATTCTCGACTCAAGAAGAATTCGTAGGACCATACAGTATCTGGTACATTGGAAGGGGTATGGCCCGGAGGAGCGTACATGGGTAACGGCATGAGATCTTCATGCCCCTGATTTAATAAAAAAATTTCATCTGTCGTATCCTTATAAGCCTGGGGGTCCTTGTAAGGGTCCGGAGGCCCCTCCTCAGGGGGGGGGGGGTCTGTTAGGACTCGAGCCATGCATTCAGCTCCTGGTATCACAGATGTGTGCAGCCAAAGCATTCATAACAACCGCTCAGGCCAGTTACTGTGGGCACGACGACGGCGTCCATAGCAGCCGGACTGCTTCTCTTGTTTTTCACCTACTCTGCTCTGCTATTCCATGTTGTAGCAGAGGCCAGGGTTTCACTCCCCTGGCTGATCAACTTAGGTGTTGGGTGTGTGCTCACTGATTGCTGACTAACAGCTGACTCACCAGTAAGCTGTCAGTATCTGTGCAGCACCTAGAGCCTCAGCCCAAATCAAGCCTGAGGCTGGGACTACACGCTCCATAAGTACCAGCATTTGTATCATGTTCCTGCCTGTGATAGTATCTAGCTCCTAGTTTACTTGATCTAGCGCTTTCCTGCATTTATTATCTGATTACCTGACTTCGGCTATTAACCCTTTGACTACCCCACTGGACACGATTTTGTACTTTGCTGCTCGGTTGGTTTTGACTTGGACTCCTGACTTTCCCTTTATTGTGTTGTGTATTGTCTTGTTTTGTTCTGTGTTCCACTCAGTTAGATCAGGGACTGCCGTCCAGTTGTCCGTTGCTATTAGAGCTTCTGAGGCAAGCAGGTAGGGGCAGTGGGGCGGGTGCCAGCTTCAGGGCTCACCTGTCCTTGTGTTTCCCTGTCCCTATCCTAACAATAGGTTTCTGCAAGACCCATTAGAACTTTGGTGGTCTTTGCCTAAATGTCTTTAGCTCCTCACTTTTCAGCTTCTTCTTCAGTTATTCTTAACCCTCTACCCAAGCTTCCCATTATGCTTCGCCTTTTAAGAATACTATAATGTGACATATGCTGTCCCAAGTGCCCTTGATAGGTACCCCCCAATCAAACAGATACTACTACCCAAAGGTTAATAGTGGCCTTACTAGTATTATGAAACTAGTTATAGTGCCCCCTTAGTATTTTAACCCAGTAAACATACCCGATCAGCATTCAACAGTTAATTAAAGTGTCTTTCTCCTGTACACCTGTCTGATGAGTTGTATGCTGATATCACAGAACTGGATCTAATGTTGAGAGGCTTTTATATTTTTTACAAAACATTTATCTTTTAATGTCACTAAGATACTTTTTTTTTTATTATTGTACATTGTTTTCATGTTCATTGTTGTATAAGGTAAGGCGTATTACTATTACGTGGATTCAATCTGGGAACAAAACATTTTAGTTGAATTGTGTAAGTTTCTATTGTTTTGCAGACAGCCTAATATGCCGAAGGTGTCCAGAAGATGAATGGCCAAATGACAAGAACCAGTGTGTAAAAAAAACTGTGGAATTTCTGTCCTACGAAGGGGAAACAGCAGTCCTTATAGTTTCTATCATTTCAGTCTTGTTGTTTGTTAAATCTTTTCTAATTTTAATTGTTTTTATTTTGTTTCGAGACACTCCAGTGGTAAGAGCCAATAACCAAACCCTGAGCTTTATCCTCCTCATCTCCATCATGTTGAGTTTCCTCTGTGTATTCCTGTTCCTGGGTCATCCTTCACATGTCACCTGTATGCTCCGCCAGACTTCACTTGGGATCATCTTCTCAGTAGCCATCTCTTCTATTCTGGCTAAAACCATCATGGTCTACATGGCCTTTAAAGCCACCAAACCTGGAAGTCTATGGAGGAAATTTATTGGTGTGAAGACCTTAAACTCTTTGGTCTTCTTCTGTTCATTTCTTCAAGTGTTACTTAGTATCATCTGGTTATCTACATCTCCTCCATTCCCAGAACAAAACACTCACTTATATCAAGACAAGATCATATTCCAGTGTAATGAAGGGTCAATGCTGGCCTTCTCCATACTCCTGGGCTATATGGGACTACTCGCTGCTGTTAGTTTTATTGTTGCTTTCTTGGCCAAACATTTACCAGATAGTTTTAATGAAGCTAAAAACATCACATTCAGCATGCTGGTTGTGTGCAGTGTCTGGGTGGCTTTTATCCCGGCCTATATGAGTGTTACTGGGAAGAATACAGTTCTTGTAGAAATATTTGCTGTTATAGCTTCAAGTGTTGGTATTTTAAGCTGCATATTCTTCCCTAAATGTTATATAATACTGCTGAGACCAGAGTTAAATACAAAAAGTTGTTTATCCAGGCAAATAAAGGCAACACTGTGAAATACCAGAGATTGTTGGCCGAAAAAGACCACCTGGTCTGCTCTAAATATACTATATAGAAAGTAACAAGAACATCTTGACACATTATTTATTTTTCCTACTGAGCTATTAAATTTTGATTTAATGATTGGTGTTATAGTTAATTGTACAGTTTTTCTAGAAAAGTCTATTAATATTGTGGTTTTTAGTAAAAAATGTATATGAGAATTGTAATACTCAATATCATGTTACTATATTAAAAAAAAAGAAAGTACATACTTCACTGAAACCTTGTGTTACATTCTTTAAAATGTATAGTGTTCTATAAGGGGTTACATAAAAGGGAAAAAGGGGCTTTCCAAATACCACTTTGCCCTGAATCCATTCTACCCTAGCTAAAACCACTTTTCAAAAACCAGAATGTGCTCCTTCCCTTTTAACCCCTTTGTGCTGCAGCAAGTTTAGTCCTTAATGACCAAGCTCATCTTTCAAGATCTGCCCTGTCTCACTTTTGTGCCGTTATGGCTCTGTGATGCTTTAACATAAGCTAGCGATTCTGAGAATGTTTTTTTTGTAGACATATTGTACTTTGTGTTACTGCAAAAATTGGTCACTATCAAAATATCTTTTTTTTTTTTTTTTTTTTTTTTTCAGATATTGGTATCCTGAGGATTACGTCAGATTTGGTGGACTATGTCAATTACCAGCAGGTTTTTTTTTTTTGTTAAATAAAAATGATCAAGAAGGGTTTTTTATTTAAAGAAATTTAAATTTAAAGAAATATTTTTCCATTGTTTCTTGTTTATTCTTCATTTCCCAGGCTTAGTAGTGGAAGCCATATGATAGATGGCATTAGTAAGCTGGGACTTAGTGTTAGCTGGTATAAAATGGCTAACACTAACCCCCCCCCTATTTTTTGATGCTCCAGGACTACTGGTACCCGCCTCTTCCCAGTACCACTGGTGCAGTGGGTATTGGGGTAATAATGGGGGGGGGTAGCTTAAGCCATTTTATACCAGCTAACACTAAGCCCCAGCTTAGTAATAAATACCATCAGACAACTTCCACTACTTAGCCTATAAATTAAAGGGAAAAAGACAAGTCACAAGTGAAAAATATTTTTTATTCAACTAAAAACATCCCCACACCCCTCATTGACCATTTTATAAAACTTAAAAATCTGCTGGTCATCAATGTAGTCCACCGAATCTAACATAATCCTAAGGATACCAATATCTGAAAAATAAAAAAATAGAGACACAAAAAAAGACAGAAGCAGAACACCCATAATTTTGACAGGTGTTCTGCCCCTTACATTATGCAGCATGTTTACATATAGCTGCTTGCAGTGATGCAACCAAAGGGTTAATTGAGGATGCATTTAATCCCCACTTTACCCTTTTGTTGCCTCATAAAACAACCTGGACCCAAGGGGGTTAAGTGAGGATGCATTGCTTCCTATTAAATCCTTGGGGGCCAGACTAATCTCACACTGCACCCATACAAACAAGGAAGGGGTTTAAGTGGGGAAGGGGGAGAGCATCCAAACTCACCATCTAATCTCTTCTTTCTTCACCAGAGCCCGGCACACTGAGCTTGATGTGTGCAGGGCTCTGGCTTCTAAAAGCTGAGCCAATTAGATGCTACGGTGGTGTGCGTTTGGGTCCATGGAGAACAGGCCTTCCAGATTAGCAGAGAATCTTGCAATTAATCCGGAAGGAATATGTTAAGGCTATGGAAATGCATTATGCATTTGCACAGCTTTAATGGTGCCCCCAGACACAGAAATTGCATAATGCAATAGACGCAATCCTCTACCTGTCTATTGCTTTATAGCCACCATTTTTTTTTTTAAATAGCAGTTCTAGAATGAAAATATGCTGTATTAAGTAAATATATAGAAAAATAGCTGGCGGCTTTACTGTAAGGTTATCACGGCTAATGCAATATAGCCGCCAGCTATTTTACTATATATTTACTTAATACATATTTTTTGTTTTAATTTTGCTATTTTATGTTTACAAAAGCAAAATTGAAACGAAAATATGCTGTCTTGAGTTAATATATAGTAAAAAAAAATTGACGGCTAGCGATCCCCTTAAATTAAATCCACTAGTCATGTTTACTATATATTTACTTAAAACAGCATTTTTTTTTTGTAAATTTCAAAATGAAGAGGGACATTTCTGAAGACTGACGTACTTGTACACTAAAATTCACTCTCCACTTCTTATGGCACTTATTCCCTTCACTGCTGCAGAAGAGCTTTTTATGAACCTTTTGCTTAGAGATGAGATTTTTTTTTTTTTAATTTGGTTGCTTTGTGAATTCATGTTGACTATGTTCACTCAATGTTTAACCACAGTCTTTATTTTGAGTAACAAAATACTACGGTGGGGGTACATTTAGGTTCAACATGGACGCTTTTTCACATGCTTTTGGATGTGGCTATATTAAAGTTCAATCCAATATTATGTAAACTACGGTAAAAAAAATGGCCTCTGTCCGCTCGGTAACGGATGCAAATTAATGACACAAACATTAATGCGAACAGCAGCCATTATTTTGTACACTGTGCAACCAAATGGACATTATTTTGAATTAAAATGGCGGACGTTATTTTACAGTGTGCGAACACAGCTGTCAAATGTAAAACATCCAAAATTATTAGGGTTGAGAAGACGCTAAAGGGGTTATGCAGGCTAGGAAAAAACAAGAATGCTTTCTTCCAGGCACAGCGACACTCTTTTTAAGTTTATCTTGTTATCTGGTTTTGCAACTCAGTTCCAAGTGAATGGGCCTAACTGCAAAACCACAGCTTCTGGAGACAGGAGTGGTGCTTTTTCTGGAAGTCTGAACATCCCCTTTGACCTCTTAATATTTTACTAACCTCCTAAAGGGAATCTGTCGGCTGTACCTCACATTCAGAACGGCTGATATTGTTAGATAGCTTATAGGACAAGGAGACAAATGGTACCATAAGGTTCATATATCCAGAAGATTTTCCAGAACATAGATAAATGCTTTTATTCTCTGGTTCAAAGAGTCAAAGAGGCTTTTCTAAGCTCCTGAATAGCTTCAAGCTGGAATGCCTCCATACCCTCCGTGTTTAATTGACACCTGGAAGTGAGGAGGTGTTACATCTTATTGTACTTTAGGAGCTCAGGAAAGCCTCTTTGTCTCTTTCTACTATAAAATAAAAGCATTTTTCTATGTTCTAGAAGCACAGACAGATATATGAAATGTACCATGTGTCTTCTTATGTGGTGGCCCAGGTGTGCTAGGTGTTGTTAGAAAGAGCTAGAGAGAAGAGATCTAGAGAACAGGGCTTGTAAAGAACAGAATAGACCCTCAGCGTGGAAAGGTTGTTTTACCTGAGGTGTACTAGCCAGGCATGGTTAGAATAGAGGAACACTTGAACGCAGAATACAACTTGAGGGAACCAACATATGGGCTCTGGTGTGATGGCCAGACCCTGGAGAGACACTCACTGGGTAATGGCTTAGGCAGGATACACACAGGATACTGACTGGTACTTTTTCTGGCTAATAACATCCATATATTATGAAAAAATATTCAATACTACCAATTCTGTTGTTGACTGAATAAACAGTATGAAAAAATAAAAATAGAAAAAGACCCCTTAGTGGTGCTCAATGTCCTGATATACTCCTGATACAACACTTGCCAAACAGAAGATATGTGGCACTTACCATTTAATTGCAAATAACAGGAAAATTTATTCCATGACGGGTATTAGGATGTGGACTGAATAGTGGTCCACATCCACAGTGCACCCATTATCCACACACTATGCAAAATCACTTGACACCACTAAAATACACCAACAAAACACAGTTATCACTGAACTCAAGGAGAACAGTGAAAAAAAATTTCAATGAAGTACTCAATCAAGAGTCTCCACTGATGCCCCCCAAAATTTAAATATGCAAAACAGAAGTCCGTGGAGCCTCGGTTGCGAGTCTCAAAACATGGGATAGCCAGATATCTGTCGCCTGTTGCCACGGGGTGCCTCCATGATAGGGAGAGCACCACACCACCCTGATACATAGCCCCTTAAGTCCCACTTGGTTGCGAGTATTGGAACATAAATAGGGAAACACCAGGGTGGCCCCTTTTTGTCAATGTCTAACTCAAGGTGCGAGTATTGCGATCATGACAAGGGCTTGCCAAGGCAGGCTTCCATCCACAGACAGCCGTTTCAGGGTTTTTACCCCTCGTCAGTGTGGAGTAGGATTCTGGCTAGTTGGGGCAATAGCAAATCGACCAAGGATAGCCAGATATCTCTCGCCTGTTGCCATGGGGTGCCTCCATGATAGGGAGAGCACCACACCACCCTGATACATAGCCCCTTAAGTCCCACTCGGTTGCGAGTATTGGAACATAAATAGGGAAACACCAGGGTGGCCCCTTTTTGTTAATGTCTAACCACTAAAATACACAAACACACATTACTGACACAGACACTTACTGACAAACATTACTCGCTGACTGACTGACACACACACACGTACACACCGCACATATACCTCAGTCTTCTCCCTCTTCCTCTCTGTCAGGCTGATCTTCACAGGGTAATATTAAGGACCTGTGGGTCATGTGATCAGGCCCTTTACTCCTCTCTCTGATGCCAGCCCTGGATTCCCTTTAACTTATTATAGGTCTACGGTGAGCAACAAACCCAATCATCTCAGGCCTCTATCAGTGACCTCCCTTTGCTGCTGCTTAAAACAACTAGCGGACATAAGAAAAAAGAACAGCAGAAAGATTCCTACCATGAATAATACGGACATTAGATTAGCCCATGTAGTCTTAGATTTACAAAACTTTTCAATAATTTCATTGTCCAATGCTTTAAGCTTGCTTAATATATAAAAGTCAACTAGTACTATATCTTGAAGGATATATTAGTTGACATTGATGAAGCTTTTTTTCATTGATTCCCATAGGTAGCTTACAACCGTGAACACTTTTTATTTTTATTTTTTGCGTTGACAAATTATTCTCAATATATCTACTATCCTTACGTATGAACAAGCACTGCTTCTAGGATATATAAGTTGGCTGATTTCATCGAATCACTCAAAAAGAAAAAGAAAATCATCCCTGAGGCTGCCGTACAGAACTCTGCTTTCTGAGGACTTTCTGAATATAAAAAAAGAAAAAGAAAAATGGAAAAACCTAATTAATAATGTCTAGAAAATATCATCTCCCTATAACAGCAACATTTTTCAGTGTCTTATTACTGACACAATGCCTGAAACTAAGCAGCGGACCTCAATGTTTTATAGTGAGGGAAAAGCCTGTGTTTAGTACAGATTTGTACCAGGATGGAGATATTATAATCGGAGGAATATTCACTGTGCATAATATGTATTCAGATATAGCCGACTATAGAATAGAAGTTTTCCTGCGCTATTGCAATGTGTAAGTATTATTTCTAATACATTAGTAGAGATGAGCGAACCGGGTTCGGGTTCGAGTCCATCCGAACCCGAACGTTCGGTGTTTGATTAGCTGGGGCTGCTGAACTTGGATAAAGCTCTAAGGTTGTCTGGAAAACATGGATACAGCCAATGACTATATCCATGTTTTCCACATAGCCTTAGGGCTTTATCCAACTTCAGCTGCCCCCGCTAATCAAATGCAGAAAGTTCGGGTTCGGATCGACTCGAGCATGCTCGAGGTTCGCTCATCTCTATACATTAGTCTAAATTGTTCACGATTATTATTACTTCCATGAATTGCTCTACTCCGTAATTAGAATATATGGCATAGTAAAGCTGTAGCTTGTTGTACAGTTTGAAAGAGCCCAGAACCATATGGAAAGATAACATACTATGTTAGGGTATGTTAATACTGAGTTAATCAGGCAGAATTCTGCGTCAGAACGTTTGGCTGCGGAAAGTTCCCCCACAGAATTCCGCTTGATTTACTGAGAGTGAACATTCTCTTACACAAGAATTATTAGTTATTTTTCATTAATCTCAGATGTTGGCTTTTTTTTTTTAATTCTGACAAGATTTACTAAGACCTTTGGGGTTAAAGAAGACAAAGGGGTTAAGGGGGCTGTCTTTTATATACTCGCAGCGAGATGACAATTACGCTGCAAGTATGTAATCTCTTTGAAAGTGATAGTGAAGAGATCCGCAGTGGATAATTACTCTTCAATGTGAACAGAAGCGTATGCAGTATGTAGATTGTACTGTGTTTTTCAGTTACCTAAGGGATATGTCTCACCTATTTCACAAACACCAATTGTGCTGATACATTCCGGATTGTTGTTACTTTCCCTAGGAGTGAACATTCTGTCGAGATCACTCTATTTGTCTAAAGAGAGATTGATATACAGCCTGGTCTTTAGCAACGATACTGTAACCCGTTCCAGCTTGAGTTTCCCCTGTAACAAATCTGTCAAGTTTTTCTGCAAGTTTTTTGCAATGAGGTAACACCCCCACCCCACCCCCCATAAAAGCTACCTATCAGTAACCAGGTCTTTTGTGTATTTAGTTAATAGATAAAGCCCATACTTACAAACTCTTAATTTAATTGAAACACTATTTGCCAATCAGCTCATTGAGACGTCACAAGGGTTCACTTATTTTTTTTCTCTCCCTGCACTGTGGATGTTACAGTATATAGTATATCTGTTTATGTGTATTTTCAATAAATTGTGTTTGTCTATGATTATAACATTTAGATTGATAATTTTGGCTGGATCTTTGTTTTTTGGCAGATGGAATAAGGCAGCCTCTGAGCTATTCCATAGGGCAGGACCTTTTAAAAAATATATATTTTATTTATTTATGTATTATTTAGGTTTACATGAGAATCAATGCATGTGAAAGACCACAAAGTAGCATCTATCACAACTATAGGCCCAGTTCACACTGAGCAAAAATGGCAGAGCTTTCCGCCGTAGAATCCTGCCGTGCTCAGTGCCTCTATGGGAGTGCGCGTGCGCCTCCGCTTCTTCCCCTCTGACATGTCAATTCTTTGAGCAGAGTGGCGGCAGCGAAGACGCACCCACCCTCCCTTAGAGATACTGCAGGACACTGAGAATTCCACGGTGGAAAGCTCCACCGTTTTTGCTTCAGCTGCGCCATTTTAGGATTCCGAGGATTCATTAGTTTTTGCTCAGTGTGAACTGGGCCATATGGTGGAAGTATATATTAGAGAGTCCCTTGATGCACACTCCTGCTGGACACCACAAAAGCATAGTATGAAAATAGCCTAAAAGGCAGACTGCATAATAGAAACAAAAAAGCTACACTGTACAAAGAAAAGCATATATAATGTACACTTAAACATATATTTAGAATAGTCAATAATGCAATGTGATATTTTATGTTTTGTCCCCACTCAGACCTTTACCCTACTTCTGCAGATATGTTCTAGCTCTGATATTTGCCATAGATGAGATTAACAAAGATCCCAGTATTCTCCCCAATGTGACTCTGGGATACTATGTGACTGATTCTTGTAACAATGTGAATAAGGCCATAGAGGATGTGTTACAGGTTTTATCTGGTCCTGGGAACATAATTCCTAATTATTCCTGTACTGATCATTACAACTTGGCTGGTGTTATCGGAGACCAGTCCTCAAAGACTTCTTTAAAGATATCAAATTTGTTGAATATCTATGGTTATCCCCAGGTAAGAATAAAAAGTTTATTATAACATCAACATTTTATATTTCAAGTAAATTTCAAATTTAAATGAAATTATGTGCGGGAAATGTAAATTATTTTTCTGATTGTCACCACAACTGTGCGATACACCCATTGCCCTAACAGTTTATAGTCTCTTAAACATAAAAACCTACCCCCCCCCCCCTTAATGAGGAAGCCATGAAAGGGGTAGTGCGGTGGTAAAGAATTATTCACAGAATAACACAAATTACAAAGTTATAAAACTTTGTAATGTATGTTATGTCTGTGAATGGCCCCCTTCCCCGTGTCCCACCACCCCCATCCGTGTACCCGGAAGTGTGCTGCGCTATACATACCTGTCACGTGCCAACCTCCGTCTGATCTTCGTCAGTGACGTCTTCTTCGGGCGGCCGGCGAACAGCTCCAACTCTCCCGAATGCCGGCCTCCCTCTGCAGCGTCATTCGATGCTCAGCCGCAATTGGCTTAGCATAACTGTGCTCAGCCAATCGCGGCTGAGCAGCTGATGACGCAGCCGGCCAAAGATTAAGTTGCACCACAAGATGACGGACGGGCGCGACACGGATCAGGTAATGTATAATGCACCAACGCTTCCCGGTACACGTGCGGGGGTGGGGGACACAGGGAAGGGGGCGATTCACAGACATAACATACATTACAAAGTTGTATAACTTTGTAATGTGTGTTATTCTGTGAATAATTTCTTAGCGCTGCACTACCCCTTTAATTTTCCAGGCAGGTTTCTCCTTTAAATTCTTCACCAGCAGGCAGAAATGTCCCTGTCCTTTCCCTAGGTCCCATATTCATTGCAGTCTAATTTATTTTAGCACAAAATTGCCAAGCAGGCAGGAAGAGAGGCTGCTGGTAGATCAGGATTCAGAATCTTTCCCCCTCACGTGACAGTACACTTGTATCTGGTCTCCACATTGGGGCAGTGGGATGGATAAGTCCAGTGGGACTTACACTTGTTTAATTTTTGCGGACGTCAGCTTGCCCTGTTGGCTGTGGATAGTTGGATACATTTGTCCATGATGACTACCCTTGGTATGTGAAACACCTGTTAAGACAGCGCTAACACTGTGAAGCAGGCCAACACCTTCAAAGTATACAGCACAAAATGTGTCCAATTCTGCCACACAGAGGTTGAGCGGGGAACACCCATCGCTCTTTATCTGGACAACCGTGTAGACAAACTCATCCATAATAATAAAGGTTCCTACTCTGTTTCCTGTCAAAAACAGCTGTATCACATGCAGTACATGGATGTTATGGAGTACTTAAGAGAGTGTTCTACCTTGTGCTAGGGATGAGCGAACTATTGAAAAGTTCGGTTCGGTTCGATCCCCCGAACTTCCCTGAAGTTCTTGTTCTTACGAACCGAACCGAAAACGAACCTTGCAATAACGGCTGAATAATTGCAGCTACAATAGTGGGAGTGTGATAGGGTATAGTTCTGTTTAGTTGCTATAACAATGAAAAAAGTGGAAAAAATAGTGGGGAAGAAAAATAGCCGGCAAATCGGCAATAATGCCGACTCCTCTAATGGTTAATATATTTAATTAATAGAACACATTTTCGTTGTAATAAAGTCACCTTTGTTGTTAAATAATTTAATTAAAACAATTTCATCATTGTGCAATTAAATATACTGTTAAAATATATATATATATATATATATATATATAAATAAATGTATATATATATATATATATATATATATATATATATATATATATATACATATATATATATATATATATATTTTTTTTTTTATTATTTTTTTTTTTTTACTGTATATTTAAATGTACAAGTATGGATTCATTTAAATTACATTATTGAACAACAAAACTAATTTTATTACAACGAAAATGTGTTTTATTAATTAAATATAAATTATTACAGGAAGCTCTTTTAAAGCCGTTAATTCAAATTCCCGGTAAAAAGAGCTCACTGTAATAATTAATACTTTACTTTAAGTAAAACATCAAATGTTTCTTCTAATTATGCTATCACAATAGCATTATTAGAATAAACATTTTGAATCATATGTGCGCTCAGCTGATCGGCTCAGCGCACATATAATTAGCGGGTCCGCAGCACAGTGACTTCATTGTGCTGCGGACCAGCGAAGAGGACACATGGGGGTGAGTATACAGCTCTCCCCACCTCCTCCCCAGCACTGCACCCATCCCAGCAAGGAAGGGGGGTCACTTAACCCCTTCCTTGCTGGGATGGGTGCAGTCTGACATCAGTCTGGCCCCCAAGGGGTTAAGGGGGATGCAATCTGTAAAGATGCTGCATACTGTAAGGTGCACAACACCGCTCACAATGATAGGTGTTGTGCTCCTTTTTGTGTGTTTTTTGTGTGTTTTTCCCTTTTTGTTTTTCAGATATCGGTATCCTGTGGATTATGTCGGATTCGGTGGACTACGACAATGACCAGCATTTTTTTGGATTTTTTTTTTTAAATAAAATGGTCAATGAGGGGCGTGGGGGTGTTTTTATTTGAATAAAAAAAAATTTCACTTGTGTCTTTATTTCTTAAAAAAAAAAACGCGTAGGGTTCCCCCCATTTTCATAACCAACCAGGTTAAAAACAAAGCAACAGCAGCCTGGTAACACCAGGGTGGGAAGAGCCATTGGTTTAGGCCCTCCCCAGCCTAAATATTACCAGCTTGCTGCCGCCCCAGCCCAGGAGCGCCAATTTTGACGCTCCGGGGCCACTGGCACCCGGCTCTTCCCAGTACCCCTGGTGGCATTGGGTACTGGGGTAATAGTGGGGGGGTTAGTGTTAGCCATTTTATACCGGCTAACACTAGGCCCCGACTTAGTAATGGATTCCGTCTATTAGACGGCTTCCACTACTAAGTCTATAAAGTAAAGAAATAAAGAGAAGACACAAGTGAATTTTTTTTTATTCAAATAAAAACACCCCCCATACCCCTCATTGACCATTTTATTAAAAAAAAAAAAAAAAAATCCAAAAAAACGCTGGTCATCGTCGTAGTCCATCGAATCCGACGTAATCCACAGGATACCGATATCTGAAAAACAAAAAGGGAGAAACACAAAAAACAAACAGGAGCACAACACCCATCATTGTGAGTGGTGTTGCGCACCTTACAGTATGCAGCACCTTTACAGATCGCTGCTTACAGTCTGGCCCCCAAGGGGTTAAAGGAGGATGCATTCCATCCCCCTTAACCTCTTGGGGGCCAGACTGATATCAGACTGCACCCATCCCAGCAAGGAAGGGGTTAAGTGACCCCCCTTCCTTGCTGGGATGGGTGCAGTGCTGGGGAGAGCTGTATACTCACCCCCATGTGTCCTCTTCGCTGGTCCGCAGCACAATGAAGTCACTGTGCTGCGGACCCGCTAATTATATGTGCGCTGAGCCGATCAGCTGATCAGCTGAGCGCACATATGATTCAAAATGTTTCTTCTAATAATGCTATTGTGATAACATAATTAGAAGAAACATTTGATGTTTTAATTAAAGTAAAGTATTGATTATTACAGTGAGCTCTTTTACCGGGAATTTGAATTAACGGCTTAGAGCTTCCTGTAATAATTAATATTTAATTAATAAAACACATTTTCGTTGTAATAAAATTAATTTCTTTGTTCAGTAATTTAATTTAAACAAATCCATACTTGTACAATTAAATATACTGTAAAAAAAAAAAAAAAAAAAAAAATATATATATATATATATATATATATAAATATACATTTATTTATATATATATTTTAACAGTATATTTAATTGCACAATGATGGATTCGTTTTAATTTAACCCCTTAACGACAAAGGGCGTATAGGCTCTGAACCGCCGCGGTCCCGGGTGCAGTGTGTAGCCCGGGACCATAGGTATTAGCGGGCACGGTCCGATCGCCGTGCCCGCTAATACAGTAATCAGATGCAGCTGTCAAACATGACAGCTGTATCCGATTACCGGATCCAGCGTCTCCCTGGTATCTAGTGGCGGAGGTCGTTCCTCCGGGATGTTATCCTGGAGGAGCGATCTCCGTTTCTGAAGCCGGCCGGTGACCGCTCCAAGATGGCGCCGTCCCCGGCTCGGCACTCGTTTGTTTCCGGCTGCAGCAGCCGAAAGCAATCGAGTACCGATCTCATGGATCTCTGCAGCATATCTATGCTGCAGAGATCTCAATGAGAGATCAGAGTGTATATACTAGAAGTCCCCCAGGGGGGCTTCTAGTATATGTGTAAAAAAAAAATATAAAGTGTTGTTGTCAATAAAAAGCCCCCTCCCCTAATAAAAGTCTGAATCTCCCCCCTTTTCCCAGGTTATAAATAAAAGTAAACAAATAAACATGTTTGCTATCGCCGGGTGCGTAATCGCCCGATCTATTAATTAATCACATTCCTGATTTTGCACGGTAAACGGCGTAAGCGCAAAAAAATCCCAAAGTGCAAAATTGCGCATTTTTGGTCGCATCAAATCCAGAAAAATTGTAATAAAAAGCGATCAAAAAGTCGTATATGCGCAATCAAGGTACCAATAGAAAGAACACATCATGGCGCAAAAAATGACACCTGACACAGCCCCATAGACCAAAGGATAAAAGCGCTATAAGCCTGGGAATGGAGCGGTTTTAAGTGACGTATATTTGTTAACAATGGTTTGAATTTTTTACAGGCCATCCGATACAATATAAGTTATACATGTTGTATATCGTTTTAATCGTAACGACTTGAGGAACATATATAACAAGTCAGTTTTACCCCAGGGCGAATGGCGTAAAAACACATTTCCCTCAAATAAACAAAATGCGTTTTTTTTTTTTCAATTTCACCACACTTTAAATTTTCTTCTGGTTTCGCAGTGTACTTTATGCAAAAATTCAGCCTGTCATTGCAAAGTACAATTAGTGACGCAAAAAATAAGGGCTCATGTGGGTTTCTAGGTGGAAAAATGCAAGTGCTATGGCCTTTGATGCACAAGGAGGAAAAAACGAAAACGCAAAAATCTAAATTGGCTCTGTCCTTAAGGGGTTAATTATTGAACAACGAAAGGTACTTTATTACAAAGAAAATGTGTTCTATTAATTAAATATATTAACCTTTAGAGGCATCGGCATTATTGCAGAGGATCCCTAACCCCGTAATACCGATTCCTGTAATACTGTTTCCTTTCCCAGATGCATTCCAGAGGTGTTTGCATCACTTTTTAAAGATGTCTTGGATGTCTTTGATTTTATTTGTTATTGTTATTTTAACCAGATTCGTTTTGCAAAGTTCGTAACAAATTTGGTTTGTTACCGTTTGGCTCGCTCATCCCTATCTTGTGCCCATGCTATCCTTCCCTTCTAAGTTTGTGCCGTTCCCCCTGGCTGACATTTCCAATTTCCTTCACATGGTCCTTGTGGGTCCACAGATTTTCTGTCTGCATGTCCAGGTGGTAAATCAATTAAAATGCATGAAAGTACCCTAGGAAAGAAAGGTCAGAATTATTGTAAGGAATGCTAAGCTCCTTTTTTTAGGAAATTTCCTTTAATATCATTCTCTTCTGACACATCAGGCTGCCAGAGTAGCTGGTGTGAAAAGAAGCAAGTTTATTCGGCTGCACATTGTGAAGCATGGGAATACTGTTAGGAGACTGAATTGCTGGGTCAGCCAGATCTGGTCCCGGCCTTCCAGTTCTCCTTGACCTTGTTTCCTTGAGCAGGTCTATAATGCCCTCCAGCTGGTGGTGGTGTGTGTGTGTGTGTGTGTGTGTGGGGGGGGGGGGGGGGTCTGTGATTTTAGCCACACAAGCATGTATTTGACTGCTGCAATCTGTTGTTCTTCAAACCTCTCTCTGTACCTTGGGTTTTGCTTCGCTTTGGCATTTGGTTTTGACTTTTTATTCAGCTTGGTATTGGACCTCAGCTTGGTATTGACTTTGTCTCTGTTCCGTGAATGTGTTCCTGGTTTGTTCTTATGATAGGACTTGTCTAGTCTGCCTTTGCTATTGAGATCCTTTCACTATCCATCATGCTATCAGTGGAAAGGACCATCTCCCAGTTGGGCACTACTGTTTAGGGGAGTTGTCAAGTAGGTAGAGACACGAGGAGTGTTTTGTTGCACTTACCCCTCATGACATTAAAGTTTTGCAATGCACAGATCATAAAAGTCAAATACATCATGTACAAACATAGAACACCTCACTTCTTCTATTATAAGATATATTATGTCTTTTAGATCAGCTATGGTGCTACAGATACCATTTTAACCAATAAGAAAATCTATCCTTCTTTATTACAAACACTCCCCAATGACCAAATCCAGTATCTGGCAATTATTCAGCTTCTGATACATTTTGGTTGGACATGGTTTGGGGTTATTGCCTCTGATGATGATGGAGGAAATAGGCAAAGTCAGGAATTGAAGACAATCGCAGAACTTCATAATATCTGCATTGAGTTTATTATCAATATTGGATCTGATGAAGCGGAACATACATCGGTAATTTCAGAGAAGGATAAAATAATATTTAACAGATCAACCTCAAAAATCCTTGTGCCTGTTGGTTCAATTTCTTCACATACACTACATTATATTGAAATGGAAAGTAGCAGAGGCCATGAGAAGACATTAATACTTCCTGCTGGGTCAAATCTTAACATTTTGTTATCCACAAAATTTACAAAAATTCTCAATGGCAGTCTGGTATTTTCTCCAGCCTATAAGGAGATACCACGTATGAAAACATTCCTAGAAGATGTTAGCCGTGGAAATCGTCCCAATGACATGTTACTGGAACATATTTTTGCAGTATTTTTCAACTGCTTAACCTCAAATCCTGGACTGAACTTTTTACACGAACAATTTTTTTCTAAAGGCTCTAAACTGAACAACTGCAGTAAGAGTCTAAAATTAAAAAGTCTTGGGGAGTGTAATTTTTTGACTTGAGCTTTTGGAGTGACATCTTTAGTGTATAAATCCGTCTATGCTATGGCATATGCTGTCCATGAAATGCAAAAATATATGCTTAGAAACCATGATAGAAGCATGAAAAATTATAAACACAGGCTGAAGGTAAAGCAATATTATAAAAAAAAGATTTTTCCTTAAACAATTTATTCAGTTAAATAGTTTAAACCCTTTTCCATTAGGGCCAATTCAACTTTAACAGAAACATGAATGAAATATGAATGCAAGAAAGTTGGCATTACCAAAGTTGTAACGTGTGTTTAACAACAAACAAACACAATGTCCTCCCTGATCCCCTCAGATCCGGAGTAGGTTAGAAGTTTGTTGGGAACAGACCCCGGCAAGACACTGATAGTTGTTTGTAGTGAAGCCGACGTCCGAGGCCCACTCCCAACACTCTTCTAACCTACTCCGAATCTGAGGGGACTGAGAGGACATCGTAAAAACAAGCCTTTGACTTAATCAAAAATAATAAGGTATCGGAGTACGACCATTGGATACGTTACTGTGTTAGCACTGTAGGGATCAGTTCACTGCAACTTTTTGAAGCGCTATATACTAATATACAAGATCAAATTAATATTGTTTTTCAGAATAAAACAAACATTTTAATGTGGACATTAGGTTTACCTTTTTTTGCAATACATATTTTAATGTTTTCTTACATAAAACCTTATTTAAATGTATTCAAGTGTAATTGGGAGATTTAAATTTGAGATTCTTCAATCAATTTAACAATATATTGCAATGTTCCTTCCTAGACAAATGCCACTAATAAGCCTGTAAAGATCTACAGTATAAGCCTTCGTTGTTTTTCACTAGTAGAGATGAGCGAACCGGGTTTGGGTTTGAGTCGATCCGAACCCGAACGTTCGGTATTTGATTAGCTGGGGCTGCTGAACTTGGATAAAGCTCTTAGGTTGTCTGGAAAACATGGATACAGCCAATGACTATATCCATGATTTCCACATAACCTTAGGGCTTTATCCAAGATCAGCAGCCTAATCAAATGCCGAAAGTTCGGGTTCGGACCGACTCGAGCATGCTCGAGGTTTGCTCATCTCTATTCAATAGCCTTCTCATCAACACCCACAATTACACCAATGGGCATGTAAATTGAGCTGTAGCATAAAAGAAATTAGAGATGAGCAGATGGAACCATTTGAACACAGTTTGATATGAAAATTGGGAAAAGTTTGATTTTGCTAAATTTCGAAATTCACACAGTTTTGTCACAACGAAACAGTCTTTTAACACGGAGGCTACGCATGAATTAGAGTGCCAGGAAGTATCGAGGAAAGAAACGTGGAAAGGATAGATCACCCATAATGCCTAGCAGCCAGCCAATCTACAGCTAGCCTCCCCTAACAAAGCTTTCATAGATATTTCCTGTCTGTGTTTCAGAGGATCAAAGAGCATAGGGAAAGATAAAATTGCAGTTTTTCTGAGCCACCACAATGCTTGCAGTCTTCTGCGTGCTTTTAAGCTCTATAATTCCTTGCATTTTAGCACCATGCAACAAATGCTTTTTCAGGAGAGTTTGTGGAGTCATTTTGGGCGTCATTTCCAGGCTCCCATTTTCTGGGGTGAATATAAGTGCTGCTGTGTCATACAAAACTGTGTTCATTTTACCAAGTTTTAATTATTCAGAGAGGGAATTTTTATTGGCTGAATCAGGATGAACAGATGTTGGACAGGGACGAGGAGGATAATGGGGACCTAAATGCAGAGAATCAGTTGCCATCACTGGGTGTGCTGCCTGGGGAAGGGAAATGAAAGGAGCATCAGAAGCTTAAGGTCCAAGAGTAGGATGATGATGACCTCAGATCACTGTTGCAGTATTCGGTAGAGAGTGGGGAGGGATATCTTTGCCGGGAAAATCTCATTAAGAAAAAAAAATACATCTGTATGTTTATATTATTAATATTGAAAATATAGACAAAAAGAGGCACAGGCGCCTTGTGTGATACCAGAGGTAAACGTGGAGAGTGTATCGGTGGTATTGTGCTCACCTTAAAGCACCTTGGGCTAGTAGCGTATCACCCTAATTAGGGTATATATCCAAGCCGGGGTTTCTCGCTTGCTAGCTGGATTCACAGGACTGCAAAAGCTGGTGGTACCTCTAAACGGGATGCTCCCAGGGGGGGCCCATGTGTAAACAAGAGTAAAAAAGATTTTTCTTTTTACTCTATATTATTAATATGCAATAGATAAAAGTTAAAGAGGACCTGTCAACCCCCATGCGGGGGTGACAGGCTCCTGACCCCTTGCTAGATCCCCCTATACTCACCTAATCGCGCCGGGTCCCACTTCCTGATGCAGTCGGGTCACGGAGATTTCAGCTCCCGAAGCCCGGCGCGCGCGCACACAGCAGAGTCCGACGCTCATAGAGAATGAATGGGGAGTCCGATGCTCTGTCATTCTCTATGGGCTTTGGACTCTCCTGTGAGCGTGCGCACCGGGATTCGGGAGCTGACATCTCCGTGACCCGACCGCATCAGGAAGTGGGATCCGGATCGATTAGGTAAGTATAGGGCGCTCTAACGGGGGGTCTGGAGTCTGTCACCCCGGCATGGGGGGTGACAGGTATCCTTTAAGCAGCTTTATGTTACTACTATAAGATATTGACTGACTATTAAGAATATATGTGACATTCTCTCAGTACTTTTTAAGAAACAATCACTTCCAAGATCCCATGGGAGAAGATGTATTTTTTAATGAGAAAGGAGAAATGACCACGTACTATCAGATTTCAAACATTGGTATTTTTAAATATGCAGATCATCGGGAATATGCATTGCTAGATATTGGAGAGTTCAATAAAACTTTAAAAGATGAAAAGATGGTTATCTATCGAGTGCCCCCATTTTGGAAACATGGTAAGGTAAATGGTATTTATTAATGGAAAAACATACTCAGGCTATGTTCACACAACATAAGTTCCAAGGAAACTTACAAAGTGCTGCCTTCTGAAGGAACTATGTATCTATTTAATGATCAAAGATGATGGTCTATATCTGATTGGGGAATCCCTGCATTTTAATTTTACTCGGGTGAGAATGGTGGTTTAGCACTAGTCATTTTACAGGCTAAGGCTATGTTCACACAACGTAAGAGATTGGCCCTTCCATGACCCGGCCGGTTGTATAGCATGTGTATACACTCCCTAGCGGCACCGTAAAAAACTGACATGTCAATGATTGTGGAGCGAGCGGCTCCGGCCACACTCTCTATGGTGTGCATTGGGGAGTTCTAATGCAGGCACGCACTGATGCACCCGCATCTGAACTCTGCGGAGCTACAGATCATCCAGCCGGGTAACGGAATGGTCGGTCTCTTACGAAGTGTTAACATAGCCTCACTTTGTTAAACAATGGAGAGTAAAATAGTCTGCAACTTTCTTGCGTTAACCCTTCATTAACGCTTCATCAAGTTAAAAAAAAAAATCTCCTTCCTGCAAGGGCACAGCAATTAAGGCCCAGGGAATTTAAGGAGCAAATCTAGGAGTACAGAAGGCACCCATAGCTTACTGTTTATGAAACAGGGATTTCAGTGGTTGGATGCAGAACGTGAGGCAGGGTTATGTGCCTTAGGCATGTCAGGCTGACACTTTACAATAACACATTTTCACACCAGTAGTTTACATATGAGAATTGTATTGAACATCTGTGTTTGACCCATGTTTTTATATATTCGTGTCAGTTCCTAGAGGTTGGCCACTAAAATTGTTTAGTGTACAGTATTAGTGAGTGTACTTACAGCATTTAAAGACAGCAGCTCCCTGTGTACCCTATAGAACTAAAATCTGATTCCCATCCTCCAGGCTGTGCTGTCCTGCTCTATGGGGTTTCTGTCCACAAAATGGCAGACATGGAGGAGCCTGTGACTATGCCCCACCCCCCCGTGTCCACCACTGATCTTGTATATGCCTACAGAGGACGTCTAGAGTCCTGATAATCCATGCCTGTTTTAATGCATGACAATATCCTGCTGGCCTTAGAAGCAGCTGATTGACATTGCCATTGCATATCTGGTACCATGAAAAAACAGATAAGATTTACAATAATAGATATGGATGAATACGCTTGCAAAAAGGGAATCGGTTGTAAATTAAAGATTTGAAAAGGGGTGAGCAGGGGGTTAATGTTTTTCTCCAGATATTCTTGTGAGGGAGAGACAAGAGAGGAAATTATCTATTCCTAAACCCCACCCTCCCCATAGCAATACACTTGGCATATACCTCCCTTTCTAACAGCAGAACCACCCGTGCTTAATGAAGCAGTTCACAAAACAATTATTACTGGCCCCCCTGTAGGTGCTGGCACGTATATTCACCACAGCTGATCGGTGTCCCCCGACGTGGTTTCGTTCCGGTCCCTCTGCGCTGTTCAAATCCAGCGCACGCTCATGTCAGCCTCCACTGTGACTCCTCCTCTGTCACCCGTGATTGAATGCCAGAAGTCACGCGCTTCCATAGAGAATGCATTGAAGCGCGTGAGTTCCAACGCACAGTCACAGGAAACAGAAGAGGAGTCACAGCGGAGGCTGACCTTCAAACTCGGCGCTGCGGGACCGGAATGAAGCTGTGCCATGGCACAACAATCAGCTGCAGTGAGTACAAGTGCCAGCGTCTACCAGGGGGCGGGGGGCAATAATAATTTTTTTGTGAACTGCTTCTTTAAGTTTATACTACTATACGGGTAAAAAAATTAGGGGGTCAAGGCCTCTAAAGAATTCTATATTTAAGTTTATAGGAAACAAAAAAAAGATGCTTCTACCAAAATTAGATCACTACCTTGCTGTCAGCAGTTTTCAGCCTTCTGAGCTATATGTTTCTACATTTTTCAGTTCTTAATGGGTTGGGACTTGACAAAATGCAGGGCAGGGAAAGATTACCATCTCTGCAGGACTGTGCTATCCCTCCCTCCTTAAAACTAAATAGACTGTCCTAGGATGGAGGGAGTAAAAAAAAAAAAGTACCTTGGTGCCAATGGACTCTGGGTATGTCCATGGTTTCAATATTAGATTGAAATACAATTCAATTGGAATTGCATTGGTTTCTTTTTTCCCGTAATCTTTATTTCTTTGGTTATTTTTTTTTCCAGATGCCAGTGTCTAAATGTTCAAAGGAATGTCAACCCGGTTTTAGAAGAGTCATGATGAGTGGAATTGCTGCTTCGAGTGCACAAAATGTTCAAAGGGAGAAATATCTAATGAAACAGGTGAACCTGTCTTTACCTATGAACAAGGGGAATGGGTGCAGTATTTACTATGTTAGGCTATGTTATTTTTTGACAGTATATTTAATTGCACAATGATGGATTCATTTAAATTAAATTATTGAACAACAAAACTGATTTTATTTCAACGAAAATGTATTTTATTAATTAAATATTAATTAGTACAGGAAGCTCCATAAGCCGTTAATTCATATTACCGGCAATAGAGCTTTCTGTACTAATCATCACTTTACTTTAATTAAAACATCAAATGTTTCTTCTAATTATGTTATGACAATAGCATTATTAGAAGAAACATTTAGAATTATATGTGCGCTCAGCTGATTGGCTGATCGGCTCAGCGCACATATAATTAGCGGGTCCGCAGCACAGTGCCTTCATTGTGCTGCGGACCAGCGAAGAGACAACATCGGGGTGAGTATAGAGCTCTCCCCACCCCCTCCCCAGCACTGCACCCCTCCCAGCAAGGAAGGGGGGTCACTTAACCCAGTCCTTGCTGGGATGGGTGCAGTCTGACATCAGTCTGGCCCCCAAGGGGTTAAGGGGGGTGCAATACATCCTCCCTTAACCCTTTGGGGGCCAGACTGTAAGCAGCGATCTGTAAAGATGCTGCATACTGTAAGGAGCACAACACCGCTCACAATGATGGGTGTTGTGCTCCTGTTTGTGTGTTTTTTGTGTGTTTCTCCCTTTTTGTTTTTCAGATATCGGTATCCTGGGGATTACGTCGGATTCCGTGGACTACGTCGATGACCAGCGGTTGTTTGTTGTTTTTTTTTATAAAATGGTCAATGAGGGGTGTGGGGGTGTTTTTATTTGATTAAAAAAATTTTTTAACTTGTGTCTTGTCTTTATTTCTTTACTTTATAGACTTAGTAGTGGAAGCCGTCTAATAGACGGAATCCATTACTAAGTTGGGGCTTAGTGTTAGCCGGTATAAAATGGCTAACACTAACCCCCCATTATTACCCCAGTACCCAATGCCACCAGGGGTACTGGGAAGAGCCGGGTGCCAGTGGTCCCGGAGCGTCAAAATTGGCGCTCCCGGACCGGGCGGCAGCAGGCTGGTAAGATTTAAGCTGGGGAGGGCCTAAACCAATGGCTCTTCCCACCCTGCAGTTACCAGGCTGCTGTCGTTTGGTTTTTAACCCGGCTGGTTATAAAAATAGGGGGGACCCTATGCATTTTTTTTTTAAATAAATAAATAATAATTAAAAAAAACGCATAGGGTCCCCCCTATTTTTATAACCAGCCGGGTTAAAAACCAAGCGACAGCAGCCTGGTAACACCAGGGTGGGAAGAGCCATTGGTTTAGGCCCTCCCCAGCCTAAATCTTACCAGCCTGCTGCCGCCCAGTCCAGGAGCGCCAATTTTGACGCTCAGGGACCACTGGCACCCGGTTCTTCCCAGTACCCCTGGTGGCATTGGGTACTGGGGTAATAATAGGGGGTTAGTGTTAGCCATTTTATACCGGCTAACACTAGGCCCCAACTTAGTAATGGATTCCGTCTATTAGACGGCTTCCACTACTAAGTCTATAAAGTAAAGAAATAAAGACAAGACACAAGTTAAAAAAAAAAATTATTCAAATAAAAACACCTCCACACCCCTCATTGACCATTTTATAAAAAAAAAAACAACCGATGGTCATCGACGTAGTCCACGGAATCCGACGTAATCCCCAGGATACCGATATCTGAAAAACAAAAAGGGAGAAACACACAAAAAACACACAAACAGGAGCACAACACCCATCATTGTGAGCGGTGTTGTGCTCCTTACAGTATGCAGCATCTTTACAGATCGCTGCTTACAGTCTGGCCCCCAAAGGGTTAAGGGAGGATGTATTGCACCCCCCTTAACCCCTTGGGGGCCAGACTGATGTCAGACTGCACCCATCCCAGCAAGGACTGGGTTAAGTGACCCCCCTTCCTTGCTGGGAGGGGTGCAGTGCTGGGGAGGGGGTGGGGAGAGCTCTATACTCACCCCGATGTTGTCTCTTCGCTGGTCCGCAGCACAATGAAGGCACTGTGCTGCGGACCCGCTAATTATATGTGCGCTGAGCCGATCAGCCAATCAGCTGAGCGCACATATAATTCTAAATGTTTCTTCTAATAATGCTATTGTGATAACATAATTAGAAGAAACATTTGATGTTTTAATTAAAGTAAAGTGATGATTAGTACAGAAAGCTCTATTGCCGGTAATATGAATTAACGGCTTATGGAGCTTCCTGTACTAATTAATATTTAATTAATAAAACACTTTTTCGTTGAAATAAAATCAGTTTCGTTGTTTAATAATTTAATTCTAACGAATCCATCATTGTGCAATTAAATATACTGTTAAAAAATAAATATATATATAAATATACATTTATTTATATATCTATTTATTATAACAGTATATTTAATTGAAAAACGATGGATTCGTTAGAATTAAATTATTGAACAACGAAAGGGACTTTATTACAAAGAAAATGTGTTTTATTAATTTAATATATTAACTATTAGAGGCATCGGCATTCGGCATCATTGCCGGCTATTTTTGAAGTACTCCGTACGGACCGCCTGTCAATCCACAGCCGCATTTCCAGCCGCAAACAATGGTCTCGTTCATTTTTTACGGGTCCGTTTACGATAGGGCCGTAGATTCATACATAGTGTGCACTGTGCAGCCGTATATCGTATACTTTCCAGCGTACGCATGAACCACCAAAAATACACAATTACAGCCGCACAGTTACATAGTCTGAACCTAGCCTTAAACTGTAGGAATAAGGGTCTTACACAGTACTTAAAGGGTTTGGCTACTTTATAGTAAAATTGTGCAGTGTCCAGTATTACTAAGTGTACTCACAGAACTTACTGGCAGCAGCTCCCTGTGTGTCTCATAGAGGTAAAATCAGATTATCTTCTCCTAGAGTGTGCTGTCCGGATCTGTGGTGATTCTGTCCATAACATGGTCGAGCATGATGGGGGCTTGTGACCATACCCTTCCCTCTATGTTCTCTATAAGCATATACAGACTCAGTATTGGACACTGAGGGCAAGACATGCTCTTCCATATCTTATAGACAGAATTGTCACAGACTGAAAGGGACTGACTGATAGAGGGGAGCCAGAGTTGAGTTTTATGAGGTACACAAGGAGCTGTTGTCAGTAAGTGGGTGAGCACATTAATACATCAGAGAAAGTTTCACTTTACAGTCCCCTCAGCTCCTCCTTATGCCTGTTCAGTGCTCTTGCTCACTAACTCCCCTCTCCTATGTCACTGAAGAACATCTCTCCAAATTACTCTCCACATCACATCTCACCACCTGCGCTCTTGATCCAATCCCATCCCACCTTATCAGCATTTGTCCCAGCACCATCTCTTTAAAGCGACTCTGTACCCACAATCTGCCCCCCCCCCCCCAAAAAAAAAAAAAAAACCACTTGTACCTTCATATAAGGTATTTGTCTCCTTCACAGAGACAGTCCTAGATGCGCCACAACCCGATTAGTGGTGCTGCACGGGGATATCAATGGACCTGTCATCCATACAATAAAAACAAAAAACAAGCAAGCTAGTGGATTCCACCAAGGTGGTCCACTTGCATCCACCGGCGCTACTCACTATAAATGTGTATATTAGAATGCTGTCCAAAAGGAGTACAAGTGTCACATATGAAATCCGCTCCTGGGCTAAAAACAACACTGACTAACTCTGCAGCCTTGCCAATCCATCTAATGCAGGCACTACAAGTCTCAGCTCGCCCTCTCCAGCATAAGATACCATGAAACTGATCCTACCTGGGTAATTGGAGCAAACAATAAGAGAGCAGGTCCAGCACAAACGGTCCGCGGCAAGAGAAAACAGGATACAAATCCAGTGTAAACAGGCCCGGATATTGGATGCAGTGGCACAGGTAATAATCCTTCAGAACTTGAGTCCAGGAACAGGCAGTATAGTGGATGGAGTGTGAACACGCTCCAGCCGGCAACGTGCACCACAAAAACTTCCGCCCGTAGATCTTAGTGACGTCACAAAGACAAAGTAAGGAGGCTGTAGTAGACCAAAAAACCTCCAACTAGTTTCAGAAAATAGTTCATTTTCCTTCATCAGGGAAGGCACTTTAAAAATAAAGAAAAAAATAAATAATAATAATAATAATAATAATAATACACTGAAAATGTTTACTACAAAGTGGCCAATCTCATTAATTCCTGAAAAACTCTTCAATGGATTCCACCTGAGCCCAGTGATTTGTGTATTTTAATGTTTTTAGGGTGGTGATGAGTTGGGCAGGTGAGATTTCTGGAAGAATTTACATTATCCCTATTTATGCCATCTGGCATAGGATTTTCCTGTTTAATGTAAACACAATAGAGATGAAGGTATTTAGTAGATTGACCTTTTCCCTTTACCTATCCACCATTACACCTAGATTATTTTTATGTTTCAGTTTTAAGTTTTTAACTGTTTATGTAGGTAAAGAGTTATATATATTTTGTAGGGGAGTCGCTCATGTATAGCTAGGTAGCGGTCGCAGACAGAGGAAAACAGGCAGTTCACAGTTCAAATCTTTATTCACACCACAAAAACAAAGGGAACAAAAATCCAGCATTACCTTCATGCTGCCATCACACATAAGTGTACAGTCCCAGCTTGGCCTTTTAGGCAGTAACAGAAGTTCCACACAAAGTTCTAAGTGTTGGTTCAGACCTCACAGCAGCGGCTGCATTGTACATAGTCCATGTGTCTGAACACGGTCCAACCAGTCCTCCTAGACAGGTCACATATGTGTACTCCAGACTTGAGCACACACCAAAATCTACCTGCCCTCACTCCCAGCTGAGCTTTGTATGTTGGGAGACACCTAAAAACCTAATATGGCCTCCTAACTCCAGTACAGTCCTTGAATATAGCTCTCTCCACTACTCAGAGCAAGACAAGCTGAGAGGAAAATACCTCCCATCCAGCAACAAACCCCTGACTGTGTCACATACCCCCCCCCCCCCCTTTGTTCAACCTTAAGGGGGTGAGCACTTGCCAAACAATGTACTCGGGACAGGGCATCTGCATTCCCTTGTAGTCGGCCTGCCCTGTGTTCTACTGTGAACTTGAAGTTTTGTAGTGACAAGAACCATCTGGTGACCTGAGCATTCCTCTCCTTTGCCTGGCTCATCCACTTGAGAGTTGAATGGTCAGTCACCAGACAGAACTTCCTCCCCAACAAGTAATAACGGAGAGACTCCAGTGCCCACTTAATGGCTAGGCACTCCCTCTCCACTATACTGTGCCTGGTTTTGGCTGGGGTAAGCTTGCGACTCAGGAATCCAACGGGATGTTCTTCCACGTTAAACTCCTGAGACAGTACAGCGCCGAGGCCCACTTCAGAGGCATCGGTCTGTACTACAAACTCCCTTTTCAAGTCGGGTGTCACCAGGATCGGTGACCCACACAAAGCATACTTCAAAGCTGAAAAAGCTTTTCCACTTGGTCATTCCAGCGTACCATCACTGACTTATGACCCTTCAAGAGACCTGTCAATGGAGCTGCCAAAGTAGCGAAATGGGGAATAAACCTCATATAATATCCCACCAAACCCAGGAACGATTTTACTTGCCGGGTAGTGACAGGCCTTGGCCAACCCTGTATCACCTCTATCTTATTCATCTGGGGTTTAATGACTTCGGGCCCAATGACATAGCCTAAGTATCGGGCCTCCTCTAACCCTATGGCACATTTCTTTGGGTTAGCAGTTAGTCCCGTCCGACAGAGCGAGTCTAGTACGGCCTGTACCTTCGCTAGATGACTCTTCCAGTCAGAACTGAAAATGACAATATCGTCAAGGTACGCCGAGGTGGACAAAGAACAATGTCCATTAAACGCTGGAATGTGGCCAGAGCACCATGAAGACCAAAAGGTAACACCTTATACTGATATAGCCCCTTGGGTGTGACGAAGGCTGTTTTTTCTTTAGCAGCCTCCGTCAAGGGCACTTGCCAGTACCCTTTGGTGAAGTCCAAGGTAGAAAAGTACCTGGCCTGTCCTAACCGCTCAATTAATTCATCCACCTGGGGTATATGATAGGCGTCAAATTTAGAGACCTCGTTTAGCTTACGAAAATTATTGCAAAAAAAACGTAAAGTCCCATCCGGTTTGGGTATTAATACTATCGGGCTGGCCCACTCACTCTTATGTTCTTCAATCACGTCCAGCCGCAGCATCAGCTGTACTTCCTCTGCAATAGCTTGGCGCCGAGCTTCGGGTACTCCGTACGGCTTTAGCCGGATTTTCACCCCAGGCTCGGTGACAATGTCATGTTGGATTACATAAGTACGGCCAGGGAGGTCAGAGAACACATCAGTGTTTCGGCTAATGAACTCCTTGGCCTCCTGGGCCTTTTTTGGTGAAAGGCTGTCAGCAACACGTACTCTGGCAGCTGCTTCCCCGAAACAGTCAGAGGTACTAGCTTCCCTTTCCCTAAACATACCGACTGTGGACAGCTCCCAACACAAGTCTCTCTATCCTTCCATGGCTTCAGTAAATTGACATGGTAGATCTGCGGTTTCCGCCGACCAGGCTGATGTACCTTGTAATTTACGTTGCTTACTTTCTCCAGAATTTCGTAGGGGCCCTGCCACCTCGCAAGGAACTTGCTGTCTACGGTCGGTACGAGAACCAAAACCCGATCTCCTGGGTTAAAGTTCCAGACATGAGCTGCTCTATTGTAGAACTGACTCTGGGCTTGCTGAGCTGCCTCCAAATGTTCCCTGACAAGGAGCATCACTTTCTCCATCTGCTCCTGTATTTTAGTAACATACTCAATGACACTCTTATGTGGAGTGGGCTGTTGCTCCCACACCTCTTTGGCCACGTCGAGCAACCCTCAGGGGTGTCTGCCATATAGAAGTTTGAAGGGCGAGAACCCAGTAGAGGCCTGGGGAACTTCTCGCACTGCGAACATTAGATAGGGCAGAAGCAGGTCCCAGTCCCTCCCATCCTTAGACACTGCTCTTTTCAGCATATTATTCAAAGTTTGATTAAACCTCTCCACAAGGCCATACATTTGGGGGTGGTAAACAGACGTCCTTAACTGTTTAATGCCAAGCAACTTGCAGACTTCCTTCATGACCTTAGACATGAAGGGAGTCCTCTGTTCTGTTAGTATCTCTCTAGGTATCCCTACTCTTGAAAACATCTCCATTAATTCCTTAGCTATGACTTTGGCAGAGGTATGGCGCAGCGGGACCGCCTCTGGGTAGCAGGTTGCATAGTCAATAACTACTAAGATGTGTTGGTGACCCCTAGCAGACTTAGGTACTGGGCCGACGAGGTTCATGGCGATTCTCTCGAATGGTACTTCTATAATCGGGAGGGGTACTAGAGGACTGCGGAAGTGCTGCTGGGGACTAGTTATCTGACAGGTCGGGCAAGACTTACAAAATTCCTCCACCTCTTTAAATACCCCAGGCCAATAAAACCTCTGCACTATACGGTCCTTTGTTTTCTGTGCCCCAAGGTGTCCACCTAACACATGTTGGTGAGCAAGATGCAGTACCAGGTGACGGTATGCCTGGGACACTAACAATTGTTCAACATTCTCACCACGTAGTTGAGTGACACGATATAACATATTATGGTGGACCACAAAACGAGGAAATATAGCCTCAGCTCCTGGTTGTTGTGGTTCCCCATTGACCATTAAGACACTCCCCCGTGCTCGGGACAGAGTCGGGTCCCGGAGTTGCGCCGTGCCAAAATTGTCACCAGAGATGTCCAGATCTGACAATTCGGGGCCCGGTAGCAAGTCCTCTACATTTCCAACCATTACATTCACTGGAATTGTCTCCATCTCATCCACCTGAGTTGCAGTCACCCCTATTGCTGGCCCTTCTATCTCGGTTACCCACGGTTTGAGCTTTACATCTGGACTAGGACCCTCAGCTATTGCTCTTCCTGACTCTTGAGGACAGACATTCAAAAATTATGGCCACAATGCAGAGAATAAGGGAAAGTCTCTTCCTATTATCAGGTCATATGGCAGATTCGATGCTACCGCCACCTCATGGACTTTCTCCCCAGCAGGAGTTTTTATTACCATTTGGGCAGTAGGATAGTTTTTCAAGTCTCCATGAATACACAACACTCTAATTTTTCGATTAGTGAACTGGAATGGAAGCGCCAGGGTATCCTGTACTAGGGTCACCAGGCTCCCGGAGTCCAGTAGAGCATTGCTCCTGTACCTGCCGACCAATACTGGGCACATGGGAGGTGCCCTATCCTCGTCTGGGAGGGTGGCGGTACATACGTTAATAGCAGGTCGTGCATAGAAGGATGTCCGGCGAGTGTAGCCACAGTCCATAGGCTCGGAGGTTAAGGGGCACTTTGCAGCCACATGTCCCAGACGATTACAGCGCCAACAGCGGAAAGTGGGGACCTCATGTAACCTTGGGGACCGTTGTTTTGGTGGGGAGCTACTCCCAGCAAAAGGTTAGGGCTTTTTTCAGTCACTGCAAGTGGGGGTAAGGGACAGGGTGGCTTTCGGCCAGGGTTACAGTCTCGCACCAAGTCTTGGGTAGCTGCATAACGTTCCACCACACCAACCAGCTGGTCCAAATTACCTGGGTCACCTTGGCCTACCCAGCATTGGATAGTGACCGGCAGACTGCACACCAAATGGTCAACCACCACCCTCTCCACTATTTGGGCTGGAGTTAAAGTCCCGGGTTGGAGCCATTTCTTTACCAGGTGCAGCAGGTCATAGGCTTGAGACCTGGTGGCTCGGGATTCCACAAACTCCACTGATATACATGTTGGACCCTGACATATATATTGATCCCCAAGCATGACAGGATCTCACCTTTCAGCTTTTGGTAGTCCTAGGCGTCCTCCCGAGTGAGGTCAAAGTATGCCTTTAGTGCATCTCCTGTGAGGAATGGGGCAACCACTTCAGCCCACTGTCACCTTTCTCAGCGCCGTCCGGACTCTCTCTCTGGCGGCAGGCTGTACCTGGGAAACCACTGGTGGTGACTCACGGATGGCCACCATTTGTTGTAACTGCAATTTGTTAGTCTCTTGCTGTTGGGCATTAGTCTCTTGCTGCTGGATATTAGCCTGTTGCAGCTGGGCATTCGTCTCTTGCTGCCGGGCATTAGCCTGTTACAACTGGGCATTAGCCTGCACCAGCTGTTTAATCAACTCCATCTTGTCTGGCGATGCCGGCTGAAGCTTTGCAGGCTTAATTCAGGACATGCAATAGTGCCAGGAAAAAAATATGAAAAAGAAACCCTCTGCTTTTTCACCTTCCTCAATGCGTTTGCCAGCTCCAAGCCACCATACTGTATGTAGAGGAGTCGTTCAGGTATAGCTAGGTAGCGGTCACAGACAGAGGAAAACAGGCAGTTCACAGTTCAAATCTTAGTGTTTATTTACACCACAAAAACAAAGGGAACAAAAATCCAGCATTACCTTCATGCTGCCATCACACATAAGTGTACAGTCCCAGCTTGGCCTTTTAGGCAGTAACAGAAGTTCCACACAAAGTTCTAAGTGTTGGTTCAGACCTCACAGCAGCGGCTGCATTGTACACAGTCCATGTGTCTGAACAAGGTCTAACCAGTCCTCCTAGACAGGTCACATATGTGTACTCCAGACTTGCACACACACCAAAATCTACCTGCCCTCACTGAGCTTTGTATGTTGGGAGACGCCTAAAAACCTGGAATGGCCTCCTAACTCCAGTCCAGTCCTTTAACCCTTTAAGGACCGGGGCAATTTTTATTTTAGCGATTTTGTTTTTTCCTCCTTGTGCATGAAAGGCCATAGCAGTTGCATTTTTTCACCTAGAAACCCATATGAGCCCTTATTTTTTGCGCCACTAACTGTACTTTGCAATGACAGGCTGAATTTTTGCATAAAGTACACTGCAAAAGCAGGAAAAAATTCAATGTGTGGTGAAATTGAAAAAAAAAACACATTTTGTGTTTTTAGTGGATGTGTGTTTTTACACCGTTCGCCCTGGGGTAAAACTGACTGGTTATATATGTTCCACAAGACGTTACGATTAAAACGATATGTAACATGTATAACTTTTCTTGTATCTGATGGCCTGTAAAAAATTAAAACCATTGTTTACAAATATACGTTCCTTAAAATCGCTCCATTCCCAGGCTTATAGCGCTTTTATCCTTTGGTCTATGGGGCTGTGTCAGGTGTCATCTTTTGCGCCATGACATGTTCTTTCTATTGGTACCTTGATTGCGCATATACGACTTTTTGATCGCTTTTTATTAACATTTTTCTGGATTTGATGCGACCAAAAATGCCAATTTTGCACTTTGGGATTTTTTAGCGCTTACGCAGTTTACCGTGCGAGATCAGGAATGTGATTAATTAATAGTTTGGGCGATTACGCACACAGTGATACCAAACATGTTTGTTTATTTATTTATTTACTTTTATTAAAAACCTGGGAAAAGGGGGGTGATTCTGACTTTTATTAGGGGAGGGGGCTTTTTATTAATAGCAACACTTTTTTTTTTACTTTTATACTTATACAATAAGCCCCCCTAGGGGACTTCTAGTATAAGTGCTCTGTTCTCTCATTGAGATCTCTGCAGCATAGATATGCTGCAGAGATCCATGAGAGAGGCACTCGTTTACTTCCGGCTGCTGCAGCCGGAAGTAAACAAGTGCCGAGCCGGGGACGGCGCCATCTTGGAGCGGTCCCCGGCCGGCTTCAGTTACGGAGATCTCCCCACTAGACACCAGGCATGACGCTGCGTCCGGTAATGGGATGCAGCTGTCAACTTTGACAGCTGCATCCGATTACTGTATTAGCGGGCACGGCGATCGGACTGTGCCCGCTAATACCTGCACTCCCGGGCTACAAGCGGCACCCGGGACCGCCGCGGTTCAGAGCGCGGCCGCTGCGCGGCCCCGCTCTGAACGTCCTTGCCGACCGCAGGGCGTAAATATACGCCCGCGGTCGTTAAGGGGTTAATATAGCTCTCTGCACTACTCAGAGCAAGACAAGCTGAGAGGAATATACAGCACAGACCTAAAGTTTGGACACACCTTCTCAGAGAGGGTGTGTATTTTCCTGACTATGAAAATTGTAGATTGTAGCGGCATGCTATTCCATCCAGTTTGTGTTTAGTTGGACCATCATTTATTTTTAAACAGGACAATGACCCCAAACACACCTCCAGGCTGTGTAAGGGTTATTTAACCAAGAGGGGGAGTGGTGGGGTGCTACACCAGATGACCTGGCCTCCACAGTCACCAGACCTGAACCCAATTGAGATGGTTTGGGGTGAGCTGGACCGCAGAGTAGAGGCAAAAGGGCCAACAAGTGTTAAGCATCTCTGGGAACTCCTTCAAGACTGCTGGAAGACCATTTCAGGTGACTACCTCTTGAAGTTCATCAAGAGAATGCCAAGACTGTGCAAAGCAGTAATCAAAGCAAATGGTGGCTACTTTGAAGAACCTAGTATATTGTTTCACACTTTTTGTTAAATATACTGTATAATTCCACATGTGTTAATTGTGTCAAATTGGCATGGCCAAGAGAACCCATGCCCTAGGCTTGCACCACATCTCCATCCCTTCTCTCCGCCCTCTTCACCATTAGGAATGTTTCAGGCAGCATTTCTCCTAATCACCACTTGTCTGAACACTTCACATGTGTTGGACTGTTAAGAGACCTGTGCAGTTTTCAGACAAGTGATGAATAAGAAAAATGCTGTATGTTTCTAATGGTGAAGTGGGCAGGGAGGAAGATTAGAGAGACGGTGCAAGCCTAGGGCATAGACACTCTAGGCCACGCCAACTTGACACAGGGCTGCAAGTTTAAAAGTTCTGTCTAATGGACCCCAGAACAGATCTTGGATTAAACACAGTTATGCAAAGGTACAAGAGTTTGGGGGGGGGGGATTTAGGGTACAGAGTTGCTTTAACCTTCAACCTTCTTGTTGCAGTAGTCTGATTGTTGTTGTTGTTGTTGTTGTTTTTTTCATCATGTCTCGCATACCTTACTGTTGTAGTTAACCTCATAGATTTTCTCCTGTTATGTTTGTTCCTACAGGAATTCTCTCGGACCAGCAATATCTGTGCTGCCGCAGGGTTTCTTGAGCAGAAGCAGAAAGTTTTGGAACACATTGCCTCACAATTTGCCTCACATTACAAACTTTCTATGCTGGGAAACCCAGTGACAGTCAGCAATTAGCAGCAAGCCAAAGTTGGGTCCAACATAAAACACTGGTCTTTATCAATACAACTTTGGTCAAGGCCAGATTTTTGTGCTGATGCAGATGGTACTGTAACTGAACATAAGCTCTCACCCTGGCTATATCTCCTCATCACAGTGGGTCTTAGCAGTGAGATCCACTGCAATCAACAACTTTTGACATGCCAAATGACATTTCAAAAGTAATTTTTAATGACAGTGACTATTTAAAACTTGTGTTTTATCTTGTAACAAAACATATTATTTACATTTCAATTGTTTTGCAGACAGTCTAAAGTGCCAAAGGTGTCCAGAAGATGAATGGCCAAATGACAAGAACCAGTGTGTTAAAAAATGGGTGGAATTTCTGTCCTATGAAGAAGACACTACAGTCCTTATAGTTTTAATCATATCTGTCTCATTTTCTGTTAAAACTTTTTTCATTTTAAACATTTTTATTGTTTTCAGAGACACTCCAGTGGTCAGAGCCAATAACCAAACCCTGAGCTTTATCCTCCTGGTCTCCATCATGTTGAGTTTCCTCTGTGTATTCTTGTTCCTGGGTCGCCCTACACATGTCACCTGTATGCTCCGCCAGACTTCATTTGGGATCATCTTCTCAGTAGCCATCTCTTCTATTCTGGCTAAAACCATCATGGTCTACATGGCCTTCAAAGCCACCAAACCTGGAAGCTCCTGGAGGAAATTTATTGGTGTGAAAGTTACAAACTGTGTTGTCTTCTTCTGTTCATTTCTTCAAGTGTTACTCAGTATCATCTGGTTATCTACATCTCCTCCATTCCCAGAACAGAACACTCAGTTATATCAAGACAAGATCATATTCCAGTGTAATGAAGGGTCAATGCTGGCCTTCTCCATACTCCTGGGCTATATGGGACTACTCGCTGCTGTTAGTTTCATTGTTGCTTTCTTGGCCAGAAATTTACCAGATAGTTTTAATGAAGCTAAAAACATAACATTCAGCATGCTGGTTGTGTGCAGTGTCTGGGTGGCTTTTATCCCGGCCTATATGAGCGTTACTGGGAAGAATACAGTTCTTGTAGAAATATTTGCTATAATATCTTCAAGTCTTGGCATTTTAGGCTGCATTTTCTTCCCGAAATGTTATATAATACTGGTGAGACCGGAGTTAAATACAAAAAGTAAATTATCAGGGCAAATAAAGGCAATATAAATCAATAGACATTTAAGTGAACATCTGCACACATCTTTTTCTCCATTGATTTCTTTTGTCATAGTGATTGGCTTTCTAGCTAATTTTACAGGTTTTCACATAAATCCTATTTGTAATACTCAATCTATGTTCTTCTATGCTTCTTCAAAAAATGTACATGAAGGGTATGTTTTGAGAATAATTTATGTGTTTATAACATATATACTTATGTATATATATTTCGACTGTTAGAGCCCATTCACACTAAACAACACAGGCGCATATTCTGAGTGGAACCCCTGCCCACAGACTCTGATTGCCTGCAGACTCCACCTGCTATCTGTTTCAATGGGATGCCTCGTACGCCTCCGCACCTCTCAAGTGACAAGTCAATTCTTCCAGTGGAGAGGTGCAGAGATTGGAGGCGTGCAAGATACTCCATTGAAACAGATAGCAGGCAGGATTCTGGGCAGAGTCCGCAGGTAAGGATTAAAATTTCTGTCTATTTTGCGCAGTCGGCCCTTTAAGATTTAAAAAATGGGAATGTAAGTGTTTTTTTGTTTGTTTGTTTCAGCGGTACTGAAAAGTGCTAAGTAAGGGCTGGTGTGGGCCAATAAAAGGGACGGTCTGTGCCTGGGTGGTACCAGGCTGACATTGTTTGGCTTAGGAGGGCCAATATAAATGGCTCTTCTCACTCTGATAATCTTAGATTGTTACTACTTCATTTGTCTATGGCTGGTTATGGAAGATAGTAACCAGCTCTTTCCATTACTTCTGTGGCAGTAGGTACTGGGGTTATAAGTCGGAGGGTTTGCATTAGCCATTTTATAGGCCCCCACCTGATAACACATGTCGTCCAGTACTAAGCCAATACCAGTAGTAGATAGTGTCCAGTAGTAAGCCACATAAAAATAAGAAAAAAACACATACACTTAAACTTGTTTATTAAATAGAAAAAGGTCTTTTTTATTTGCCTCCTTCAATACAGCTAGAGTGAATGCTATGCTGAGGGAGCTTCTGGTGTGGAAGTATCAGGCTCCATTGGAAGCTCTTAGGGCCCTATTCCACCGGACGATTATCGTTCAGATTATCGTTAAATCGTTCGGATCTAAACGATAATCGTTCGGTTGAAATGCAGTTAATGATTAATGACTGAACGAGAAATCGTTGATCGCTTTATAAGAGCTGGACCTATTTTTATCGTTGCTCGTTCGCAAATCGTTCACATTGAATAAGACATCGTTCGGTCTTTCGCAGGACATAAGAACGCAATAGCGAAGAAATAGCGAAGAAAAAACAATCGCAAATACGATCATAAGTAACGATTATCGTTCCATGTAAATGAGTGAACGTTTTCAGGTCTTTCACAATAGCGGTCGTTTGAGATCGTTAATCGTTAACGATTATGTGAACGATAATCGTCCGGTGGAATAGGGCCCTTAGGGTAGCTGCTAGGGATTAGAGAGCTAGGAGGAGATTAGTTGTTTCTAGGGAACAGAGTGATGTGGTGGCACAGAGGGGGCCTATACTACATGGGCGCTGCACAGAGGGGGGCTATAATATGCAAGAGATGACCTATACTATATGAAAGAACAGAGACAGGGCTGGCATCAGCACGTAGGGAACCTAGTCAAGTGCCAGGGTCCCCTGCTCTTGTGGCCGATGCTGCACCCACCACTTTAACTGTAAGTGTTTATGATGAGCACTTACAGTTAAATGTGGCACTCTGACAGAGTAAGAAGTATTGGCTAAAGGCAATATTATGGCTGCTGTCACAAAAGGCTGCTCTCTTCATCAGTGTTATCGACAATCTTTGCATAGAGCCTACCTGAAAGCAGACTCTATGCACAGATGGCCAATCCCACAGGATGGAGGTAAGTGACTTACCCCCGCCCATCGGTACAAGCGATCAGTCAGTGACAGGTGCTTATCCTGTCACTGGCTACCTTAAACGCCATGATTGCTATAGATCGCAGCATTTAAGGGTTCATGACAGGCAGCTGCTGGATCACAGCTGCCTGTCATTATCTATGGCCCCAGACACACTTTTATGTGTGGGTCCACTTTCACTGCAGAGTGCAGAGGCCCTTGCAGCAGGAGTGTATAGATACATTCCTGAAGTAAAGGGTCTTCACTTCAGGAACGTATGTATACACTCTTGCTGCACGGGCCATGTGCAGCAGGAACGTATATATACATATCCGATCTCATAGCATAGATTATGACATTAATATTCTTCAATCTTTACAAAGTTTTCTGTATTCTAGGACTTGTAAGTTAAATATACAGAATTCTCCTTAGAATATCTAAATAATATCTAAACTAGTTTCTACACTGACAGCTCTTAGAATATATAAGCTAGCTGATTTCACCTACCAGCCTATAAAACGATTCATCACCTAGGCTGCCATACAGAGCTGCTCTCTGCCAATATCCGATCATTTACTGAAGAGGTAATGCAAACACCTATTAGTCAGCAATGTCCGGACAATTTCTTCTTCCCAGGACTGCATTGTTTTGCAGTGTCCTGCTGCTGATACAATGTCTATGCGCCGAACCTCAATGTGTTAGAGAGAAGAAACAATCTTTAATTGATACAGATTTGTTCCAGAATGGAGATATCATTATCGGAGGAATATTCACTGTGCATTATGTATTTTTAGGTGAATCCACCATTGGATCAATAGAGTCACAGAATTATTGTCTTATGTAAGTACTCTATGTAAAACTACAATAAAGCAGAGAAATAGGAGATTGAAGGACCATCCAGTCTGCCCTCATGTTATACTGTTTGTGTTACCTGAGACCTGTACTACATTTTTGCTAGAATTTTTAGAATTTAGAATTTTTTAGAATTTTGCTACATTTTTACATTTTTGCTAGAAGTTTGTTCCATACTATTTAATGAAGGCTATTAGTCTTTAAAGTGTCACTGTCATTTCATTTTTTGCAGAAATCAATAGTCCAGGCGATTTTAAGAAACTTTGTGGGGACTTGGGGGGTGATGGGAGAGCTTCAAACTGCTTTTTCGTGATATAAATGCATTTTTCGGCTAATAAGCTTATTTACAAAGTTTCTTTAAATCACCTGGACTATTGATTTCTGCAAAAAATAAAATTAAACAACAGTGACACTTTAAGTAAAATTTCTGATTTTCCCCCAATTAATATTAGACTCTGCCCCCTTTTTCTGTTTTGGTTGTCTAAGCTGAACTGTTTATTCTGAATTGGGCAGGTGGTCCAGGATGCAATAAAATAGACTACACCTACCTGGCCTCCTCCTCCTTTGCTGACAGTTCCATGAGCTCCCAGTCTCTGCCACAGTCCTCTTCTTATAGCAACTCACCATAGATATCAATGACCAATGGAACTAGTGGTCTGACAGGAAGTAGTTGTGTTGCAGGAAAACCTAGGTAAAATGTTAAAAGGTTTTTCTAGGATACTTGCTTTCTTCCAGAAACAGCACCATATCTGACATCAGGCTATGCTTGGTAATATAACTTGGCTCAATTTACTTCAATGGAACTTTAGCTTTTGTTTCTGGAGGAAAGCAGCTATGTGTTTCTAATCCTGGATAATCTTTTTAACATCAAACACATAACAGGACAACACAGACTGACAGAAGAATCTGACAACAATAGGACCAGAAAACACTCCCAAAATAAAATATATATATAAAAAAATAATATATATATATATATATATATATATATATATATGAGAGACTAAACAGGGTATAGACAGCATACAAATGCAAACCAAACAATATCAATATAAATCAATATATGCAGATTGAGACAGACTAGACTTGTTGTACCTAATTTAGTTTCTATTGTAGTGTCTGTAGTGTTTTTTCTTCTTACACCTTGGTGTAAAAGTGTACAGTATCTAGTGTCACAGGTTAGGACAGGTGGCCGCTGTTCCTTACTCCAACCTCTAGATGTCACACTCTTACAATACAGCTGCAGCTAATACTTCGGTCTAGCTACACACACACTTCCTTTATAACAACATCTTCCTTTTGTAGTTGGTTAATTAGTTCCTGGCTACTTATTACCAGTTACTCAACCACTATGGGTCACTAGACAAGACTCCTAGGGAAACCGGAGACAAGGAAGTCTTCACCCTTGCCTACACTGAGGATTCTACAGCTAAAACAGGGCAGTCACCGACCTTAGAAAAAAGGGACAGATAACCGGACCTGCTGTAGAGCAAAGTACCAGCAAGTACTCTCTACTGACAAGCCACTCAACTTTGTTTTAACGGTTCTACAGGCCAGCTACACCAGGAGCAGGGACCTGGGATTTGTACTACCCCAGAAGGACAGAAACCTAACACTGAGGGGCAGAAAGAGGTTAGGTGAGATAACTAAGACTCATCCATACGTGAGTATGAGGATTTCTCCAAACACTCTAAGGCTGCGTTCACACTACGTATATTTCAGTCAGTATATTTCAGTCAGTATATTTCAGTCAGTATTGCAACCAAAACCAGGAGTGGATTAAAAACACAGAAAGGATCTGTTCACACAATGTTGAAATCGAGTAGATGGCTGCCATTTAATGGCAAATATTTGCTGTTATTTTAGAACAACGGCTGTTATATTGAAATAATGGCCGTTATTTACTGTTATATGGCGGCCGTCCGCTCAATTTCAACATTGTGTGAACAGATCCTTTCTGTGTTTTTAATCCACTCCTGGTTTTGGTTGCAATACTGACTGAAATATACTGACTGAAATATACGTAGTGTGAACGCAGCCTTAAGATGCTTCACCACATCCCGGCAGAGTACATGGTACATTAGGCAAGGGCCCTCCTGTCCGGTCCCTGACACCTGTTACCTTACTGTTTTATTCTATCAACTCACCTACCTGTTGTAGAATAATTGCTGATTATTTATTGCACTAAGTACCTGAACACTGTTTTAGATATTTTCAAGTAAAGTTTGAAAGTTGTTTAAAGTGGGACTCTATCATCTCTGTTGCCGCACTTGCACCTACACCTCGCACCTCACCTTAGTTCTGATCAAGGTTTAGTTGCCGTATTTCTGGAGGTGTGTGTTACCACTCCTGGCCACCGTGAAAAGTAGCCTCCAAAACACCAGAACCCACCAGCAGGTCGAACACCAGTTGCAGCAACTCATGCCAAGGCCCTATTCCAGTATAGTCTATAAGCTAGTTTGAGCAGGCCAGCTACCAACGGCCTACATACAGTAAAGCGTCTGTGTCGGAATTCCTTCCACAAAGTGGCACATAGGACTTTTCTCCACATTATGCATTTTAGACACCATAGAGAAACTTCACTGTCAGGTCTGAAGAGGGGTATGAGCCTCGGAAAAGGAGACCATGGCCATAAGTGCAACAAAAAAGACTTGCCAAAGTGGGTTAACTTCAGATGCAAAATTTGTTGCATTCGAGGACTGACTACTCTAAGTTTGCACATAGAAAGTTTTTATAAATTGTTGGTTTATTGTCATAAAAATAAATGTATATTTTAATGCATCGAGTTTTTATTTTCTGTTTTATATACACAGGCCTTTACCTTCTTACTATAGATATGTTCTAGCTCTGATATTTGCCATAGATGAGATTAACAAGGATCCTGATATTCTTCCCAATGTGACTCTGGGATACCATGTGACTGATTCCTGTAACAATGTGAATAAGGCCATAGAGAAAGTGTTACAGATTATATCTGGTCCTGGGGACGTAATTCCTAATTATTCCTGTACTGATCAATACAACTTAGTCGGTGTTATTGGGGATCAGTCCTCGAAGACTTCTTTACAAATATCAAATATACTAAGTATGTATTGTTACTCGCAGGTACGAATAGTGAAGCAAAAGTTGTGTTTTATAGGCTATGTTCACACAACATCAAAAATAGATAAAAGGCATCCGATTTTGATATTTTAAAAAACGTCCATTGACTGCATTGACTGCAATGGCAATGCTTCGAAGTTAATGGGAAGACAGACGTCCAATGCATACAATGCATTGAATAACGGACGTTTTTACCACGGACGTCAAATTAATGAACATGATCATTTTCGGACGTCTTTTGCAAACAGCGGACATTTTTTGTTAGTTGTTCACACACAGTTTTTCTTTTGTCACCGTTCTTTCTCCATTTTTACTATTAACCCTTAGAGGATCGGGCCAATTTGCATTTTTGCAATTGCGTTTTTTTCCTCCTTGTGCTTAAAAGGCCATAGCACTTGCATTTTTCACCTAGGAACCCACATGAGCCCTTATTTTTTGCACCAATAATTGTACTTTGCAATGACAGGCTGAATTTTTCATAAAGTACACTGCATAACCAGAAAAAAAAAAACAATGTGTGTTTGGGTGTATTGTTTTTACGCCATTCGCCCTGGGATAAAACTGATTTGTTATATATGTTCCTCAAGTTGTTACGATTACAACAATATATAACATGTAAAACTTTTATTTTAAGTGATGGCTTGTAAAAAATTCAAACCATTGTTAACAAATATGTTCCTTAAAATCGCTCCATTCCCAGCGTTTTTATCCTTTGGTCTATGGGGCTGTATGAGGTGTCATTTTTTGTGCCATGATGTGTTCTTTCTATCGGTACCTTGATTGTGTATATACGACTTTTTGATCGCTTTTTATTACAATTTTTCTGGATTTGATGTGAGCAAAAATGCACAATTTTGCCCTTTGGGATTTTTTTGCGATTACACCGTTTACCGTGCGAGATCAGGAATGTAATAAATTAAAAGTTTGGGCAATTACACATTCAGCAATTATGCACGCAGCTATACCAAACATATTTATTTATTAATTTTTATTTTTATTATGGGAAAGGGGGGGGTAATTCAAACTTTAATTAGGAGAGGGGATTCTTTTATTAATAATAACATTTTTTTTTTTTACACTTGTGCTAGAATCCCCTCTGGGGTTAGGGTTATTCTCCCTGGGGTTAGGGTTATTCCCCCCCTGGGGAACTTCTAGTGTATGCACACTGATCTCTCACTGAGATCTTTGCAGTATAGTTACACTGCATAGATCGATAAGATAGGCACTGGACTGTTTTCGGCTGCTGCAGCTGAAAGCAATCGAGTGCTGAGCTGGGATCAGTGCCATTACGGCACAGACCCCAGACAGTGGCAGATGTAAGAATCCCCCCGTGACTATGCCATACACTGCAAATTAAAAGGAAAATCTGGCCATCATTTTGAAGTTAAAATGTGGCCATATTTTTAATATATTAATGTGCCCCTTCGGAGTCAGTGTGAAATTGGATGGCAGTGCAATAAATTACGACTGCTAAATATTGAACATGCTCATTATTTGTGACCGACTTCTGCAGCATTTGACAGAAAAAAAAGGAAAAATTGGCAGCATATCTATGACTCTGCACAGTCCACACTACAGGTTGCAAGCTGCTTGTACAGACAAAAAAAACAGAAGGTGCAACAGCAACCAACAGGTGCAGGGGCTCTCCGAATATACTCTTCCCAGCGTACACACGGTAAACACCTGCTCTGTAGATATTAAAAAGTGAGGATCTTAACAAACTATTTGATCAAACAGAGCGTACCATGTCGCCACGTTAAGGCGTCCTTGTGTTTTTGACTAAATCATGCCCTTTCTTGGCCCTGTAAATGGAAAAATTAGGTCTCTTAGAAGGAAAAGAGGAAAACAAAAAGTAAAAATGCAAGTTTGTCCCTAAAGGGTTAATGACCATCCTATTACACCTGTTTGCAGCCATTAACCATGATAATTTAGGTGTGGGAGGAAACTACGCCTCCTCCCCACCTTACCATGTCCACTGCTTGCCCATCAGACATACGGGGCTCAAGAGTAGTTCGCACAAAAATCAGTATAGATAGATTAATAATCAGTTTGGATAAAGAACCTTCTAAGTTTTTCTTCTTCATTAGCCCCTTCGCGTCAGTAACATGTATATATACGTACCCCGTGCCTGTTGGAATGTATATTTACGTTCCTGACACTGACAGGGTTATTAATGAGCGCGGGAGCGCTGCAGAGAAAGCGATCCCGCTCTCAACAGTCTCCAGGGCTTGGAGACAATGGGAGTCAGCTGTGATCCCTACAGCGATCGCGGCATATAAGGTGCTCAGTGACAGATCAAGCATCTATTACTGAGTGATCAGGACCCAATCGCATGTGCTGACAGGCGGGAGTAAGCTCCTTACCTCCATCCTGTCGGATCGGCAATCTATGTGTAGAGCCTTCTCTAAGGCAGGCTGTATACATAAATCGCTGATAACACTAATCTATGCTATGCTATGGCATAGCATAGAGCAGTATATGCAATCTAATGATTGCATGTTTTACTGTCTAAAAAAAAAAAAAAAGTTTTTAAAAGTATTTAAAAAAAAACCTCCCAATAAAAGCTTAAAATATCCCCTTGCCCATTATAAAAAATTAAAATCCGATCTATTAAAATATACCATTATTGTTCCCGCGCGGTGAACGGCGTAAACGCAAAAAAAAAAAAAAAAAAAACGCACCAGGATTGCTGATTTTATTAAATTATATATCACAAAAAAATTCATAAAGAGCAATCAAAATTTTTCTGCTACACCAATATGATATTAATAAAAACTAGAGATTATTGCGCAAAAAATCACACCCCAACCAGCCCTGTAGGTAGAAAAATAAAAGCGCTATGGCTCTTAGTGAGGAACATTGCATTCATTTGACCCGGACTTTTGTGCATCAAAGGGCTCTGTCTTGAAGGGGTTAACGAGTCAACCCCTAAAACATCTCACCTATCCACACAATATTTCTTATTTGACTCACTATTACATTGGCTGAGAAAAAAAAAATGGAGGTTTATTCTATTCTATTTTTTAGATCAGCTATGGTGCTACAGATATTATTTTGACAAATAAGAAAATACATCCATATTTTTTCCAAACACTTCCCGATGACAGAACCCAGTATCTGGCGATTGTGAAGCTTCTGATATATTTTGGTTGGACATGGTTCGGAGTTATCGCCTCTGATGATGATGGGGGACATAGACAAATTCAAGAATTAAAGACAATAACAAAAAATCATGATATCTGCATTGAGTTCATTATTAATATGAGATCTGAGGAAGCAGAGAAGAAACCAAATATTTCCGAGATGGATAAAATAATATTTAGTAGATCAACCTCGAAGATCATTGTGCTTTGTGGCACCATTTCATTTCTTACAATGTCTTATATTGAGTTAAAAACCAGCAGCGGCCATGAGAAGACAATTATAGTCCCTGCAGGGCCAAATTTTCATGTTCTGTTATCTTCCATATTTAAAAAAACTCTCCATGGGAGTCTGGTATTTTCTCCACCCACTAAAGAGATACCACATATGAGGACGTTCCTAGAAGCCGTGAGTCCCGCAAATCGTCCCAATGACTTGTTACTGGAACATGTACTTGCACTGTTTTTGAACTGCTCAACTTCCAATCCCATTCTGAACACGATATATGAAGGGTCTCTTAAATTCAAGCTTTACAACTGCAGCAAAAGTATAAAATTAGCAAGAGTTGGCTATAATACATACTATACAAAATCGTTTGAAACATCTTATTTAGTTTATAAATCTGTCTATGCTATGGCCCATGCTGTCCATGAAATGCAAATATGTATGCTTAGAAATCGTGAGGGAAGCATGAAAAACTCTAAACACATGGTGAAGGTAAAATAATAATAATAATAATAATAAATTATTTTTTAGGACACTGGTGGATTCCTTTAAGACTAGGGACAACTTAGATTTGAGAATTTTGAATTAGGGGTAGACTGTGTACAACAATATAGAGTATGGCCATCCATGCTTCCCCCACCACTTTCTAGAATAGTATAAAAATGAAAATAGGTAAAAACTTGGAGAAGTTCTAAGCTGTAACTAAATAATATTGTGAGAAAAAAAAAACATGCCATTTTATAACTTTTTGTAGTACTTTTTAAGAAAAATTTACTTCCAAGATCCATTGGGAGAATTTGTCTACTTCAATGAGAAAGGAGAAATGACCACTAACTATATCATAAGCACCTTTGCTTCTCTTAATATTCCAAATTCTGATACATATGTCTTAACAAAATTTGGGGAGTTCAATGAATCATCGAAAGATGAAGAACGGCTGGTTATCCAACAACCACCCAAATTGTGGAAGAATGGTAAGGTCTGTGTCATAATTTTCACTTAAAAATACATAATCCTTAACCTTATAGTAATTAAGGAAACTTTACCCTTCAGCCAAACATTTTTAGGCTTTGTTGCCACAATGTAAAAATAAGTGCAAATAACATCCGCAGTCGCAAACAACAACCATCATTAATGAACATGAAAGTTAATAATGGCCGTTGTTTGCACTTTCTTTTATATTGTGTGAAAATAGCCTTAGGCTATGTTTACACAACATAATTTTTCAGTAAAAAACGGACACTGATTCAGCATCTGTTCTTTACTGCAGGGGTGGCATTCAATTGAAGTTAATGCCATGCCACCCGCTGTGCCCACACAGTGTTATGTTACCGCCCGTTCTTTAAAATAATGTACCTGCCTATTATTTCAGGACGCTGTTCAATGAACAGTGTCCAGAAATAATAGCTGTTCAAACAATGTAATGTGCGGCGGCGGGCACACATTACATTGAAGTGAATAGCTAATTGATTTGCAGGCACACCTGGTGGTGCCTGCAAATCAATAGTAAAAAAAAGGATGTTCCTGCAGCCAATATAGAGGTAACGGCTGCAGAAACGTCCTAAATGCAGCTCAGCGACCAGCAGTTTAACAGCGTCCATTGCTATGCAATGGACACTGTTAAATCAAGTGTGAACATAGCCTCATCCTTTTTTAGTCAAACATTCTAAAGTTATTATTTAAACACAGTAAAATATTACCAAAGGGTGACTGTAATTACCACCATAATATCATAATGCACTCTATTATAGTTAATGGGAATTTGCCCGGCAGTGCACACATCTTATAGAATAATGGTCTTACTTGATTACACCCATTTAAGAAGTGATAAGGCTTATTATTTACCTAATTTTCTGAAAAGCGGACAGTTATTTTCACCTGTTCACACATTGCTTTCCTTCAAAAAGGATGGCCATATTTTTACAATATTTTACTTTGTGTTAACATAGCAAGAGCTATAACTTTTCTTACTTATTTTTCTTAGCACCAAATGAGGTCTCTTAAAAGTAATGTCTTACGGCACCATTTTTGAGTTCATACAAGTTAACATTTTTATTTTATATTAGGAGAGAATAATGAACAAATGTGTGATTTTTCTCTTTTTGTGTGTGTGTGTCTAAGTATTTAGCTGAGTTGCCCTGATCACATCATTAAGTGAAATCTGTAGAAACACAATGGGGGACATTTACAAAGGCCAAGGAGAAGGCGCAGGTTCACCCCTTCTCCCTTGTGTACACCTGCCGTGTCCTCTGCTCACAGGGTATTTAGGCTTGCAGGCATAAATCTTGATCTATATCTACACCAGCTGGAAGCAGATGCAGATTTGGTATGCTGGACACAGAGTCTTAGTGAATTTGGCTGGGGGAAAGGGGACGGGGTCAGTCTTCATAAATCACCCCCCCCCCCTTCCCCCGCACCCATTATGACTATGTTTACAAATAGTAGTTCTGTCAGTCTTATGGTCAGTCTTTTTTCAACCAAAAACTCGAGTGGGCTGAAAACACAGAAACTGTGCAAATGACTGATCAAAAGAGGGACGAAAATACTATATGTGAACAAACCTATTGGCCTATTGGGTTCTAAAAAATTATTTTCATTAGTGAAGTGAGCATCCGCCTGACATAATCAGTGGTCGCACTTCAATTCTACTGTGTTATAAAAATTTTTTTCATTATTGAACTGAGCATGTGCCTTACATAATCAGTGGTCTCACTCCACTCCTACTTTGTTTTAAAAAATTATTTTCATTAGTGAAGTGAGCATGCACCTCATGCTTAGTGAAGTGAGCGTGCGCCTTACATAATTAGTGGAGACACTCCACTCCTACTACGTAGTAATGAAAATGAGTTTTCAGAACACAGTAAGAATGGAGTGCAACCACTGATTAGTTAAGGTGCATGCTTACTTCACCAATGAAAACAAATTTTTAGAACACACTAGGAGTGGAGTGCGAGCACTGATTATGTAAGGCGCACACTCCATTCCCTGATCCCAGTTACTTGGTATAACTCAATAGGAGTTTACAAGAGTTTACAGTGCCCAGTGAGTGAATAATATGGACTGTGTCTTCACTGGTCCCTGTGAATTCCTATAGGCACCCGTTTACTTGGTGAACTGAACACTTGGTTCACAGCTTCAACAAACAACCACCCACAATCATCCCTCCTATCCTCTCCTCTCTGTCCCTATATGGCTCTGTTAGTCTCTCCATGCTCTGCTGTAACTGCTTGCTGCCATCCTGCTCTCGCCTCAACACACAGCCAACTGGCCGCCTCCGTTACCTCCACCTTACATAGAGGGTGCGGGAGAACTGCTAACATCACAGAGGGGCCTGCAGCTGATTGGACGCCCAGTGATGCTCCACACAGCTAACATGTGCAACATGTGAGAGGCCTTTAGCCTTTGAGAAGCTCCTTAGATACCACAATCACATTGACTTCCACATCTAATGGATTACATGACTTGGGTTAGAGGTTTCTCTGATTTCTGGTTATGAGTCATAGCTGGGTTAGTGTTGTTGAAGGTAAGGACACCATTATTGTACAATTCTAAGTCATGGGACCTCCCAGTAAGGCAATTTGTGATGCTCTATTTTTTCTATACCTTCTCTTATTGTAGTATTTTTCATTATTTTTCTAGTTTCCAATCTCTAAATGTTCTGAGGATTGTCCTCCAGGTTCTAGAAGAGTCGTGAAGAGAGGAATCCATAAGTGCTGCTATGACTGTGTCAAGTGTTCAAGAGGAGAAATATCTACTAGGCCAGGTGACATTGTCTTTTCTTAAAGAAGCACTCCCTCTTTTTTCTTTTTAATTGGCTCCCTGGCTGTATGCTTACCTGTATACTCAACCAAGATGATCGGTTTTCCATTCATTTCGATGATCCAACGCCTTTCAAATCCTGCTGGCACCCAAGTGACCTTTTCTCTTGCTGCCCCACACCTATAGAGGCTGGAAGCACTCTCATAAGGATGCATTGAAGACACTGATTTCTATCCTTTAAAATCTCCACAGACAGAAAAGATTTGATGCAAGCGTCAGCGAAATCTGAATGGCGTTAGAGCACTGGAATCACTCCTCACTGTGGAATGTCACACTGTGGTGAGGGGTTTTGCAGCTGGGGGCTACGTTCACACGACTTAAGTTTCCGGCCGTAGCGCGTGAATAAGCGGCTGGAGATTAACGTAGTTTGCGTACAATGGAAAGTATACGATCTACAGCCGCACAGTTCACACTACGTACGAACTTACGCCCGGATCGTATGCGGCGCCGTAGAAAATGAACCAGACCATTGTTTCGGGACGGAAATGCTGTAACTTACGCCCGTAGCGTAACATGTGGTCTCGTACGTAGTGGTGATTTCTTCATTTTAACACCTTTTTGTGCCGATCCAAAAGGTTTCCATGGGGTGTCCGGGGCTAGGTGAATATATCCAAGTAAAAGACCACTGTCAGATCACTACGTACGCTGTTTTGGAAGCGTACGTAGCTTACGGGCGTAAGTTCGTGCACCGTACGTAGCCGGCCGCAACTTGTGTAAATCCAGGCCGGAGTTTTACACGTATATGTGAAAAATATGCGGCCGGACATATACGTAGTGTGAACATAGCCCAAATCTGTGAATGGAGCTGAATTGTTATACCACACACAACCTGAAGACAGGGGTGGCGCTGCCTTTCAAGAAAGTAGCAGTGTCTTTTTCCTAATCCTGTTTAAGGCTATGTTCACATTACATAAGAGACCGGCCGTTCCGTGACCCCGGCCGGATAATCTTTCTGGCGGCAGAGCTCTGATGCGGGCGCATCAGCGTGCGCCCGCATCAGAGCTTCCCATAGCGCACAGTGAAGCAAGCGGCCTGAGCCGCTTGCTTCACTGTGTGAACTGACAGGTCAGTTATTTGCGGCCCCGCGTGGGATCCCGGACGGAGCGTGTACGATGTGTATACGCTCTGGCCGGGATCCCATTGAAAGTAAGGCATTGTTCCACCGTGGTGTGAACATAGCCTAACTATGTAACAAACATGTTGGGGGAGATTCAAGGGTGATGATTCAAATGTTGCTTTCATCTGAAAATTCCCCCTTGTTTACTCAGCTAGCTTTACCAAGAGGTTCATGTATTTTGATAAATCCCATATACTCAGATTTTCTTCTAATCTATACCTGGGTACTAATGTAAAGGATGAAACCTTGCCTCCCTTCCAGCAATACTATGTCAGAAGAGAGGCATGTTATTATACACTTTTTGGCTACTTGGCAAGTTTTGCACAGACCTGTAAAATATTTCAATTTTTGCACAAGTCAGGGCTTTGTCCAAAAATGTTGCCACAGATTTTGATACCATACCTACCCCATGCTAACAAACATTGGTTAGATTGTGTTTTGAATGTTGGAATTAATTTCAGGCCAAGTTCACATCATGTTTGAACAGCGGCAGCTGTCTGAGATGTTCACCTGCAGCATCGGCCGGGTGAACAACACTTCATGTTAGATGGAATGTGGCCACATTCGGTCGTGCCCGCTCTCCAAATAACTAAAGCACACAATGTACAGTGCCATATTTTACATTGCGTGCACAGGGTATGTTGTGCGGCCACTATTCACTGAACAGGGGCTGCACAAAATAGACATGTTTTTTTTTTTTGCACAGCCACATAGAACAACGGCCATACTGTATACTGAGTGTATACACTACGGCCGTTGTTCTATTGAAACTAACATTATTTCATATAATATCATATAATATCAATAAATAGCGGCTGGTGTTGCAATCTGCAACAATGGCCATTATTTATTGAAAATATACATAGGGTGAATGTGGCCCTAGGGTGCATGCTCGAGTCAGATCGTTCAGCATTTGAAAATGAGTGGCTGAAGAAGTTGGATGCCATCATAATAGGTAGTCTGAGAAAACATGGATACATAGCCTGTGGCTATGTTCACACTGTCAAAATGGCAGTTGTTTTTACTGGACGAACACCAACAAATAATGTCTTTTATTTTAAAACAATGCACACTTTTATAATATCAATAACAGATGTTTAGTTTTTTTAAAATAAGGGCTGTTGTTCGCTGTTAAATGATGGCCATCCAATAGAGACAGTTGTCTACTTAACGGTGTGTGAACATAGCTCACTGTTGTATCCATGTTTTTTAAGACTCCATAGGGCTGCCCAATGATCACATACTTAAGCAGGGTCGAGCTGCCCCTACAACTGCCCCCCCACCCCCCCGTGTCATACCATCGCGGAAGGGAGATCCTTCCAGGCTTTAGCATTACAATGGCGCTGATCCTGTTTCTGCAATCTCCGCAATATAAAACCTCTGCAATGAAACTAAACAGCATAAGCGCAAAATTGCTGATTTTTAGTCACATCAAATCAAGAAAAATTGCAATAAAAAGATCAGAAAGTCACATATATACCAAAGGAAAAAAGCATTGTAAGGATGGTAATAGAGCAATTTTAACCCCTTAGCGACCCATGACGTATCTGATACGTCATGGTGCCGGGGTGTGTGTTCAGAGCGGGGTCCCGCCGGGACCCCGCTCTGAACGGCGCTGATCCCGGCTGACACGTGCAGCCGGGCCGTGCCTCTGTTAGCCGGCGCGGGTCCCGTTGCCGCGCCGGCTAATTAAGCACTTCAATGCAGCTGTCAAACCTGACAGCTGCATTGAAGTGCTTTATGCACACTATCCCTGGTGTCTAGTGGGTCGGATCTCCGGGAGATCCGTTCTTCTGCCCGTGCCGGGCCTCAGCGTCGGAATAACGCTGATCCCGGCTCGGCAATAGATTGCTATGGCCTGCAGCAGGCCATAGCAATCTATGACCAATCTAATCGATCTTTGCTGTGTATATACACAGCATTGATCTCTATGAGAGATCAGTGCTATGTATATACAAGCCCCCCAGGGGGGCTTCTAGTCCATGTAAAAAAAAAAGGAAAAAAGTGTTTTTATTAATAAAAAATCGACTCCCCTAATAAAACTCCAAATCACCCCCCTTTTCCCATTTTATAAATATAAATTAATAAATAAACAAATAAATAAACATATTTAGTATCGCCGCACACGTAATCGCCCGAAATATTAATTAATCTCACTCCTGATCGCGCACGGTAAACGGCGTCAGCGCAAAAAAATTCCAAAGTGCAAAATTGCGCATTTTTGGTCGCATCAAATCCAGAAAAAATGTAATAAAAAGTGATCAAAAAGTCGTATATGCGCAATCAAGGTACTGATAGAAAGATCACATCATGGCGCAAAAAATGACACCTGACACAGCCCCATAGACCAAAGGATAAAAGCGCTATAAGCCTGGGAATGGAGCGATTTTAAGGAACATTTATTTGTTAACAATGTTTTGATTTTTTTTAAAAGCCATCAGATACAATATAAGTTATACATGTTATATATCGTTGTAATCGTAACGACTTGAGGAATATGCATAACAAGTCAGTTTTACCATAGGGCGAACGGCGTAAATGCAAAACTCCCCGAAATCAAAACAAATTCGTTTTTGTTTTCAATTTGACAGCGCAAATGATTTTTTTCCGGTTTCGCAGCATATGTTATGGAAAAATAATGCCGGTCATTGCAAAGTACAATTGGTTTTGCAAAAAATAAGCGCTCATATAAGTCTCTCGATGAAAAAATGCAAGCGCTATGGACTTTAAACATAAAATGGAAAAAGCAAAAGGGCAAAAACGAAAATTGGCTTTGACCTTAAGGGGTTAAAGAACGTTGTGATTTAAAAAAAAAAGGCTTTACATTTTTAAAACTGATCAAATAAAATAAAAGTTAACAAGTTGCATATCGTTGTAATTGTACAGACTTAGTACATACAGTAGATAACATGTCAGTTTTACCATAGGGCGAATAACAAAATTCAGTTTTCTCTTTAATTTAACAGCGCAAATATTTTTTTTTTTCAGATTTTGCAGCGTATTTTATCTAAAAAGTATGTCTGTCATCTCAAAATAAATTTAGTGGCACAAAAAACAAAGGCTCATGTGAATCTGTAGGTGAGAAAAGTGTTATGGCGTTTTAAAAACAAGGAGGAAAAAATAAACCAAAAATTAGCCTGGTACCGAAGAGGTTAATATTTAATGTGATTTAAAAATTGCTTACAATTTTTTTTTTTTTTTTTTTCATTTTTACTTTAAGGCATATTATATCATATTATATCTTCACACACTTTCCTTTTTGCAGGCAGCATAATGTGTCAACGGTGTCCAGACAATCAGTGGCCGAATGACATAAACCAGTGTGTGCTAAAGCTTATTGATGTTCTGTCTTTTAAAAATGACCTCACAGTACTTATAGTCTCAATAATTTCTGCCCTTTGTTTTGCCAAAACATCTATAATCTTGGGCATCTTCATTCTATTCCGAGACACTCCAGTGGTCAGAGCCAATAACCAAACCCTGAGCTTCATCCTACTGGTCTCCATCATGTTGAGTTTCCTCTGTGTATTCTTGTTCCTGGGTCGCCCTACACATATCACCTGTATGCTCCGCCAGACTTCATTTGGGATCATCTTCTCAGTAGCCATCTCTTCTATTCTGGCTAAAACCATCATGGTCTACATGGCCTTCAAAGCCACCAAACCTGGAAGCTCCTGGAGGAAATTTATTGGTGTAAAAATTACAAACTGTGTTGTCTTCTTCTGTTCATTTCTTCAAGTGTTACTCAGTATCATCTGGGTATCTACATCTCCTCCATTCCCAGAACAGAACACTCAGTTATATCAAGACAAGATCATATTCCAGTGTAATGAAGGGTCAATGCTGGCCTTCTCCATACTCCTGGGCTATATGGGACTACTCGCTGCTGTTAGTTTCATTGTTGCTTTCTTGGCCAGAAATTTACCAGATAGTTTTAATGAAGCTAAAAACATCACATTCAGCATGCTGGTTGTGTGCAGTGTCTGGGTGGCTTTTATCCCGGCCTATATGAGTGTTACTGGGAAGAATACAGTTCTTGTAGAAATATTTGCTATAATATCTTCAAGTCTTGGTATTTTAGGCTGCATATTCTTCCCGAAATGTTATATAATACTGCTGAGACCAGAGTTAAATATAAAAATTAGTTTATCCAGACAAATATGTAACAAATAGTGATGAGCGAATCGTGAAATATTCGAATATTCGATATTCGTATGAATATCTCCCGAATATTCAATTGAATATTCAATCCCATTAAAGTCAATGGGAAAAAAGTATTCGATTATTGAAAAACATCTATTCGACCACTTGGAGCTAAAAAACGGAAGCTGTGATATTTGAACGCTTATCGAATATTTTTTGAATATTCGGTGAACTATTCGATAATATTCTAAAGATCGAATACCTTACTATTCGATCGAATATCTATTCGATCGAACAGTATTCGCTCATCACTAGTAACAAACCATTAAAATAGATCTTTAAGACCTTAGATACATATGAGAAGCAGCAAAAATAAAGTTAATTGTGTAATAGGTAACCTTTACGTAAGTAAATAATAATAAAAAGAAAATTACATTTTAGTGCCTTTTTATTGGGTAATAGCATCGGGTGTGTCGGGTTTTGATCCATTCAAATAAAATGAAATAAAAAACTGTATATTACACTATTGAATGTATTTGTTTTCGATTAAGTAAAAATGCAGTAAAACTTTGTTTCTCCTCCTACCATGCTTGGCTCTTTCTTTTAGCCAATAACTATGCAGGGGGTGTGTGAAAGGCCCTAGTAACACGCAGGCATCGCGAGAATAGCGTCTACACACATTGGCTTGCTTACTCATCAGATGCCATCTTGAATCTAGTGAGGGAGAGATCCTGGAGTAGGGACAGTGAGGATTTTAGCTGATTGTAGGCAGGCAAGATCGCAAAAGCTATTCTTATAGCTACTATAATACACAGCACAGCATATAGCTCTTAAAATACAGTGAATAGGCCGGCTACCAACACATCAGCTGCTTATTCTCACAAACAGACAGGCAGCTGCTGTTTATTCTGAAAATAAGGCTTCATTGGACCTATTTGCTCTTACAATCTAATTGTTGTAGGATAAGTTGAGGGATATATCTTGGAGTAGGGACAGTGAGGATTTTCACAGATTTTAGGCGGGCAAGACCTCAAAAGCCCTTGATAGGGCTACTACACAGCACAGCATAGAGTTCTGTCCATACAGTTCATAGATTATCAGTAGTGAAGAGTGAATAGTGAAATATTCGAATATTCGATATTCGTATAAATATATCTCCCGAATATTCGATCGAATATTCGATCCCATTAAAGTCTATGGGAACAAGTATTCGATTATTGAAAAACATCTATTCGACCACTCAAAACGGAAGCTGGGGGATTTGAATGCTTATCGAATATTTATCGAATATTCGGCAAACTATTCGATAATATTCGATAGATCGAAAACCTTACTATTCGATCGAATATCTATTCCATCGAACAGTATTCGCTCATCACTAATTATCAGCACATCAGCTACCTAGACACTCAGGCAGGCAGTTTATTATTCTCCTGAATACACCTGTATTGGCCTATTTCATATTACATTCAAAAAGTCGCAGGACACCTTATTGCGCTCTGCGCTACATATGAAAAAAAATACATAAGTACATAAATCTTTATAAACCTATTCTATGTGCCAGTGTTGGCTTAGTTGAATTCCTGTTAGACAAAAATTGTCATGGGAGAGGTTATTGCAAGGTTTAAAAAAAATACTCTGTTATGTATCGCCTGCCACCATACGTTATACTTTCATGTGCAATAAAGGGCATATGAAAGTGCCAGACAGGTTTCAAAATTTAAACAGATTGTGTCTAACCACATCACACACAATGTTGGTTAGCAGTTGGTGATGTGTGATTTCCCCCTTGCCTATGCCATCTTTGGTTATCCTTGTATTTTTTCCTTTTTAAAGAGAGGTTATGTTGTGTTTGGAGTGTATTGTTACGAGGCTGTGATAGTGGCGTAATATTAAGATTTGTATTAGATCCACCCAGGCATGCTTCCCCTGCTGTCCCAGTTGCATTCCATTAATTAAATCAATGTTTGAGGTGTCATTGTGGACTTGGTGACTCCAAATGGTCAAATTTATGTTTCCAAGAAACAATTGTTTACTCACGGTTTTTCTTTTTTCACTGTCTTTTCTCTGTTTTTACTATTAAATTAAGAGGACTTTTCAATTAAAGACACACTCAAACAGCAATTAGTCCACACAGCCAATCCTCAAAATAACAGAAGTCATTTTGGACTCAAAATGACAGACGTCATTTTAACCCCTTCAAGACCGAGGTCATTCGTGCCATAATAGAATGCAGGAAGACTCGGCACTCGGTAGCTGCTTCACACACAGGTTTATTCAGCGTACTTAATTACAGCTGCATGCGTAGCGGCTCACACTGGGCCTTTCTCAACAGCAACAGCAACAGTAGCTGTTGAGAAAGGCCCAGTGTGAGCCGCTACGCATGCAGCTGTAATTAAGTAAGCTGAATAAACCTGTGTGTGAAGCAGCTACTGAGTGTCGAGTCTTCCTGCATTCTCTTGACTTCACATCTACGTGCACCGGACCGAGGCTGAGGTGCTGATCCCTCTTCCTAATTCGTGCCATGATGTCAGGGCCAAATAATGCAATGTTCCTCCCTGCCTTCTAAGAGTCATATTGCTTTTAATTTTCCACCTACAGGGACAGTACAGGGCAGCAATCCTTGTGGGTTTTTTTTCCGTTTACGCCTTTCACTGTGTGGGAACAATAACGTAATATCTTAATAGATCGGACCATTCCGCACGCTACAATATATAATATTATTATTAGAGATGAGCGAACCTCGAGCATGCTCGAGTCGATCCGAACCCGAACTTTCAGCATTTGATTAGCGGTGGCTGCTGAAGTTGGATAAAGCCCTAAGGCTATGTGGAAATCATGGATATAGTCATTGGCTGTATCCATGTTTTCCAGACAACCTTAGAGCTTTATCCAAGGTCAGCAGCCCTTGCTAATCAAATGCCGATCGTTCGGGTTCGGATCGACTCGAACCCGAACCTGGTTCGCTCATCTCTGATTATTTATTAAATTTTTTTAAACTATTTTTATGATGAGCAAGGGGTTATTTTAAACTTTTATGGGAGGGGGGGGGGTTGAAGGTTTATATATATATATATACTTTTAAAAACTTTTTTTACTACACTTTTTTTACACTTTTGTCCGTTTAAAACTATTTTAATCTATTGATTGCATATACTGATCTATGCTATGCCGTAGCATAGCATAGATCAGTGTTATCAGCAGACTCTATGCAGAGATCGCCGGACCGACAGGACGGAGGTAAGAGGCTTTCCCCCGCCCATCTGTATACGCAATCTCTTGTCACTGAGTACCTTAAATGCCACAATCTCTATAGATGGCAGCATTTAAGGGGTTAATGAGCAGCAGCTGCGGGATCGCAGCTGCCTCTCATTATCCTTGGCTCCCCGGATACTGATATGTGTGGGACCGCTCTAACTGCAGCGATACCGCACACATCTACAGCCCCTTCAGTCAGGAACCTATTGCTGACATGAAGGGGTTAAACATTTTAAACAGACAAGAAGAAATGTTGTGGGAACATGAATTTTAGGCCATTATTTTTTTTAAAAAAGAGTAGCACCAAATTTCAATTGGAAATTGCACCAAGCTTTCAAAAGTAATATTGAGATCAATCAGCAAGATAACTTGAAGTGTATCACATTTTAATTGATAAAACTTTTGTGGTTTGATTTTGATATTTTAGCATAGATTTTGATACTGAGATTCTTAAGTCTTTATAAAACTCTTTTGTTTTCTATTCATTGCATGTTAAAAATTAAGATCTGTTCTTAGAATATCTAAAGAATATCTAAACCTAGTATCCCCCGACATGAACATTCACAGCTCCTAGGATATATAACACTAGCTGATTTCACTTACGAGCCCATAAAAGAATTCATCACATAGGCTGCCATACAGAACTGCTCTCTGCCAATGTCTGATCGTTTCACTGAAGATGAAGAAATGCCAAAAACTGAATCTTCTTCCTAGAACAGCATTGTTTTTCAGTATCCTGTTCCTGACCCAATGCCTGAAACTAAGCAGCGGTCCTCAATGTTTTATAGTGAAGAAACAACCTTTATTTAATTCAGATTTGTTCCAGGATGGAGATATCATAATCGGAGGAATATTCACTGTGCACTATGTACATGCATATCTATACCCCTATGGACTAATAGAGTCACGGAATTATTGCACCATGTGAGTAGTTTTTGTTAAAATACATTAAGACATACTAATATAGAAGGTTGATGGTCCATCTTGTCTGTCCTCGTAATATACTGTTAACATTACCCCAAACATGCTACATTTACTTTTTGTTCATTTTCAACTACATCTACTAGAAATTTACTCCACGCATCTATAACTCTTTCAGTAACTTTTTTTCAAGACTTTTCTTCCCTGGTTTTCTCCACAACTCATGTAAGACAGTTCTCTCTTAAGGTACTAATTATCGTCCGTACTTGGCCTATTACAGACTGTTCCTGCCGATAATCGTTTAGTGTAATTGGTTATGCTAAAAGGCAAAAATTAGCTGACATGCACAATGTTGGCTGATTGTTGTCTTAAAGCATGTTTAAAAAAAAAAAAAAAAATCACGATAGCGAAGGTCTGCTGGTCACCGCTCTGTGCAATAAGCGGTGGCAGCAGATAGATGCTCTAATCTACTGGCCACCCTTCAAACTAAAGATTGTGTAGCATCATCAATGCTTTTCTTCCCTCTTCATGAATTCATGCTAGCCTAACTGTGTTGGAGCTGTAGTCTAGGGGTAAACCTTCCATCTTCAAATAAATAGCGGTTTGTTTGTGTTTTATTTTTTCCTGGGTGGAACTTTTCCCTGATGGAATTGAAATATAGGTATTTATTTATTTACTTTTCTCATTACTGTGTAAAAAATACTGAATTTAAAAACTGATTTGAACTTGATTGGATTTTTTTTTGTACTTGTAAAATTGATATAATAATGGCAAAAAAAAAAAAGAAATATATATCTATAGTTCAATTGCATTAGGGGAATCGAACCTATCAAACTGTTGTTAATTTCTACACAGACAATTTACCCCTGGACAATGGCTCCTGCACAGTTAGGGTACTATTACACGGAACGATAAATGTCTGAATCGGCCCTATACGGCCTATTATCGTTCCGTGTAATAAACACACTGATCAGCAGATGATCGTTGTCATTGGCTGATCATTGATATAGGTTCTGACCTATAATTGTCGGCCACCGACCATGCACCGCTACGTGTAATAGCGGTGCGCGGACGGCGGCTAACGATTTGCTAAATAAATAAATTACCTATCCATCGTCCAGGGCTCCTCCTGCTCCTCTTCTCCCTGGGTCCCGCCCGCTGCAGCTCCAGAACAGCCTTTCTTAGCTGACAGGACGCTCAGCCAATCACAGGTCGGGACCACCATGGCCAGTGATTGGCTGAGTGGCCTGTCAGCTAAGACGGGCCGCTCTGAAGCTGCAGCGCGCAGGACCCGGGGAGAAGAGGAGCAGGAGGAGCCCTGGACAGGGGATAGGTAATGTATACCAGTTTATCAAAGGCTGCAAGGACATCAGTAATAAGCCCTGTAAACGAGCGCCGATCTAGCAGATCAATGCTCGTTTACATTTATTATCGGGCACCTATCGGCCCGTCTAATAGTACCCTTAGGCTTGGAAATTCAACTAGATCTAATTGCAGATTAGGCTTCTCTAGGAAGTTTATATCTGAAATAAACACTCAGAGACACTGGTTGACACTGAAAGCAGTGGTGAAGTGGGCCAGAGAGCGGCACAAATGCTGAGCCACAACTCCTCTCCTCTGTGACTCTTCATTATAGAAGGAGACCCGAGATTGTGGGTAATCCAATCCATGGACAATTCTCTGAAAGGTTACATAGTTACAAGGGGACTACAGCATCACAGGTAGGATGCAGGTGCTGACAGATTCCCTTTCTACTTACCTCCATTTCTTTACCATACGCTCACAAATCAACAAGTCTAAGTGGTCCTGTCCATTATATTATTGAGCTGAAGGTCATCTCTATAAATGAACTATTACCAGTATAAAGGCTTTTAGCAAAGAAGAGTAGAAAGCTAAAAACCGTTTTGGAATCAGCATCTTTTATCCTTCTTACAAATGACTTTAGTTTAGAGGTGGAAGGGGTGGGGGATTGTAAGTGGCTTTGAGTGGCTTTAAGTAATTTTTTTTTACTTGTCTCTGCACAGACCTTTACCTCGTTACTACATATATGTTCTGGCTTTAATATTTGCTATAAATGAGATTAACAAGGATCCTGGTATTCTCCCCAATGTGACTCTGGGATACCATGTGACTGATTCCTGTAACAATGTGAATAAGGCCATAGAGAATGTGTTACAGATTTTATCTGGTCCTGGGGACCCAATTCCTAATTATTCCTGTACTGATCGATACAACTTGGCCGGTGTTATCGGGGATCAGTCCTCAAAGACTTCTTTACATATATCAAATATATTTACTATGTACGGTTACCCACAGGTAAGAATTTTGAAACAGAGTTGGATTTTCCAATTAATTAACATTTAATGTCATTACAAATAGTTAGGTATATTTGACCCGAGTGTGAAATTTATGGAAAACTTAAAAAAAAAATCTCACTCCAGTGATATTATATTATGAAAGTAGGGCATTTAAGTATGTAAGTACAAGCAGCAATGGTGATCCCTACATCTTAAACAGTTTATCAAAACAAAAGCCAACAACAGTTGTGAATATACAGTGTTTCATGCTGTTTAGCTGTTCACAAGTTTAGTTATACTCTGTTGAGGCATGGCATCCCACTCTTCTTGAAGGATGGCCCACAGGTTACTGAGGCTCTTGGGTAAAGAGTTACATATTTATTTAATACTTCTAAATTCTAATATAATATAATCCAAATAGCTATGATACAGGATCCAACATGGGTCCATTCGGCAGTTAATGTCCTAAAAACAACTTTAAACTTTTCGCCCTGTGTCAAATTGGCGTAGCCTAGAGCCTAGTAGCCTAGCCTGTCTGTGCCCTAGGCTTGCACCGCCTCTCCATCCCTTCTCGCCCTCTTCATCATTAGGAATGCCCAGGCAGAATTTCTCCTATCCACCACTTGTCTAAACACTGCACATGTGATGGATAGGTAAGGCACCTGTGCAGTGTTTAGACTAGCAATGAAAAGGAGAAATCCTGCCCAGGAGTGCTTCTAATGATGAAATGGGTGGGAAGGAGGGTTGGAGAGGTGGTGGGGGCCTAGGGCACTGACACTCTAGGCCACGCCAATTTGGGCTGCAAGTTTAAAAGTTGTTTTAGGACAATAACTGCATGACCTGCTGAACGGATTAAAAGCAGCTATCCGAAGGTACAAGTGTATGGGGGGGGGGGGGGGGGGTGATTGTGAGTACATAGTCGCTTTAAAGAAGCACCACATAGAAACGTAGAAGATTGTCAGTAGAAAAATATCATTTGGTCCATCTACTCTGCCCTTTTAGTACTTCCCTTCCTATTATCTTAAGATAGATACAGTGGTACCTTATATTCAGGGCTGTATTAACAGCTGCTGCTGCCCTAGGCACTAAACCTGAAGACGCCCCATCTTCACGCACGTATTGGCGATACCAGACCTGACCAATACCACTATACCCCCTACCCCCCTGGAAAAGACACCAGATTTACTGGCAAGTCTGAACAGGAGGAGGGAAACTAAAATAATAAAAATAAAAAAAAATAGTTTTTTTCTGTCCCCCTGCTCCCTGGAGCTCCCTTTCTGCAAGGTGCTGCCCTAGGCATCGGACTACGGGTGCCTAGTGGTAAATACCGCCCTGCTCATATTATGACTAACCTGGTAAATGCGTGTTTTGAAAGATGAGCTCAGGATTTTTAAAAATTATAACTCAGTTAACTAGCTTTACTTTGCAAAACTAGCAGCTCCCCCTGAGCCTACATGTTAATCCTGTATGTTCTGCACTCCCCTTCACTGTTCAATCACACTCCGGAGCTGCTGCCTGGCTCTCACATGGACATTGCACAGCACTACTACCCTTACAGTGTCAGTACTGCCCAGTACAGGTTCGAGAGGCGGCAGGAGCTATTCCAGTGAAAAAAAAGGCAGACATTTCAAAGTAACAAAAATGTTTATCCTCAAGGCTGGCATTTAACATTCACCATATCTGTCACGGCTGTGGCCACCTCTCCGACCCTACAGGGTGACTCACAGAACCATGATTCTGCTCCTCTCACCCATTGTTGGATAGCATGCCAGCTTACTAAGGGTGCCTTTACACAGAGAGAGATTTACTGTATCTGACAGATTTTTGCAGCCAAATCCAGGAACAGACTAAACAGGGGACATGTCATAAAGGAAAGATTGAGATTTATGCTCTTTTCAAATTCATTCCTGGCTTTGGCTTTACAAATCTGTCAGATAAATTTCTCTGTGTAAAAGAGATTTAAAGGGCCATTGTGCCCTTGATTGGCCGCAGCCTGCAGCTTTTCTTTATTTAAACTCTGGCTTTCCTTTTGTAGACTCTGCTATTGCAACCTTGCATAGTGGTTCCAGCTCTCCTGCACTCTGTGACTCCGGCTTACCCCCCCCCCCCCCCATCGGTAGAAGCGATTGAATGGCTGAGAGGGTCCCGATCAGTCAGTGACAGGAGCTTGTACTGTCACTGACTACCTTAAACGCCTATATCTCTATAGATCGTGGCATTTTAGGGGTTAATGACATGCAGTTGTGGGAGCGCAGCTGTCTGTCATTATCTTCGGCTCCAGGGACACTGATGTGTGCAGGACCGCTCTCACTGCAGCAGTCCCACACACATCAAACCCCCTAACAGTCAAGAACGTACATATATTCTCATGCTGCATAGGGTATGTGCAGCAGGAAAGCATATGTACTGTACATATTGCTGACGTGAAGGGGTTAATAAATCTTGCACAGATATTTATGAAGTTCACAAAAAAAAAGTGCAAACACAATGATAAATGTCCCCTATGTGTTTAGACTATCACTCAATGCTACTGACTTAATGGGGGTATAATATGGTCTGAACTAGTATGAATTGGCCTAACCCGAAATATACCCTGGGGTATAATTCACACAACATCAAAAATAAAGAAAAGGCGGACGATTTTGATATTTAAAATAATGTTAGTTTTTGCCGTGATTTACTTTACTGCAATGGCAATGCATTGAAGTCAATGTGAAGATGGACGTCCAATGCACACAATGCATTGAATAATGGATGTTTTTACCGTGGACGTCAAAATAATGAACACGATCATTATTTTCGGATTTATTTTGCAAACAGTTTTTTATTAGTTGTTCACACACAGTTTTTCTTTTTTCACCGTTCTTTCTCCATTCTTACTATTAAATTTAATGGACTTTTCAATTAAGACACACCCAAAGGCCAATTAGTAATCCCAAACTAGAAAAATGTACCAGCAGCCGCTATTGCACTAAACGAAGGCAGCTAAATAACAGCCGTTATTTTAGCCTCAAAATAACGGACGTCATTTTAAACGGAGCTTATTTTAAAGGTTTAAATTTTTAAAAGCCTTCAAATAATATAAAAGTTATACAAGTTACATATCGCTGTAATCGTACTGACTTGAGGAACATAGATAACATGTCAGTGTTACCATAGGGTGAACGGAGAAAAACACGAAACCCCTCAAAATAAAAGGAATTATATCTTTTTTTCCAATTTCATTGCACATATAATTTTTCCTGGTTTTGCACCATATTTAATAGAAAAATTAAGTATGTATTTGCAAAGTATAATTGGTGCCGCAAAAAAAAAAAAAAGGACTCATGTGAGTCTGTAGGGGAAATTATGCAAGCGCAGAGGCCTTTTAAACGCAAGGGAAATTAAATTGGCTCCGTCCTTAAAGGGTTAAGTTATCTGTAGTTAGCGTGCAGGTTTAATCATGTGATAGATTTATTGCCAGCATCATTATGGATGTGATGATACTAAATATGTGTAATTTTTTATTTTAAGATTTTTTTTTCTATTTTTTGTGTTGGGGACTATGGGGGTTAAGGCTATGTTCAGACTTTGTAAGAGACCGGCCTTTCTGTGACCCAGTCGGGTCACGGAACGGCTTGTCACAGAAAAAAATCATCCCGGCCAGTACTGCAGTATCGGCCGGATGATCTTTAGCGCTGCAATGAATAGCGGCCACAGAAAACTGACATGTCAGTTTCTCGCAGCGCCGCTAGGAATCCCGGCAGGAATGTATACTATGTGTATTCACTCCGGCTGGGATTCCCTCAGCCCTCAGCACAACATTTTGTACTATTTTGTACTATTCACGGCCGTTGCAGCAATGGCCGTGATTAGTACGGAATTTATGTTGTGTGAACAAAGCCTAAGTGTGTATTTTACTTTGTTTATTTATATTTTGTCAATGTTTTTTTTTACTTTATTTTACTGTCCCACCATGGGGACTTTACTTTAGTATTGCCTGATTATTGCTGATCTCTACTGTAATGCAATGTGCCTGTTATAGGCAAAGCTGACCAAGCTCAGCCTTAGGGGGGGTTCACATTGAGGAATTCTCGTGGATAAACTCGAAGGAATTCCGACGGCTGTACACGCTCACGGTTGGGCGCCTTTCCGCCCGCTCCATAGTCACCATTCTATGGGCTGGCTTATTCCGCATTCCGCCGAAAAAATTGATATGTCAATTCTTTTGGCAGAATGCGCCGGCCCATAGAATGGTGTCTATGAAGCTACGGAAAGGCCCGTACAGCTGGCGGAATTCCGCAAAGTTTATCGGCAAGAATTCCTCAATGTGAACCCACCCTAATAGAGCATTTATAAACATAGATTTATCTAAAAGATTTTTTAAGCCAAAGCCAGAAATAGATTTGAATTGAGAAAAGAAATCTCAGTCTTTCCTTTATGACCTGTTTATAGTTTGTTCTTGGCTTTGGCTTCGCGAACCTGTCATATAAATCTGCCTGTGTAAACGCTACATTATGCTATGTCTGATTAGCAAGTGCCTTGGGGAAGCCCTCCTGATGTCTCAGCAACCATGGCGGCTGTGCGATAGTTTCGCCCAGCCCTGATGGGGAAAAGGAGGAGGATTTTCTTTTCTTTCAGCACTATAGGTGCTATAGGAATTTGAGTGAGAACAAAGCTTAAAGTGTAACTGTCATATCCCCCCCCCCCCCCAGAAATCATTATGTAAGCGATTTTAAGAAACTCTATAATAGGTTTTATTAGGCAAAAAAGCTTCTTTCTGTACTCAAAAGGCAATCTCCCAGCTTCCCCCCTCACTTCTTATCTGTGCATTATCACGCAAACCCGTCTTCATTACAGAGAAGCCAGTGAAGATGGGTTCTGCTATGTCCATTATATCCTATGGAGGTGGGAGGAGCCAAGGGGGGTGAGCAAGAAGGAAGAGAAGACATGAAGGTCAGCTGTTGGTAGACTGGGCACCTAAAAAGCTGGATTTAGAGGTCTGAAAGGTGAGTGCTTATCTAGGAACTTGCTGAGAGAAGATTGCAGGATGTTGTGCTGTGCAGGACTGCTCCTGCTCACTTGGTCCTCTCAGCGCCCCCCCCCCCTCTCCATAGACACATAATGGACACAGAAATCCTGCTTCTTCTGGTGTCAGGGGGAGCTACAAAAACAGCTTTTTCAGTACAGAAGGAAACTCTCTTGGTAAATAAAACCTATTACAGAGTTCCTTAAAATCACTTGTACTATCGATATTTATTGTTTTAGAAAAATGACCCTGAAATGACAGTTACCCTTTAACCAGAGAGTTGAGAATGTGGCCCAGGCATGGCATGTGTGGGAGGTGGAGTAGAGGTTGGTGGTGCAGAATAGAGAGACAGTAATCCAACATATACATTTTTGAGGCTCTCATTTAAAAAAAAAAAAAAAAAAAAACATTGATATTAAAATTAAATTTGGAATTGACAATTAAAAAACAATGTAATGCTTGTTTTCTTCCTGGATCTGTATGTGTCTCCCACTGTCACCCCCTTCTACTCTTATGTTGCTTTGTTGTAAAAATATTTAGCAAATTTGAGGAGGGGGAGGGAAAAAAAAAGAAAGAAAAAAAAAAACGAGAGTCACCTCTACTGACATGTTTCATCCTGCTTGAAAAAGAAGCAGAAGGCAGAAGACATAGACGTTATCATTAGAGATGAGCAGACTTTTCAGATTTCTGGTTCGTGAGAACCAGAAGGATCGGCGTCGGATTCCCGCTGTCTGCTCGCTCCGTGTAGCGGGTGGATACCTCCTAAGGAGGCATTGGCTGTATTCCAGTTTTCCAGGCGTTCTTTAGGAGGTATCCACCCACTAAGGAAGGACCTTAGGGCCTTAGGGGTTGCAAGACCACTTGTTACGGCCTGCCTTCTCCCTCTTGCCTCCCCACTGCCTCATCGAGCCTACGGTGAAACACAGTGCAACTCTCTGCTCACCATGCTAACTGCTTATGATGAGCTCTCTCCTCCCACTAAGGCAGGGCCTAGGTTTCTCATTGTGGCATCAGGTTCCCATAAAATGGTGGCGCTGTGTGACAGTTAGTAGAGAAGTTTGGTTCCAAACTTAGTAAACTTTTTTTCACTTGAGGAGAGGCTGGTCTTTCTTCTTCCCTTGCTTTGGACAAACCTGCTCCACTATATTGAAGGGCCGTGGCCATGAATAGGGGGAGACTTTGAGCTTTAAGAATACTAATAAAAGTGATTAGGCATAATCCTGTGCTCATGCCACTGTCCTAAAACATCTTAAAACATTTCGGGTTAGGTCGAACTCAACCAAAATTCGGTTCATTAACAAACCAAATTTTTGTCAAAGTTCAAAACGAAACCGGCTTCGACAGGTTTGGTTTGCTCATCTCTATTCATTATCATCATTATTTTGCACTAAAATTAAGTTATTGTTATTGACCTGACCTGAGGAATATTGCAGTTTTTTTTTTTTTACTTCACTTTGCAAAGATATTTTTTTCTGTTGTTGTAGTATACTTGACGATAAAATGTATGGTGTGTATACAAAAGTATAGCTAGTGCCATACAAAACAAGCCCTATTACAGATCTGTAGACACAATTCTTATATATATATATTTTTTTTTCCTTAACTTTCTATAGCAATAGCTGAAAAACACAAAATTGGAAAGTTATACCATTCTATTATATTTTTTTTAGATCAGCTATGGAGCTACAGATAAGATCTTAATCAATAAGAAAATATATCCATCCTTCTTCCAAACTCTCCCCAATGACAGAACCCAGTATCTGGCAATTGTGAAGCTTCTGATATATTTTGGTTGGACATGGTTCGGGGTTATCGCCTCTGATGATAATGGGGGACATAGACAAAGTCAGGAATTAAAGACAATAGCAGAACTTCATAATATCTGTGCCGAGTTCATTATTAATATCAGATCTGATGATATAGAAGGTAAACCGATCATTTCAGAGAAGGATAAGATAATATTTAATAGATCAACTTCAAAAATCCTTGTTCTTTGTGGTACAGTTTCTTTACATACAATACATTATATTGAATCGGAAAGCAGTGGAGGCCATGAGAAGACATTAATACTCCCCGCAGGGCCAAGTCTTCAAGTTTTATTATCCTCAAAATACAAAAAAAATCTTCATGGGAGTCTGGTATTTTCTCCATCCATTATAAAGATACCACGTATGAGCAAATTCCTAGAAGACGTTAGTCCTGCAAATCGTCCCAATGACTTTTTACTGGAACATATTCTTGCCACCTATCTCAACTGCTTAACTTCGAATGCCGTTCTCAACACTCTGCATGAAGGGTCCGTTCGATCCAAACTGTACAACTGCAGCAAAACGATCAAATTAGTAAGAGTTGGCTATAATACATACTACACAAAATCATTTGAAATAACTTATTTAATTTATAAATCTGTCTATGCTATGGCCAATGCTGTGCATGAAATGCAAATACATCTGCTTAGAAACCATGATGGAAGCATTAAAAACTATAAACATATGTTGAAGGTATTTTTCATATGTACTTTATTTAGAGCATGTATGGGTGGGTTCCTTTAAAGGAAAAGTCCGGCCCTGGCAGGGTTGTGACAGGTGGCAGGGGCAAGGAGAGCGTAACACTGAAGCAATTCTTACCTTTTCCCTTGCCTGCGATGTGCCATCTGACCAGCCCCGTGACCTCCACTGGAATGCATTTTCCCTCGAGCTGTAATGATGTCACAACGTCCTGGCTGATGGAAAGCAGACTCATCCAATCAGTGACTGGTACGGCCTCCCGCCCCAGTCATTGACTGGCTGAGCATCCAGTCCATCAACTAGGTTGTGATGCAGCACAGGAGAGCCTAGCGTGGTGATCCGGTGCCAAAGAGGCATGGGGTGAGGGGAATTAGTGCCATTGGGTATTTTCCCTCGGTGCCCTGCCTCGGTGCCTGGTCAGACTTCTCCTTTAAGACCATTTCATCGCTTCCTTCTCTATCTCTTTCTAGGATATTGTAAAACTTTTATTAATAGATGAAAACTTGGAATCACTCTAAGCTGTAACTGTATGATAATAAATAACAGAATAAAAAACATGCCACTTTATAACTTTTTGTAGTACTTTTTAAGAAAAATTTACTTCCAAGATCCATTGGGAGAATTTGTCTACTTCAATGAGAAAGGAGAAATGACCACTAACTACATCATAAGAATGTTTGGTTCTCTGAATAATACACAATTAGATACATACTTCTTAAAAACGTTTGGGAAGTTTAATGAATCGTCAAAAGATGAAGAACAGCTGGTTATCCAACAAATACCCAAATTGTGGAAGCACGGTAAGGTCAGTGTCATAGTTATCCCTTGAAATATACTCAAATGATTAACCCTTAAGTGACCGAGCCAATTTGGGCCGACTTGTTTTGTCTTTCTTTTCATTAACCCTTAAAGGACCGGGCCAATTTCAATTTTTGCATTTTCGTTTTTACCTCCTTGTGCTTAAAAGGCCATAGCAGTTGCATTTTTTCACCTAGAAACCCAAATGAGCCCTTATTTTTTGGGCCACTAATTGTACTTTGCAATGACAGGCTGATTTTTTTTCATAAAGTACACTGTGAAACCAGAGAAAAAATTCAATGTGTGGTGGAATTGAAAAAAAAAAAAAAAAAAAAAAAAAGGATTTCTTTTATTGGGGGGGGGGGGGCTGTGTGAGATGTCATTTTTTGCGCCATGATGTGATCTTTCTATCAGTATCTTGATTGCGCATATGTGATTTTTTGATCGCTTTTTATTACAATTTTTCTGGATTTTATGCAACCAAAAATGTGCAGTTTTGCACTATGGGATTTTTTGCGCTTGCGCAGTTTACCAGGCGAGATCAGGAATGTGATAAATAATAGTTTGGGCTAGATAATTTATTTATTTTTATTTATAACATAGGAAAGGGGGGAGGGGGTCAAATTTTTATTTGGGGAGGGGCTGTTTTTTTTTTTTTTTTTTACACTTATACTAGAAGCCCCCCTGGGGCTAGGGTTATTCCCCCTGGGGGACTTCTAGTATAAGCACACTGATCTCTCATTGAGATCTAGTTATACAGTACAGATCAATCTGCTGCAGCCGGAAGCAATTGAGTGCCGAGCCGGGATTAGCGCCATTACGGCGCAGACCCCCGCAGGTTCAAGATTTGTGGATCTATCCTGCGGGAAAACGTCCCGGGGAGCCAATCAACCACACTAGACACCAGGGATGGATGCATACAAGTAATCAAATGCAGCTGTCAACTTTGACAGCTGCATCTGATTACTTAATTAGCGGGCACGGCTAATGGACCATGCCCACTAATAGCAACATGTGGCACCCGGGACCGAGGTGGTTCAGAGCGCTCCCTCTGCGCGGCCCCACTCTTAACACCCGTAGGCGGCCCTGGATGGACAGTATCGTCTAGGGGTTAATGCATTCTAAGGCTCACACACAGTAAAGTAATACTAAAATAGAGCCAAATTAATAATAATAATGCGTTCCACTGAAGTCAATGGGAAATTGGTCATAATTGATTACAGCTGTCAAAACAATGAATATACTTATTATTTACTACCTGCATTCTTAAAAGAAAAACCCAAAACACCAGTATGTTTCCCTTGTTAACATATTACGACAGTGTGTGAACTTTTTTTATTCTTGATCAACAGTGCCATATGAAGACTTTTTAACCCTTAGGGGACACAGCCAGTTTTCATTTTTGCGTTTTCGTTTTTCCCTCCTCGTGTATATAAGGCCATAGCGCCTGCATTTTTCCACCTAGAGACCCAAATGAGCCCTTATTTTTTGCGCAACTAATTGTACTTTGCTAAGGCAGATGTAATTTTTGCCTAAAATGTGCCGGGAAACCAGAAAAAAATTATATGTGTGGTGAAATTGAAAAAAAAAACGCATTTCTTTTATTTGGGGGAAATGTGTTTTTACGCCATTCGCCCTGGGGTAAAACTGACTTGTTATGCATGTTCCTCAAGTCGTTACGATTAAAACGATATGTAACATGTATAACTTATATTGTATCTGATGGCCTGTATAAAATTCAAACCGTTGTTAACCAATATACGTTCCTTAAAATCGCTCCATTCCCGGGCTTATAGCGCTTTTATCCTTTGGTCTATGGGTCTGTGTGAGGTGTCATTTTTTGCGCCATGATGTGATCTTTCTATCGGTACCTTGATTGCGCATATATGACTTTTTGATCGCTTTTTATTACAATTATTCTGGATTTGATGCGACCAAAAATGCGCAATTTTGCACTTTGGGATTTTTTTGCGCTGACGCCGTTTACCGTGTGAGATCAGGAATGTGATTAATTAATAGTTCGGGCGATTACGCACGCGGCGATAGCAAACATGTTTGTTTATTAATTAATTTATTTATTTTTATTTATAAAATGGGGAAAGGGGGGTGATTCAGACTTTTATTAGGGGAGGGGATTTTGTGTTATTAAAAATACTTTTTTCTTTTACTTTAGACATATACTAGAAGCCCCCCTGGGGGGCTTCTAGTATATGCACTCTGATCTCTCATAGAGATCCATGCAGTATAGTTATACTGCATGAATCCATGAGATCGGTGTTCTATTACTTTTGGCTGCTGCAGCCAAAAGCAATAGAATGCCGAGCCGGGATCAGCGCCATTACGGAGCAGACCCCGGCCCGGTATGGATGCAGGGATCGCCCCCCCGCAATCGCGCCGCAGGGGGGCGATCCCCCCACTAGACCACCAGGGATGTATAACCGCAAGTATTTAGAAGCAGCTGTCAACTTTGACAGCTGCTTCTAAGTACTTAATTAGCGGGCACGGCGATCGGACCGTGCCCGCTAATAGCCGCGAGCCCGGGCTACACGCGGCACCCGGGATCGCGGCAGTTCAGAGGGTGGTCGCCGCGCGACCCCCCTCTGAACTCCCATAGCGGCACGAGGACGTTAAATAACGTCCTGGTGCAGCTATGGGTTAATGTACTTTCAAATCTTATTATATACTTTCCCTTTCTTTTTTTGGGAGGGGAGGGGGGTCATGATTATTATTTTTTTTTTTTTTTGTATTTTTTGTTTTAAAATGACTTCACCATGCTGTGTAGATTATTTTCTCATATATATATATATATATATATATATATATATATATATATATATATATATACCATTACTGTTGGTGTTTGCCATGGCCATGCATAAAACTAAATTTAACTGGAATATTATTAAAGGTGGAACAGGCAGGAACCAGGCCCAGTAGCAAGCTGCAGCGCTTTCACATCGCTTTGAAATCAAAGCAACTGCAAGGGCCCCCTTGGGGATGGGGGCCTTAGTCAGTTGCCCTGTTTGCCCCCCCCATGCTGGCCCTGCCTGCCACCCTTGGTGGAGTGGCAGGGAGCGGAGCAGCGCTAAAAAGGCAGGCGGCTTGATGAGCGGAGAACAGATCAAACAAAGCACTTTGTTTTGTTTAGATCAGCGATTTGCTCATCTCTCGTTTGTCTCTTTTCAGCCACTCCCCATCCTCTCTGTCCCTCTCACCATTGACTTACTAAGGTAACATGTCACCCGATCAGTCAGTGAGGTGGCAGCTCATCTCAAACATGATGTTTTTTTACAACTTTTTCTTAGTGAATGATGAGTAAAGGAATCAGGAGGGAGGAGATAGTCATTTTCTTCCAAAGTATTTGACTAAGGTAAAAAAAAATCCACAATACATGAACATGTTTCATTCTCTCATTACACTTTTCAGATTCCAGTCTCTAGATGTTCCGAGGATTGTCCACCTGGTTCTAGAAGAGTCATAAAAAGTGGAACCCATAAGTGCTGCTTTGAGTGTATCAAGTGTTCAAGGGGAGAAATATCTAATGGGACAGGTGACATTGCATTTCCTTACAGGGGGTATTTCCATCTGGGCTAGTTATTCACAGCATAAGCCATAACTAAAAATGGGGAACCCGAAATCCCCACAGACAACAGCCTTATTCCCAAAAAAATCTATGGCAGCTTTTAGCTGGTGTAGATTTTTTGTTTTACAAAGCAATGTAAGCATAAATAATAATAAATCTTGTGCACAAGATGGAACACTTTCCTTTTCATAAGGGTTTTGGACATTAAAGGAGACCTGTCAGCCGTCGTGCCGGGGTGACAGGCTCCCGACCCCAGCTAGAGCCCCTTATTCTGACCTCATCCCGCCGAGTCCCACTGCTGAAGCCGGTCCCGGGACGGAGATATCCCTGCCAGAAGCCGGCGCCCGCGTTGTGGAGATAGGTCCGCCGTCCATGGAGAATGAATGGAGCCGGACTCATCTCTGTAGCGCGTGCACGGCTCCATTCATTCTCTATGGACGCCGGACCTATCTCCACAGCGTGCGCGCCGGCTTCTAACCGGGATATCTCCGTCCTGGGACTGGCTCCGGGAGCGGAACTTGGCCAGATGAGGTCTGTATAAAAAGATCTAGCTGGGGGTCGGGAGCCTGTCATCCCGGCACGGGGGCTGACAGGTCCTCTTTAAAGCGGCTCTGTACCCACAATCTGACCCCCCAGAATCGCTTGTACTGTCAGATAGCTGCTTTTAATCCAAAGGTATAAGTGGTTTGGGGGGGACAGGTTGTGGGTACAGAGTCACTTTAAAGGGAAACTATCGCCGATTATATGTCCCGGCATCTGCAGGGCTGCTTATTCCAGTGCCAGTCTTCTTATGTTTCTTTGTGGGGCTGTTTAGGAGGAATTTTTTTGCAGAGAAATATGAAGCAGATAGCCACAACATAGGAAACTTAGGTCAGCTCTCCATGGAGACAGTGTACACTTGGTCCAATACTGGGGCATGGACGAAAGAAACTGACCGAAAAATAAAAATAACACCAATAGTTAAAGGCCATACAGGTCCAGAACCTGTCTGAATAGAGATGCACACTGCATACTTACCCAATGCATGTTTCACTTTATGCCTTTGCCAAGAGTTTAGCTTGAAAAAGCTATAACATGAAAAATGGGTTGGGCGAGTAGGTGTTATGTATCTGTCTTAAGGCAGGCACTGGGCTTATATTTGAAAGGCATGTATATCACTTATATACTTCAATGTTAAACTTTTACATTTGGTCATAATTGAGCTACAAGATCAGCCTATGATATTACCATCCTTCGTGATATGCAGTAAAAAAATGTATATCACAAAGCATATTTTAAAGCATATTTTTACATTTTTGCACATTTCCATATTTTACAGACACCATAACATGTCAAAGGTGTCCCGAAGATCAGTGGCCGAATGACATGAACCAGTGTGTGCCAAAGCTTATTGATGTTCTGTCCTATGAAGGGGACACAGTAGTTATTGCAGTCACCATTATTTCAGTATTTGTTTTTGTGAAATCTACAGTAATCTTGGGCATCTTTATTGTATTCCGAGACACTCCAGTGGTCAGAGCCAATAACCAAACCTTGAGCTATATCCTCCTGGTCTCCATCATGTTGAGTTTCCTCTGTGTATTCTTGTTCCTGGGTCGCCCTACACATGTCACCTGTATGCTCCGCCAGACTTCATTTGGGATCATCTTCTCAGTAGCCATCTCTTCTATTCTGGCTAAAACCATCATGGTCTACATGGCCTTCAAAGCCACCAAACCTGGAAGCTCCTGGAGGAAATTTATTGGTGTGAGAATTCCAAACTGTGTTGTCTTCTTCTGTTCATTTCTTCAAGTGTTACTTAGTATCATCTGGTTATCTACATCTCCTCCATTCCCAGAACAGAACATTCACTTATATCAAGACAAGATCATATTCCAGTGTAATGAAGGGTCAATGCTGGCCTTCTCCATACTCCTGGGCTATATGGGACTACTCGCTTCCATTAGTTTCATTGTTGCTTTCTTAGCCAGAAATTTACCAGATAGTTTTAATGAAGCTAAAAACATCACATTCAGCATGCTGGTTGTGTGCAGTGTCTGGGTGGCTTTTATCCCGGCCTATATGAGTGTTACTGGGAAGAATACAGTTCTTGTAGAAATATTTGCTATAATATCTTCAAGTGTTGGTATTTTAGGCTGTATATTCTTCCCGAAATGTTATATAATACTGGTGAGACCGGAGTTAAATACAAAAAGTAGTTTATCTAGGCAAATATGCAACAAAATATTAAAATAAGTTTCATCTTTAAAGGAGAAGTCTGGCAATTTTTTTTAGAATCCAACAGTTTGCAGGAGCAGGAGGAAATTTGACAACAAGTATGAACTCACCTCTCCCTTCTCGGGACCTTGAGCACCCCCACCGGAAGGCATTTTCCCCTTAGTTGTAAGGACGTCAGGACTTGGTGGAAAATGGCTACCCCGGCTAATAGACTTGCCGCTCAGCCAATCAGTGACTGGAGCAACGTCCTGTCCCAGTCACTGACTGGCTAAGCGGCCAATCCATCAGCTGGGTTATGACATGTGCTGCACCGTGTTTTCCAGAGCCCAGAGGGGGTCCTGAGGCCAGCCCTACCGCTTTCTGCCTGCACAAGGAGTGGTAAGTTATACTTGTTATCGGATTTAAAAAATGGCCAAAATTCTCCTTGAAGAACTTAATCACATGGGCAAAATCTTTATTTAAGTGAATAATAAAAAGAACACTTTTAGCATTGGGTAAAGACATTAAGAAATATATATTATGATAATTTTTTGGAGGCAACATGATTCTTGGTTATAACTGTGGTAATCTAAAGGAAAATCTTTCAGCAAAGCAACAACAGCCTTCTGGCTCTATACCCTCTAGTATGCAAAATCTTCTGTAATCAATTACATATTTCAGCACACGGCAGCATACTGTAACTACACCTCACTATCCTCTAAATGTTTCAATAAAGGTGTATCTGTGTACTGTATATGACAGGTGATATATGTAGACAGGGCTGGTCACAGATGGTGAAATCACTCGGGTTGGGGCTTGAGCTCACAGACGAAATCTAGCAAAGCTTTATTTTATATATCCTTGTATGATAGTTTTATTTAAAAACTTTTTTTAATATTAGAATTCCCCTTTAGGTATACTAGATTTAAGCAAGAGGAATTAATGTCATTGCTTGCTATGGAAAACTGTCCCACTGTATTCTCCCCGCTCTGATTAATGAAGTACACTATTGCTATTGGGAAATAAAAGTAAAAAAATAGAATAGCAGATACTGTATATCAAAACGGTTGATGACTTTGTTCCTGCTATCATAAGTTTTTTTTTTTTTTTAAAAAGACGTCCGTCATTTTTCTGTTTGACAGCTCCCCAGTGCCCAGCTGTTGGTACATTATTCTAGTTTAGGTGGACTTATTGGCCTTTGGGTGTGTCTTTAACCGCTTCATGACCAAAGGTCAAAATGAAGCAGCGCTCTCTTCCTCCCCTTAAACTTTTATTTTTCCACCTATAGTGCTGGTTTGGGTGTCATTTTTTGCACCATGATGTCTTTATTTTTTTGGTTTTGATAATTTTTTGGGTTTTGATAATTTTTTATTAATATTTTTATGATATATATAATTGTACTTTTTTTCCCTCTTCATTTACGCTGCTCATACTGTAGGGTGATTATTATTTATTTATTTATTTTTGTATAATGGGAAAGAAGGTAATTTAAACGTTTATTGGGGTTTATTTTATAAGGGCTTCTTAAGAATGTGTTTTAAAACTTTATTTTTACACATTTTATAAGTTTATTATATATGCAATGCTCAGATTGCATACACTGATAAATGCTATGTTCTTCCAGTTTCTCAGGATTGTATCCAGCATTTCCCTTGCACTAGAGGTGGAGGGCTGAAAAGCAAGTGGCTTGACGAATGGAGTGCTGATCAAATGAATCACTTACAGTAGCTTCATTTAGATGAACGATTCGCTAATTTCTAGTCTTGATCAGTCAGTGACAGGTGCTTATTCTGTCACTGACTTTCTTAAAACCACAATCCCTATGCATCACTGTGTTAAAGGAGTAATAACAGCTGGGTGATGTTTTTTTTTTTTTTTTTTCCAGACAAAAACATTTCCTAAAACTGCCCATAACAATCAATCAAAGACTAGTTTTTCTATGGATCCCCTGCATACAATCCTGTTTTAATGGCTGAGAACAGAAAACAACAGTGAATAAATGCTTTATACATCCAGAAAGGTTGTATCCTTTAAATAAGCCTTCCCAGGCATCCAATGTACTATTATCCAGTGACTCTGCCATAAAATTTCACACAATAACCAGTTATAAACTCCACACTGACCTAACAGGCTGACAGAGTAAAGATTAGCAAATCTAAAGAAATAGATCAGCTGTGAGACACTCCTCAACCACCTCAAATAGATTAATTAATAGAAAATTTCAGTTACAAGTAAAAATGAGACCGGACATATGTAGAAGAAAGGCCATAAAATGGTTGACAAACAAACCCAACAGACCAAGACATGAGCAGAATCCAATGCTAAAAGCTAGTGCTTGTTTTCTGAACAAGGGCACCTTTATTAACCCAACAAAATTCAGTGCACTCTTGAACATCATGGAAATGAGCCTGTCACCATAGATTCATAAAAACAAAAAACAAATGATAATAATAATAATAATAATAATAATAATAATAATAATAATAATAATAATAATAATAATAATAATAAAAAGCAAAGGACTGTGAGCATAGCCTATAGGAGGTCAGTAATCACTGAAGTCATTGAATTTTACCTGAAGAAGATTTATTTTTTTTTCCACCAAGGTTTCATGATTTCATACAAAAAATTTTTCCCGACACCTGTTTTAAAAGGGTTGTCATTAGAGATGAGTGAACCCGCTGGATTTCTGGTTCGTACGAACAAGACATCTAGGCATCTGACTCCCGCTGTCTGCCGGCTCCGTGCAGCGGGTGGATACAGCCTAAGGAACGCCTGGAAAACTGGGATACAGCCTATGGCATTGGCTGTATCCCAGTTTTCTAGGCGTAACTTAGGCTGTATCCACCCGCTGCACGAAGCAGGCAGACAGCGGTAGTCAGATGCCGAGATTTCTGGTTCGTACGAACCAAAAATCCGGCGGGTCCGCTCATCTCTAGTTGTCATCAGGAGGCGGGGGAAAAGTGAGGATTAAGCCATGGTATAACATGGGCTGTATGTTCCCACAGCATAGCTAGAGTTCAAACCACTGTAGAAGGAACCGAGAGATTGCAGTCCATTTATTTGGGGAGGGAGTCCTTGTTCTACAAGTCCAGTGTTAAACCCTTTACTCTGGTGTTCTTCACCATAACCCCTTATTCTTTGCCTTACGCAGTGTTATACCATCCTAACCAACCCAACTCTATACCTCCACAAACTCTGCTCTCCAAGTCAACTTCCAGTCACAGTAATACTCCTCCCTGTTCTCTGAACTTCCTTCAGTCACTTTATACTCAGTGAATTCTGAACAGTGGATTCTGCTCCTCTAATCATAAAGTAGACTTAAAGTGACTGTACCACCAGGCCCAGGCTGAAGCACTGGAGGCGGGCCGACCTACCCTTAGTGGGAGGAAACCCTAGCCCCTCTATGATAGGGTTCCATTGATTTTAATGGAATCACGTCATGGAGGGGCTGGGGTTTCTTCCCACTAAGGGTGGGTCGGCCCACCTCCAGTGCTTCAGCCTGGGCCTGGTGCTACAGTCACTTTAAGTATCACTACCTCTTCGATATTACTAACTCTCAACTCAAGAGTTCCTCTATGACTCAGATGCAAGAAGGCCATGTTTTCCGGCAAAACTGTCTATGTAAATCGCAATTCTAGGGCATAGACACTCTAGGCCACGCCAATTTGAAACAGGGCTGCAAGTTTTAAAGTTGCATTTTACGACAATAACTGCATCACCACCCGAACGGACCCCAGGACAGATATTGGATTAAAAGCAGCTATCTAAAGGTACAAGCGGTTGGGGGGGGGGGGGGTCAAATTGTGGGTACAGAGTCCCTTTAAATGATGGCAGCATAAACTAATGACAGAAATGCGGAACAGATCGGTCTATTACTTATATCATTCTGTTCAGCTGTTCTCCTAATCTCCTGTCATGTCGCAATACTCGCCACAGAGTTAGACTTTGACGTAAAAGGGGCCACCCTGGTATTTCCCTATTTATGTTCCAATACTGGCAACCGAGTGGGACTTAAGGGGCTACGTATCAGGGTGGTTTGATGTACTCCCCACTGGGAGGCACCCCCTTGGCAATAGGCTTCCTTCCCCTGGAGGGATATCTGGCTATTCCCGTGTTTTGAGACTCATAACTGAGACTCCACTGACCCTTCTTTTTGCACATTTAAATTTATAGGGAGCAATGCATCAGTGGAGTCTCTTTAGTGAGTACTCCATCTGATTTTTTTGTCGCTGGTCTCCCTGAGCTCAGCGATTGAAATTGTTGGCTTATAATATCTACCACATCCACACATCGCACGAGCCCAGCTACTAGGATATATAAGCTAGCTGATTTCAGCCTATATAACAATCCATCACTACTATACAGACCTGCGCTTTGCCAATACCTAATTATTTTCTTACAATGAGTAAATGGAAATATCTATTAGCTTATAATGTCTGGAAAATGTATTCTCCCTAGATCAACATTGTTTTTCAGCGTCTTATTACTGACACAATGCCGAAAACTAAGCAGCGGACCTCAATGTTTTATAGTGAAGAAACAACCTTTATTTAATACAGATCTGTTCCAGGATGGAGATCTCATTATTGAAGGAATATACACTGTGCATTATATGTACACAAATCTATACCCCAATGGACTAATAGAGTCCCAGAATTATTGCACAATGTAAGTATTTTCTGTACAGCTACCATGTATTTACTTACTGTATATCACCTCTGCTGGAAGTTTGTTCCAGGCATCTACTACTCTTAAATAAAATAATATTTCCTCAAATTGATTTAGATCTTCTCCCGAGTAACCTCAGATTGTTGTAGGTAGAGCTATGGAGACTCACTGGGTCGGGCCCAGTAAGTCATTGAGTTGTCCACATTGTTGTTCTCCCCCAATACCCCTCCCTCATTGTTGGATTACCATGGATACATCAAGGGTGAGTTCCGTGCATGAGACATATTCTCATTCAATAAGGTTCCTGCAGAGACCATACCTGGTTTGGACATATTTGCATTTAGACAGTACAAGTTTAAGGGTCCTTCAGACACAGTCAGACAGCTATACACATTAAGGACTTCCCCATGTTTCATACAGGCTTTGCTTTTTGCTATCTACTCTGAATTGCCAATCCCGACCATCAAAAATCAACATACACCTAATGCAGTATATTATAAAGGGATACATTGCACTTCCCCAGCTATTGGCTATTGGCACATCCTAGCTGAAAGGAGCACAAGGTATAGGATGGTGGAGGGATACCTTAACTGAGTACATAGTAGAGGGCGATTGATATCGCAGATCTTGCCAGTGGGCTCAGAGACATGGTTGGCAGGGGGCTGTAGGTGATGTTTTGGGGGCCACTGATTCAGGGCTCATGGAAGCAGAGCTTATGACAGATGCATCCCAGGTGCTTCTCAGAAGTGCAGACCTCCATGCTTGCAGTGGTTTATAGAGTCAGAGAAGGGCAAACAAAGTCTGAAGATGGACAGTAGAGAGTCCAGCAACCAAAGGTTAGGGTTCACAGAGGTTTTGGTGTGGATATGCTGACATTAATAGGTAATTGTTGGGTGATCCCTTGGTGAACTCCTGGAACTCCTGCAGAGCACATCTACACCACTCTCCACATGGTCGGGGACCATTATACAGAGGAAGAGATATGAAGCTTAATGCTATGCTACACCAATGTTATATCGATTTCGTTCTTCTTCGATGGGAACGTCTGAAGTCTGACTTCATGAACCATAAAAGGACAGCATATCCCTGAAAATTATCATCACTTTATATGAGAATAACCCTTTTACTTTGCTGCACAACTCCATCTCTAATAATATTTAATGTATCTCTGCAATGGCTACATATCATAAAAATAAATCTAATTTCAAATTTTACTTTTAACCAACAAAGCGCTAATGATTTTTGCCCCGTCCTATATTTCGTCTCCTATTTTCAGAGAACCCCACCCCCCCCCGATATTAAAGAGGTACTCCAGTAGCAAAAAATTGCTTCAATTTTAATTTAAAAAAATCCCCTAATAATATATAACTTTCTAATATAATGTTGATAGTTGCTTAATTTCTATATTTTCTGACTTGTGCCTACACAGACCTTTACCCTGTTACTACAGATATGTTCTAGCTCTGATATTTGCCATAGATTCGATTAACAAGGATCCTGGTATTCTCCCCAATGTGACTCTGGGATAAAGCTAAATCATTTTCCATATTACTGACACCTTTGGGTACATTAACTATATTGCACCAGCATCAGTTAACAGACAAACCTTACCTACCAAACCTTCTCCTATGTCTCTATCCTTACCTACCAAACCTTCTCCTATGTCACTAACCTTACCTACCAAACCTTCTCCTATATCATTATCCTTACCTACCAAACCCTTTCCTATGTCACTATCCTTACCTACCAAATCTTCTCCTATGTTACTTATCTTACCTACCAAACCTTCTCCTATATCACTATACTTACCTACCAAACCTTCTCCTATGTCACTATCCTTACCTACCAAACCTTCTCCTATATCACTATCGTTACCTACCAAACCTTCTCCTATATCACTATCGTTACCTACCAAGCCTTCTCATATATCACTATCCTTACCTACCAAACCTTCTCCTATGTTACTATCCTTACCCACTAACCCTTCTACTATGTCACTATCCTTACCTACCAAACCTTCTCTATGTCACTTATCTTACCTACCAAACCTTCTCCTATATCACTATCCTTACCTACCAAGTAGGGATGGTCCGAACCCGCCTAGGTTCGGGTTTGGAAGAACCCGAACGCTCAGCATCGGATTCCCGCTGTCTGCCCGCTCCGTGCAGCGGGCGGATACAGCGGGAGGACCACCTGGAAAACTGGGATACAGCCTATGGCTATGGCTGTATCCCAGTTTTCCAGGCAGTCCCCCCCGCTGGATCCGCCCGCTGCACGAAGCGGGCAGACAGCGGGAATCCATTACCGAGGGTTCGGGTTCGTACGAACCTGAACCGAACTCGGTTCGGACCATCCCTACCGCCAAGCCTTCTCATATATCACTATCCTTACCTACCAAACCTTCTCCTATGTCACTTTAAAATTTACTAAAAAGAATAGGACCCAGAACAGACCCTTGTGACCACCCCCTGTAACCAGTCATTTTTTAACAGGGTAACAATAGCCTTTTACCCACAATTATAAGGAGGGTCCCAACAGGTGCTGTGTGTGAGCACAAGACCCTTCTTTGAGTGTAATGAAGGGTGTATGGGATTCCATCTTTCATTTTTATATCTGTCAGCCCTTACACTTGGTGCATTGGCTTGATGAGTCAACAAGTCCATACTTCGAAATGTAATCAGCATGGGTCTATGGGACCATGTGACCCATACGCAATGACAGTTAATGTTGGATGTTGTTTGGTTTCTCCTCTGTTCTGGCATACATGTCAGAGATGGGAACTATGGTGAAAGATAGGCCAGCTTTTAAGAGATGTAGGAGGATTTTTCTTTTATACTTTTCCCTTTTTGGTTTCTCTGCAAGTAAATGTACAGGAAAAAATGTTTCCTGACTTTTTCACCCACTTTAAAATGAACCTTATCTTGGGGTGGGTGTGCAGCATTGTCAGTTTGCAAAAGTGGTGCAATTCTGGAACCTGGAAGTCTTTTTGCATCGTACATGCTCCTACATGTGTTTCTACAGCCATAAAGTAGGCTTCAGAAACACTAGCTCTTAGACATTGCTAACTCTCAACTCAATTCAAGAGCTCCTCTAAGACTCGAGACTGTGATATTTTGCATCATGGCAATAAGGTAACGGAGTCTTGCACTCTGTTATTGGTTGGAGTTGTGCCACAGAAAGCATATAAAGGATCCAGGACTTCTGTCAAGCTTCATCATGAACACTCAAATTTAAAGGACCAGGGGCTTGTGGACTCCTTTAGTGAAAGGCCCCGCAGCAGTGGCATGGTCTTCCTCTATTGTAGCTACGCTACTGCTGATGACATGTCAACAGTTTATTTTTCAAGGAAAGTGACTCTTCTTTAACCCCTTCACGTTAGTAATATATATATATATATATATATATATATATATATATATATATATACATATATATTTCTACTGCACATACCCTGTGCAGTAGGAATGAACATATAAGTTCCTGACTGTGAGGGGTTTAATGTGTTTGGGATCGCTGCAGTGAGAGCGGCCCCACATACATCAGTGTCTCCCACAGCTGCCTCCCATTAACCCCTCAAACGTAATGATCTATAACCTCTTAAGGACGGAGCCAATTTTCGTTTTTGCGTTTTAGTTTTTTCCTCCTTGTGTTTAAAAGGCCATAGCACTTGCATTTTTCCACCTAGAGACCCACATGAGCCCTTATTTTTTGCGTCACTAATTGTACTTTGCAATGACAGGCTGAATTTTTGCATAAAGTACACTGCGAAACCAGCAGAAAATTCAATGTGTGGTGAAATTGAAAAAACAAACAAACAAACAAACAATTCTATTTAGGGGGTTTCTGTTTTTACGCCATTCGCCCTGGGGTGAAATTGACTTGTTATGCATGTTCCTCAAGTCATTATGATTACAATAGTATGTAACCTGTATAACTTTTATATTATCTGATGGCTTGTAAAAATTCAAACCATTGTTAACAAATATACGTTCCTTAAAATCGCTCCATTCCCAGGCTTATAACACTTTTATCCTTTGGTCTATGGGGCTGTGTCAGGTGTCATTTTTTGCGTCATGATGCTTACTTTCTATCGGTACCTTAATTGCGCATATACGACTTTTTGATCGCTTTTTATTAATTTTTTTTCTGGATTTGATGCGACTTAAATTGCGTAATTTTGGATTTTGTTTTTTTTTTGGCGCTTACGCCGTTTACCACGCGAGATCAGGAATGTGATTAATTATTAGTTCAGATGATTACGCACGCGGTGATAGCAAACATGTTTATTTATTTATTTACTTTTACTTTTAAAACCTGGGAAAAGGGGGGTGATTCAGACTTTTATTAGGGGAGGGGGCTTTTTACTAATAACAACACTTTTTTTGTGTTTTACACTTATACTAGGGGTTATTCCCCCAGGGGTTATTCCCCCCTGGGGTTAGGGTTATTCTCCCTGGGGTTAGGGTTATTCCCCCTGGGGTTAGGGTTATTCCCCCTGGGGTTAGGGTTATTCCCCCTGGGGGACTCCTAGTATAAGTATACAGATTTCTCATTGAGATTTTTGCTGTATAGTTATACAGCAAAGATCAATGACATCGGCACTCGGATCCTTTTGGCTGCTGCAGCTGAAAGCATCCGAGTGCCGAGCCGGGATCAACGCCATTTTGGCGGAGACCCCGGCCAGCGCAGGGAAGTGCTGCATCCGGTAATCGGATGCAGCTGTCATCTTTGACAGCTGCATTTAATTACAGTATTAGCGGGCACGGCGATCGGACCGTGCCCACTAATAGCCGCGGTCCCGGGCTATGCGCGGCACCCGGGACCACGGCGGTTCAGAGTGAGGTCGCCACGTGGCCCCGCTCTGAACACCTAATGCGGCCGCATGATGTACCGGTACTCAGTGACAGGACAAGCTTTTGTCACTGAGTGATGGCATGGCTGCGGGGGTCCCGATCAATGGTACCGACAGGAAGGGGTAATCCACTTACCTCCATCCTGTCGAATGTTCGATCTATGCAGGCTCTACACATAAATCACCAATAACACGGATGGCATAGCATAGATCAGTATATGCAATCTAAAGGTTGCATGTTATACTGTAAAATAAGAATGTAAAAAAAAAGTGTAATAAAAAAAAAAGTTTTGAACAGTATTTTAAAAACCCTTGTAAACCCCCTCCCCAATAAAAGTTTAATAAACCTATTTGCCCATTATTAAAAATTAAAAGGATAAAAAGATAAATAAACACATAAACATATTATACTGTATATTGTAGCATGCAGAATTGTTAGATCTATTAAAATATAACATTATTGTTCCCACACGGTAAACAGCGTAGTGGGGACACCAGGATTGCTGATTTTATAAAATTATATATCAGGGAAAAAAATTATAATAAAAAGCGATCAAAACTTTTCTTTTTACACCAATATGATATTCATAAAAACTAGAGATCATGGCGCAAAAAATGACACCCCAACCAGCCCAGTAGGTGGGAAAATAAAAGTGATATGGCTCTTAGAGGAGGAACATTGCATTAATTTGACCCGGACATCCGTGCATCAATGGGCTTTGTCTTGAAGGGGTTAAATAAAATGTTAGTATGTAATATTTTTTACTTGCAGTTTGATTCTATATTGATATTCTTCTTTTTTTTCCCTTACTTTTCTAAAGAGAATTGTCCTTAAAATATCTACTGCATCCATACACTGAGCAAGCACAGCTTCTAGGATATATAAGCTGGCTGATTACCACTCACATAACAGTTCATCACTACCATACAGACCCACGCTCTGCCCATATCGCATTACTTTAAAAAAAAAAAATGAGTAAATATCTATTAGCCAATAATGTCCGTACAATTTCTATTTGTTAGAACGGCTTTGCTTTTCAGTGTCCTGTCGCTGACACAATGCCTAAGGTCAAGCAGCGGACCTCAATGTTTTATAGTGAAGAAACAACCTGTATTTAATACAGATCTGTTCCAGGATGGAGATCTGATTATTGGAGGAATATTCACTGTACATTATATGTATACAAATCTATACCCCAATGGATTAATAGATTCACAGAATTTTTGCTCCATGTATGTATTTTCTGTACAGCCACTGTACATTACAGCATAGAAATATACAAGTTTGACAGCAGAGATGTATCCTTTTTTTTTTTTTTAAATCTTATAATATGTATATCCCAAGCTTTTACTTTTGTTCTAACCATCAACTACTATTTCCTCCACAACTGACTGCTGATTGTTATAATCTGATCTAGGAAGATTTACTGGACCGGGCACAGAAAGCCTAACTTATTGAGTCTCCCACCACGTTGTTTTGCTCCCCATCTATTTTTTTGTTCTCTGCGTTTTTTTTAAGCCCAGCACATTATACTTTTTCCCAATTAAACAAACTTAATGGACCTTAAAGCGGCTCTGTACCCACAATATGCACCCCCCCCCCCCAAAAAAAAAAAACACCTTGTACCTTCAGGTAGCTGCTTTTAATCCAAGATCTGTCCTGGGGTCCGTTCAGCAGGTGATGCAGTTATTGTGCTAAAACACAAATTTTTAACTTGCAGCCCTGTGTCAAACTGGCGTGTCCTAGAGTGTCTATGCCCTAGGCTTGCATCACCTCTTCATCTATCTTCATCATTAGGAACGCCCCTGGACAGCATTTCTCCTATCCATCACCTGTCTGAACACTGCACAGGTGCCCAAAAGATTCAACACATGTGCAGTGTTCACACAGGTGATGAATAGGAAAAAACCTTCCTGGGGCATTCCTTATGATGAAGAGGACGAGAAGGAGGGATGGAGGGGCAATGCAAGCCTAGGGCACAGACAGTTTAGGTCACGCCAATTTTACACAGGGCTGCAAGTGTGTTTTTTAGGACAATAACTGCATCATCAGCTGAACGGATCCCAGGACAGATCTTGGATTAAAAGCAGCTATCCGAAGGTACAAGCGATTTTGGGAGGGCAGATTGTGGGAAGAGAGTCGCTTTCATTATCGCTGGTTTATTGTTTAGTACTGGGGCTATGTTCACACATGAATTTTCATTGCTTTACTGCAACATTCAATTACCATCTTATCTTCCTTCACTGTGTTAACACAATGAAACTCAAATATGTGTGAACACAGCCTAAGAGCAGGCCAGGCAGGTCAGGTACATTCACTTTATATGTTGCATATGAACAGAACAACGCCAGCATGGGCTAAGGCCCTGGAATGGTACATTTGCTCTAAACAGTCACTATAGAGCTGTATGGCTATGTTCACGAATAATAAGTCTGTCAGTCTTTTGGTCAGATTCGTTCAACCAAAATAAGGGGGGGGAATTGACAGGGCAAAATTATAAAAAAAAAAAAATCAGCACAGCTTGGCCATGTTGCCACTTCGGGGGAATATCAAGGAAGGTGGCCATGTTGTTACATAGACGGCCGCTAATTATGATCATGATCATTATTAGAGGCCATTTAAAGAGATTGCTGCCTTCCGACGATATTATCATGAAGTGGGGACACAGCCGCTCTGTGTTTTCAACCCAATCCTGATTTTGGTTAAAAAAAAAGACTGACGGAAATGCTATGTGTGAATATAGCCTATGCTCGTAATGTAAAGTGCCACAAAAACTAGTGTCTATATGGCCAGTGATGTGTAGAAAGGATATTTGAGGCAACTCTCACCCCCCCCCCCCCCCCCCTTCCCTTTTACAAGTTAGCTTTCCCTCATTGTCGGTGTTTCTCTCCAACTAGGAGTCTTAAACGTGACTGGTGAAGTATGCCAAATAAGAGCAGGGGCGGTCTTGGCATTTCTGGGGCCCCAAGTGAAGTCATGTCCGTTCCCCCTCCCCCCTCGACATGTGCTTCCCCCTTCCCCAGCAGTCCTCTTATAACCCTCCTACCATCATACAGAGATTACATATTGCCTCAAAACTGCTCTGAACAAAACAGAAAGATATCACCAATGGTGCTATTACATAATACTGCCACATTATGAGAACTATCACTACAAGCCAATAACAGAGTGCAGATACATCCAGTGACTCACAGGGGGCGTTTTCTCTGACCAGCATCTATTACTTCTTTTTTTCTCTCTCCATCCCACATGGGCCACCTTGAAGTCTTCTCCCGGCTGTGAATCCTCTCTCCAGAATCTGTCAGAGAAATATTTTAGGCTCCAACACATACAGTAGTAAGGTCCCCTGTACCCCTCTATAGTAGTTGCACCCCTCTGTGCCCCCACAGATTTAAGGTGTCCCTGTGCCCCCACTTAATAATTAGGTATGTTCTGTGCCCTAGTATAGTAGTAAGGTATATAGGCACCTCTGTGCAGTCCCAATGTAATATAGACCGTTGTGTGCTGCCCTCAGTAGTAAATACCCCTTGTGAGCTGCTGCCAGTAGTATATACCGCTTGTGTGCTGCCCCCAGTATTATATACTCCTTGCAACATGAACTGGAGAGAATGGAATGGCTGCACATCCCATCTATGGCTGATACTAATGCCGCTAGGCCTATATTAAAAATCAACACCAGAGTGTCTGTATATGAATTGATCAAGCCATATTGCCCCGTGTACCACCGTGCAGGTCCTCTGGTCCACACGGGTCCCTACGCTAACTCCACACCGTGTCGGTCAGCGACCGCCAACCCCGCAAAGCGTGCACGTGCATGGAAGGGAGGCCATGGAATGGCCCTGCAACCCCAATGTCACAGGACCAGACCCAAAAAGCCCCACCAAAACCCGGCCAGCACCACCGGCGGGGAAGGCTGCCCTCAAACGACACAAGTATGGATATGGTATTACACTTACCATTGCTGCTCTCACAGAATGGGGAAGACATAGGGTCCAGACATGTGAGCAAAGGCATATCCTGCTAATTTTGGTCATGTGGGTCTTATAAAGGAGTGCTAGCTGTTCAGAGAGGGAGAACTGTAAAACACGAACTGGAGAGAATGGAACAGCTGCACATCCCATCTATGGCTGATACTAATGCCGCTTGGCCTATATTAAAAATCAACACCAGAGTGTCTGTATATGAATTGATCAAGCCATATTGCCCCGTGTACCACCGCGCAGGTCCTCTGGTCCACACGGGTCCCTACGCTAACTCCACACCGTGTCGGTCAGCGACCGCCAACCCCGCAAAGCGTGCACGTGCAGGGAAGGGAGGCCATGGAACGGCCCTGCAACCCCAATGTCACAGGACCAGACCCAAAAAGCCCCACCAAAACCCGGCCAGCACCACCGGCGGGGAAGGCTGCCCCCAAACGACACAAGTATGGATATGGTATTACACTTACCATTGCTGCTCTCACAGAATGGGGAAGACATAGGGTCCAGACATGTGAGCACAGGCATATCCTGCTAATTTTGGTCATGTGGGTCTTATAAAGGAGTGCTAGCTGTTCAGAGAGGGAGAACTGTGAAACACGAACTGGAGAGAATGGAACGGCTGCACATCCCATCTATGGCTGATACTAATGCCGCTAGGCCTATATTAAAAATCAACACCAGAGTGTCTGTATATGAATTGATCAAGCCATATTGCCCCGTGTACCACCGCGCAGGTCCTCTGGTCCACACGGGTCCCTACGCTATCTCCACACCGAGTCGGTCAGCGACCGCCAACCCCGCAAAGCGTGCACGTGCAGGGAAAGGAGGCCATGGAATGGCCCTGCAACCCCAATGTCACAGGACCAGACCCAAAAAGCCCCACCAAAACCCGGCCAGCACCACCGGCGGGGAAGGCTGCCCCCAAATGACACAAGTATGGATATGGTATTACACTTACCATTGCTTCTCTCACAGAATGGGGAAGACATAGGGTCCAAACATGTGAGCACAGGCATATCCTGCTAATTTTCGTCATGTGGATCTTATAAAGGAGTGCTAGCTGTTCAGAGAGGGAGAACTGTGAAACACGAACTGGAGAGAATGGAACGGCTGCACATCCCATCTATGGCTGATACTAATGCCGCTAGGCCTATATTAAAAATCAACACCAGAGTGTCTGTATATGAATTGATCAAGCCATATTGCCCCGTGTACCACCGCGCAGGTCCTCTGGTCCACAAGGGTCCCTGCGCTAACTCCACACCGTGTCGGTCAGCGACCGCCAACCCCGCAAAGCGTGCACGTGCAGGGAAGGGAGGCCATGGAATGGCCCTGCAACCCCAATGTCACAGGACCAGACCCAAAAAGCCCCACCAAAACCCGGCCAGCACCACCGGCGAGGAAGGCTGCCCCCAAACGACACAAGTATGGATATGTTATTACACTTACCATTGCTGCTCTCACAGAATGGGGAAGACATAGGGTCCAGACATGTGAGCACAGGCATATCCTGCTAATTTTGGTCATGTGGGTCTTATAAAGGAGTGCTAGCTGTTCAGAGAGGGAGAACTGTGAAACACGAACTGGAGAGAATGGAACGGCTGCACATCCCATCTATGGCTGATACTAATGCCGCTAGGCCTATATTAAAAATCAACACCAGAGTGTCTGTATATGAATTGATCAAGCCATATTGCCCCGTGTACCACCGCGCAGGTCCTCTGGTCCACATGGGTCCCTACGCTAACTCCACACCGTGTCGGTCAGCGACCGACAAACCCCGCAAAGCGTGCACGTGCAGGGAAGGGAGGCCATGGAATGGCCCTGCAACCCCAATGTCACAGGACCAGACCCAAAAAGCCCCACCAAAACCCGGCCAGCACCACCGGCGGGGAAGGCTGCCCCCAAACGACACAAGTATGGATATGGTATTACACTTACCATTGCTGCTCTCACAGAATGGGGAAGACATAGGGTCCAGACATGTGAGCACAGGCATCTCCTGCTAATTTTGGTCATGTGGGTCTTATAAAGGAGTGCTAGCTGTTCAGAGAGGGAGAACTATGAAACACGAACTGGAGAGAATGGAACGGCTGCACATCCCATCTATGGCTGATACTTATGCCGCTAGGCCTATATTAAAAATCAACACCAGAGTGTCTGTATATGAATTGATCAAGCCATATTGCCCCGTGTACCACCGCGCAGGTCCTCTGGTCCACACGGGTCCCTTAGCAGGAAGCACCTGTGTACATAAGGGGAGGATCTCCTAGCATTCTCCCATTCTACCTGCAGAGGAATGGAGAGAGGTAAGAGCTTGTTCACACTTGTGTTGCTTGGCGTCCACTTTTTCCGCCGGTGGCGCCTGCGGGGTTCGGGGGGGCCCTTTAGGGTCTGGTCCTGTGACAATGGGGTTTCGGGGCCATTCCGTGGCCCCCCTTCTCTGCTTGCGCACGTTTTGCGGGGATTGTGGTCGCTGACCGGCACAGTGATGTTTTTTTCGGTTAGGGACTCATGTGTATCAGAAGACCTGCACGTGGTACATGAGGCAATATGGTTTGGCCAAATTATATACTAACTTCTGATGTTGGTTTTAAATGTAGCTGAATAAGCTTTCGTGTCAGCCATGGGTACGATGTGCAGCCATTTCTGTCTTTTTGGCTTGTGCATATTTTATGTATTCTGTCCCTTTTTTCATTGTGGCTAGCACTCGTGCTTTGTAAGACCCATGTGATCCAAATTAGCAGGAAGCACCTGTGTACATAAGGGGAGGATCTCCTAGCATTCTCCCATTCTACCTGCAGAGGAATGGAGAGAGGTAAGAGCTTGTTCACACTTGTGTTGCTTGGCGTCCACTTTTTCCGCCGGTGGCGCCTGCGGGGTTCGGGGGGGCCCTTTAGGGTCTGGTCCTGTGACAATGGGGTTTCGGGGCCATTCCGTGGCCCCCCTTCTCTGCTTGCGCACGTTTTGCGGGGATTGTGGTCGCTGACCGGCACAGTGATGTTTTTTGGTTAGGGACTCATGTGTATCAGAAGACCTGCACGTGGTACATGAGGCAATATGGTTTGGCCAAATTATATACTAACTTCTGATGTTGGTTTTAAATGTAGCTGAATAAGCTTTCGTGTCAGCCATGGGTACGATATGCAGCCATTTCTGTCTTTTTGGCTTGTGCATATTTTATATACTCCTTGTATGCTGCCCCCAGTAGTATAAAGACCCCTGTGTGCTCCCCCAGTTATATATAGACCCCTGTGTGCTGCCCCCAGTAGTATATACCCTTTGTGTGCTGCCTACAGTAGTATATAGACCCCCTGTGTGCTCCCCCAGTTATATATAGACCTCTGTGTGCTCCCCACGTTATTTATAGATCCCCTGTGTGCTGCCCTGAGTTATACATAGCCCCCCTTTGTGCTCCCTAGTGTACTATATAGACCCCTGTGTGCTGCCCCAATTGTGTATACCCCATGTGTGCTCCCCCAGTTGTATATACCCCTGTGTGCTCCCCCACTTGTATATAGCCCCCCTGTGCACTTCCCCAGTAGTATATAGCCCCCTGTGTGCTCTCCCCATCTTTATAGACCCCCTGTGTGCTCCTCTGTTTATAAAGACCCCCATGTATGCTCCCTCCATTATAGAGCCCCCCTGATTGCTCCTCTGTTTATATAGCCCCCCCCCCCTGTGCACTCCCCCCTCCATTTATATAGCCCCCGTGTGTTCCCCCGGTTTATATAGACCTCCGCTGTGTGCTCCCCCCTCCCATATAGCATATAACACAAAAAAACAAACAGTTAAACTCACCTGGGTCCTGGCGTCTCCTCTTCTCTTCACTCTTGTGGCCGCGGGAACTGTTTTCCCTGCAGTCACAAGAGGCTGCTCTCCTGTTGTCATGGCACTGGTGCTCCAGTGACTCCTCTAGAGCGCTGGCACCAGAGACACAGAGCGGCCTCTTGTGACTAACAGGGAGGGAGCCAATGGCTCTCACCCTGTCAGTGCCGCTGCTGCCTGTAACCATGTGCGCTTTTTACGAGCGCACATAGTTATAGTTAAGATTGCAGCAGCGGGGCAGCGGTCTTGGGCACTAGAGCGTGGCCCTCTGGATGTCGGGGGCCCCGAGCAATTGCGTGGGCTGCTTGGTGCCCAAGACCGCTTGGTGCCCAAGATCTCTCTGTTAAGCCTATTTCTGGAGAGATCTCTGGCTTGGCATATATTCCCAGTCATGTTTTTAGACCTCTAGTTGGAATGAGACACTGACTGTAAGGGAAATTTAACTTAAAAAGGGGATGTCAGAGAGCTGCTTTACTCTACTGACAGCCAGAAATAATCATCATGATCCTTAATTAAAGTAGTAGGTAGCGTTAAAAACAGGCCATTGTTTGTACAGAGCATTATAGAATACTTTGCAAATAATAATTTTTATGACTGTACCATACTGCAGCTGTTTTTTTTCTCTTTTAATAATGCTTTATATGAATACTTTTTTATTTGTATAGTGCACTCAGATTCCACAGCATTTTACATAGTTTCGACAATTATTGCTCCCTGTCCCCAATAGGGCTCACAATCTAAATACACCTAACTGTATGTTTTGGGTGTGGGAGGAAACCGGAGTACCTGGAGGAAACCAACACAAACTCTTTGCAGATGTCGCCCTTGGTGGGATTTGAACCCAGGACCCCAACTATTACAGAAGCTAATGATGTATAAGGCTATGTTCACACTACCTATATTTTTGTAAAACTATGGCCGTTGTTGTTGATTGCACCAACAGCCATCATAATTATGAAAATATATGTTACATTGAGGCCTATGGAATCCTGGGCGGAGTGTATACACTCCGGCTGGGATCCCTAGCCACTGCGAGAAAAATAGCGACCGCAGAAAACCCTGTCAGTACACACTATGGAGCGACATTGTGTGCAGTGGGGAGTTCTGATGCGGGCGCGCACAGATGTGCCCGCATCAGAACTCTGCGGCGCAACAGATCATCCAGCCGAGGCTGCAGTACTAGCTGGGATGATTTTTTCTGAAACCGGTGGTTCTGTGACCCGGCCGGGTCTCAGATAGAGATGAGCGAATTTGCCGAAGTTCGGGTTCGTTTGAACTTGGACTATTGGCTTCTGATTGCCGCTGTCTGCAGCCTCCGTAAAACAGGGTAGATGCAGCCTTACGGACCGCCCAGAAAACTGGGATATAGACATTGACATAGGTTTTATCCCAGTTTTCCAGGGGATCCTTACGCTGCACCCACCCTGTTTACGGAGGCTGCAGACAGAGGGAATCAGAAGCCGATAGTTCAGGTTCAGACGAACCCGAACTTTGGCAAATTCACTCATCTCTAGTCACAGTCTCATACTAAATGTGAACGTAGCCTAATAAATAATAAAACAATAATACATAATAAAATAAGCAAATAATGATAATTATAGAAAAAGAAAAAAAAAAAGAGACAACATTTACTAGTTGTTTAGTTAGATTTAGTTTTTAATATTTTTTTTTCCCCCACACACAGACCTTTACCTTGTTATTACAGATACGTTCTGGCTTTATTATTTGCTATCGATGAGATTAACAAGGATCCTGATATTCTTCCCAATATGACTCTGGGATACTATGTGACTGATTCTTGTAACAATGTGAATAAGGCCATAGATAATGTGCTACAGTTATTATATGGTCCCGGGCATATCATTCCTAATTATTCCTGTACTGATCATTACAACTTAGTCGGTGTTATGGGAGATCAGTCCTCAAAGACTTCTCTACAGATAGCAAATATCTTGAATATGTATGGTTATCCCCAGGTAAGAACTGTAAAGCAGAAATTATTTTAGTATTATTAATATTTATGAGTTGAGCGAATATTGAGCATGCTCGAGTTCATCAGAACCAGAGTGTGACAGCTGAAGTTTGATAAAGCCCTTACGTTGTCTGGAAAATATGGATACAGCCAATGACTATATCCATCTTTTCCACATAGCCTTAGGGCTTTATCCAAGTTCAGCAGCCGCCGCTAATCAAATGCCGAAAGTTCGGGTTCGGATCAACTCAAGCATGCTCGAGGTTCACTCATCTCTACTACCTATTGCTCTAAACCAAGGCTGCATAATGCTGACCTACACAGATGGGGCTGCAGGATGATGGCTGTAGCCATTTTTGGTTATTGGCAGGAAGTGGCATGGGGATCCCAGTTCTTCCAGGCAATGGGGTAATGGCATTCCATAGGCTGACACAAAGAAGTAGTACCTAGGTTTGAACCCATACCCCGACTCACTTTATGGGTACAGATGCTGCAGATAGCATCATGGTCTTTCCCGGCACCAACACGGAAAAGCTGCCACACTATTGATTACAGCGGGGGGTTCTTTGTAGCAGGCACACTGCTAGACCGTACCCCTTCCCCTTTTGCCTCTGTGCCAATGAGCTGTGAATGGGTCTTGACGCTGGCTTGGTGGAACAAATATATCTTCAACCTCTGATGATGACAACATCTGGGGACTGATGTTCAACATGGGGTCTGCAACATCATCATCATAGTCTGGGACTACGTTTTCCTCTCCTAAGCTCTCTTATCCAGTTCCATGCTGTACGAACCCATACTTTTGTCATAGGCTGCCCCTTCCTTGCTCTCCTGACTGCTTTAGGACCAAGAAACCCTGGAGCCTTAATGCTGCTGTCCAATCACTGACTGTTGTGACATCCCTCTAGGAGATCTTCAGAGTAAAGTGGCTGTGGGAGTGCTAGGTTCAAATATAGTTCTCTTACTGATGGTCCTCCAAAGCTGACTTGGGACTGAGACATGACACAAGACAGAGCAGAGGAATCATCCAGCCTATGGCATGGAGTAGTGTTGTCCCTGCTTTATAAGGACCCTTCTAATGATTGTTGGATCCGTAATTGGCTACTGACCGCAGTGGAAATTGAAATTTGTATAATTTCTATTCCATAATAGACTAGCTTGTATTCACCTGACCACTGGGGACTACTGGGAGTTGCAGCCTAATATCCAAGCCTGTTAGGATCACCGCCACTGCCACTGGCCATACCCTGAATGGGGCCAGACTTCTTTGCCTTCTTTGACATCCTTGTAGAGGAAAATTCACCCTGGAGAACTGGTTTATTTGAATTGAACCTAAATTGACAAAAAATGTTGCCACTTAAACTAACAGGGATACAAAGAGTGCCACACAGGGGGAGGTGAAAGGATATTTGAAGGGGGATTGGAACATATATAATGGTTCATTAAAAAAGAATATAAATTTTATGACGCTGAGCCACCAATGTCCACTACTGTCCTGAAATCCTGTGAAACAAATTTTTGACTGCTTCATTCATTTCTAATTGTAACATACAATATAAGGTATAATAAAGAGTTATTCTACGTTTTTATATTATTTAAAACATTTATCTCTTTTTAACATAAGGTAAAAAATTACAGTTAGAGGTTAGTTGGATTATGTCATGTGTTCTATTCTTTTAGATCAGCTATGGGGCTACAGAAAACATCTTGACCAATAAGAAGATGTATCCATATTTCTTCCAAACACTTCCCAATGACCAAATCCAGTATCTGGCAATTGTGAAGCTTCTAATATATTTTGGTTGGACATGGTTTGGTGTTATCGCCTCTGATGATGATGGGGGAAATAGACAAAGTCAGGAATTGAAGACAATAGCAGAAGTTCATGATATCTGCATTGAGTTCATCATTAATATCAGATCCGATGATGCACAAGATAAACCGATAATTTCAGAGAAAGATAAATTATTATTTAGTAGATCAACCTCAAAAATCCTTGTTCTTTGTGGTACATTGTCTTTACTTACATTACATTATATTGAATCAGAAAGCAGAGGTGGTTATAAGAAGACATTAATATTCCCCGCAGGACCAAATCTTCACGTTCTGTTATCTTCAAAATGTAAAGCATTTCAAGGGAGTCTGGTATTTTCTCCGGCCTATAAGGAGATACCACCTATGAGGAGATACCTAGAAGACGTTAGTCCTGCAAATCGTCCCAATGACTTGTTACTGGAAAATATTCTTGCTACCTATTTTAAATGCTTGACCTCAAATCCTTTACTGAACACTGTGCATGAAGAAGTTTATGAGTTGAAACTGTACAACTGCAGTAAAAATATAAAAATAATAGGAATTGGTGAAAAATATTACACTTATAAATTTGGAATAACATATTTACTATATAAATCAGTTTATGCTATGGCCCATGCAGCCCATGAAATGCAAATACATATTCTTAGAAAGCGTGATTTAGGAAACCAGAGACAAGTGCTTAAGGTAAATCCTTTCTTTAACGGGGAACTCTGGATAGGGGAAATTATTTCTTTTAAAAACTTGTTGAAATTGTATAGATGTCTCTATTAGAGATGAGCAAGTACTAAAATTCTCGGAAGCTCGTTACTCGAGACAAATATTTCATGATGCACGGGTGCTCGTTTTGAGTAGCGAACCTCTCAAAAGAAACATTTTAACGCACCCCTTTACATCATGTTGCCTATGACAACTACAGATTGCATAGGCAAGGGGGAAATCAAACACCACTCACCGCTAACTGTCATTGTGTGCATGTTATTTGGTCAGACACATTCTACAGTGGTGTGGTTCTCATAAAAACCATGTAAGAGACCCTGTAATTTGAATGTTCACACTTTAAATCCTTTAAAGAGTATCTAAGAGAAGGGAAATTTAAATTAAATTTGATGGAAAAAACACCCACTACTACCGCCTGATTGATCCTACCTGCTAAAGAGTAACTTTTTCAACCTAAAAGCAAAAATTTATTTTGTGGCCCTTGAGCCCTCCAACACTCCCATTCAATTTGATTTGATTGAATTAAAAAAAAATTAAAAATTAAATTTGATGAGTCACTAACCACAATAAAGAATCATTATACTCAACTCTCTGAGTTTCTAAAGGAAATTAATTAAATGAATAGCTGTTACTATGGGTACCTGAAATACAGAAGAGAACTGCGGGAATGTGAAGATGTTTTTAAGCATCAATATGACCATATACCTATAGAAAGACACTGAACCTATCTTTTAATCTCAAAAATGAATGTACTGGGGTGGGGGCAGCCAGTGGACGCCCTCACTATTTATCATCCATTGCTTATGTAATACTATTAGTTTCACTTTACTGCTTATTGTTTTCTCTATGAGAAACCTATGTATGTTCTTTTAGGTGTATACATACCAACAGCACTCTTGATGTCTATTTACTTATTCATTTATTTATTCTGCTACTAGCCCACACGTTACACTGTCCATCTGTAGCAACCCCCTCTTGTATTTTTTTTTTTTTTTTAATCTTGTCAGTCTTGGTTCATTGTTGTTTTTTATGAAATGTAAAAAATCATGTTTTAATAATATAGTAAATTCATTTTTTAGATTAAAAGAGAGATTCAGTGTCTTTCTATAGGTATTTGGTTAGCCACTAAAACCCAGGTCACATTAACACTCATTCTTCCACACACAATACTATCTATACTTTCTTTGTATTGGAGGATATCTGCGTAACTTTCTTATATGCCCAGGTCATCTAATCTGGCCAGCTAATCTCTGCTATCGACATGTAGGATTCCCACATAATGCTACAAGCTTCCAAAGCCTCTCCTGCATGATGATTGACTGAAAAAAGCCACCAAACAAGCAGGAAGAGGAAGATTCCATTGTCAAGAGTATCGCAAGATGCTTGTCCGAGTAACGAGCACTATCGACTACCCTAATACTCGAACGAGTACCTAGCTCGGACGAGCTTGCTCGCTCATCTCTAGTCTCTATATAATGTACTACTATGTCTGAGTAGTTCTTCGACACTGGTAGTTGATTAAAATCCAGAAAGTGAAGAAAACTAGTCTTATTTTTATCCACTCTGTCTCCTGCTCTCTCTGCTGCCTCCTCCCCCCACCTCTGAGACAAAGGTCATATGACCACTGTCTCACATTCAGTTTGTTCGCTGAGCAAGGACTGAGGATGCAAAGATGACAGAGGGTGAATGGTGGGGGGTCATGGGGGAAGAGCGGTGAGTCATGGTGGGGAAGGGTCAAGGTTATGGAGGTGGGAGAAACAGCATGTTCGGAGCATGCACCACAAAGACTATTGGGAAACGAAGACTGAAAGCAGTACATGGGAAGACGAATATGTTTGGACACAGTTCACAGCAGACTTGGCTTTTTAAAATAACAGCTTGGCGTTTATTGGCAGCATAAACAGTCCAGAAAACATAAGTACAGCAACACCGTGCTTTTTAAGAAAAAAACAAAACACAAAGGTCTTGCCCGTCTAGGCACTTACTAACAAGCAGGTCACCTGTCTGACACTTCAATCCGCAGTATCACACGGTATGAATAAGCCCCAGCAGCGGCAGTATTCTTTCCAGCTGGATCGGGGGGAGGAAATGGCAAGTCCCACTACCAAAACCTACCTGTCATTCCATGTAAATCCAGGCCCGGTAAAACTAAATAATAACTCAGCAGCATAGTACTGCTGAGCAACAGATCCCTCCTGGACTTACCATCTCACCGTGCGCATCAACCTAGGTGAGATGTACACCCCCTCGAACACATCTCCTGTGACATGTCTACAATATATATATATATAAACACCAGTTGATTTAAAAAAAAAAAAGTGCAATTTTTCTTTTTCATTGTAACCTCAAAGAGTCATTTAATTTTTGCCCACATACCCATTTGAGGGCATGTTTTTTGAGGGCCAACTCTTACCTTTTATTGCTGCCATTTTGGGATTCATGTAACTTATTGATTAACCTCTTAAGGACATAGGACGTACCGGTACGTCCTATGTCCTCACTTGCACTTCAAAGCGGGGCCGCGCGGCGGCCCCGCTTTGAAGTGCCGCGATCCCGGGTGCCGCGAGTAGCCCGGGACCGCTGCTATTAGCGGGCACGGTCTGATCGCCGTGCCCGCTAATTAGCTAATCGGAGGCAGCTGTCAAAGTTGACAGCTGCCTCCGATTACCGGAGGCAACGTTTCCCTGGTGTCTAGTGGGGGAGATCGCTCCTCCGGGACCTTGTCCCGGAGGAGCGATCTCCGTTACTGATGCCGGCCGGGGACGCGTCCAAGATGGCGCCGTCCTCGGCTCGGCACTCGTTCGTTTTCGGCTGCAGCAGCCGAAAGCAAACGAGTGCCGATCTCATGGATCTCTGCAGCATATCTATGCTGCAGAGATCTCAATGAGAGATCCAAGTGTATATACTAGAAGTCCCCCAGGGGGGCTTCTAGTATATGTGTAAAAAAAAAAAAAAAAGTGTTGTTTATAGTAAAAAGCCCCCTCCCCTAATAAAAGTCTGAATCACCCCCCTTTTCCCAGGTTTTAAATAAAAGTAAACAAATAAATAAATAAATAAACATGTTTGCTATCGCCGCGTGCGTAATCGCCCGAACTATTAACTAATCACATTCCTGATCTCGTACGGTAAACGGCGTCAGCGCAAAAAAATCCCAAAGTGCAAAATTGCGCATTTTTGGTCGCATCAAATCCAGAAAAAAATTAATAAAAAGCGATCAAAAAGATGTATATGGGCAATCAAGGTACCGATAGAAAGATCACATCATGGCGCAAAAAATGACACCTCGCACAGCCCCATAGACCAAAGGATAAAAGCGCTATAAGCCTGGGAATGGAGCGATTTTAAGGAACGTATATTGGTTAACAACGGTTTGAATTTTTTACAGGCCATCAGATACAATATAAGTTATACATGTTATATATCGTTTTAATCGTAACGACTTGAGGAACATGCATAACAAGTCAGTTTTACCCCAGGGCGAATGGCGTAAAACACAGTTCCCCCAAATAAAAGAAATGCGTTTTTTTTTTCAATTTCACCACACTTTGAATTTTTTTCTGGTTTCGCAGTGTACTTTATGCAAAAATTCAGCCTGTAATTGCAAAGTACAATTAGCGGCGCAAAAAATAAGGGGTCATGTGGGTTTCTAGGTGGAAAAATGCAAGTGCTATGACCTTTTAAACACAAGGAGGAAAAACCGAAAACTTAAAAACGAAAATGGGCCATGTCCTTAAAGGGTTAACTTTTATTAAACCTTTATTGGAAAGATAATAGAAAAATATCATTTAGTTCTCCTTTTTTAAATATTAAACTCACACTCTTTAGTGTGCTGTAAAAATAATATATATATTTTTTTAAGTAAAAATTTATTTTGTATGGAGAATATAATGACATTTTATTATTTGGGGCGGGGTAGAATGGAGAATTTTTAAAGATTATGTTTTATTGTACTTCTTTTTTTTTTACTTTTACACTAGTGTACATTAGTGTATATTATCTAGTGATCTTTTGATCACTGATACAATACACTGTAGTGTATTGTATATGTCAGCATTATGCTCACAAGCAATCTAGAGGCATATCCATGGCAGGCCTGGGGACCTTCAGAAGACCAACAGGTATGCCATGGGAACAGATCGGAAGCAAAATGTCGGCGCTGGACCTATGATCGGCAAGTATAGCAGCATGGGACCACTGGGACCGGTTACTTGCCACTGTTATGATTTTACAATGGCATGTAATGGGTTAAACTACCTGGAGTGGAAGATTTTCCACTTTGGGTAGTTACTGCTGGAAATAAGCTGTCATACTAACAGCTGATCACCCGCAATGTAAGTGCAAAAGCACGTAAAAATACGTAATGGTCGGAATATGGCCCATTAGTGACTGCATATGCGTAAAAAGGCGCATGTGCTCACTAAGGGGTTAAAATAGTTGAAAACATTTCCAGCATTATACAAAACATCAGGTAGCTATTGGGGGAGAACAGAAGGGGCATGGTTACTACTGTGTTCAGAAAGCAGTCTGAGGCCTATGTGGAGACTCAGCCTAAAGAACAGTAAGAGGCTATGTTCACACAATGTTTTTCAGCTCAGTTTAAAATGATGCCCGTTATTTTGAGGCTAAATAACGGACGTTATTTAGCAGCCTGGCCTCTCCTTAGTGCAATAACTGGTGTTTGAGCATTATTTTAGTTTGGGGTTACTAATTGAACTTTGGGTGTGGCTTAATTGAAAAGTCCATTGAATTTAATAGTAAAGACAGAGAAAGAATGGGGGGAAAAGGAAAACTGTGTGTGAACTACTAATAAAAAACGTCCGTTGTTTGCAAAAGGTGTCCGAAAATAATGATCATGTTTATTATTTTGATGTCTGAGGCAAAAACTTCCGTTATTCAATACACTGTGTGCATTGGACGTCCGTCTTGCCATTGATTTCAATGCATTGCCACTGCAGTCAGTTAAATCGCGGCAAAAACAGACATTATTTTAAATATGAAAAACGGCCGCCTTTTTCTCTATTTTTGAGGTTGTGTGAACATAGCCATAACTATACATGTTCTCTTTTCAGTACTTTTTAAGAAAAGTTCATTTTCGAGATCCCATGGGAGAAATTGTTTATTTTAATGAGAAAGGGGAAATGACCACCAATTATCTTATTGAAAATGTGGAATTTTTTAATAATTCAAAATATAAAAAATACAATTTAATACATTTAGGAGAGTTTAATAAATCATCAAAAGAAGAACAGCTGCTTATCCATCAATCACCCACATTTTGGAAACAGGGCAAGGTCAGTGTCAGAATTTTGATTGTAACTGAATATTCAAAAAAAATTAAAATGAAGAAGCAAAATGATAAAATAAAAGCTAAAAAAGTTGAATTTCCAAAAAATGGAGAGGAAATGTACTTTGATGATACTTTATGATAGTATTTTACTATAGTAGGACAATGGACACACCTGCATCATGATTTTGGTTATAGATTGACACCATGACCTATACAGAGGCTCAAGGACCTGGTGAACCCTCTTATTTGCCCTAGAAGGTATTTTAAGCATTTTGCCACAATTATTTTGCCACAATGTTTTTATTTTATCATGACTTTGCACAATTTACAAAAATGCAGTAAAAATTTCCAGGCTCATACTTGTTGGAGTCTTTCTAATAAATCTGCCTACAGGACCTTTCTGGTGATGTCATCAAAGGTTACTGCAGCACTGAGGTAGAGGAGGAAGTTATGGGGAGAATGTGGGAGGAAATGTGGGAGAAAGGAAAAGGTGAGACCAGCAAGTGTAAGGGAAGGGGTGGGGTGCGAAGCATATTGACTGAGGAGCACTTTATAATCTATTTGTTTGTATTGGGGACCATAACCAGAAATCTCTTTGAGTTTGTGTTTGGGTATCAAACAATAATAAAAATTAGAATTTAATATGTTTTGGTGAGGTTTTTGTTTCATAAAATCAAGTGTGGATGAAACGAGCATGTGATTCACAATAGCCTCACAATGTTGCCAGTGTTGCAACAATATTATAGCTATTGTAGAAAGCATGTGGGTATGGTTTTTCCTGCACATGATGATTGCTGCTTCTTACATTTTCTCTTAGAAGGTATACTTCAAGACTTGCAGAGGGCAAAAGTAAAAAAAAAACCCTTTAAAGTTGTATTTTCTACAAACACTTCTGTCTGTCAGTGTATCATTTAGAGGGAATTGTTTAGCAAATTAGGCCTCGCCCCTTCTTCCCTGGCCATTTTCACTAATAAGCTCACACCTCCTAGTAAATCCGTCTGGGCACCCACCCAGCGTACCAAATCTACACCTGGTCGAAGCAGGTGTAGATTTGGATCATGATTTACGCCTCATAATAAATGAGGCGTGGGAGGATGCCACAACATATCCTCGCCCTTCTGCACCGTCCCCCCCCCCCCCCGCCCATCCAGCGAGTGAGCAGGTGATATGGCAGGCCATCCGAGGCTTACGCCTCAGAGGAGGTGCAGTTTAACCCCTTCTTCCTAGCGTATGTTGTTGTTGTTGTTATTATTATATTAGTATTATATTTATTATTTATTTATTTCTCTCTATTATTTCTAGTTTCCAGTTTCAAAGTGTTCTGAGGATTGTCCTCCAGGTTCTAGAAGAGTCACAAAGAGAGGAATTCATAAATGCTGCTATGACTGTGTCAAGTGTTCACAGGGAGAAATATCTAATGGGACAGGTGAATTTGTCTTTCCTTTAAAATAAAAGAGAGACAACCTACAAAGTCCTGCCTATATCAATCTATAGTGCAACAAAATACCAAACAAAAAACCAAAGAACTTGCACAATAAAGTAAACGTATGAAAAAGAGTCTTTATTATAGTCAAACAATTCATAAAAGCAAATAAAATGACATATGGGATAGAACACAGAGGTCAAAACCAAAGGGGGAGGAAGACATCAGTGTGGTATAACAAAGTAAATGAAGATGGAGTGTACTGTGATAGAAGTGTATTAAGACACTGCCATCTAGTGGTCGTTATTTGTATGGCAAACAAAAGAGGCTTCTAGCAAGTAGAAAGCAAAAACATTTAGAACAAATAAGAAATAAATAAATAAATAAATAAATAAATAAATAAATGGAGTATAGGGGAAACTGTATGTGACCCCCCAAAAATATTGGCAATAATGCAGGTAGGTGGGTATAGTAATTAACCTAACATGCACAATAAAGAAGGAATAAAGTGACCATACACAAACTGCCTAAACCATAAACCAACACTGAAGTCTTACCCCCAGTCTGGCACAACAGTCCGACGTACGTTTCGCTCACTTCATCAGGCCTTCTTTAGACAACTCGCCTGCCAGCCATGAAGCGGTTTTTCTGGTATGGCAGAAGATCATGGCTTGTGCTATAGTGATGGATCCATAGATGTTACACAGGGGCTGGAACTTCTCCTCACGGCTGTTGCAGAGCACATAGTACTGCTTGATGGTGTCCAGAGTCTCCTCTTCTCGCTTCAGTTTTATGATGTTCGGTTCAGGGACGACTTTCTGAGCAAATCTCCACACAGAATCCTTAAATGTGGCCGAGAACAGGAGCATTTGGCAATCCCGCGGCAGCATCCTCTGGATGCGGATGCTCTGGTCCTGGTGTCCCTGTGTTGCTATCATGATGTCCGCTTCATCCAGCACAAACACCTTCATCTTCTTGGGATCGATGAATATCAGCTTGGAGCACCAGTCCAGCACGGTGCCGGGGGTCCCGATAACTATCTGTTCAGCAACCTTCTGCCCACGCTGCAATCTGACCAAGTGAGCGAAACGTACGTCGGCTGTTGTGCCAGATGGGGGGTAAGACTTCAGTGTTGGTTTATGGTTTAGGCAGTTTGTGTATGGTCACTTTATTCCTTCTTTATTGTGCATGTTAGGTTAATTACTATACCCACCTACCTGCATTTTTGCCAATATTTTTTGGGGGGTCACATACAGTTCCCCCTATACTCCATATATTTATTTATTTATTTATTTATTTTTTGGCTTATTTTTTGGCTTGTTCTAAATGTTTTTGCTTTCTACTTGCTAGAAGCCTCTTTTGTTTGCCATACAAATAACGACCACTAGACGGCAGTGTCTTAATACACTTCTATCACAGTACACTCCATCTTCATTTACTTTGTTATACCACACTGATGTCTTCCTCCCCCTCTGGTTTTGACCTCTGTGTTCTATCCCATATGTCATTTTATTTGCTTTTATGAATTGTTTGACTATAATAAATACTCTTTTTCATACGTTTACTTAATTGTGCAAGTTCTTTGGTTTTTTCTTTAAAATAAAAGGTATTAAAAAGGAGGTATTCCCAATAATATTTTAATAGACTATACTATTACTTTAAGATCAGTGTAAAACCTTTGGCACCCCCACTAAGGCAGCACTTGTCGCCTTCACAGTCCTCACAGCTCCTTTCCAGTGTTAGGGTATTTCAACAGTGAACACCACTGAGTGAGACATAACAATGATAAGACCGCCGTGCTGGACCAATTATAATTGGTACAAAGTGATATCTTATCTCGACAAATTTTATTCCAATATCCAAAATGTCATTACTGTATTGCATTTATATCCAGAATTCTTTCAATTCTTAGCTTTTCAACAGTTCACCCAATAAGTTGAAGATTCTAGAGCAGGTTAGTTTCTGCACAGCCATCTTGATGCATTTGGGAGACTGCTTAGGACGGGATTCAACCAAAACAATAATCACGTACAAAATATAACATGTCATTAATGTCATACCTGCCAATATGAAGCTTCACAAATGTAAGATAGAAAAATAGGCAGAGGTTTGTATTCTCACATATTTCCTTTGTTGTAGACAGCATAACATGTCAGCGGTGCCCAGAAGATCAATGGCCGAATGACATGAATCGGTGTGTACCAAAACCTATAGAAGTTCTGTCCTTCAAAAAAGACGCATCAGTCCTTGTAGTCTCTATTATTTCAGTCTTACTTTTTGTGAAATCTTCAGTAATTTTGGGCATCTTCATTCTATTCCGAGACACTCCAGTGGTCAGAGCCAATAACCAAACCCTGAGCTTCATCCTCCTGGTCTCCATCATGTTGAGTTTCCTCTGTGTATTCTTGTTCCTGGGTCGTCCTACACATGTCACCTGTATGCTCCGCCAGACTTCATTTGGGATCATCTTCTCAGTAGCCATTTCTTCTATTTTGGCTAAAACCATCATGGTCTACATGGCCTTCAAAGCCACCAAACCTGGAAGTTCCTGGAGGAAATTTGTTGATGTGAAAATCCCAAACTGTGTTGTCTTCTTCTGTTCATTTCTTCAAGTGTTACTTAGTATCATCTGGTTATCAACATCTCCTCCATTCCCAGAACAGAACATTCACTTATATCAAGACAAGATCATATTCCAGTGTAATGAAGGGTCCATGCTGGCCTTCTCCATACTCCTGGGCTATATGGGACTACTCGCTGCTGTTAGTTTCATTGTTGCTTTCTTGGCCAGAAATTTACCAGATAGTTTTAATGAAGCTAAAAACATCACATTCAGCATGCTGGTTGTGTGCAGTGTCTGGGTGGCTTTTATCCCGGCCTATATGAGTGTTACTGGGAAGAATACAGTTCTTGTAGAAATATTTGCTGTAAAATCTTCAAGTGTTGGTATTTTAGGCTGCATATTCTTCCCGAAATGTTATATAATACTGGTGAGAACGGAGTTAAATACAAAAAATTGTTTATCGAGACAGATACAAGCAAAAATATATAAATAAGTTCCTATTTTTAGAATTTGATGAAATTTGGACTTCTTAAATGAAAAATACATCTCACAATGAAATAATAAAGTGAGTAATAAAGTGTACCTGTCATTTTAACTTTCAAAATGTAGATTAAGAGAGATGTGAAATAAAGCATATTTTCAATTTACATTTTTTTTTAAATTTATTTTTTAGTTACCATACTTTAAAATAAAGCTATATTTACTTCAAAGAGATGTACGGTCCCCTGAAGCTTTTAACTTTTTGTTCTTTTGCTGTTTTAAAAAGGGCCCTAAATGCAGAAAGTCACAGTAATCTGTGTCCTTACAGAGAAGGCAGTCATTTGATTCCTGGTTGAAAATGTGACAATTAAAACATATTTGTTAAAAATTATATAAACTACAATAAACAAAAAAAAAATAAGTAATCCTATGTACTGTACATAATTGAATTTATTTTAATGGGCACTGCCATTAACCCTTTCAAACCCGGGTCAAATAATGCAATGTTCCTCCCCGCCTTCTAAGAGCCATAGCGCTTTTATTTTTCCCCCTACAGTGCTGGTTGAGGTATAATTTTTTTTTTTTTGTGCCATGATCTATAGTTTTTACTAATATCATATTGGTGTAATAGATTTTTTTTTTGTTTTTTAAATGAATTTTTTCTGATATATAATTCTCAAAAAAAATAAGCTATCCGGTCCACCTCCACTTCAGTTTACGTGGTTCACGGTGCAGGAACAATAATGTTATATTTTAATAGATTGGACAATTCTGTATGCTATGATATATATATATATATATATATATATATATATATATATATATATATATATATGTATATATATATATATATATATATATATATATATATATAGTATGTTTATTTATTTATTTATTTATTTATGAACACATTTTAATTTTTATAATGGGAAGGTAATGATTTGGTCTGCAACAGGCCAAACCAATAGAGCACCGATCTTATTAATAGGTGCTGTATAAAGCATACTACACTGATCTTTATGAGAGATCACTGTAGTTATATTAGAATTCCCCCAGGGGGACTTCTAATTACTGTATAATTATTATTATTATTTTTTTTAAAACTTCCCCTAATAAAAGTCTGAATCACCCCCCATTTTAAAAATAAAATTAAATAAATATGTTTGGTATCGCCGCGTGCGAAATCACATCCCTGATCTTGCACGGTGAGCTGCATAAGCGCAAAAACATGCCAAAGTGTTAAATTGCGCATTTTTGATCAAATCAAATCCAGAAAAATTATAATAAAAAATGATCAAAAAGTCACATATACGCAATCAAGGTAACGATAGGCTATGTTCACACAAAGTCAAAAATACAGAAAAGGCATCCGATTTTTATTTAGCTGACAGCAATTGCAATGCATTGAGGTCAATTGGAAGACGGACGTCACACAATGCATTAAATAACATACGTTTTTACCGTAGACGTCAAAATAATGAACATGATCAGTATTTTCAGACTTCTTTTGCAAACAGCGGACGTTTTTTATTAGTTGTTCACACACAATTTTTCGTTTGTCACCGTTCTTTCTCTGTTTTTACTATTAAATTCAATGAACTTTTCAATTAAGCCGCATCTAAAGGCCAATTAGTAATCACAAACTAGAATAATGTACAAACACCAGTCTTTGCACTAAGGAGAGGCCATGCTGCTAAATGACGTCAGTTATTTTAGGCTCAAAATAATGGACATAATTTTAAACGGAGCTGAAAAAACATTGTGTGAACATAGCCATAGAAAGTACAGATCATGGGGTAAAAAATAACACACCTTACAGCAACATAGACCAAAGGATAAAGACATTACAAGCATGATCAGTTTTAAGGAATGTTCATTTTCTGTAAAAGGTTTTATTTTTTTAAAAGCCATCAAATAATATAAAAGTTATACAAGTTACATATCGTTTTATCATTCAGCGTAAAAATGAAGCCCCCCAAATAAAAAGAATTGCATTTTTTTTTTCAATTTGGCTATGTTCACACAACGTCAAAAATAGAGAAAAGGCGGCAGATTTTTCTATTTAAAATAACGTCCGTTTTTGCTGTGATTTAACTGACTGCAATGCAATGCATACTGGGCATAGCTGTGATTGCTAGACAACGCCAATAGCAGCAAAGTTTGCTAATTGGCTGCTCAGCAGCCTTTCAACAAACTTTATTGTTTTTACGAATGCCGCACCCGAACACAGTCCATGCTCGAATCCATGTTTTCAAGTACACTGACTTGAACTTTACAGTCTAGGTCCACTTGTCACTATGCATTAGCTTCACCTGTATAATTCCTATATATAAATCAAAATTGTTTAGTAGTCTATTCACTTTGTGTGAAAAATAACTGAAATGTCCTTAGAATATCGAAATCTAAACCTGGCACAAACACACAATCAAAGCTTCTAGGATATATAAGCTAGCTGATCTCACTTACTGGCTCATAAACCCATCCATCACTTAGGCTGCCATACAGAGCTGCTCCCTGCCGAAATTTGACGATAAAGAAATGCAAACACCTATTCATGAGCAATGTCTGGAAATTTTCTTTTTGTTAGAGCAGCATTGCTTTTCAGTGTCCTCTTACTGACACGATGCCTAAAGCTAAGCAGCGGACCTCAATGCTTTATAGCAAAGAAACAACCGTTACTGAAAACAGATCTGTTTCAGGATGGAGATATCATTATTGGAGGAATATTCACTGTGCATTATGTCTATGCAATTGAAGGGGTAATAGGTTCCCGAAATGATTGCAAATTGTGAGTACTTTCTGTGGAACTCCATTAAACATAGAACCATTATGCCAGATTCACACAAGTGTATTATGGTTACAAGTCTAAGGGTGCTTTTAGATGTGACGATTTGTTGGTCGTGGGGGGCAGCAAACCAGCACTGATCAGTGAGATCAGCACTTGTTTGCAGTGCCTTTACATGATATGACAAATCAAGGGGCCCGGGCTGGTTTTTGTATCGTTCGTGCAGCCCGGGAAACTGACAGCACAGGTATGTACGGTATATATTTGTGCTATCAGTTTAACGATCACAACATGCTGGATTACAAGCAGTGCAGATGTAAGTGTTCACTGCTGCTTGTAATCTTTAAAGGGGTACTCTGGCAAAAATATTTTGCTTTCAAATCAACTGGTGTCAGAAAGTTATACAGATTTGTAATTTACTTTTATTTAAAAATCTAAAGTCTTCCCATACTTATCAGCTGCTTTATGTCCTGCAGGAAATTGTGTTTTTTTTTTTTATCAGTCTGAAACAGTGCCACATTTGTCCATGTCAGGAACTGTCAAGAACAGTAGCAAATACCTATACAAAACAATTCCTGACATAGACAGAGGTGGAAGCAGACAGCACTTTGACTGGAAAGAATACACCACTTCCTGCAGGACATACAGCAGTTGATAAGTATGGAAAAACTTGAGATTCTTTAAAAAGAAGTAAATAACAAATCTATATAACTTTCTGAAACCAGGTGATTTGAAAGAATAAGAGTTTACCTGGATAACCCCTTTAAACTGACAACACAGATATAGGCTTTGTTCACACTACGTATAAGACCGGCCGGTCTCTGCCAGGATCATTTCAGCCGGTACTTAAATATCGTCCGGATGATCGTTCCGGCCGCAGAGCTCTGATGCGGGTGCATCATTGAGCGCCCGCATCACAGCTTCCCATAGCACACAGTGAAGCGAGCGTCCGGAGCCGCTCGCTTCACTCTGTGAACTGACAGGGTTTCCTACGGCCACAATTCATTGAATTGCGGACGCAGAAAACTGAAATGTCAGTTCTTTGCGGCGGCGCACAGGATCCCGGCCAGAGCGTATACAATGTGTATACGCTCCGGCCGGGATCCCATAGGTGAATAGGTAGTGTTCACTATGGCAACAACGGCCGTGCTTTTACGTAGTGTGAACATAGCCATATACATATATGTACGGTCACTTTTCTTTTATCTCTATCGGGTTCACATCCCCTGTTTACACAGAAATTAACCTTCCCTACCGCTGCATTGGGGACTCATTGTGAGGTGTTAGGAATTACTGCTCCTAAATCCTTCTCTTCTGAAGCCTTCACTAACACAGAACTGCCGATATGATACTGGAATAGAGAATCTCTTCTCCCCAAGTGCATTATTTTTATTTTTATTTTTTAAACATTGAACTGCAGTTTCAAATGTTTCGACCCTTTACCTATTAAACATATAGTAAATATTTATTAAGATAGCAGTCAGTCAGGGCACATTGAGTGTCCAGGAAGGTCTCTCTAAAGGTCATAAGAGGACCCGGGTGGGACTTAACTGAATTTACTGTGCTAAGGAATGCCCCTGGTTATATTTAAACTTTTTATATTTCACAGGGACATATCTTGGGGTGATGGGGTTTTATTTAAAATTTTCTTTAATCGGAATTCCAGCACCTCCCCCTAGCTGGCTTCTGCTAAATACTTCTCTTGACCTCTTTTATCTATACAATGTTCTATTGTTTATGGACTGTAAACTAGTATGGTCAGTCTAACCATATAGTGCTTTATGTAACTCTACTACACAGTGTCTAGTTGTGTTACCCCAATATTTTAAGGTTGATGATGAATTATAAATAAATATAATGCATATCAGTTAATAGAGAGGGAAAAATATATTGTACATTTCTTCTCCATTTTCTCCCCACACAGACCTTTACCCTGCTACTACAGATATGTTCTAGCTCTGATATTTGCCATAGAGGAGATTAACAAGGATCCTGGTATTCTTCCCAATGTGACTCTGGGATACCATGTGACTGATTCCTGTAACAATGTGAATAAGCCTACAGAGAATGTGTTACAGATTGTATCTGGTCCTGGGTACATCATTCCTAATTATTCCTGCACTGATCGATACAACTTGGCCGGTGTTATCGGGGATCAGTCCTCAAAGACTTCTCTACAGATATCCAATATACTGACTATGTATGGTTACCCACAGGTAAGAATTGTGATTATTATTATAAAATAAATGCAGAAGCTGAGTTAATGAGGCATGGCACTGTTTATAGAAGAGATGAATAAGAGAAATCCTGCCCAGGTGTGTTCCTAATGACATGGAGAGTTGGTGGATATAGTCTCTATATGATTTTATGATGCTCTCTTTAAGATTTATTACCCCTGTCATCAGGGCCGTATTTACCACTAGGCACCCGTGGTCCGGTGCCTAGGGCAGCACCTTGCAGGGGGGCAGCACCAGGGAGCAGGGGGACAGAAAAAACTATTTTTTTTATTTTTTATTTTTTTAGTTTCCCTCCTAACGTTCAGACTTGACAGTAAATCTGGTGTCTTTTCCAGGGGGGTGGGGGGTATGGTGGTATTGGTCAGGTCTGGTATCGCCAATAGGTGCGTGAAGATGGGGCGTCTTCAGGTATAGTGCTTAAGGGCAGCAGCAGCTGTCATCCCATAAACTTTTAACTTGTTTGTTTGTTGATTATTCTGATTGACGGGAAGTCGGGAAGGAATTTTCTCCCTTTGATGGGGCAATTATCATCTGCCTCATGGGGGTTTTGCCTTCCTCTGGATCAACACAGTAGGGTTTCCCTAGGTTGAACCTGATAGACTCTTGTCTTCTTTCTAACTTATTAACTATGTTACTATGTTTGTTTTTATAAACATATTTTTCCCTGCCCTTATTGATTTCTTTATTGTATAATGTTATGTTATCTTCTTTTAGATCAGCTATGGAGCTACAGACACAATTTTGACTAATAAGAAGATCTATCCGTATTTCTTCCAAACACTCCCCACTGACCAAACCCAGTACCTGGCAATTGTAAAGCTTCTAATATATTTTGGTTGGACATGGTTTGGTGTTATCGCCTCTGATGATGATGGGGGAAATAGACAAAGTCAGGAATTGAAGACAATAGCAGAACTTCATAATATCTGCATTGAGTTCATCATTAATGTCAGACCTGATGATACGGAAGATAAACCGTTACTTTCAGGGAAGGATAAAATAATATTTAATCGATCAACCTCAAAAATCCTTGTACTTTGTGGTACAATTTCCTTTCTTACAATACATTATATTGAATCGGAAAGCAACAAGGGTCATGAGAAGACATTAATACTCCCCGCAGGGCCAAATCTTCATGTTCTGTTATCTACAAAATCTAAAACAACTCTCCATGGGAGTCTGGTATTTTCTACGAACTATAAGGAGATACCACATATGAAAACGTTCTTAGAAGATGTTAGTCCTTTAAATCGTCCCAATGACATGTTACTAGAACATATTCATGCAATGTATTTTAACTGCTTGACCTCAAATCCTGTACTGAACATTATACATGAAAGATATCTTAACTGTAAACTGAAAAACTGCAGTAAAAATAGAACATTAACACGACTTGGTGATAAATACTACACTAGAAAATTTGGAATAACATATTTGATATACAAATCCATCTATGCTTTGGCCCATGCCATCCAACAAATGCAAATAAATATGCTAAAAAATTATGAAAGAAGCTTAAAAAATCATAAACATATGCTAAAGGTAATATGCTTTTTAAGAAGGTTATTTAGCGCTACAAAAGCATGTCCACTTTCCCAGCTCTCTTGTCTCTAGTTCACGTGTGGTTTGCAATTAAGCTCCATTTACCTCAATAGATACCTTAATACAAACCCCACCTTATCTGGAGACAGGAGAGGGGAAAAAGTGGACATGTTTTTGTAGTGCTGTATCGCTGAAAAACTTTTTAAGGCTATGTTACCACAACTTGTGATGAAATATTTTGGTTTGACAGGTTTGCTTGAACAAAAACAAAACAAAAAAGTTTGAAGACCCAAACTTCTACCCAAACTTTCGTAAGGACCCAAACCTTATGGAAGTCAAAAGGGTCCCAAGCTTTGGGCCACAAAAAAGCTGTAAAATTGGTGTAGAAAGGGGTTGAGGGTGACAAATGCAACCAAAATGTGAGTTAACAACAGGACTAATTCAAATTAAATTCAAATTTTAAACTAAATTTTAAAAGCAGTTTCTGAGTATTAAAATGCAACAAGTGATTAATACCAAGATAAAACAACCTTCTCTGTGGAAAGTAATTAGGAGAACAGCAAAGAGGATGCAAAACATGGGATGGGGTGATGAGGTTATCTAGACCCCCACATGGACTGAAGACTATGAAAGTCTGGAGGAAGAGGTGGTAGACACGCAGCCTCAGCTAACCAGTGGTCCATAACTAGTTAGACGGCTGGTAAGGGCCAACAAGTCCAGGGCACAAAAAAGCCAACTCGGGGGACTTCATTGGCATGGCATCTTTTCTAGCAAAGTGCTGACAACAAAACATAGGTGGTTGACATGATTTGTTGCCAGGAAGGGGTAGAGGTCTGTAAAATAATGTAAAAAGAGGTTAACAACAGGAATATGGATAGGTAAGAACTGGGGTAGGGTTATCTAACAACTGGGGTAAAGATAAGTAACAACTGGGCTAGGGAAAGTACTAAAAGTTAATTTATAAATAAGACAGGCTTCATTTCATGGGTCAAACCATTTTTTTCAAAATGGGTGCTTGTTCATCTTTGCAGCCATCTTCTATTTCAAACATATGCTGCATTCTGCATAACTGATGTTTGAAGATGTGACTCCATGGGTAAGAACTCCAACAGCTGACACACTTTTTAACTTTGTGAAGTTTATGTTCATACAAACAATAAAATCCATCAGATTTTGTAAGATAAAGTGAAGGGTTGATTTGTACTAGATCCAAAACAATCATTACAAGGTCCTAAACCCTCATGGACTAAAGCCCACGATAAAATGAAAGGAAGAGGAGGTGGACAACCAGGCCCAGCTACCCAATCTAGTACTGGTCAGTGCTCCCAGAAACTGAGCTCAACAAAGCTAGCTCGGAGGAGCTCCCTGGAATGGCATCTCCACTGGCAAAGGGCAGTGATGACAAGACACTGTAGGTTTGCACGTTGAACCACTAAAAGTGGGTAGAGAGTGAAAAGTAAAATGAGGGTAACAATAGAGATATATTTAGGTGACAACTGGGTTAGGGAAAATAGTTCAAATAGTAACACTAAAACTTAGCAATAATATCAAAACTTTAAAATATAAAAAATGAAGACCACATCAAAGAAGGGATGTGGCCCTAATTGTCCACGGGGTTAATGTATTGATGGCTGGGCCTCAGACATGAAGCGTTTTTATGCTTGTCGTATCACCACCCTGGATTATTAGACGTCAATCATTGCCTCCTGCTGTCTATTCTTCGTGTCAATCTTCCTCTTCTGCCACCTCTTCATACTCTTACCATGGCTGATGCATCACTAACTTCAGCACAGCCGGGGATAAACTAAAGCTGAAGGTGTGCTAAAACTCATCTGTCTGGGGGATGAAATATTAATCGGTGAAATTGAAAAACATTTTATTTTTCTAATTTAGGATTTTAAATTTTAACCCTTTCCCGCACAGGTGCGGGTGTTCAGAGCGGCAACCCCGCTCTGAACCGCGGCGGTCCCGGGTGGTGCCTGTAGCCCGGAACCGCCGGTATTAGCGGGCATGGTCCGATCGCCGTGCCCGCTAATACAGTAATCAGATGCAGCTGTCAAACATGACAGCTGCATCCGATTACCGGATACAGCATTTCCCTGGTGTCTAGTGGCGGAGATCTCCGTTACTGAAGCCGGACGGGGACTGCTCCAAGATGGCGCCGTCCCCGACTCGGCACCCGTTTGTTTTCGGCTGCAGCAGCCGAAAGCAAACGAGTGCTGATCTCATTGATCTTTGCTGTATATCTATACAGCAAAGATATCAATGAGAGATCAAAGTGTATATACTAAAAGTCCCCCAGGGGGGCGTCTAGTATATGTGTAAAAAAAAAAAGTGTTGTTAATAGTAAAAAGCCCCCTCCCCTAATAAAAGTCTGAATCACCCCCCTTTTCCCAGGTTTTAAATAAAAGTAAATAAATAAATAAATAAACATGTTTGCTATCGCAGCGTGTGTAATCACCCGAACTATTAATTTATCACATTCCTGATCTTTTACGGTAAACGGCGTAAGCGCAAAATATCCCAAAGTGCAAAATTGCGCATTTTTGGTCGCATCAAATCCAGAAAAAATTTAATAAAAATAGATCTAAAAGTCATATATGCACAATCAAGGTATCGATAGAAAGTAAATATCATGGCGCAAAAAATGACACCTGACACAGCCCCATAGACCCAAGGATAAAAGCGCTATAAGCCTGGGAATAAAGCGATTTTAAGGAACGTATATTTGTTAACAATGGATTTTTTACAGGCCATCCGATACAATAAAAGTTATACATGTTATATATCTTTTTAATCGTAACGACTTGAGGAACATGCATAACAAGTCAGTTTTACCCCAGGGCGAATGGCGTAAAAACACATTCCCACCAAAAATAAAAGAAATGTGTTTTTTTTTTTTTTTTTTTCAATTTCACCACACTTTGAATTTTTTTCTGCTTTCGTAGTATACTTTATGCAAAAATTCAGCCTGTCATTGCAAAGTACAATTAGTGGCACAAAAAATAATGGCTCATGTGGGTCTGTAGGTGTAAAAATGCAAGTGCTATGGCCTTTTAAGCACAAGGAGGAAAAAACGCAAAAACGAAAATTAGCCTGGTCCCGAAGGGGTTAATATTGTTCAATGGTAAAGCTGATATTTTATCTATATTTCTCAGGTCAGTACAATACCAATAATACCCAATTTATTTATTATTAAATTTATATTATTATTATTATTATTATTATCAATTCAAAATGTGCTTAAAATTGCTCTATTCTTTATGTGCTTACATGCTTTACCATGGAAAACCAGGAACATGATAATTTAACGGTTTGGGAATTTTTGCATGCGGCAATATCATATATTATATAGATAGATAGATAGATAGATAGATAGATAGATAGAACAAAAGGGGAAGTGTTTATAGGGAAAATATGAATGTTCTTTATTTATTGTTTAAAAAGATATATAAAAACCACACACTCACACAGGTACCAACACTGGGTCATACAATGCCCCCCCCCCCCCCCTACACATGGACTAAAAGTTAATAAATATATATGCAGTTAAAGTAAAAGTGCTCAAACCATGTAACAGGGCTCAAATGGTTAAAACAACCAATGGCCAGTAACATGAGGGAGGAAAATACACATAAAGTATGCAACATCACAAGGACAGGGGGGGGGGGGGGGGGGGCTGACAGTAAGGCACCAGTACGCCCATCACACATCCCCTGCCACAAACTGTGAACCAGCATTGGAGGGTCCCGGGTCCACAACCCAACGCACGTTCCACTACAATAGCTTTTTCCAGGATTAAAGGTTACCAGCTCTAATAGCTCCTTAAATACATATAACATATACCTACATCATGGATTACAAACACACCTCTTCTAATGCAAACATGTGTAGAACAGCAGAATAGTGGGCGCCATGTTGGACCGAGTCAGCTAACCCTGAACGGAGGCAAATAGTTGCCAAAAAAACCTCTGCACATACATACACATGAAGAAATAGTCCCTGCAGTGCTAAAATTATGCCAATACATGGCATCAAAGTCGCCACTACATCTAACTTTATGACAGATAATGAAAGAAATGAGCAGCGAGGGAAAAAATAAAGAGGGTATTGTCATGCATATATATATATATATATATATATATATATATATACATATACAGTATATATACAAAATACAAGAAAAAATAAAAATAAAATATATAGTAAAAAATAGGAAAAATAATGAAAAATGAATAAAAAAAAAAGATGCAACAAAGCCGAAAGTGCAAATGTCTTTAGACATGAAAGAATATATAAAAAAAAATATAAAAAAGGATGAAAAATAGTGATGAAGTAAGGAATAGCAATCTGAGGGAAGGAAAGACATGAAGATTAAAAGTGGAAACAGAGATGAAGACCACAAAAATTAAATATAAGGTGCATAGAAAGAGTTACGGCCCATAGACATGTAGGAAGTGCAGTTAGAAAATCAAGTGCCAATCAGAACAGGCAAAGTGAATGATTAATGAAAATTGAGTGTACCCATCATGAAAACAAAAAATAAAAATAAAAGAAGAGAATAACCAAAGAGAGAAAAATGGGAAAGAGAAAACAAAGGAGACTAGAAAGACAAAGGAAGAAAAAGAAGAGAATAATAACCAATGAAGAAAAGGGGAGAAATATAGAAATAGTAAAGAAAAAAACATAAAGGAGAAATAATTCTGGGACTAAAGAAAGTGACAGAAAAATTAAATAAACCAATGGGGAAAGGAGAAAATGGTTTGAAATTGGGAAAAATGTCCAAATGATGCCTAAACAAAAAGAATAAATAATATGTGGCTATGTTCACACAATGTCAGAAATAGAGAAAAAAGGCGTCCGATTTTGATATTTAAAACAACGGTCACTGAAAAAAACTTCCACCTAAATAGTTGATGGATGTAGATACACTACATGAACATAGAAACAACTATCACTGAAAAACATGTAGGTTTAAAACTTCTAACAGATTTTATTGGATATACATTAAAAACGTGGTCCAAAGAAAAAGCAAAATATATCACCAAACATAGAAAAAACTTAGTGAATGATGCCGCACTAAACAAAATATAATATAGAAGTAGTGTGTCTATTTATTCATCTATTCCCACACTACACCCTAATCGTTGCATAAATATACAGTATAGTGGCATCAATCTACCACCCCGGTCTCAACGCATTTCTCCCCTCCGGGATCATCAGGAGACCAAACCTGTAAACTCAAATGACAACAAAAATATGTTGCCACTATATCCCGTGTCCCTAGGGACAATTAGGGATGGTATTGCAAGGGCACTGTAAACTTTCACTCAATAAATAATGTATAGGTTATGCTTAGAAAGTGTCACAATCGACCAACCAGTGCCATAATAAAACCGGGCTCAAACGAGCCACTTACGATCCCCACAGACAGATGTCCGGTCTCACATAGTAGTGCCTAATTGTCTCTAGGGACACGGGATATAGTGGCAACATATTTTTGTTGTCATTTGAGTTTACAGGTTTGGTCTCCTGATGATCCCGGAGGGGAGAAACGCGTTGAGACCGGGGTGGTAGATTGATGCCACTATACTGTATATTTATGCAACGATTAGGGTGTAGTGTGGGAATAGATGAATAAATAGACACACTACTTCTATATTATATTTTGTTTAGTGCGGCATCATTCACTAAGTTTTTTCTATGTTTGGTGATATATTTTGCTTTTTCTTTGGACCACGTTTTTAATGTATATCCAATAAAATCTGTTAGAAGTTTTAAACCTACATGTTTTTCAGTGATAGTTGATATTTAAAACAACATCAGTTTTTGCATAGATTTATCTGACTGCAATGGCAATTCATTAAAGTCAATAGGAGGGCGGACGTCCAATGCACACAATGCATTGAAAAAACGAAGTTTTTACGTTTTTACGTCCGTTTTTCAATGCATTGTGTGCATTGGACGTCCGTTCTTCCATTGACATTAATGCATTGCCATTGTAGTCAGTTTTTCTTTTGTCACAGTTCTTTCTCCGTTTTTGCTATTGAATTCAATGGACTTTTCAATCGAGCCGCATCCAAAGGACAATTAGTAATCACAAACTAGTATAATGTACAAACACCAGTCATTGCACTAAGGGGAGGCCAGACAGCTAAATGACAAAAAGTCGCTGGTTGACCTCAGGGAGATCAACCAAAACACTGCAGAGAGACCATCACGTGTCTCAACGTCAGTGTATTCTAGAACATTGCCCCCTGGGATATCAAATATGCAAAAGAACACTGCAGAGACACCATCACATATCTCGACGTCAGTGAACTAGCCAGACCTTCCCTCCGGGAACGAACAACCAAGCCAAAGGCGTTCTCCAGACAAGGAAACCACCTCAGCAAGGTATCCATCCAAAGACAGCTGTTTCGGGGTTTTGCCCCTCATCAGTGTGGAGTAGGTTTCTGGCTAGTGGGAGCAATGACTAGTGAGTGCATGCAAAAGGACGCTGGTTGACCTCAGGGAGATCAACCAAAACACCGCAGAGACACCATCACGCGTCTCAACGTCAGTGTATTCTAGAACATTGCCCCCTGGGAAATCAAATATGCAAAAGAACACTGCAGAGACACCATCACATGTCTCGACGTCAGTGAACTAGCCAGACCTTCCCTCCGGGAAGGAACAGCCAAGCCAAAGGCGTTCTCCAGTCAAGGAAACCACCTCAGCAAGGTTTCCATCCACAGACAACTGTTTCGGGGTTTTTGCCCCTCATCAGTGTGGAGTAGGTTTCTGGCTAATGGGAGCAATGACTAGTAAGTGCATGCAAAAGGACGCTGGTTGACCTCAGTTGACAGCTAAATGACGTCCATTATTTTAGACTCAAAATAACGGGTGTCATTTTAAATGGAGCTAAAAAAAAAAAAATGTTGCGTGAACATAGCCTGTTTGTAATTGAAGTGCATAATAGGGATGATAAAGTGACAAAGTGCTGTTATATGCTGTAATGGTGTACGATAATTGACATAAAGTGTCAACATGCTAAAGTGAATGTGCGTAATAAATGCATAATGAGAATCATAAAGTGTCGAATGGCTGGAGTAAATGTACATTGTAGAAGACATAAAACATTAATGAAAATGGAGAAAAAGTGGCAAAGGCTGACCAAATTTTACAAAGAAGTAATAGAAGTAACGATTTTTTTTTTATATATCTTTTAAAACAATAAATAAAGAACATTCATATTTTCCCTATAAACACTTCCCCTTTTGTTTGTATATATTGAATCGTGCATTGGGATTTTTTTTTTATTATGCTGGGGATTTTTCTCTTTGTTAATTCATATATATATATATATATATATATATATATATATATATATATATATAATTCATATATATATCCGCTAGACGACCCTGGACGTACAGTTACAACATAGGTGTCTGTCACCAGATGTCCCTGGATGTACCTGTACGTCCTGGGCCTCTAAGGTGCTATGAAGCATGCTCCTGAGCGGAGCGCGCTTAAAGGCGGGTGGGGGGTAGCTGCAGTGAGCAGACAGGCCCTCACTGTTACTGATAGACTGCAGCAATCGCGCTGCAGCCTGTCTTTACCCCCTGAAAGGCCGTGATCACAGCACGATCGCAGCATTTAAGTGTGAGTGACAGGAGCAGCTCCTGTCACTCACCGATCGTGACCCCTGCAGTGTGACTTTGGGAGTCACCATCCCTTTCACGGACGGCCTGAGGTCTCTTATTTTCCTCTGTGCGGTCTGATCGGCGCTCTGCTGATGGAGTCTGCCACAGACAGGCATGATGAGCAGAGTGCCTATAACACTGATCAATGCTATGCTATACAGTGTATGCAACCTGATGATTGCATGTAAAAGTCCCCCAAGAGGACTTAAAAAGTGTTAAAAAATAAAAAATTGTTTATAAAAAGACCCCCAAAGCCCCTCCACAACAAAAATTTAAATAACCCCCCTATCCCATTTTCTAAATAAAACATATAAAAATAAATGAACACATTATAAACCATGGCTTGCATAATTGTCTGATCTATTAAAATATAACAATCGTCATTGCAAAGGCATAAACGAAAAGAGGGGGAAAGTGGCAGGATTGCAGATTTTTTGTGTATATATATATATATATATATATATATATATATATATATATATTTTTTTTTTTTTTTTTAAGTAATCAAAATGACCTAGCTACAGAAGTATGGTATTAATAAAAAGTAGAGATCATGGTGCAAAAAATGACACCCCATACAGCCCTGTAGGTGAAAAACTAAAACCGTTATAAGTCACAATAGATCCATTTTATTAATAATTAATTGCAAAAAAAAAAAAAAAAAGGATTTCATAAAAAAATAAATATAACATAAGAGAATCTGTGTAACCTGCATATGGTTGTGACCAATAGAATATTGAAATCCTGTCACTTTTACCGTATAATGCATTACGTAGACACAGGAATCCCCCAAAAGTTACCATATTGCATTCTTTTTTATGATTTCACCAATTTATATTTTCAAAAATAATAATTTTGGGGTTCTATCATAAGTTGTATTGTAGAATGAAAGATGCCATTACAAAGTACAACTACTCTTGTAAAAAACGAGGCCTTACATGGCCTTGTAGAGAGAAAAATTAATGTGCTAGAGCTCTTAGAAGGGAAGGAGGAAAAATAAAAACGCATAAATGAAAATTGCCGCGGTCCACTAGGCCATTTTGGCCTTGGTCCTTAAAGGGTTAATTAAAAACAATAGGAAAATTCGGTTGATTGCAACTTTTATTATGGGAGGGATTAAATTATACATTAAATTAAATTACCCCCCCCCCCTTTTTTAGACTTCTTAAGGGATTTCCATAAGCAATATTTTAATTGCTCTAAGAGATCAATGCACCACCTCTGTACCACATTGATTCATTAATTTAGCTTTTGACTGTAGACAGGCTAAATCAATCAGTAATAACCAGTCAATTTATGAAACAGATTGACATAATGCAGGAACAAACATTTCTATACATGATCTCTTTTTAGTACTTTTTAACCCCTTGCCTCTAAAGCCTGTTTTGGCCTTAATGACCAGGCTCATTTTTCAAAATCTGACCTGTCTCACTTTATGCTCTTATAGCTCAGTGATGCTTTAACGTATGCTAGCGATTCTGAGATAGTTTTTTCGTCACATATGACACTTTATATTAGTAGCAAAATTTGGTCACTACTTTGTGTATTTTTTGTGAAAAACATCAAAATATCAAGAAAAATTTGAAAATTTTGCATTTTATGAACTTCTGAAATTCTCTGCTTCTAAAAAAGGAAGTCATAGCACATAAATTAGTTACTAAATCACATTACCAATATGTCCTCTTTATTCTTGCATAATTTGGGAAACATATTTTACCTTTTTAGGGTGTTACGGGGCTTAGAAATTTATGAGCAAATTATCACATTTTGTGAAAATTTCCAAAACTGATTTTTTTTAGGGACCAGTTCTTTTTTTAAATGGATTTAGAAGGCTTGTATACTGGAAACCCCCATAAGTGACCCCATTTTGTAAACTAGACACCTTAAAGAATTAATCTAGGGGTATAATGAGCATTTTAACCCTACAGGGGCTGGAGGAAAGTATTCACAATTAGGCCGTAAAAAAATCGAAAATTTAAATTTTCAAATAATATATACGTTTAGATTAAAGTTTCTCATTTTCAAAAGGAACATGAGAAAAAAAGCATGCCAAAATTTGTAACGCAGGTTCTCCTGAATACAACGGTACCCCAGATGTGGGCGTAAACCACTGTATGGGCACACAGCCGGGCTCAGAAGTAAAGGAGCGCCAATTAGCTTTTTTAATGCAGATTTTGCTGAAGAAGTTTCTGAGCGCCAGGTGCATTTGCAGAGCCCCTGTATTGTCCGCAGAATAGAATCCCCCCAAAAGTCACCCCATTTTCGAAAGTACACCCTTCAAAGAAATCATCTTTGGGTAGGATGAGCATTTTGACCCCACATGCATTAGAGGAAAGTATTCAAAATTAGACAGTAAAAATGAAAAACACGAATTTTTCCAATAATATGTTGGTTTAGTTTGAAATTTCTCAATTTCACGAGGAACAAGAGAAAAAAAGTACCCCAAAATTTGTAAAGAAAGTTCTCCTGAATACAACGGTACCCCATATGTGGGCGTAAACCACTGTATGGGCACACAGCAGGGCTCAGAAGAAAAGGAGCGCCAATTAGCTTTTTCAATGCAGATTTTGCTGAAGAAGTTTCTGAGCGCCAGGTGCATTTGCAGCGCCCCTGTAGTGTCCGCAGAAGAGAAACCCCCCAAAAGTCACCCCATTTTGGAAAGTACACCCCTCAAAGAATTCATCTTGGGGTGTGGTGACCATTTTGACCTCACAGGTATTAGAGGAAAGTATTTAAAATAAGACAGTAAAAATGAAAAACTTGAATTTTTCCTATAATATGTTTGTTTAGTTTGAAATTTCTCAAATTCACGAGGAACAAGAGAAAAAAAGCACCCCCAAATTTGTAAAGAAGGTTCTCCTGAATACAACGGTACCCCATATTTGGGCATAAACTACTGTATCGCCACACAGGAGGGCTCAGAAAGAAGGGAGCGCCAATTAGCATTTTCAGTTCAGATTTTGCTGAAGAAGTTTCTGAGCGCCAGGTCCGTTTGCAGAGCCCCTGTAGTGTCCGCAGAAGAGAACCCCTCCAAAAGTCCACCCATTTTGGAAAGTACACCCCTCAAAGAATTCATCTTGGGGTGTGGTGACCATTTTGACCCCAAAGGTATTAGAGGAAAGTATTCAAAATAAGACAGTAAAATTGAAAAACTAGAATTTTTCCAATAATATGTTTGTTTAGTTAAAAATTTCTTAATTTCACGAGGAACAGGAGAGAAAACGTACCCCAAAATCTGTAACGCAGGTTCCCCTGAGTAGAACGGTACCCCATATGTGGGCATAAACCACTGTATGGGCACACAGCCGGGCTCAGAAAGGAAGGAGCGCCAATTAGCATTTTCAGTGCAGATTTTTCCGAAGAAGTTTCTGAGTGCCAGGTGCATTTGCAGAGCCCCTGTAGTGTCCGCAGAATAGAATCCCCCCAAAAGTCATCCCATTTTCGAAAGTACACCCTTCAAAGAAATAATCTTTGGGTAGGATGAGCATTTTGACCCCACATGCATTAGAGGAAAGTATTCAAAATTAGACAGTAAAAATGAAAAACACAAATTTTTCCAATAATATGTTGGTTTAGTTTGAAATTTCTCAATTTCACGAGGAACAAGAGAAAAAAAGTACCCCAAAATTTGTAAAGAAAGTTCTCCTGAATACAACGGTACCCCATATGTGGGTGTAAACCACTGTATGGGCACACAGCAGGGCTCAGAAGAAAAGGAGCGCCAATTAGCTTTTTCAATGCAGATTTTGCTGAAGAAGTTTCTGAGCGCCAGGTGCATTTGCAGCGCCCCTGTAGTGTCCGCAGAAGAGAAACCCCCCAAAAGTCACCCCATTTTGGAAAGTACACCCCTCAAAGAATTCATCTTGGGGTGTGGTGACCATTTTGACCTCACAGGTATTAGAGGAAAGTATTTAAAATAAGACAGTAAAAATGAAAAACTTGAATTTTTCCTATAATATGTTTGTTTAGTTTGAAATTTCTCAAATTCACGAGGAACAAGAGAAAAAAAGCACCCCCAAATTTGTAAAGAAGGTTCTCCTGAATACAACGGTACCCCATATTTGGGCATAAACTACTGTATCGCCACACAGGAGGGCTCAGAAAGAAGGGAGCGCCAATTAGCATTTTCAGTTCAGATTTTGCTGAAGAAGTTTCTGAGCGCCAGGTCCGTTTGCAGAGCCCCTGTAGTGTCCGCAGAAGAGAACCCCTCCAAAAGTCCACCCATTTTGGAAAGTACACCCCTCAAAGAATTCATCTTGGGGTGTGGTGACCATTTTGACCCCAAAGGTATTAGAGGAAAGTATTCAAAATAAGACAGTAAAATTGAAAAACTAGAATTTTTCCAATAATATGTTTGTTTAGTTAAAAATTTCTTAATTTCACGAGGAACAGGAGAGAAAACGTACCCCAAAATCTGTAACGCAGGTTCCCCTGAGTAGAACGGTACCCCATATGTGGGCATAAACCACTGTATGGGCACACAGCCGGGCTCAGAAAGGAAGGAGCGCCAATTAGCATTTTCAGTGCAGATTTTTCCGAAGAAGTTTCTGAGTGCCAGGTGCATTTGCAGAGCCCCTGTAGTGTCCGCAGAATAGAATCCCCCCAAAAGTCACCCCATTTTCGAAAGTACACCCTTCAAAGAAATAATCTTTGGGTAGGATGAGCATTTTGACCCCACATGCATTAGAGGAAAGTATTCAAAATTAGACAGTAAAAATGAAAAACACAAATTTTTCCAATAATATGTTTGTTTAGTTTGAAATTTCTCAATTTCACGAGAAACAAGAGAAAAAAAGTACCCCAAAATTTGTAAAGAAAGTTCTCCTGAATACAAAGGTACCCCATATGTGGGCGTAAACCACTGTATGGGCACACAGCAGGGCTCAGAAGGAAGGGAGCGCCAATAAGCTTTCTCAATGCAGATTTTGCTGAAGAAGTTTCTGAGCGCCAGGTGCATTTGCAGCGCCCCTGTAGTGTCAGAAGAATAGAACCCCAGCAAAAGTCACCCCATTTAGGAAAGTACACCCCAGAAAGAATTCATCTTGGGGTGCAGTGAGCGGTTTGACCCCACAGGTATTAGAGGAAAGTATTCAAAATAAGACAGTAAAAATGAAAAACTAGAATTTTTCCAATAATATGTTTGTTTAGTTAAAAATTTCTTAATTTCACGAGGAACAGGAGAGAAAACGTACCCCAAAATCTGTAACGCAGGTTCTCCTGAGTACAACGGTACCCCATATGTGGGCATAAACCACTGTATGGGCACACAGCAGGGCTCAGAAGGAAGGGAGCGCCAATTTGCTGGAGCAAAACCGCAGCTAGTAATAGTTATTAGAATAGCGCAGTTACTAAAATACAATAAAAAATGAGATTACAGGTAATGTGGGGTGGTCACGGGCAACCTGGGGTGGTTATGGGCAACCTGGGGTGGTTACAGAGAATCTGGGGTGGTTACGGGCAACGTGGGGTGGTTACGGATAAACTGAAGTGCTTATAGGTAATCTGGGATGGATACCTGTAATTTGGGGTCGTTACGGGCAATCTGGAGAGGGTCACAGGCAATTTGGGTTGGTTAGAGGCAACGTGCGGTGGTTATAAGCAACGTGCGGTGGTCAGAGGCAACGTGCGGTGGTCAGGGGCAACGTGCGGTGGTCAGGGGCAACGTGCGGTGGTTAGGAGCAACGTGCGGTGGTTAGGGGCAACGTGCGGTGGTTAGGGGCAACGTGCGGTGGTTAGAGGCAACGTGCGGTGGTTAGAGGCAACGTGCGATGGTCAGAGGCAGCGTGCGGTGGTCAGAGGCAACGTGCGGTGGTTAGAGGCAACGTGCGGTGGTCAGAGGCAGCGTGCGGTGGTCAATGGCAACGTGCGGTGGTCAGAGGCAGCGTGCGGTGGTCAGGGGCAACGTGCCGTGGTCAGAGGCAACGTGCGGTGATTAGAGGCAACGTGCGGTGGTAAGAGGCAACGTGCTGTCGTCAGAGGCGACGTGCGGTGGTTAGAGGCGACGTGCGGTGGTTAGAGGCAATGTGCGGTGGTCAGAGCCGACGTGCGGTGGTCAGAGGCGACGTGGGGTGGTCAGAGGCAACGTGCGGTGGTTAGAGGCAGTGTGCGGTGGTTAGAGCCGACGTGGGGTGGTCAGAGGCAACGTGCGGTGGTTAGAGGCAGTGTGCGGTGGTTAGAGCCGACGTGCGGTGGTTGGAGGCGACGTCGGGTGGTTAGAGGCGACGTGCGGTGGTTAGAGGCGACGTGGGGTGGTTAGAGGCGACGTGCGGTGGTTAGAGGCGACGTGTGGTGGTTAGAGGCGACGTGCGGTGGTTAGAGGCAGTGTGCGGTGGTTACGGTCAACGTGCGGTGGTTGCGTGCAATCTGGGGCGGTTATGTGCAATCTGGTGTGATTACGGACAACCTGGGGCGGTTACAGGCAACCTGGGGCGGTTACGGGTAATCTGGGGGGTTAGGAATAATCTGGGAGTAAACTGCAGTTATTACTATAATAAAAAAAAGTGTGTTTTATTTTTTTGTGTGTTTGTCACTTTTTGTACTTTACATATTCATTTTCACTGTATTACTATGATTACTGTGATATTTTCTATCACAGTAATCATAGTTCAGTGACAGAGACCAAATTGGTCTCTGTCACTTTAAATTTTCAGAGTTGGCTGGTTGTGGAGCGCATGCGCACTTCATAACCAGCCAGGACGTCGAGGAGGAAGGAGCTCCGTGGATCCGGTGAGTATATGGGGAAGGGGGGGTGACTGGGGGACGGGGGTGACAGGGGGGGTGGGGGGCGACTTGGGGGGCGACACTGTAATACTTTTTATCCCCTGTCACCAATGATTTATGGTGACAGGGGATAAAAAGTGCCGGCAGCACTGGGAACAGGCGATCGGCGGTATATAGTATATACCGCCGATCGCCTGCTCCGGGACCACACGGGGGGGTCCCCGATCACTGCCCCATGCTCTCCGCTACCTCCGGTGGTGGAGAGCATGGGGCTTTGATCATTATTTTATTTCCATCCCTGCGAACAAACATCGCAGGGATGGGGGCGGCCATCTTGGATCTGATGGCCGCCCGGGTACGGGGATCTGGGGGCTGATCGGGGGGCTGATCTGGGGTCTGAGGGGACATTTTTCATCTCCCCCCACCGTGGATTCACGGTGGGGGGAGAGGAAAGCTCTCGGCGGCGCCGGTAATTCCCGGTACCGGAGATCACCGCTATAACGGTAATAGCGGTGATCTCCGGTATCGGGGGACAAGGGGAGGGGGCCGGGGGACATACTAGTTGTGGCGGTGGGGGGAGGCAACGTGCTGCAGCCTCCCCCCGCCGCCCGATCGCCCGATCTCCCCATAGACGCTGCGGTCGCATTGACCGCGGCGTTTATGGGGTTAACTGCCCGGGGGGAGCGCGGCTCCCCTCCGGGCAGAGGCAGCAGGGGGATGCTGTGTGATATAGCATCCTCCTGCTGCCCGATCTTCTATAGGGACAGCGGGGGGAGGCAGGGAAGCCATGACGTTCCTGGAACGTCATGTTGCGGGAACTACCTGCTTTACATGACGTTCCAGGAACGTCATTTTGCGGCAAGGGGTTAAGAAACATTCATTTCAAAGATCCCATGGGAGAAGTTGTCTTTTTTAGTGAGAAAGGAGAAATGACAACAAACTATCTTATTGGAAACATTGCTGTTATAAATAATACAAAGTATAAAACAAATTCCTTAATATGTGGAGAGTTTGATGGGTCATCTAAAGAAGAACAGCTGGTTATCCATAATGAACCCAGATTTTGGAAGCGTGGTAAGGTCAGTGTCAGAATTTTTATTTCAACAAAATCCCCCCCCCCAAAAAAAAGACTATAGAAGAATGATTACTCCTCTACAGGGTGTAATTTCTGCAGCACTACTGACACAGACAGCTTTCCCAAGTGTAATGTATTTTCAGGGGAGGATCAGCAGTAGGGAAGAGCGAACCGAACCGTTATGAACCAGTTTCGTTAGGAACTTTGCAAAAGGTTCAGTTCGGTACCGAACCAAACTTTGAGAAAGTTTGTTACGAATCTGGTAAAAATAACAATGGCGACGCAAAATTGTACTTTTTTCACAGAATAGACCAGGATACAAGGGATTATCACTCCTATAATGCCTTGTATCCTGGTTTTCTGTGACTATCAAGATGTGTGCCGTCACCCCTGTTAGGGTGAGAGATTAGTCTCCTCAGATATACCTGGGTGCTGCCTAATCAAAAATGTAATGTGACAGCTGTCTGTGAGTATCAACCAAGACACATGAAAGCAACTTGAGTGTTCAAGCTTATTGAATTTATTAAGGGAAAGTCTCAGTTCATATCTTTACAATTCTGGTTCAAAAAAATAGGATAAACCCATTTAGCCACAACAAAAAAGAAAAAAAAAAAAAACAGTCCAAAATAAAAGTTTCATCAAAGTCCCATCAGCTGTCCCATCGCTGCACAGTTTTGAAGAAAAATGTTGGCGACTCATTGGGATTCTTGGTGTCCAAGACTGTGCACCCCAGTGCTGTTGTCTGGTCCTTTAATTATGGCCAAGAACAGTACATGTCTGTTACTGCCCATTGGGTCAACATTCCCCCAGAAGACCACCAAAAAGTTAGCCCATTCTTGCCTCTGTCACCTCCCCGGTGCTTTAGGGGGGCAGTTCTGCAAAATTTCTGCCTCCACCAGCTTGCAACCATCCACCGCTTTGACTGCAGTCCAACCTGCCCCGGTGTCTTACCAACGATGTCAGGCCCGGCACTCCCAGGCTGTCCTCCATTTTGTGAGCCTGGGTGAACCGAGCCACAGTCGGCAGGAGCTCCTAAGGACCATCAGGTAGGACATATATGAATGGCTGACCCAAGGTCAACTAACGATGGGAAGTGTTGTAGCACACAAAGAGAGGAACCTTTTCTCTGCAGTGCAGCAGGGACGGCCGAGTCATACACCTTGTACGGCACATGTGATAAACCTCATAGTGCACAGGTTTCTTCGAACATGTCGTGCCAATTGTTGATACCTTTTGAGGACGTTGACTCTGTGAGCAGGCATCAATGACATCATCCCACTCGTCCGTGTTCTTGAAAGTGCTGTGAACAACATCATCAGTGAGGATTCCCAGGCCACCACTCCAAGGCTGAACATCCTCCTCCTACATGAATAGTCTGTTCTCAATCATACTGGCCTGGGTGCAATCAGGTACTGCCTCCTCCTCCTCAAATAGTCTGTTCTCAATCATACTGGGCTGGGTGCAATCAAGTGGTGCCTCCTCCTCCTCCGTCAATTGTTTGTTCTCCACCACACTGGGTCCAATACAGTACTATTACTGCTGCTGGTTCCACTCTCAAATGTCTTTTTTTTCACCCTACTGGGTCCAAGGAACTTTGGGGGACATTTATCAAACTAATTGCGCCTGTTTTCTAATATATTTAGTTTGCACTCAAAATAAATCTGATATGAATTTATGAAGCTTTTTTAGACAAGACTATCCAAATTAGATGCCACTTTTTGAATTAGATTTTTTTTGTTAATTAGATCGAAAGTGCGCCAGAATTCTTTTTTAGCTAAATTTATTAACTGCGCAATTTTTTAAAAAGTCGCTTATATTGGCACATCGCTAGGTCTGCTCTGAACCAGGTGAATTTATTAGACTAATTAAAAGACCATTATTTTTAAGACACATTTACTATACTATTAGATAATTTACATAAATTTGACTAAACACATTAGATTGGAAATTATGCCAAAATTGTGTTTTTTGATTTGTTAGTAAATATCCCCCTTTGTGTCCTATGTCGCGTGTAATCACTTACACCTTGGCTAATTTTTTTTCACTATTTTTGCACTTTGATTTTTTAACTTTTTTCATAGTAATAGCAACTAAACGAAACTATACCCTATCAGGCTCCCACTATTGTAGCTGCAATTATTCAGTCATTGTTGCAAGATTCGTTTTAAGGTTCGTTTTGTAGAATCCGAACTTTACGAAAGTTCGGTGGATCGAACCGAACCAAACTTTTCAAAAGTTCGCTCATCCCTACTCAGCAGTGCTGGCGATAAGTAACTGTGCTGGGTTCAGGACTTTATCAGCCCCGCAGTTTCTGAAGCAGCCATTGGTGGCAGCAGAGGGGTCATGTCACCCCTTACTAATTAAATGAAAAATACTTTTTTTTTATATATAAAGGTATTTTACAAAGTTATATAACTTAAGAAATACAAGCCCCCCAGCAAAACCGCTTTAAGCTTACCCTTTTTTTTTTTCCCCAAACAAAAAACTGTCACCATGAAAATACTATCTATGATTTAGGCATCATGTTATAGAGCAGAAGGAACTGAGCAGATTGGTGTATAGCTTTATAGGGAAATACAAAATATAATGTGTACTTTATTGATTGAAATCTCTGATATTACCAGACTAAAGTCAAGTCCATTGAGTAAAAAAGTTTGACACGTCATAAAAACATCATGAAAGAACTTGATCTGACAGAATTCAGTAATGAAGAAGTAATAAAAATCTATTCAAGCAATATACAGCATGGCAGCGTTTTTGCTTTTTGCTTCATGTCATGAAAACATGTCAAAAGATTTGATCAGTCTAGATCTGGGTATTTAAACCTGTACCGGTCAGGAGAATTATCTTGATTAGACCTGTACCGATCAGGACAACCAGCAGGTAAGTATACACTCTCTCCAGTCTCGTTTTCCCAATCGGTACAGGTCTGAACATTGAGATCTGGACCGATCAAAACTTTTGACGTGTCTTTATGACATCATGGAAGAACTTGATCCGACAGCATGCAGTAGTGGAGAAGTCATGAAAATTTATTCAAGCAACATACACCATGGCAACGTTTTGAGCCTACTGGGCCTTTCTTAAGCCTCAGGCTTTAAGATGCATATTCTACAACTATCAGGTACTGTTGGAACTTTTTGTTTCATGTCATGTCTTTAAGACATGTCAAAAGTTTTTCCAAAAAGTGACGATTTAAATGAGCCATATTGAAAGATTTTAATTGGTTGGGATCTGAATGTTCAGACAGTGTTTGACCAGGAAAACAAGCCAGGAAAAGTCCGCATATAGCACATTATTTACCGACTCAAGTGTCCTGTGACTAAGAATAGAAGTCTATGGGGCCATCTTGCTGACATATACACAGTGAACAAGGGGCAGTAATAGTAGGAGCTGGTTGTTGAAGGCATGGACGTAGTGACCGTACCCATGTAATCACCAACACATAATCACTCTAAAGTAAAGCAATCTGACCTCTTATATCTCTTTTCTCTAATTATACTATCTCTCATTATGCTTTTCAAGATTCCAGTCTCTAAGTGTTCTAAGAAGGTTCTAGAAGAGTCATGAAGAGAGGAATCCATAAGTGCTGCTATGACTCTGTCAAGTGTTCACAGGGAGAAATTTCTAATGAGACAGGTGACATTGTCCTATGTTTACATGGGCACTGTCGCTAAAAATAACTTCTGTCATGTCATCAGACATGTCAAAGGTTATTGATCTCGGTGCTTATTGAGAGCCGCTTGGATCAGAAGATATGACCGGGGAGAGATTGCGGCACCAGGATCCTCTCACCAGCCAATCGATTATTCCATCAATATTTCCTCATACAATTACATTGAGAATATTGATGGACTGAGCGACCCCCCTGGACTGCATAGTGGTGCTGGGTCCTCCCCTCGGCTATATCTTCAGATGAGGGTAAGTCTCAGCAGTCTGACGACATGTCAAAAGATACTTTTAGTAACAGGTAAAATTAAAAAAAATGTTTAAGAAGTATTCCTTGCAAGTATTGAAAATGTTCCGGATGTTATAGTGGGGCCAGCCGGTAGTTGTAGTTCTCTGGGTAAAGATATTAGTGTCACAACAGCTGAAGGTTATCGGCTTGATCTCGGGCACCTTTCTCTTGAATATTTTTGGTCCATTTCCGCCTAACCCACTATCGGTCGTTAAACTGGACCCCCTTCAGTCTGGTTTCCGTCCTCTCCATTCTATAGAAACTGCTCTCACTAAAGTCTCCAATGATCTCTTCACTGCCAAAATCTAAAGGCGACCGCTGTCTGCTAATTCTCCAAGATCTCTCTGCAGCTTTTAACACTGTAGACCACCAGCTTCTCCACTCCATGTTTGACTCTGATCTTTCCGTCACTCCTCATATTCAATCCCTGTCACGTTCTTGTCTCCTGCACCTAAAAAAAAAATCTCTAAAATCTGTCCCTCCCTTACTGTTGAATCTGCTAAAATTCTGATTGTTGCTCTGATCCATTCCTGATACAATATAAACTTCTCCTGCTCACCCACAAAGCTCCCCACAATACTGCCCCTCCCTACATCTCCTCCCTTATCTCTGTCTACCGTCCTCAACCCCCCCCCCCCCCCACACACACACACGCCAAGCATTAAAAGGGTTATCGAGCGCTACAAATACATGGCCACTTTCTTCCAGAGACAGCCCCACTCTTGTCTACAGCTTGGGCGAGGTTTTGCTGCTTAGTTAAATTGAAGTGAATGGAGCTTAATTGCAAACCACACCTGAACTCGAGACAAGAGTGGTGTTGTCTCTGAAAGAAAGTGGCCATGTTTTTGTAGCACTGGATAACCCCTTTAAGCACTTAGACTTGTAGCATGCAGACATTGATTTACATTTGTAAAGTGCTGTTGAATCTACTGGCGCTATATAAATAATAATAATAATAATAATAATAATAATAATAATAATAATAATAATAATAATAATAATAGTTCAAGGTTTTCTATGGGGATTTGCTTCAACACTGGACAGTCCCTGACACAGACAGATGTGGTAGCAGGGGGCATCGTGTCAGATTGTAGAGAATGCATCCCTTCCCGCAGGACATTCAGCAGTGGATAAGTACTGGAAGACTTGAGATTTTGTTTTGGCTAAACCTGCTAAAAGAGTGTTCATCACATTGTAAAAAGGAGAATGGGAAATAATCACATGATCTCAGGGCAGCCCATAATGCCTTGCAAACAGCCCTTGCAAGGAGGCAATAAAGGGGTGATGTCTTAAATTAACACTATAAAAAATTATGCGCATAGTCTTGTAGCCGTTACAGAGATGTGGTGTTAGGAGATCTTTGTGAGGGACAGTTAACAGTGAACAACTTGGATAGGAGTAGGACCACACAAGCACAGTAAATGTAGATAAGGCCATACCACAAAGAAGAGCCATAGCTAGCTTTTTCTGCCCCGGTGCAAAGATTTGGATTGTCCCTGCTGTCTACCCCCCCCCCCCCACCCCATCCTCCGTATTAAGGAATATTCCTCTATTCTGTTTATTTCTCCTTGAAGTAGAGTTTTATTTTCTGACATATTTTCATTTTTGCAGACAGAATAACATGTCAGCGGTGCCCAGAGGATCAGTGGCCGAATGACATGAATCGGTGTGTGCCAAAACCTATAGAAGTTCTGTCCTGCAAAGAGGACACATCGGGCCTTGTAGTCTCTATTATTTCTGTCTAATTTTTTGTTAAATCTTCAGTAATCTTGGGCATCTTCTTTCTATTCCGAGACACTCCAGTGGTCAGAGCCAATAACCAAACCCTTAGCTTCATCCTCCTGGTCTCCATCATGTTGAGTTTTCTCTGTGTATACTTGTTCCTGGGTCGCCCTACACATGTCACCTGTATGCTCCGCCAGACTTCATTTGGGATCATCTTCTCAGTAGCCATCTCTTCTATTCTGGCTAAAACCATCATGGTCTACATGGCCTTCAAAGCCACCAAACCTGGAAGTTCCTGTAGAAAACTTATCGGTGTAAACAGTACAAACTGTGTTGTCTTCTTCTGTTCATTTCTTCAAGTGTTACCCAGTATCATCTGGTTATCTACATCTCCTCCATTCCCAGAACAGAACACTCACTTATATCAAGACAAGATCATATTCCAGTGTAATGAAGGGTCAATGCTGGCCTTCTCCATACTCCTGGGCTATATGGGACTACTCGCTGCTGTTAGTTTCATTGTTGCTTTCTTGGCCAGAAATTTACCAGATAGTTTTAATGAAGCTAAAAACATCACATTCAGCATGCTGGTTGTGTGCAGTGTCTGGGTGGCTTTTATCCCGGCCTATATGAGTGTTACTGGGAAGAATACAGTTCTTGTAGAAATATTTGCTGTAATATCTTCAAGTGTTGGTATTTTAGGCTGCATTTTCTTCCCGAAATGTTATATAATACTGCTGAGACCGGATTTAAATACAAAAAGTAGTTTATCGAGACAAATATGTAACAAAGCATGAAAATAAATCTTGTCATTTAGGAACTTTACACATTTTTTCTATTTTAGAAAATACTCCTTTATATTTTTAGAGCTCAAAATTTGATAGGAAATTTTCTGTTGCAATTCACACGCTAAACTGCTGACACTGTTAGCTTTTAGTTGAAGGAGGCACATGTTACCTTTCATATATCCATCTATGCTTCCATAACTTGGAATGCTTCCATTTTCTGGTGCCATGTGTTCCTGGTATTCCTACCACATTGTCCGTATTTCTTATGTCCATGATTCTGTCTTTCCCATAATTGCTGCTGCATCCAGCTGTCTAATGGAGTTTCTCCTATTTCATGATATAAAATTTTTTCTGTTGTATATGGTCGGATACTAAGCTTGATGCCTACACAGTAAATTTAGAGTTGTGAAGATGCTTATAACCTTATAATTGAACTACCCAATTCAGCTCCCACACCATAAGACAAGACTGAAAAAGTGTGAACATGAGGTATTACACTTGTCATATGCTGGTAATCACCTTTAATTACTTTTCTTATCATTTCTCAAACATGAGTAATGAGTGACATCTTTCAAAATGTAGTCACTAAGGCAATCAGCCAATCTTGCCAGTTTCTCCTTCCACCACCTCCAGGAAACAACTAGTTTGTTAGGAGAAGCCATGGCCATCCATACATTTTCCTGTTATTCAAATGAATATTTGTCCAGGTTATTCAAGGATAACTCAAATCTACCAGAAAAGCTTCTCATATATGTGGGGATGTCCATATACCCTACTGTGGCACTACACACTGCTTGCTTAGTAGGCAACTAGATATATGCCTATCCATGCTGTTAGTTTCTTTAGAGGGTGTTGCATGGGAATGATTTTCAGAAAAGGTCAAACAAGTTGTGAAGTCATTGTATCTTTAACCCCTTCCCGCACGAGGACGTAACTACAGCCAAAAGAAATTGAACACTGATCTTATCGATCTATGCTGTATATCCTATACAGCATAGATCTCTATGAGAGATCAGTGTGCATATACTAGAAGTCCCCCAGGGTCCCCCAATTTTCCTGGGTTAAGGGTTGAAATTCAAGAGATAGGCTGGAAGCGGCTGCTGTCACATACTGATAGAGCTAATAAATGGGAAATCTTTAAATCCACATGAAATAACTATGGCTAAATTTATTTCTATAGGTAACAAATGTAATTGATTAAAATCAAATCCTGCATGGCTTACAACTGAGGTTAAAAGGGCTATAAATAACAAAAACAAAGAAAAAAAAGGGCATTAAAAAACAATACAAATCAGAAGGGTCAGCTGTAGCCTTAAAGAATTACAGAGAGGTCAATAAAACCTCTAAAAAAGTAATAAAAGCAGTATTAACAGATATTAATACATCATAACATGTGGGAAAACACTCTAGTATAGGGATTCCCGTCCGTGCTGTCCGTACTTCACAGAGCAAAAACAGGATGTGTGAACTGAAGAAGGAGCATAAGGAAGCTGCTGAAGAACCTCTTTCAGGGTAATGCATAAGTGGTGTGTGTGTGTGTTTATGGGGGGGGGGGGGGTTGTAGCTGCCACAGGTAGAAGAGGAGGTGAAGAACGGAGCCAGTGTTGTGTGCATCTCTGCCTGTCTGTTTGTATGTGCGTGTGTCTCTTCCTGACTGTGTGTTTTTCTGCCTGTGTATATGTATGCGTTTGTGCCTGTGTGTAAAAACGTCCATGTGAGCAGAGGGGTTGGTTATGAAAACAGAAGTGCTGCTCTGTAATGCTGGTTTACAGGTGGAACAGTATGTATTAAAGAAGTGTAATGTTGGGTAGTACAGGTGGAACAGTATTCATTGGTGCAATGTGATGTTGGTTTACACAGTCTGTGTGTTGTTGGGTTATATACAGTAGATGGAGCTATATGTATAAATGCAGTGTGATGTTGGGTTATGCAGGTGAAGTAGTTTTTTTGCTGCACTGTTATTTTGGTTTACTACAGGTGAAACAGTATTAATTCTTCACTATGGTGATGATTTGGCGCTGAGACATTATGGGCACTACATGGTGGTATATAGGACTGTGTAGTAGTATGCCTTTGTTGGTGGGCCAACAGCATCAACATGGATCGCCTGATGAGGCCTGAGAACAAAAAGTTTGAAAAACCCCTTCGTAGACCATGTACAATGGGTGATGCCATTTAACAACCCCCACACTTCCCACCCCAATATGAGAGCCAAATAAGAATCAGGAATGAAATCATAGACTTAAAGAGTATATTGTTTCTATAGACTTATATTCTATGACATTGAAAGCTCTACTTTTCTGCATGTTCCTGTTTTCCATGTTATACAGACCATTTCCTGCCTTCTACAAATATGTCCTGGCTTTCATGAAATAAACAAGAATCCAGATATATTACCCAATGTGACTCTGGGATACCATGTGATTGATCCGTGTAACAGTGTGAATAAAGCCATAGAAAGCTTGTTTGATGTCCTATCTGGTCCTGGTGATGGCATCCCAAATTATTCTCATCGAGGCTCTGAGAAACTGGCCGGGATTATAGGAGATCATAATGTGGAGACTTCTTCCTTTATGGCACATATAGTGAACATTTATAGATACACACAGGTAAGAAACCTGGAATAACTAGCTGTTTCACAATATAACTAGTGTCATGTCACAAGATTATAATTTAGATTTTTTTTTACTTCAACTTGTTTGCCAAGCGTTAAGAGCTAGAAAGCCTCCTCGCTCCCCTTCCTATCTCTATTCATCTTGTCAGCCAAGCCTTAATTTTAAATGTTGCACCCATGCAAAAAATTGTATGCACATCACAGTAACAAGATTTAGGAACAGGCTGTTTCAAGGAAAAATCTACTTTTCCCCTATCCACAGGATAGGGAGAAAGTAAGAGGTCGCTGTGGTCTGACCTCGGTACCCCCCACAATCTCTGTAACAGGAAAGACAAAATAGGCAAGAGGCAGCATTCCGTGCGATACCGCAGACAGTAAGGTAGGGAGTAGGTAAGGTAGGTAGGGCAGATTGTAGTGGGGTAGCTTACCTTGATGCCACTTGGGCTTAGTGCGTATCAACCAGAATTAAGGGGTACAGATGTGTCTGATGCAACGCCTGAAGTCCACGATGGTGATTGCAAGCTGGCTGGAGAACTAAAAACAGGATGCTCCCATGTAGGAGCCAGTGGGTACAAACTTCAAAACTAAAAACATGTAAAAATGTTTTAATGAAATGCACATATGATGCGTTTTGGGAATCAAAAGTTTAAGTATACACATAAAAGGGCGCCAATCCCGCCCACTCCTTTGCAATAAATAAATAAAACACTTTTATCACTCTATGATATATCCAAACAGTTACATGTCACGCCTATTGTAATAGGGTAGAAGGTGGCTGTACAATAATGTAAATAAAACACAGAAATGCACATGTTTACAGTGTTAGGCTATGTTCACACAACATATATTTCCTTAAAATACCGTGATTATTCCGAAAATATATGTTGTGTGAACATAGCCTAACACTGTAAACATGTGCATTTCTGTGTTTTATCTACATTATTGCATGCTATTTTTATTTATTTATTTATTTTTTGTTTTTATTTTTGATCTCTTATTTTTGGCTTCTGTATTAAGAATAGAACCATGGGTACAGCACATGACCTGCAGCTCTATTCATTTCTATAAAGCCAACGGAAAGAGTCGAGTACAGTGCTCTATTTATAATACAGAAGCCTGGGGCCTGATAAGGAGATCCGCGGGGGGTACAGAGGTCGGACCCCGCCATGAACTCCTACTTTTCCAATATCCTGTGGATCTTAATTAAGCAGGGACTGAGATATAAACTACTGGTAACACTTAAGAACAAAAGGCCAGATAAAACATTGGTTTAAAGCATTAAAATATGTCCCCTAGTTCTAGAACAAGATTCTTTTAACAGATTAAAACAGGGTTAACTTGTACTAAAAGAGGGAGAGGAAAAGAAAGGGCTCCTAATAAAACACAATATCTGGCATTTCTGGCCAAAAAAGGGGGACAATCTTATCGTCATGTGCTGAACAAACTGTTGTATCTACTTTGGTGGAATGATCATAGCCTATTCTCTTTCGGCAGAGGTTGCACAATTAGACTTTTAATCTAAAGATGCTTGTACCCAGATCTTCCACCCCCACCCCGGCGACACTCGTACCACTACTACCCCATGAGCTTTCTCTCTTTTTGTCAGTTTTTAAGCCCATACTGTGACTAGCATTAGCATATTCAGCCTCTGAGTTGATCACAGCACAGTAGAATATAAATTTATTTTGAAAAAAAAAAAAAAACTCACTGCCCAAGAACACATTTTGTGCAGATGATTTTTTTTCTTGCTGCTGAGCCACTAAACACGACTGAAGATAGTTTTTCTAATGTCATAGGTTTTGCGGCACTAGCAATGGCAATAAATTCCCAAATGCACAGTGCAATACAAAACATAGTTTAAATTGCCACATGATACAACCTTCTATACAAGGTCAAAGAGTATCCATGTCCGACCTACTGTACAAAGTGTTAGCCATTTCATTTTGCATACCCTGTCTAACATTTCCCCCCACACACACACTACTTTAACTCACTCAAAACTTACAAATCACTATCTCTATGAAAACTCTGTCTGAAACGTCTTCAAGCTCTTGTGAGGAAATAGCTGTAGTTCCCAGTTTTGTCCCTATACTCTATCCCTACCCTATATATACTGTATATATGCCGAGATTTTAAATCAAATGCTAACATTTGGAAAATTTTGGGTAAACTTTAGTGATATTTTCCCTGCCCAAATACGTTTGGACCTAACTCCATATAATCATCTTTCTTTTATATTTTATCTAGATCACCTATAGCACCACTGATCCTTATTTATCCAACAGGAATATCTTTCCGTCCTTGTATCAAATTCTTCCCAGAAATCACATCCAGTTCACAGCAATTATTACGTTACTGAAGCACTTTGAATGGACCTGGATTGGTGTGGCTGCATCTGATGATGATGATGGAGAAAACCAAGTTCAGGAACTAAAGAAAACGGCAGCTATTCATGGCATCTGCATCGAGTTCATCATCCCAATCCCGAGGTATACCATCGGAAAAGGCAATAAGCTTCCAGATAAGAGCATGCAAACTCTTCTCAAATCAACCTCAACGATTATGGTTTTGTGCGGCACGCTTCCGATGACTGAAATCAATGCTTTAAAAACAATTTGCAGCTTCAAAGCAAAAACTCTGATTATACCAGTGGGTTCAATTGTTCACATTCTATTAGCCCAAAAAGTGAAGAAATCATTGGACGGAAGTCTGGTGTTTTCACTACCAGTAAAAAAAATTCCACTTTTAAAAATATTTCTAGATGATATAAGTTTCGAAACACGTCCGAGTGATTTTTTACTCCAGTCTATTTTCTCCTATCATTTCCAATGTCTGTCTTCAAACAGACTATTAAACATATTAGGACGGTCATTTATGAGAGTGAATTTACAAAATTGCAGCAAAAGCTTTAAGCTAAATGATTATAAGAGGCACATCTATATCACTAACAGACTGACAACAACTGTCCAGATTTATAGAGCTGTTTATGCTTTGGCGCATGTTCTGCATGAAATGCAATTGTATAGAACTAAATATCACACCAACAAAAACAAGAACAATCTCAGACACATATACAAGGTAATAAAAGTATATAAAATAATCAAAGTAAAAATGACATAGAAATATCTGAATAAACATGCTGGCGAACATTATTTACTGTAGGTAGTCCTATGTCCTTTATCCTTTTTATACGTTTCATTTAATAGTAAATGCCTAAGTATGAGCACTTTCGCATGGACATGACTTTTTATTTTTATTTATTTAATTTTTTCCAGAATGTCATTTGATGTAAAATTGGCAATTACATTTTTTTGTGTGTGTGTGTGTGTGTTTTAACATTGTTAAGTGAGACAGACTAGTCTGGAGTGGCAGACTAGTCTACCTAAGATGGGGCAGCATCATGGCCAGTGATTGGTTGAGTGGGCTGTCACCTCCAGACCTCTCTGCAAGGGTTTATCGATATTAGTCGAACATGACGTTTATTGTTCGTATTCGGCAATCACAAACAATTTGTTGGATGATCAGAATGGTTATAATGATCATTTTCAAACATGCAAATGTTTATCTTGCGATCTACGCAACTGCTCAACTTACCTCCCAACAATTTGAAAGAGCCAATGAACATGTGGGGAAAGAAGGACATGTCAGGTAATGTAGTAGCCATGTTTACAACTGGCATTATTGTAATTGGCTGTATGATTAGCGTCATCACGTACGTTACGTACATGCTATAAAAACGCAACAATGAGGCGAATTTTCTCACAGTCTTTCCAGATTTTTGTGCCGTTCAGTAGGAAGAGTGACACGAGCAGGGACAGCGTCTGAATTTAGATTGGCAGCAATATTCACAGTGAAGGGAGGGTGACAGAATCCCGTGTTTTAGCACTATAAGGATTAATTTCTTAACCCTGTAGTGACCAGGCATCCATCAAAGTCTATCTTGTCCATTATCTTCACAATGTATTTGAGTTCTCTGAGGCCAAAAGGGGAGGCTCGCTGAAACATTTTGACTTGCTGAGGTGACTGTACCCTGTGGCCCAACATTCCTTGCGCTTATTGCATGACATGTATGCGCATCACTCCGTGTATACGCACAGGTGAATAAAAGATACCCTAATGCTACAACCTTGTAATTGCTCCGCTATTGCGTATTTTATGCTTTGCAACTGATGATCTGTACGCACCGAAATGTACACTTCTATTGTACGTTCATTATTCGTTTGTGAATGTTCGGCAAAGGCAAGCCAAACCAATCACAATTTTTTTTTTTTTTTATCTTCGTGTTCAGGATCAGAATTTATGCATTTTTTTTAGTCTTTAGGAAAAGTTAATTTTCAAGACCCCACTGGAGAAAAGGTTTTCTTTAATGAGAAAGGAGAAATGACCTCAGAGTTTGAAATAAGAAGTTTTGAACCTATACCTCTGGAAAATTATCATATAAAAAGAGTTGGCAAGTTCACTGCAACTTCTCAAAAGCAGAAGCTTGTTTTGTTCAAAACTCCTCAATACTGGAAATATGCTGAGGTTCGCATTTTTATATTACTATGACAGCATTTTAGCCTTAAAGGGGTTGTTCGGCCAGGACCCTTTTTTTGGTAATGCCTGGACAAAGGGTGAGTGAAAACAATAACATTTGCTTACCTCCCTGGCTCCAGTGCTGCCGCTTGCTGCCTGCATTCCATCGCTTCGGTTCCCTGGTGTGTGGGCACTTGTAGGTGTTCGGACATGATGTCTAAAGCCCGTTCAGCTATTCGGCAGCTGAAGCGGTGCCTCGCTTCTGTCCCTGAGTGGCTGAGTGGGTCTGGAACGTCACGTTTCAATACCTGTAAGCAAGTTCCCAACAGGGGACCAGAGCAATAAAATGCAGGCAGAATTGGCCCTGCAGCATTGGAGCCAGGGAGGCAAGTGAATGTTATTATTTTCACCCGCCTATGTTTCTGACAATCAATATAATCTGTGTTATTTGTCCTGGAAGTCTTCCATGCACTCTGTTTAGATGTTTTTCCCCCATACTTTCTGTGTTGGTAGCTTTGGTACCAGAAGAAATATTGCAAATCTGACTGTGGCCATAGATACATGACCACCTTGCCATTAGAAAAACCCACCCTTGATTCAATATAAAGGCTTTCAAGATGGTGGCCATGTTACGTAAAAAGACTTAAAGATAGGCCCCTCATAACTTGCTGGGGTATTCACATATGTCATTTGCCTTTTTGTTTCTGAAATAAAAGGGTGGTCTGAGACCTTTGACTCATCCTGTATTTAAATTGACAGAGACCCATCTCTGTCTCTGTTTGAGACTCTAAATTCCAAACTTCTCAAACAATACAGTCCTTATGACAGGTGCAAGGAGGTTGCTATGGTGAGCAGCTACTGGGAAGTGATCCCTACTGACCTCCCCCACATCCCCCCTCCTAGCCATCTCCATGCTGGGGGCAACATGGGGGGAAAAAAGCCACAGCAGAACGATCCTTCCTCAAACCCCTCTCCCCACCCTCGCACTGCCGAAAAATATTGAGGTATGGAAGCCTAACAGAACATAAACACAGATGAAACAAATTGAAATAAATAAATAAATACTTAAATAAATTTTAATAATATATTTCTAAATGTCTATTTCTAGGCCCCTTTGTCAAAGTGCTCAGCAGACTGTCCTTCAGGTTACAGAAGAATCTTTAACAGTAGAGTATGTAAGTGTTGTTTTGGCTGTCTCCAATGTCCAGAGGGTGTAATTTCAAATGATACAGGTAAAAAAAAAATTCCTTTACATTTTACGTCAGATTCAGACACCGGGAGCCTAGTCAAGAGTAATTATGTGCCTAATGTCCTAAGACTAGGGAGTGGGCTTTCACAAACAGCTTTTAATGACAGGTTTTTATTCTGTTTTGGTCACATCCGGTTTCCTACCTAGTTTTCCTTTCTAAAGACTCTCCCACTCTAGTCTTGATACCCACAATCCAGAAATAGAAGACGACTGAAGACTTCTGTTTCCTGGTGCTCACTTCCTGAGAACTCATGTCTCGCAATTAAGCTGCAGCATTGGTGACATCATGCATCCATTTGACAAAACCATACTCACACATGATAAACGAGATACACACTTGCCGCCCCCCATGCCTCAGAAGGATTACTTCCGAGATGTGAATTAACAGAAAGTGAGCCCCGGGAGTAATATTGTTTAGCTTTCTTCTGCTCCCCGGACAATCCTTTTTAATAATATACCAATTACATAGAATGTGTGTGTGTGTGGGGGGCTTAGATATGTTCATAGAAAGAGAAATGAGCCATGATAAGGGGATCATATACAAATGTTGGATCTGTTTTATACTTTATTCTGATGTATTACATGTAAATAATAAGCTGCCATATTTTTATTGTAGATCAAGGGACCTGCCAGAAGTGTCCAGAAGATCAATGGCCGAATGACAACAATCAATGTGTATTAAAGCCAGTTGAATATTTATCCTACACCAGTGACCCCATAACTATTATCATTTCCAGCATTTCTTTATTTTTCTTCATTATTACCGCTATTATTTTGGGCATCTTTATTCTCTACAGAGCCACCCCAATCGTCAAAGCCAACAACCAAACTCTGAGCTTCTGTCTATTAGCCTCTATTATGCTGAGTTTCCTCTGTGTCTTCTTGTTCATGGGTCGTCCTCTCCATGTAACCTGCATGCTTCGCCAGACTTCATTTGGAATCATTTGGTTATTCTAGTCTACATGGCCTTCAAAGCCACAAAACCCGGATGTACCTGGAGAAACTTCATCAGTGCTAAACTTTCCAGCTCTATAGTTATTATTGCTGCTCTTCTCCAGGTTATCATCAGTACAGTCTGGTTATCTGTTTCCCCTCCATTCCCAGAAGCCAATACTCACATCTATTAAGACAGAATTATTCTTCTCTGTAATGAAGGGTCAATGTTAGCGTTTTATGTCTCCCTGGCTTACATGGGGATTCTTACTATGTTGAGCTTCCAATTTGCCTTCATGTCCAGAAATTTACCAGATAGTTTTAATGAAGCTAAAAACATCACATTCAGCATACTGGTTGTGTGCAGCGTCTGGGTGGCTTTTATCCCGGCCTATATGAGTGTTACTGGGAAGAATACAGTTCTTGTAGAAATATTTGCTGTAATATCTTCAAGTGTTGGTATTTTAGGCTGCATATTCTTCCCGAAATGTTATATAATACTGGTCAGACCAGATTTAAATTCTAAAAGCAGTTTGCTTAGATAATGTGAACATTCAGTATCAATAAGTTATACATTATAAAATATGGGATGGATATTAAAGGTCTTAAAAAATAAAAATTATGTACTTTTAAAATTTAAAATTGCTTATAAGAAATAAAGTCCTTGAACATTAGTTAATAAATAACACGTATTCTCATTTTTAAACATCCCTTTTACTGTTTAAGGCTATGTTCACACTACGTAAGTACCGAAGCAATCATAACCGTTGTTGCCGATTTGCAACAACGGTTGTGATTACTACTGTACTTATGTAGTGCTGCATCTAAGGGAATCCCAGCCGGAGTGTATACACATAGTATAGGCTCCGGCAGGGATCATTAGCGCTGCCACAAGAAACTGACATTTCAGCTTTTTGCGTCCGCTATTCACCGAATAGCGGGCGCAGAAAGCCCTGTCAGTTCACACAATGTGTGCAGCGGGGAATTCAGGTGCGGATGCGCCCGCATACGAATTCAGCGGCAGTGAAGATCATCCGACCGGTACTGCAGTACTGGCCGTGATTAGTGATGAGCGAATACTGTTCGATCGAATAGATATTCGATCGAATAGTGAGATATTCGAATATTCGATATTCGTACAAATAACCCGCGAATATTCGATAAATATTCACCCTCCAAATGGTCAAATAGATGTTTTTCACTAATCGAATACTTGTTCCCATAGACTTTAATGGGATCAAATATTCGATCGAATATTCGAACATTCGCGGGATATTCGTACGAATATCGAATATTCGAATATCTCACTATTCGCTTATCACTAGCCAGGATGATCTTCTCTGACACCGGCTGGATCACGGAACGGCCAGGGTCTAACAACGTGTGAACATAGCCTTAATTATGCAGATGTAAGAATACTGGTAAGATGAGCAGAAATCATTCAAATTTTCAAGAAAATGTACAACCCTATTATAAGAATATATTAGAGCCGACCTGTCCAGGGTTTTAGCTGTTTAAACTAAGTGCAAGGTTGCATCGGGCTTCTTAGTTTTATTTCATGCATTCATTGCTTTAACAGATGGAGCCCTCACCCTCCGAGATAGCTGTCTCTTTCTTATAATGAAAATGAGCTCCAAAAGTGCAGGGAATGTTTCTCCTGGACACAAAAGCCCAGCTATGAAAATCCCATCACTTACCTGCAACACCCCTATGCTCACATCGATCTGCCTTCAGCTGCTTTAATGACATCCACTTAGCTATACTTTAAACTTCACCTACTGATATCCCATATGAATGTTCGGCAAACCATGCACGATTCTCTGAGCTTCTCCAGGCTGCCTCTAGGGCTTTTATGAGCTGTCATAAGCCCAAGCACAGACCAGTCATTGATAGAGACAATTGAATAGTATTCGATCCAATAGCTATTCGATCAAATACTGCACTATTAGAAAGATTTGAGTTTGATCGAATATCGGGAGCTATTCGAATCGAATCGAATATTTCACTATTTGCTCATCTCTAGTCATTGAAGCTCCTGAGAGAAGTAAAGCTCTAAATAGGCAAAGATGAAAGTTAACCTAGTTGTATCTAAGCAGTTGGAGACACATAAAAGTGAGTACAGGGGCGTTCCAGTAAAGTGGTGGGATACACATAGTTGGGCTTTTGCATCCATGGGAAATAACCCTGTGCTTTTTTTATATATATATCATTTCCATATTCATTAATTAAAAAAAAAAAAAAAAAAAAACTCTCTCTCTCTCTTTAAAATTGTATGTAACATATTTATGACTCACAGGTCACAAGAATGTAGAATGGGAGGGAAATGTTTGACCTTAAATAATGGCAACTGGGACAGCAGGGGAAGCATACCTGGGTGCATCTAACATGCCACAGTCGTAATATTACGCCACTATTACAGCCTATCAATTATACACTTCAAACAGAATATAACCTCTATGTAAAGTGGAAAGAATTCATGGAAACCTTCTGTTCTTACAGTAGTATGGACAGAAAGCCACATTTTAAGGCAAGAAACATTTTCATGCACCCCTTTAAAATAAAGTTGCTTATGACAACAACAGATGGCAGAGGCAAGGGGGAAATCATACAGCATCCATCGCTAACTGTCATTATGTGTTTGATGCCGTCCAACACGTTCTCTTTAAATTTTCAAAGTCCTCTGCCACTTCCATATGCCCTTATTACACATAAGGGAGTGTGGGTCTCATGGCACACATGGAGTATACAGCCGTATACCTTCTCTGATGTATAATAGGAATGCCCTACAGAAGACAGCAGGCGTTAGACTTTAGGTTGAGCACAGCATGCAGAACAGTAGCACCACGCTTTAATTCTTTGCCTTGGCACACAAGGAGTATACAGCCGTATATGATATTTAGACAGATAGACTGCAGCCTATTCCTCACAGTGAATACACTCCAGCTGCCTGCCTGAACACATCTATGGGGCCTATGTGCTTCAAGCCAGTTTAACAGCTGTATATCTTTAGATAAATGTTTTCCTTCTATAGCTTTAGCCCTAACAAGGGCTTTTGTGGTTCTCTCCTGCCTAAAATCACCTAATACCTGACTGTCCCTGCTACACACTGTCTCTCTCTCTCTAGCTCCAATGTCTTTATGATGGGCTCTCCTTAAAGAGAGTCACTACCACTTTGACCCACGTCGATAGACCTCTCACTAGCCAGCCAACACCTTGCTCTGCACTGATGAGGAGCAAAAACCCTGAAACGGCTGTCTGCAGATGGGAAATCTTTTCTTTTAGAGACATTGTTTGGCTTGGCATAAAATCCCCAGTCAATGTTCTAAGGCTCCTTGAATGAGCGAGACTTGACTTCAAGGGACATCTCTTTGCTCAAGAAGTGTAAGAGCTATTTTGCATATCCCCTCTCTGAAGCGCCAAGTCTCATCTGAAAATGAAACTCAAATACACTATTCTTGTACTGTGAAGGTCGCATGGTTTAGCCAGCCATTGAATGTAGGAATTTTTTTTCCCACTGCCCATGTGCTCCTAGTGCCTGTCCCACCCCCTGTATAGTTATTGGTTGAAAAAAAAAAAAAACGCCAGGGAAGGTGGGAGGGGAATCAAAATTTTACTGGGGTTTTGATCGAATACCTTGATCGAGTATTTAGAAGAGTGTGCTATTCGATAGAATACCTACTCCATCGAGTAGTACTCGATCATCTTTAGTAGTGACCATTTAACCCTCAAATATTTTTCAATTAATTCAGAATTTCAGAATGAAATCTATTTTTTTAATTTTTTTTTCTGTTTATTTTATTTCAACAGGAAACACAAAAAAATAAGCACTTCATAGAAATGTACTAGGACCGCACTACAAATATAGTCAGAAACTGCTATTTGGACACATGAAAGAGCTCATAAGGAAAGATTTTGTTAGGAATGTTTTTGGGCACCATGCATATTCGCAATGCCCCCATAATAATGCAATATCAACCTCCGAAGTGGCCCCATTTTGGAAACTAAATCCCGCTCGCTTCATTGTGTGAACTGACAGGTCTTTCTGCGGCCGCAATTCACGGAATTGTGGCCGCAGAAAACTGACTTGTCAGTTCTTTGCGGCGCCACATGGGATCCCAGTCAGAGCGTATACGATGTGTATACGCTCCGGCCGGGATCCCATAGAAGTAGAGGCAACAACGGCTGTACTTTTACGTAGTGTGAACATAGCCTAAATCAGTATCTCAGTCTTGTTTTTTGTACTTTTTTGCATGGGGTTGTGCATGAGTCTTATTCATTTCTTGCTTTTGGTCCTTTATTTTTACCATTTTTGGGATAACTTGCTGGGGGTCTAACCAGCCCGGCTTCCCCCCCCCCCCCCCTCCTGGTGGAGCCCCTTACACTTACCCCTTCCTCCAAGTCCCGCTCCCGGAGCCCGTCCCACTGCCGAGATATCCCCGTCGGAAACCGTGCACACGCTCACCAGAGATGAGTCTGACGCCCATAGAGAATGACTTGAGCAGTGGGCGGGCGGGCTACCTTTAAAGGAGAAGTTGAGGCAGGGCGATTTTTGCCAGAGGTGCCAGAGAGGGGGAGGCTGAAAGAAATAATGTGCTCTCCCTGGCTCCAGCACTGATGCTGTGTATCGCCACTCCGGTCCCCTGGGTCATCGGCCACTTTCTATTCTGAGTTGGGACCCGGATGGTAACATGCCAACCAGCGCCCATAATGGGGTCCCATATTAACGATTTGCCTGTCTGAGCGTGCCTTACATGTCACAACCAGAGTCCCAACTGAGACCACGAAGCAGCCTGGACCTGGGGGACCGGAGCAGCGGTACGCAGCATCGGCGCTGGAGTCGGGGAAGGTTAAATCTTTTTATTTCTTTTAGCCTCCATGGCACAAAAAAATTGCCCTGCCCAGACTTCTCTTCAAAGCAGAATGCATGTGTATCCATCAGTCGTAACAAAATCTGTAAAAATTATTTGCAACTCGGAACTGCAATGCACTGTACAATTTCTCCACAGAAATCTGAGAGTTTGATTTAGTATATTTATTCATAATCTTATTTTATTTTATTAGTAAATCGTCAGTGGAGAAGCCGACTAAATATGCTACAGACAATTCTTCTCTCTTAAATCCCCTCTAAGCCTATATAAGATCAGGGATATTGCTCAGCAGCCAGACCTGTACACTGAGCCACCACGTTACAGATCTGTACTGCTACAGATACATGGAACAACGTAGAACAGGAAGATGGCTGATATTTGTTCTCTCTGCAAAACAGTATTTCTCCTTGTTTTAATGTCCCAAACAGAATCCAAAAATCTGAGCTCAGGACCCGGATGTTCTATCAGGGGTAAAAAATATGCCTTGAATGGTGAATATTTTAAGGATGGAGATTTTATTATCGGAGGGATTCTAAGCGTCCATTATTTACATAAAGATTTCAGCAATCCACATCAGTTTATGCCACATTTCATGTGTATGGTGTAAGTAAATTCCTGGGGGTTCCCGTTTTAGATCAATAAAGATTTAACAATATATCAATGCAATTTCCTACAGCTTGTCGACAAAATGTTCTCATTCACTGACAGCAAACACTAGTCATGAAAATGATAAATAACCGAAGCAAAATATATTAAAATGTTTTCTTTTCATTTGTACAATAATGAGCTTTATGTAGATGAAATGAAACATGTTTTTTTTCATATAAGGTACTTATATTCATTATTTATTACGTTTGTCCTCTTTCCTTTGTCCTTTGACATTAACATCAAATATACACAGATAATAAATAATTATTATTATTTAGGCTATGTTTACATTACATAAGAGACTGGCCGTTCCGTGACCCGGCTGGGTCACGGAACGGCCGGTCTCTGCAAAGATCATCCTAAAGTGTAACTGTAATTTTGCAGAAATCATTAGTACGATTTTAAGAGACTCTGTAATAGGTTTTTGGGGCAAAAAGCCTCTTTTTGTACTCAAAAAGCTATTTTCCAGCATCCCCCATCACTTCTTATTTGTGCATTATCAGGCAAAGCCGTCTTCTTTACAGAGGAGCAAAGTGAAGAGGGGTTCATTATAACCTATGGAGGTGGGAGGGGATGAGGGGGATGAATGAGCAAGGCAAGCAGACGAGTAGCTATACAGTTTTCAGACTGTCTGGGCACATAAAACACTGGAGTCAGAAGTCAGAAAGGTCAGAGCTTATCTGGGATCTTGGTGAGAGAAGATTGCAGGATGTAGTGTTTTGCAGGGCTGCCTTTTCTCCTCTCCGTGTTCACTCACCCCCTCCACTCCTCCCCTCTGCATTTGACACAGAAATTCTGCTTCTCCTGAAGGGGGGTTGGGGAAAAAAAAAAAACCTGCTTTGTGAGTACAGAAAGAAACTACCGTATGTTTTGCTTTATAGGACGCGCCTTTTGATAAGACGCACCCCTGATTTTAGGGGGGAAAAATAGAAAAAAAAATATTTTGCTCATTGTCACAGTTTGGAGATAGCAGCAGTGTGATTGGTGCCAATCCCCCCATATAGTGCCTCACATAGTAGCCAATGCCCCCATATAGTGCCCCACATAGTAGCCAATGCCCCCATATAGTGCCCACATAGTAGCCAATGCCCCCATATAGTGCCCCCCATAGTAGCCAATGCCCTCATATAGTAGCCAATGCCCCTATATAGTAGCCAATGCCCCACATAGTAGCCAATGCCCCCATACAGTGCCCCCATTGTAGCCAATGCCCCCATACAGTAGCCAATGCCCCCATACAGTGCCCCCATAATAGCCAATGCCCCCATACAGTGCCCCCATAGTAGCCAATGCCCCCATACAGTGCCCCCATTGTAGCCAGTGCCACCCATAGTAGCAAATGCCCCCATACAGTAGCCAATGTCCCCATACAGTGCCCCCATAGTAGCCAATGCCCCCATACAGTGCCCCCATAGTAGCCAATGCCGCCATACAGTAGCCAATGCCCCCTGCGACCAGAAAAACAACAAACAGGTTACTCACCTGTCCACCGACACCAGCAGCTCCTCTCCCGTCACTCGGGTCTCCCGTCATCCTCCGGCACAGGCAGTGGGGTACAGAGAGACTGCCTGTGCCAGAAGTGTCCTGCAGCCGCTGCAGAACACTTCCGGGACACAGGCAGCGTCTCTGTACCCCGCTGCCTGTGCCGGAAGATGACGGGAGACCCGAGTGTCGGGAGAGGAGCTGTTGGTGCTGGCGGACAGGTGAGTAGGACAGCGATCCCCTCCGCCCGCCCAGCCCGCCCCCTCCATCGCCGCTTAGCCGATCAGGAGCCCAGGAAAGTGCTGCTCATTGCACTTTCCCGGGCTTCTGATCGGCTCAGCTGAGCGGCGATAGAAGGGGCGGGCTGGGCGGGCGGAGAGGATCACTCAGGGCCGCTCACTATGCATATGCATAGTGAGCGGCAATACAGGGGGCGGGCGGGACGGCTTCCTTGCGGTGCACAGCACTGCTTGGGAGCCGTCTTCCCTTTATAGGACGCACTTGGTTTTTCCTCCCACTTTGGGAGGAAAAAAAGTGCGTCTTATAAAGCGAAAAATACGGTATCTTAAAATTGCTTGTACTATTGATATTTATTGACTTCTGAAAAATGACAAATTGAATGACAGTTACGGTTTAAGATGTGCTTTAGAGTGGTTTCACTCTGCGGCTAGATGTTATCTGTGAATGAATAGGGACATATAAAATGTTATAACTACAATTTTTTTTTTGCTTGCAATCCCCATCCCCCCCATTTAGCCTATGCTCACACACTGTCAAAATGACAGCCGTTTTTATTGGATGGTCGTCATTTAACAACAAATAACGACTGTTATTTCATAACATTGACCGCCCAATAAAAAAGCTTGCGAGCATAACCTTAAGTGAGTCACACATGTGCCCTGCCGATCCACTTATTATCTATGAAAGTAAAAGTCCGGTGACTTTTAGGCTATGTTCACACTACTAAAGTTTCCGGCCATAGCGCGCTCCGTGAATAAGCGGCCGGAGATTTACGTAGTTAGCGTACAATGGAAAGTATACGATCACATACGTGCACAGTTCACACTATGTACGAACTTACACCCGGATCGTATGCGGCGCCGTAAAAAATGAACAAGACCATTGTTTCGAGACGGAAATGCTGTAACTTACGCCCGTAGCGTAACATGCGGTCCCGTACGGAGTGGTGATATCTTCATTTTTACACTTTGATTCGCCGATCCAAAAGGTTCTGTGGGGTGTCGGGGCTAGCCGAAGATATCAAAGTAACCGACCCCTGTCAGATCGCTACGTACGCCGCTCGGGAAGCGTACGTAGCTTACGGGCTTAAGTTCGCGGACCGTACGTAGCCGGGCGCAACTTGCGTAAATTCTGGCCGGAGTTTTGCACGGATATGTCCGGCCACGAAAAATATGCGGCCGGACATATAGGTAGTGTGAACATAGCCTTAAAATGTGTCAGTCGGAAGAGGCAGGGGAGAATATAATAAGCAATCACTATTTACTTCTTCCAGTGCCCCAGAAGAACCGCGTCACAGACTCTGGGAGCCCTGTTGAAGGTCATTTTCTCCTAAGTTACAACGTTATCACAACTCGGGGGAAACCAACCCACCCGGCTGATGGGTTGCCCCATCAGCCAATCATTGACTGCAGCAGTGTTCTACCAGAATCACTGACTGGCTACGTGGGCAGTCCATCAACCGAATTGTGATGTTCCAGCCAAAGGAGATCCCGGAACTTGGGTGGGGTCCCAAAGTGACAAGCAAGCACTGCAGAGGCACGGGAAGAGGTAAGTAGTAATTGTTCATTATTACCCCCCTCCCCCGCTGACTGACATAGAGAATAAATTAAGATAGATGTGTATGGATAATTTGGCAAAGAGTTTCCAGACTATACTAAGGATCCATCCATTACCTGAGGGAGAAGTCAATCTACTGAGAGGAAAGAGAATTTCATTATTCTTTACCACATTTATGATAATGTAGCTTTATTGAGATGTAGTGCACAAACATTTTTCTGTAAAATTATTGATGTTAATAATTAGAGATGAGCGAGCAATACTCGATTGAGTAGCTATTTGATTGAGTATTGCACTACTCAAAACATTTGTTTTTTTTTTTCGATTGAGTATCCGATTGAATATTCAAATCTAAACAAAAACTTGTAGCCTGTGGGGGCTATAATGGAATAGACGGGATCCCCTTCCTGTCTATTCCATTATAGCAGAAAATTAAGTGTATATTTTATTTAAAAAGCAAAAGTTTGTTCTAATTTTGCTATTGTAAACAAAAATATCAATATTAGAAAGAAAATTTGCTATTTTTAAAAAATATAAATTGTTATAGGGAGTGGTATTAGTGGTATCCCAGCATTAATACCAATCCCTGTAATACCTTATATTTAATTAAAACAGCTAATTTTCATTCTAATATTGATATTTTTCATTTACAATAGAAAAATGGAAATGAAAACAATACTGTGTTAATTAAAGATACTGTAAATATATATATATATATATATATATATATATATATATATATATATATATATATATATATATATATTGTGGACATGTCACTGGAGATGTGTTCGAGGGGGTGTACATCTCACCTAGGCTGATGCGTAGTGTGAGATGGTAAGTCCAGGAGGGATCTGTTGCTCAGCAGTGCTATGCTGCTGAGTTATTATTTATTTTTACCGGGCCTGGATTTACTGGAATGGTGGATAGGTTGGTAGTGGGATCTGCCATTCCCTCCCCCTCGATCCAGTATGGGTTTTGGGATCAGGTGAGCTCTGATCCCAATCAGCCTGAGAAGGCAAAAGGTGAGCTCAGTGTGCAGGGGAGTCTCTCAGACAGGAGTGAACAGCCTGTATGGTGTGTTCGCTAGGAGCTGGGGCTTATGCACACCCTGCAATATTACCTGCCAAGTGAAGTGACAGAGAGGTAACCTGTTGTATTAGTAAGCGCCCAGACGGGCAGGACTTTTTGTTTTGTTTATTCTCACTGCACGGTGTTGCTGTATTTACGTTGCTGGACCGTTTATGCTACAAATAAACACCAAAGCTGTTTTTAAGTCCAAGTTTGCTGCCTGAACTGTGTCCTAACACACCATCCCCCCGGGAAGATCCCTACAATATATATAATATATTTATGTACTTACTTATTTATTAACAGTATATTTAATTGAAACAACATTTTTTTGCTTCAGTTTGGCTATTGTAAATGAAAAATATCAACATTAGAACAAAAAATACTGCTGGGGACCGCTAATACCGCTATTACCTCTACCTGTGATAGTGGGGTAATACTGCTTCCCTGCTTTCCCAGTTGCATTCCAGAGGTGTTGGCCTCATTTTCTTAAGATGTCATTATGGACTTGGTGACCTCCAAGTGGTCGAATTTAGGTTTAAAAGAAAGTAGGTTTAAAGGTTTAAAGAAAATAGTAAGTTTTTTACTATTGACTTTAATGAGGTTTGATATTTGATCGAATAGTCGAGCATCACGGTCTATTCAAATCGAATTTCGAGATTTTGAATATTTTACTACTCATTCATCTCTATTAATAATAAATATAAATTCCTTGTCAGCAGTAATATGTCAGCTTTAGGCTGGGTACACACTACGTATATTTCAGTCAGTATTGTGGTCCTCATTGCAACCAAAACCAGGAGTGGATTGAAAACACAGAAAGGATCTGTTCACACAATGTTGTAATTGAGTGGATGGCCGCCATTTAATGGCAAATATTTGCTGTTATTTTAATACAATGGCTGTTGTATTGAAATAATGGCAGTTATTTACTGTTAAATGGCGGCCATCCACTCAATTTCAACATTGTGTGAACAGATCCTTTCTGTGTTTTTAATCCACTCCTGGTTTTGGTTGCAATATGAGGACCACAATACTGACTGAAATATACGTAGTGTGAACCCAGCCTTATGGATCAATATTAGATGGTGGCTTATCAGAGAGGATTCCTGTCCCTATATTAGAAATATATATTATATATTCCTCCCATTCTTTTATTTAGCTAGGGATTATCAGTCCTGAAGGGCAGCAAGGTCTGCATTCTAGACAATGTCATTTCACATATCCTCCTATAAAACGGACTCTGAGGCAACACAAACTGAATAAGTGTGTATATTTGTTTATTGTTCTGTATTTTCTGGCATATAAGACGACTTTTTAACCGACTTTTTTACAAGTTGGAGGTCGTCTTACACATGGTTATATATGATCGTGCATTACGGTGGGGGGGTTCAAAATGGCCCCATCCCCACCGCATAGGGCGATCATTATAAAAAAAAAAAAACATTTTACTCACCTAGGGCCCGTTCCCGGCCTCTGTGCGGCTCCCATACCGTTCCCGAAACAGGCAGTGTGACGTACACCACCTGTGCCAGAGATGGACATCGCCAAACCTCTCCTGGGCAGCCAAGCTTCTCATCGGAGAGGTTCGGCTGCCGGGAGTGCTTCGGGAGAATGAGAGAGGCTTTGGAAACTTCCGGTGCCTCTCTCATTCTTCCGAAGCTCTCCCAGCAGCCGAGTGTCTCCGAGCCTATCCAATGAGATGCACGGCTGCCCGGGAGGGGTTCGGCGATCTCCATCTCCGGCGCATGTTGTGTACGTCACACTGCCTGCGCCGGGAACGGTATGGAAGGCGTGCAAAGGCCAGGAACAGGCTCCAGGTGAGTTTAATGTTTTTTGCTTTTTTTAAATTTAGCTGCAGTTAACTCCTGCCTGAGCTGTGCAGGACTGTGCTAAGGCAGGGGTTAACATTTTCCGGCATATAAGGCAAACACATGACTATCTTCTTTTAAGTTAGGGGTCATCTTATACTCCCAGTCACCTTATACGCTGGAATTTAATTTAACTTGTATGTGATATTAAGATAAATCTCTCAAATGTTGCACTTTCTCTTCTCCATGTTATACAGACCATATCCCACCTTCTACAAATATGTGCTGGCTTTCATTTTTGCCATTGACGAAATAAACAGGAACCCGGATATATTACCCAATGTGACCCTGGGATACCATGTGATTGATCCGTGTAACAGTGTGAATAAAGCCATAGACAGCTTGTTTCGGATCCTGTCCGGTCCTGGTGATATCATTCCCAATTATTCTCATCGAGGCTCTGAGAGACTGGCTGGGATTATTGGAGACCATACTGTAAAGACATCTTCCTTCATAGCACATATATTGAATATTTATAGATACACACAGGTACGATACAAATAGAATCACTAGTTCTTATATGATGTAACTGATGCTGATTAGGAAATATTTTCCCACTATTTTTCAGGTATATGTTCTTTTGTCAATCGCTCAACAAGTGGTCATTACTGGTACTGCAAGTAAAAAAAAAAGTAAAATCTCTGTCAGGAACCAGACAGCAGGACAAGACAACACAGTGAGCCCTAAGCTCAGCCCCGCCCACTGTCCTCTACCTATTTGCCACAATCCGCCCTAAGATGGCGGCGAGCAACTGGGCGTCAGTCCCTGCACTGGCTAGGTGGGACACAAAGACAAGACAGACAGACAAAACACAATAAAGAATGGTCGACAGTCCGGGTCACAACAATTGGGCAGCAAAAGTACAAAATCACAATCCAAAGGCAAGGTCAAAAAACAGGCAGTATGGTCAGGGGCAGGCAGCAAGCAGGAATGGTCAGAAATACAAAGCAGAGTCAGAATAAACAGAGCAAGAATAGCAAACACAGAACCAGGCAGAGACAAGCTCAATATCCGGCAAAGATATCCCAGACTGAGGTAGTTATATAGGAGGCCAGGGTTCTGATCCAGAACATCATTGGACCCAGGGCCGGCCTTAGGGTAGATGGCGCCCTGTGCAAAACTTTCTTTCGGCGCCCCCCCCCCCCCCCCCCGATACCCCATAATAGTGACATAGACTAAATCCCACAGCCTCCCACCCCTCCAGACAACCCCCACAATCAAACCACAAATGTAGTGGGAGGCTGAAGGATTTAGATATGGTAGACTAAATCCTACTACAATGAGCGCCACCTCTAAAGCAAAGCCTTTTAAACCACCCGACCCCCGATAAAGGTACTTACCAGCACACAGGAGGACAGGTGCCTCCGCGGCCGTCCATGGCTTTCCTGATTGGCGCTCCTGCAGACAATTGTACACAGGGGCGTAGCTAGTTTTTCAGTCTAGGGAGGGGCGAGCGAGTCTGAGTGGGCCCCCAACCGATTATGTTACCCATAGGGAACATAAGCAGGTTACCATGCCTATCTATCTATCTAGTTGGGTGACCTCCATCATACTGACTACAAGACGCTGTGAAATCTGGGTGACCTCCATTATACTGAGTACAAGATGCTGGGAAAGCTGGGTGACCTCCATCATACTGAGTACAAAATGCCAGGAAAGCTGGGTGACCACCATCATACTGACTACTATACAAGATGCTGGAAAGCTGGGTGACCGCCATTATACTGACTACTATACAAGATGCTGGAAAGCTGGGTGACCGCCATTATACTGACTACTATACAAGATGCTAGGAAAGCTGGGTGACCGCCGTTATACTGACTACTATACATGATGCTAGGAAAGCTGGGTGACCTCCATTACACTGACATACAGGATGCTAGGAAAGCTGGGTGACGTCCATTACACTGACATACAGGATGCTGGGAAAGCTGTGTGACCTCCATTATACTGACATACAGGATGCTGGGAAAGCTGGGTGACCTCCATTACACTGACATACAGGATGCTGGGAAAGCTGGGTGACTGCCATAATACTGACTACGATAAATCATTGCCAATCACAAATGCTATATAATTTTACTAGCCCAGGAAAGACTCCTTCCAGCGAGCAGCATATGGCAGTAGTATCAGTGCAGAGCACAGGCTGCTGCTGCTGGCTCTGGTTCATAGCATGGACATTGGTCTGTCCCAGCACACTGAGGGATGTGGCTGCTGCTATGTCCCTATGTTATTCTCACTTTAGGCCCACTCCCTCCTTTATCTCCCTCTCCTAACCTGATGCTTCTCAGCAGGATAATGAAGATTTTGCACCCAGTGTCCCACTCGCGGTCGGTGCGGGGGCGGGACTTGCATACAGGGGCGGAGCTTACCGGACATACTAGGAACAGTAATTTACCGGGTCCCCAGTAAACTCGGTGGGCGGGAGCGCGTCCCTACTGGCTGCACATCTAACAGACATAGGAATCTCTAAGCTAGATGTGCTGAGTGCCTGCAGGAGAGCCCCAAAGCAACCAGCATGGGAGGAGGGGAGGCGGACAGCTAGAGGGGGCGCTTCCGCAGACAGCACATGTAACTTAGAGATTCCCATGTCTAAGTTATATGTGCAGCTCTCTGTCTGCCAGAGCGCCCCCTAGCTGGCCAGGAGTGATGCGCCCTGTGCAATTGCACAGGTCGCACACCCCAAAGGCCGGCCCTGATTGGACCATCCCCCTGATCTCCAAGCACAGACAGCTGAGAACAAAACAGATCCACTGGCAGGAAGACCTGTCAGTCACAGCAGAAGCAAAACACAGATTAACCCTGACATGGCCAGACAGAGCTCAGCAGGTAAAGTCGGGTGTGTCTCTCAAGGTGAGCAAATAACCAGTGTTCACACACTACAAAACAAAACACAGAAACAGAATGCAAGAAAATCAGCACCTTCTCGGTCGCACAGCATGAGCAGAGGGGCGCATAATGCTCTGCAGAGATACCATCCTGACAATCTCTCAGCAAAATTTGATAACACAAGATATGCTGAGTTCTGTGACATAAACATTTTAGATGATTTGGAGCACAATTCACAGAATCATAGGCTAAAAGGTAACATGTAATAATACGCAATAAAAGCAAGATAATTTCTGAAGTCCCAAAATCAATCTTTATAAATAATTTATTGGCATTGGTATTAGGCCAATTGCCTGGTATACCAATGCATTGTTTTCACTGGATTATAACCCATCATGGCCCCTACCACATGTAGTTAAGTAACAAACATCAATGGTAGATATGCAATAAATTGCTATGATGTTCACATCTATTTCTTATTACAGTATCTTGTCTCTTATTTCCCCCTATAATCTGGGGTTCATCAGGAGACAATCAAAAATGGAACCTCCAACAGGGATATTAGATATCTAACATGATATAGGCATCACAAGATAACAGCCACATAGTGATAAATGTATAGGTAAGAATATGTATGGCTTACCCACTTGCCATGATTTACAAACGTACTGGAAGTGACGTCCATTCAGGTACATACTGAAGTATAGCATTCTGTACATCACGTGATCTTGACAGTCAATCATGTGATTATCAGCAGTCTTACCTACGAAAGTGATATATGACTTTGGGACACATCACTGACCATGTGATCACAAACTCTGATCACATAATAATTGGTATCACTTAATATTGTTGAATGGCTGGCAATTGTGGATTCCGTGATCTAAGGTAAGTATATTATTACACAATAATTGCAATATACCTGTGTCTAATATGGGGGTACACCTTATCCACCAAACAATAATAAATAGCATATATGATGATGTCAATTAGTCATACTAAAGGGATATTATAAAAGGAAAAGAATGGATAACTAGAGGAAGTTTAGTGTGTATCAATCAATACACAGACCAGATGCTAAGAGGAGAAAGAGTGTTACCATGTATACCCCTATACTCCAAGAGCATGCTTAAGTATTATTTATACTCCACTCTTCCTAAGGCTAGCTATTCATAGTATTGTAATCAGGTCTCTCCTTGTATTACCTATACAATCATGTTTCCGTTGTATAATTAGAAAGTATGGTAAGTATGTTAGAGCTCCACCAGGAGACACCAGTGGACTGGTGAGTATATGTTTATTTATGTTTTTTTTTTTTTTTTTTTACATGAGTAGACCATCTTCCCAAACCCATCCCAAACTTGCAGAAAGTTCAAATTAAACTTTTTGCAAAGTTTGGAACAAATCTAGGTTTGGGTGGCTTGCGTCACTCATCTCTAACAAAAGCTCCAAACATATATCTGATATCCTGAACAAATACTGGCCAATCGTATGGGCGGGAGGAGATATCTCAGTGGCCCAGTGTCACATTCCGTTGAGGCCGGAGCCTTAATGATCGTGCATAGTCTTATGCACGCGACCACAGGTACCTCAGGTTACCAGAAAAACCAAAAGGTGTCTTCATGCAGAGCATGCCCTTGTATTGGACAAATGAAAATAGTGAGATGTACAGCCACAAGTTAGACATACAAAATCTCAGATTATATCAGTTGCAAATCACGTGGAGTGGTTTACCTGTGTCAATATTCTTGTCCCGGTGATTACATTGGCAAAAGAAAACAGGGCCGCCGGCCCAGAGCTCTGTTCAAAACAAAGGAGCTGGGGCTCATCTGGATATTACCGGGAGGCACAAAAGTCGGACCCCCCACTGGACTGTCACGTCTGGTCCATTTCTAAATCAGACATGGATGAAGCAGATATATTAGAGAGCCACATAGACTGGGACCTGCCCCATTACACTATCGGCACTTGGGATGCAGTAAGTGGCTTACAACTAAACTGTACATATCCTAGGCATTTATCTCTGTGTGGCTGTTTTCTTGTTATACCTTTATCATGACGGATATCTAATATCCCTGTTTACATCATGAAGGCCATCCTTATTGCGTTCAGTTTTTGATTGCCTCCTGATGAACCCTAGAATACAGGGGAAATGCCCTGAGACAGATATTGTAATAAGAGATCTTATCTGAGTGTTTTTCTGTGATACATTTATATGATTTGGAAAAGAACTTCCAAGGAAAAAAAATCAGATTGAATCCTGAAAAGGCTCCTAGGAGAAAAAGGTAGGGCCTGTTCAAACTGATTAAAAATGGCAGAATTTTAAGCAGAGAACGTGCTGCAGACGCCGCTAGAAAATACAGCCTGACGTATTGATAAAATGCCTGACGCGCATCCAGTCTCCACCGCTCAATTCTTTGGGTGGAGAGCGCAGGTGCGTGAGGCATCGCATTAAATCAAGGTGGCTGAATTTCAAGTGCGCTGCTTGAAATTCCACCAGTGTAAATGGATCCTAAGAGACTTGATTGACAGATTCCTTTCTGCACATGAAGACTGCTGAAAGGGGATATTTCGTTAAAAAAAGAAAAAGAAAGTAAGAACAAACAGAACATTACGGCTACATAACAAGCTGCATAGCCCCAAATCTGTCAAAATGCCCATGCTAAACCCTCTGCATTGTCTGAAATTTCCACAGTAGGCACGTGAGCATTAAAAACCCATAACAATAAAAAAGGTTCACTGGTCTGATGAATGGCGTTTTCTTTTGCATTTCAAAGTACAGTGTTTTCCTGCATATAAGACTACTTTTTAACCCAGAAAAATCTTCTAAGTCAGGGATCGTCTTATACACCGGGTGCCGTCTTATAGTGCGGTTGCTGAAAACTTTGGAACGGGATTGGAGAATCTGCAGTTGCCATATGCGGTGAGGGAGCTCAAAAACAGCTTCATCTTTGACCATATGAAGGGCAGAGCAAGCTTCAAGGGCCAGAGGAATGGAAAAAAGAGATATGGATGAGTGGTGCTGTACCCAGAAAAACATACCTGTTTCATCCATCTGGCCGCCCTTTTATCATACCGGTATAACTGCACCTCCTTTTCTGCCTCTCAGATCTCGCTACTGTTTGATGTTTTGCTAATTTTGGTGTGTTGGAAGAGGGGTAGTCTTATCCAGCGAGTATATTCAAAACTCTATATTTTAACTGAAAAAGTTGGGGGTCGTCTTATATGCCCAGTCGTCTTATATGTCGGAAAATCTGGTACATGTTTATTACCTACTTTGGCTAGTAGGATTTGTGAAGATGTTCTGTGAGGCCACCATTTGGAGGTAGCTTTGAGAAGTCTTAGAACATGACTGAGGATTTAACTAGAGATGAGTGAAGAAAAGCAAAATTCACTGTAAATTGTGCTGTTAATTTGCTTCGTTTTCTAAAGCTAATTTAAAGCGATCCATTAACAAACTTCCCTAAACATGACAGTTAAGATGGTGGCCGCACATGTTAGCTTACAGTATTGTCACTGGGCAGGAGAAATGGATTACCTATAATCCTTTGAGCCCCGCCAATCACCTGCTGGCCCCCTCTGTGATATCAGCACCTCCCCATCTGTTTTAGGTGATTTTCTTCCTGGAGGCGGCCAGTCGGCTGTGTGTGTAGTGAAGCAGCAGACCGTTAGAGAAGAGCAGGGAGAGAAATACAAATAGATAGAGGGACAGAGAAGAGAAGATAGGAGGGTAGATTGTGAGTAGGTTCTGGGTTGATTGTGGGTGGTTTTCTGTAGCGGCAGGAAAGCCAGTGTCCAGTACGACAAGTAACTCTGTGCTTGTTTTGTGCATTATACCAGGTCAATGCTTGCTGTTTTTGTGCATTATATAAAGTCACTGGGCACTTACTGAGCATTATACCAAGTCACCGGGCACTGACTGAGCTCTATACCAAGTCACTGGGCACTGACTGAGCACTATACCAAGTCACTGGGTGCTGACTGGGCATTATACCAAATCACTGGGTGTGAATTATACCAAGTCACTGGATGCTGGTTGGAGATTATACCAAATCAATTGGTGTTGGCTAAGCATTATACTGGGTGTTGCGGGAAAAAAAATCAAATTATCAGTCAGTGGGTGCTGAGAAAACAGTGTCCATTCAAACCAGTCTGTGGGTGTGGTGCTTGAAGTTAACCCAGTTTTCCTGCTCAGTGGAGTTCCTACTTAGTCGGATTACTGGAAAGTCAGTTCATGTAAATCTTTACTTTATTGTCTTGGAAAATAAACATGACAAAAATACTAAAAAAAAAAAAAAAACAGATTTAAATCCCCATCAATTCCCTTCAAACCTCTGTGCAGTAAAGTTTTCAACTCCTATTATTCCCAGTGAACCCCTCCCCACCCCCCAAATTGGTTAATCTTTGGCCTGCACCATCTATTGAGGCACCAGTAGTGGCACTATGGCCCATATAAATACCGTATTTGTCTCCCTCTTAATCTATTCAGCTTCCTCAACAATTCACATGTAAATGCACACTAAATCACACAAGGTTGCCACTAAATTGCTTTATCACAGTTGTTTTTATCACAGTTAGAGAACAACATCCTCATCCATAACTTGCAATATTCTATCTTTCAAGAAAAGCATCAAAGCCTCCCTTCAACGTACTGAATGTATCATGTATGCAGTGTTAAACAAGTTATCCAGCACTACAAAAACATGGCCACTTTCTTCCAGAGACAGCCCCACTCTTGTCCCCAGCTTGGGCAGGGTTTTGCTGCTCAGTTCCATCGAAGTGAATGGAGCTTAATTGCAAACCACACCTGAACTGGAGACAAGAGTCGTGTTGTCTCTGAAAGAAAGTGGCCATGTTTTCGTAGCACTGGATAACCCCTTTGATGACCCCTTAATTACCCATAGGCTATGTTCACACATGGTACAGACAACAGCCATTGTTTGGCACTAAAAAACAACAGTCGTTGCACTGAGTGTCAAACAACGGCCGTTGTTGCATTAAAAATTGCATTAAAATCAATGCATTTTTAAAAAATTTTGTCGCTTTTTGTCAATTATTTCCACGGCTGTAGCAAACAACGGCCATTGTTCAATACACTGCGTGACTTCAATGGGACAATGCGCTAGGAAGCAGGCAAAGGCTTCAACAAGGAATGTCAGCACAGGTGTAGAATTGATAGGAGAAGGTGATTGGTGCACTTACCAATTAGAGATGCACTGTCCCTTTAAATATGTCACAGCCAGCATGCACTCACCCTAGGAGGCGGGGACATGTGCCGGCCAGGACTACGGGGAGCGGGAGTGTGGAGTAGTTAGATGCTTCAGGGGGCCAAAAAGAAAGTGGCGCCAGGCCGGGGCATGTTGGCACTGGGGACCACAGAAGACAGGGAGAGTGAGGGTGGTGTTAGCCTGGAGCACAGGATGTTGCCGCGACCGTGACAGTGGCCAAAGCTAATGTTCAAAGTCATGTTCAATTGCTTATGGATGGCTTTATTTTCATATTAATCGGGATGGTCTACAGAAGCTAAATTATGAAAATTTTATCTTTGTTCAAATACTTCTGAAACTAACTATTATATGGTTTCTCTAGATCACCTATAGTGCAGATCCTCTTTTATCCAACAAGAAGATCTTTCCGTCCTTGTTCAAAATTCTTCCCAGTTACCAAATCCAGTTCACAGCAATTGTTATGTTACTGAAGCATTATGAATGGACCTGGATCGGTGTGGCTGCATCTGATGATGATGATGGAGAGAACCAAAGTCAGGAGCTGAAGAAAGCGGCAGCTATTCATGGCATCTGCATCGAGTTCATAATTTTAATCCCGAGGTATGACATCGGAAAAGGCAAAAACCTTCCAGAAAAGAGTATACAAACCCTCTACAAATCAACCTCAACAATCATGGTCTTGTGCGGCACACTTCCGATGACTGGACTCATTAGTTTACAAACCATTTGTATCACTAGGGCAAGAACTCTGATTATACCGGCCGGTTCAATCGTTCACATTCTATTAGCCCACAAAGCGAAGGAGTCATTGGATGGAAGTCTGGTGTTTTCATTACGATCCAAAAAAGTTCCACTTCTAAGAAATTTCCTCGATGATATCAGCCTCGAAACTCGTCCAAATGATTTTTTACTTCAGTCTATCCTTTCCTACCATTTTCACTGTATAACTTCAAACAAGCTATTAAACATGTTAGGGAAGTCAATTGTAAAAAGAAATTTTCGAAACTGCAGCAAAAGCTTAAAGTTAAGTGATGACAAAAAGAACATATATATCACTAACAGATTGGCAACAACTGCACAGATTTATAGAGCTGTATATGCTGTGGCCCATGCTCTACATGAAATACAATTGTATGGGTCTAAATATCGCTATAGCAACATTAACAGTATTTTCAGACACATATACAAGGTATATACTAACGTGTTCCTGTTAGAAAATTGACAGGTTTTTGTCCATTTTCCCTGTCGTTTTAGTGTAGCGGCATATTAACTAAAGGTGGGCAACACAATCTTTGCAAAAACCTTACCAACTAGTCATTTTTCTCAAAAAAACAAACTGACAAAAATAAACTAAAAGTAGGGTGTGTCCTTTAAAATTGCTCTCAATCAATAGATTTATTAACCCCTTCCCAACAACAACACAGAGATATATGTTCCTGCTGCACACACCAAGTGCAAGTACGTATATGTATGTTCTTGACTGCGAAGGAGTTTGATGTGTGCGGGACCACTGTGGTAAGAGCGGTCCCGCACACATCAGTGTCTGGGCAGCTGAGGGTAATGAGAGGCAGCTGCGATCCCACAGCTGCGTCTCATTAACCTCTTTAATGCCGCGATCTATAGTGATTGCGGAGTTTAATGCTGCGTTTACACGTAACGATAATTGGCCCGATCGTACGATTAACGATGTCGGAGTAACGTTTTTTTTTTTCATAACAAGCAGCGTTTAGACGGTACTATATATCGTACGGAAAATTCGTTGTGCGATCGTTTTGCGAACGCTTAAGCCTATCTCACACATTGGTTAAATCGGCGAACGACTGTTCACACGGAACGATTTGCTAATTTTTTGCGAACGACAAACAACGATTTGATAACATGTTGAAAGATCAAAATACACGATGTATCGTTTGTCGTATGATCGTTCGCTGCGTTTACACGTACGATTATCGTTCGAATTCGATCGTTATCGCGCAAATTTGTACGATAATCGTTACGTGTAAACGCACCATAAGATACTCAGTGACAGAACATGCATCTGTCACTGAGTGATCAGGACCCGATCGCATGTACCGACAGGCGGGGGGTAAGCCTTCTTACCTCCGTCCTGTTTAATCTGCGATTTATGAATAGAGTCTGCTCTCAGGCAGACTCTATGCATAGATCGCCGATAACACTGATCTATGCTATGATACGGCATAGCATAGATCAGTACATGCAATCTAATGATTGCATGTTTACTGTAAAAAAAAGTGTAAAAGAAAAAAATTAGCATAGCAAAAAAAAGTTCTTAAGAGTATTTTAAAAAACCCTTATACCCCCCCCCCCCAATAAAAGTTTAATATACCTCCTTGCCATTATAAAAATATATATATATTTTTTTTTTATAAAATAAGCATATTATCGGAATTGTCCAATCTATTAAAATAACATTACAGTGAATGGCGTAACCGGAAAAACAAACAAACAAAAAAAAAAACACACACACCAGGATTGCTGATTTTTTAAAATTATATAGCAGAAAAAAAATTATAAAAAGCGATCAAAATTTTCTGTTACACCAATATGACATTAAAGGGGTTGTCCAGCAAAAATCTTTTTCTTTCAAATCAACTGGTGTGAGAAAGTTATATAGATTTGTAATTTACTTCTATAAAAATGTCCTAAATGTCCTGCAGGAAATGTTTCAGTCTGACACAGTACTCTCTGCTGACATCTCTGGCCGAGACAGGAACTGTCCAGAGCAGAGGAGGTTTTCTATGGGAATTCATAGAAAACCGACAGAGTTCTGGTCTCGGCCAGAGATGTCAGCAGAGAGCACTGTGTCAGACTGAAAATAAAACATTTCCTGCATGACATCCAGCAGCTGATAAGTATGGGAAGACTTGAGATTTTTTAATAGAAGAAAATTACAAATCTTTATAATTTTCTGATATCAGTTGATTTGAAAGAAAAAGATTTTCACTGGGCAACCCCTTTAATAAAATCTAGAGATCATGGCGTAAAAATGACACCCTGTAGGTGGAAAAATTAAAGCGCTATGGTTCTTAGAAGGCGAGGAGGAACATTGCATTAATTTGACCCAGAGTTTTGTGCATTAAAGGGGTTAAGCATTTTATTATGGGTTTTCTATCAGCCACTTCTAATATGGTGGGATGGTCGTGTTTTTAAAGAAACCCTCCAGATTTACTAAGGGCAATGGGAAACATTAGTGAATTTGACACAAAAAATCCTGACACAACCAAAAACATAACACCTTAAAATTTACAGATTTTTAGTAAATGAGGTCCAAGTGTTTAACCCCTTAGTGACAGCCGTGCTGCCTTTTCATGGCGGCCACTAATGGGCTTTATTCCGATGTTTACGCTTTTTAACGGCGGACGCATCGGAATAAATTGCCGCCCGGCGGCGGCTGAGCGGGGAATCAGCTGTCAGTGTGACAAACGACCCCCCCCCCCCCCCCGAAACTGCCCAGAGTGTGCCATGACAGCGGCACCTAATGGGTCCCGGTGGGTCCCGGTCGGCGCTGTGGGTCACTTACGTGATCGCGATGTCCCGCAGCGGCGCATGGTCCTCCGATGTCTCCATGGTGATTCCGGGGTCCTAATGAAGGCCCCTGGGGTCACCATAGAGATGCCTCATGCTGACAGGGGTAGCCGTGCAGTACATTGCAGTACATTAGGTATTGCAGTGTATTGTATCAGTGATCTAAGTATTTTACACTAGTGTACAGTAATGTACACTAGTGTAAAAGTAAAAAAAAAAGTGAAAAAAATGTGCACCAAACACAAAACAGCCCCCCCAATAATAAAAATGCATTACATTCCCCATACACAATAAAACTTTACATACAAGTGATAAAAAACACAAATCCTATACATATTTGGTATCGTTACGTCTGTAACGACCTAATCTTTAAAAATATTTCAATAATTATATCCCACAACACATGCTGTAAAAAAATAAATTAAAAAACAGCATCAGTATAGCTGTATTTTAACAATCCACTTTAGAAAATACGTCATAAAAGAGACCAAAAAGTCATATACATATAAAACTTGGTATCAATAGAAACTACAGATCTTTCCGCAAAAAATAAGCCCAAAACCAGCTCTGTCGCACAAAAGATAAGAACGCTATGGATCTTGCAATATGGTGACGGTTTTTGTGGGTTTTTGCTAGGAAGATAGTTTCTATTGCGCCAAAATGGTAATAGTTAAAAAAACCTACACAAATGTGGTATCGCCGTAACCGTAGTGACCCAGATAATACATGTATTATGCTATTAGTGACCGCCGATACGGATTTTTACGGCTATCACTAATGGGCTCTATTCTTCTGCCATCAGCTCTTTATGGCGATGGCACAGAGTAGTGCAGCAGCGTCGGTAATGCCCGCAGCCCCCTCCTCTCAGCTATCGGAGGTAGCTGAGGGGTTGGGGCAAAATGTGGGCTCAGTCCTGGCCAGTCCCCTCACCGGCGGTTGCCGTTATTACCAGTATAACGGCGGCCACTGATAACGGGCATGAATGCTTTCATCTCTTCTCACTGTGAATACACGGTGAGAGGAGATGAAAACATGTCCCCCCCTGTCCCCAGGATGAACCCTAGTGACCTGGTCACTGACCCTCCCCTCCCTGGGTGGCTATCTGATCCAAGATGGCCGCCACCATCACTGTGAACAGACTCTGTTCACAGTGATGGATTCCTAAAAATGATCAAAGCTCGATTCTCTCCACCACCGTAGGTCGCAAAGAGCATGGGGCAATGATCTGGACCGACCGGTGTGGTCCCAGTACAAGCGATCAGCGGTATATACTATATCAGTGTAGCACAGCAAACAAAGCAGAGGTGTGATGTGACCTTTCGGCGATCACCACTGCCTCTTTTGAGCATGCTTGAAAAAGGCGGTGGAGATCGCCAAAAGGTCGTATCATACCTCTGCTTTGTTTTCTGTAATGCACTGATGTTTTTTACGTGGGATAAAATAAAACAATTTAATTTTTTCACAGACGTGCTGTGGGAAATTTGTATATCTAGCTGAATTGGATCCTTGGTTAGGAATGTTCCAGCTGGCACTCGGACTCGGTCTTGATAGTGCTGCCTATATTCTATTTGACTATCTATCTACTGTATTTATCTATCTATCTATCTATCTATCTATCTATCTATCTATCTGGAATAACATATGTTACGATTTTATACAATGGTATTCTTTTTTATTCCCCCCCCCCCCCCCTAGATTTTAGGAAAAGTCAGTTTTCAAGAACCCACCGGAGAAAAGATTTTCTTTACTAAGATGGGAGAAATGGCCTCAGAGCTTGATATCCAAAGTTATGAACCAATGCCTGGGGAAAATTACGTCCTAAGAAAGTTTGGCAGATTCACAGCAACTTCTCAAATCAGACCAAGGCTCCAATTATTTAAAACTCCCCAATACTGGAAATATGTTCAGGTGGGTTTTCTTTTGCTCCTATGGCAACTCTTTTTCTTTGATCTATTAATTAATTGTGATACTACATGTTGCCCCCCCCCCCTCTATATAGCAGGTAAAAAAAAAATCACTTTAAGTAATCCAATAAAAAAATAATTTGTACCCAAAAATACTATTAGATGGTGTAAGAGAGGCATGGTTTGGGAGCACAGATATCTGCCACTGAAGTGGTTAAACTGTGTCTGGTAAGCCCTGGGTGTGTCTCTGGTAACCAAGGGGTTAACCCAGACACAGGTAAAGCAGGATTGATAGCCTGGTTGTCTGTGTTGGCCATAGCTAACATAGACAGATTGTAAAAATACGTACTGGGACCTGTTTTTTCTGGAGTGAGTGAGGTTGGCAGTGGGACGCTCACTCCACCCGGGCTTCGGTCCTGGGCTTCCATAGCCCACAGCTGGGGGTCATCAGGGCCTTAAAAAGAAGCTCACTGCAGTGCTGAGGGTGGCCATACCTGGAGAACTGTCTGGAGTCTGCTGGAATACTGAAGGCATTGCATGGGCCACACCATACTTTGTTATTTGTTCCATGGGCTGGATAGCTGGTCCCACGTATAGTCAGGGATTGGTTATGTACTAGTAAGTGCTCAGCCGAGCAGGGTTTATTTGTGTTTAAGCCTTTGTTAAGGTTTGCTTTGTGTGTTGACGCTAAGTGTGAAATAAAAACACTTAAATTGGACGTTACCCTGTCTGTGTCCCTGCTTACTGCACTGCTACCTAGGATCGACCAGAGCTATTCCCCACAATGGTTATTTTATTTTGCCATCTTACATACAAAATGTGGTACATTAAAGGGGTTGTCCCGTCATAACTGATAAAAAATACTGCTAGGGGGAAACATAACAATCTTGTATACTTACCTGTCTAACTCTGCCTCGTGGTCTGTCACTTTCCTCTCCCTCAAAGCTTTAATGATGTGACATGTAGACAGAAAAAAAACGTTATCTTCTCGCCCTATGACAACACCCATGGAGAGCATCCACCACCTTCTCGCCAGACAGGAAAAGTCACCAGGAATTTTTCCATAAGTAGGTCGGACTTCCCATTATCCCCAGTTCAGTTTCCTGTCTGGTGAGCAGGAGATGGTGGTGCTGGAGCCCCCCCTAGGGTAACCTAGAGCCCCCCCTAGGTTTAGAGCTGAGGATCCCCAATGGTCGTTGTTTACCTTATGTCCGGGTGAATCCTGCCAGCGTAAGTCCTTTCAGATGGAGGCCGCATGGTAGTTTGCTGGCCCGACTCCCCCAGCCGCTCCGGTCAGTTCCCCCTTTGTCTCCTCCTGGTGTTTGCCGAAACGGTGGCCGGTCTCTTGGGAGGTCGGGCCGCATTTCCATTATCGGCGGCGTAGTTGCACACATCCACATTCTGTCCCATCACAACGAAAATGTTGGCTTACACAATGTATAGAGATCTTTGCTGTCTGTGCCTTATAGTCATAAATTAAGATCGTATGAGACATATGAGAGATGGGAAGTGTCCATTGAGGGGATGTGAAGGCGGTAGATAAGTGCCTGTTGTCAGAAAACAGTACAGTTGTTTCCCTGATGCATTGTCGTCATTGCCATTCAAGACATTGACCCAGTAGGACATGAAAACATGTACCAACCATGACCTTATCAATGTATCAATGGTGGTGTAAAACCTGCTATACGAATACAATTTTAAAGTGTAACCCACATTTGCCCTGTGATAGTACAATAAAGAGCTATCTTTGCTTGAGAATTAATGTATGATAGGTATTCTCTAGTGAGTCACATTTGTTTCCTAAATTCAGCGGCGATCCACCACCTGCAAGTTGGCCAAGTAAGATTTAAATGAATGCCAGGGTAAGTACTGTTGTTTCCTGCCTAAACCTTTAACTTTGAAGGTTTAATTTGTACTTATTTGTATTAAAGGGGAAAAGTTTTTGAGGAAGAAGGAAGGAAAGAACTGTAATTATTGGGAAAAGTGGGCATGAGAGAACCGAACAGAGATTTGTTACCAACTTTGCAAATAGTTCATTATACAACCAATTTTTTGTAAAGTTTGAAATGAGTTTGCGAAGATGGTGGGCACATATTTTAGTACACATACAAAAAAGCCTATACTTACCTGTCTACCATCCTGCAATGTCCTTCTGTGGGTCCCTGGTGTCCTGCACTGATTGCAGCTGCCTCGATCCTGCACAGCCAATCACTGAGACGGGACAGCACCACGGCCGGTAATTGGCTGGGCAGGCTGTTCTCTTGTCTCAGTCAGGAAGTGGAGGCAGTTGCGATCAGCTGCAGAAACTGGAGGAGCACAGACAGGTAATTATTGATGAATAAACTTGCTGAACCACACTAAAACGGAAGCGTTTGCTGATTGTTTGTATTTTAGAAATAATTGCTTTTTTTTGTAATTTAATTTTCTTTCAGGCCCCTGTATCAAAGTGCTCTGCAGACTGTCCTCAAGGATACAGAAGAATCTTTAACAATAGTATACATATGTGTTGCTTTGACTGTATTCAGTGTCCAGAGGAAGAAATCTCAAATGATACAGGTAAAAAATTCCTTTAAAATTTTACTTTATTTCTTTTGCATGTTAGAAGCCCTATTACATTTCAAGCACTAAATTAGCACTTAAAGGAATATTTCAGGCAAATTTACTGATCAACTATCCTAGTACAGCTCATTAGTAACTAATTGGAGGGGTGCTGAATGAACAGTTTTCCTTATTCATTGTGTAGTGTTGACGATGTGAAACTTCAGTTCAGCTCTTATTCGCTTTAATGGGAGCTGTGCTGCAGTTACTTATCGCAACTGCTACACAATGGAGACAAACTTTGTTTACTATGTAGTGCAGCGCCGAAAAGCTGATTGGAATGGGTGTCGTCATCATGCCAATCAGTTACTGTTGAGCTTTCCTAAGATAGCTCATCTGTAAATGTTGCTACACCTTTAGGCCGGTTTCACACTATGTGTGACAGCGGCGGTTCCAGTGAATAGCCGCCATACAAAACTGACATGTCAGTTTTTTGTGCGGCCGCAAGGAATCCCGGCCAAAGTGTTGCAACAGCCATTAATAAATGAAAAAAATATGTTGTGTGAACCTAGCCGTAAGCTTGAAAGGTTATTGTCAGGGACAGGGAGGCTGGGACAAGACAAGACAGTGGGCCCTAGGTCTAAACCCACCCACTGTCCCTATCTACTTGCCTCAGTTGGCCGCGGGCAGCCGCGGACAACCACAAAGACGTTCCCTATACTGAGTATGTGAAACACAGAACAATAAAAACGGACAAACACAATAAAGAATAATCAAATAAGCCAAGTCAGAACCAAATGGGTAACACAATACAAAATCAACAAACAGTTGGTTAGTCAAAGGTCAGGCGGGAGGTCAGATGACAAGTCAAGCAAGGCAGAGGGATTAGGAACGGCGATCTCTGGAATAGACAGGGGAGCTGGGATCAGGGAATACACCTTAATAGCCAGCGATCAGGGGATCAGGGAATACTTCTTAATATCCAGCGATCAGGGGATCAGGGAATACTTCTTAATATCCAGCAATCAGGAACTGACTGCTGGCTCTTTTAATATAGGTTTAAGAGCTCGGACCAGAACATCATTGGTCCAGACTTTAGACTGAGTCCTGACCACAAACAGCTGAAGTACTGCATAGCGAGTGGCAGTGACATCTGACACTCACTCTGGGTGCTAAACACCACCCAGCTTAGCGAACGGAGCCTGCGGCATCCCTGGTTATTAGGGGTGCCATTGGGTATCCGTGATGTCACACTGGAGGGTGTCAGGAGCGAGGCACGGAGTCTGAGAGCGGTGCTGGACCCCTGTCAGGTAATTTCCTGACAGTTATATAAGAAAGGATGCAGCAATAACACTTATGAGAAATGCGAAGATGGCTCAAGACTACTGCTTGCTGTTACAAAATTTCCTTCCACATTTTTGAAGTAAACGGAAGTTGTGGAGCTATTGGTAGGAATGAGCCAACTCAAACTGCCAAGTTTGAGTTCATGCATGAACCCACATGTTCATGCACATGAACCAATACAGGAACAGTAACGCGTCTTTCTGAGTATCTGTTTGTTGTTCTGCAATAAAGTTAGTCGAAAGGCCGAGCCATCAGCAAGATTGTGTGTATCCCAGTTTCCCTGGAATGGTAAGGTGGGAAATGTGACTGGGGCATATAATAACGTTAATAGGGCATTTCAGGGCATAATAATGGGGGTCATCTGCCCTAAAGGAACTGGGGGCTTAGAATGTCAGTAGAACATAAGGAGGGATTGAAAAACCTCCACAGATTCAGACACTAGGGAAAGGTTAGTGGGATTGTTTGGTCTAAAGAATAGCCCACAAAAAAGAGTTCTTGGTTAAACTGTTCTCTTATTGTTAATAGCTAGAGGCTGGTTAAATTGTTTGGTCCACTGTATAGCTGGAAAAAAGATTCTTCTTTAAATAGAACCACAATTGGTTACAAAATACCAGTGACAAAGATCAAGTACAATTCCATACATAAAACCATTATACTGACCATATTCAGTATACAGGGAACAAGTATAATACCATACATAATATACTATATCCAGTACACTGAGGCCAACTTCATATGAAGGCCCAATGATAACATATTACCACCACATAATACACATAATAACTACATGTTACCATTATAGTCTTACGAAATAAAGGTATTATTACCAACAGCCCTATACAAGGAGCAAATAATCTCACCATGCCATGACCACATATTAAATGGGAAGTCCCATGAAAATAAAAATAAAAAAGGCAGGAGGATGCAGGAACTTAATGATCTATACTTACGCATCCTCGTGCTTCCGCAGCACTGCTTATGGCCCCAAGTTGTCATTTTCAGTTGGAATCCATTTATGTCACATTGTTCTGCCCCAGTAACTGGTTGGCTGAGTGGGCAATCGCTCAGCAGGGTGCATGATGTTGCAACTGGAGGAGCTGCTGGACACTTGCAGTTGTCAACTGGACCCGGGAGTGGCGCTATGGGGCACAAGGATAGGTAAGTTTACTGTGTTATGACACTTCTGCCTTTCTGCTTTTTTGTATTTTGTGGGACTTCTCCTTTAACACCCCCTAATGACTAATACCATCATACTGTACAGTCATGGCCAAAAGTTTTGAGAATGACACAAATATTATATTTTCACATGATCTGCTGCCTTCTGGTTTTTATGTGTGTTTGTCAAATGTTTTTATCACATACAGAAATATAATTGCAATCATATGATGAGTAACAAACGCTTATATTGACAGAATGAGTTAAAGCAGCAAGTTAATATTTGCAGTGTTGACCCCTCTTCTTCAGGACCTCTGCAATTCTCCCTGGCATGCTCTCAATCAACTTCTGGACCAAATCCTGACTGATAGCAGTCCATTCTTGCACAATCAATGCTTGCATTTTGTCAGAATTTGTTGGTTTTTATGTGTCCACCCGTCTCTTGATGGCTGACCACAAGTTCTCAATGGGATTAAGATCTGGCGAGTTTCCAGGCCATGGACCCAAAATCTCTATGTTTTGTTCCCTGAGCCATTTAGTTATCACCTTTGCTTTATGGCAAGGTGCTTCATCATGCTGAAAAAGGCATTGTTGATCGCCAAACTGCTCTTGGACGGTTGGGAGAAGTTTCTCTTGGAGGACATTCTGGTACTATTATTTATTCATGGCTGTGTTTTTAGGCAAGACTGTGAGAGAGCCGATTCCCTTGGCTGAGAAGCAACCCCACACACGAATGGTTTCAGGATGCTTTACAGTTGGCATGAGACAAGACTGGTGGTAGCGCTCACCTCATCTTCTCCGAATAAGCTGTTTTCCAGATGTCCCAAACAACCGGAAAGGGGATTCATCAGAGAAAATAACTTTACCCCAGTCCTCAGCAGTCCACTCCCTGTACCTTTTGCAGAATATCAGTCTGTCCCTGATGTTTTTTCTGGAGAGAAGTGGCTTCTTTGCTGCCCTCCTTGAGACCAGGCCTTGCTCCAAGAGTCTCACAGTGCGTGCAGATGCACTCACACTTGCCTGCTGCCATTCCTGAGCAAGCTCTGCACTGCTGGTAGCCCGATTCCGCAGCCGAAACACTTTTAGGAGACGGTCCTGACGCTTGGTGGTCTTTCTTGGGCACCCTGGAGCCTTTTTGGCAACAATGGAACCTCTCTCCTTGAAGTTCTTCATAATGCAATAGATTCTTGACTTAGGTGCAATCTTTCTAGCTGCGATACTCTTCCCTGTTAGGCCGTTTTTGTGCAGTGCAATGATGACTGCACGTGTTTCTTTAAAGATAACCATGGTTAACAGAAGAGAAATAATGATGCCAAGCACCAGTCTCCTTTTAAAATGTCCAGTTGTGTCATTCTTACTTAATCATGACAGATTGATCTCCAGCCCTGTCCTCATCAACACCCACACCTGTGTTAATGGAGCAATCACTGAAACCATGTTAGCTGGTCCTTTTAAGGCAGGGCTGCAATGATGTTGAAATGTGTTTTGGGGGATAAAGTTCATTTTCTAGGCAAATATTGACTTGCAAGTAATTGCTGTTAAGCTGATCACTCTTTATAACATTCTGGAGTATATGCAAATTGCCATTCTTCCTATTCATTATCTTCCCCACTTGGCGCAGACTATCATAATGACTTCTTCTAGTCACCACTTATCTATGCAGATCTTCCACTTACAGTGTTTGTCAGATGCACATCATAGGCATGCACTTTTATAACACCAACTACCCACCTCTATACAAGCTGCCTATCGGCACTGCCAGTTAATCTTTAGCACTGCACCATTCAATTTTGCAGCCGGAGCGCAATAAAGACTTCAAGTAGGTTCTATGAATCTTTAATGAAAAGAGTCTTCTTACTATTCGCTCTCCCAAAAATATCTGTTTGGTAAAGACTGCTGTAAAGTTTCGAATACAGGATCTTAGGAGCTCAGCCAGAGTGACTCACTAGAGTTTTTGTGGTCTATGTATTTTTAGAGGGTACTATATTATATGTATTTTATTGTATCCTTGTTGTGCACATTTCTATTGTTTGGCTAGCCAGGATTTCTCTTTATCTTGTGGCAAGTTAATGTCTATTGAATATACTCTTTCATTTCTATATGACAATATTTCATAATAATGTTTAGTCCTTGCATTTGCCTTATTTGTTTTCCAGCTAAAGGGACCTGCCAGAAGTGTCCAGAAGATCAATGGCCTAATGACAACAATCAATGTGTATTAAAGCCAATTGAGTTTTTATCTTACATAGGTGACTTTATAACCATTGTCATCTCCAGCATTTCTATATTTTTCTTCATTATTGCCGCTATTATTTTGGGCATCTTTATTCTCTACAGAGCCACCCCAATCGTCAAAGCCAACAACCAAACTCTGAGCTTCTGTCTATTAGCCTCTATTATGCTGAGTTTCCTCTGTGTCTTCTTGTTCATGGGTCGTCCTCTCCATGTAACCTGCATGCTTCGCCAGACTTTATTTGGAATCATCTTCTCAGTGGTTGTTTCTTGTATTCTGGCCAAGGTTATTCTAGTCTACATGGCCTTCAAAGCCACAAAACCCGGATGTACCTGGAGAAACTTCATCAGTGCAAAACTTTCCAGCTCTATAGTTATTATTGCTGCTCTTCTCCAGGTTATCATCAGTACAGTCTGGTTATCTGTTTCCCCTCCATTCCCAGAAGCCAATACTCACATCTACCAAGACAGAATTATCCTTCTCTGTAATGAAGGGTCAATGTTAGCGTTTTATGTCTCCCTGGCTTACATGGGGCTTCTTGCTGCGCTGAGCTTATTTTTTGCTTTTATGTCCAGAAATTTACCAGATAGTTTTAATGAAGCTAAAAACATCACATTCAGCATGCTGGTTGTGTGCAGTGTCTGGGTGGCTTTTATCCCGGCCTATATGAGTGTTACTGGGAAGATTACAGTTCTTGTAGAAATATTTGCTATAATATCTTCAAGTGTTGGCATTTTAGGCTGCATATTCTTCCCGAAATGTTATATTATACTGGTCAGACCAGATTTAAATTGTAAAAGCAATTTGCTCAGATAACACGTTTATCTGACAATAGTTATACTATATAGAATACAAAATGATAGATAAGTGAAGCAAATTTGCAGTGATTCCTTAACATAATTTGCTAACAGGGCAGCCAAGATGGTGGCTGCACATGTTAGCCTATAGTACTGTTTTTTGGGGGGAGCAAGGGATTATTCATAATGCCTTGCTCTCATCCAATCACCTACAAGCTCCATTGTGATGTCAGCAGCTCACCATCACCCCCTAAAAAGGGTGATTTGCTTCCTGGAGGTGGCCATTCGGCTTTATGAAGAGCAGGGAGAGAAGTACAGACAGATAGCGACAGAGGAGGGTGGATTGTGAATAAAGATGAGCGAAGCAGTCAAAAATTTGTTTTGCGAACTTTGTAAATTTTTGGGTAAAACTTGTTAATATTCATGAATCAAATCTTAACAAATTTCAGCCAAACAGCCAAACTATATAACCTACAGTACTGCAGTTATTACAGAATAAAAAATTTGTTAAAACATGTGGTTGTAAAAGTGTCAAACAGCCAGTCAATCATCCACTTTTTGCAATGGAAGCAGTGGACATTGGCGTGACAGCGGCAGGAAATAGAAAATCTTTCTATTAAAACATTTCACACGTTCCAACCCTCAGTTAGGAACATTTTTCTCTCATCTTGTGTTGCAATAAATTGTCCTCTGTAAGGATGTTCAAATATCTAAAGAAGTCTGTCCCTTTTCAGGCTTTGGCCAGTGGCAGCGGGAGAGGTAGCAGTCAAGGGGGTGGAAGTAGCGGAACATAGGGTCATGGTAGCGGCCATCCTAACAGGATTTAATGAAGGTTGCAGCTCCCATTAAGGTCCAGTGGTCAGGTAAGTAATAGCCAGGCTGTTATTGTGGAATCCATCCTTCAAAGTTCCAGCTCCACAGCAGTCAGTAGTAAATCCCAGAGCCAGCAATCATGGGAAGGGTCCGGACTGTGCTAAGTTTGTCCAAAGATTTCTGGCTGATGGTTCCCCAAACAATGATTACTGTCAAGACACGATAAGAGACGTGGCCGGGGAAACTCCCCCTGGACTCTTGGCCACTGTACTCAGAGGACCTTTTTGCAGAGTGGGAGGACAGTCAGCATCTGGAAGGCAGCAATGTAATTCCAGGGGTTTTTAGGCCCTCAAGTAGTCAAGAGAGCCAGGCAGGGGCATCTTCTTTCTAATAAACATGATGGAAATACATGTGACTAAAGAAAGACAGGAATCCCCAACTAGGATGATAATGTTGCAGACCCCACAGGGAATCTGGTAGCACAGGCGTCATCATCTTCATCAGGGCACAAAGATTTGTTTGTTCCATCAAGCCAGCATCAGGTCTTAAAAAATACTTTTATTTCCAGAGCCAAAAGGATACAGCAAGGTGTACACCATCAGCTAGTTGGCATTCATGAAAGCCCAGGATATAGCAAGGGGTTCAACTATAGATATCTGTGTGGCATTCAGGAAGTCTCAGGCACTATACGGGTACCCCAAGACAGGAGCAGCACCCAACAGCAGTCAAACAGTCCAACTGCTTAACAGACAGTTTTTCCATCTTGGTGGCAGCAAAGAGCATGATACTATAAGCTCCATCTATGATCACAAAGTGGGTTGGGTTTGGGTACAAACCTTGGTAATGTACAACTTCTATGCGGCAGCATATGGAACAACACTACACTGCCACCCCCACACCACTTCAACAGCTACCATTGTGCAGCCCCATCTCTGCAAGTCAGGATTATGCAGCCTTGTTTGGACGTCATAGTTTCTTCACATCTACCTCTGCCTCCCCCATCTCTACCAGGGGGAAAACACTGCCATTGCTGAGCCATGAGTCACTGTCTGAAGCCATGACAAGAAGACCACAGTATGCTAGCACCCACCCTACATGGCAAAGATAAACAATGGACAAGTGGCTAAGGTGATTGTCCTGTAGTTGTTAATTTTATATAAAATTATATTATAACAACTTGTTATATAATAATTTTACATTAAAAACAAAAATAAACAAAATAAAACTACTGTGTCTAAACTTAAAAATATAAAAAATAAGTAAAGATGAATGAATAATGAAACACACCATAAAATAAGGGTAAAACTGGTACATCCTCACACTAATTCTTTCCCAATAACAACCTATACAATCTATAATATATCCCCCAAAACTCCTACTAACCATAACATATTAATGAACTATATACCCTACTAAATACAACACACTACTATATCCTATATACTATAAAAGGGATAGGCATACAGCATGAGCCAGTAGACATTGGCAAAGGGCAAGACACTCCGAGCATACCCCAAGGCAGCGGTGGTGTTAAATACGATGTGTTTTACAATGAACAATATCTTGGTATAATATAATGTAAGTCATATATACTGCTGACCTCACCATAATAGCACAACACTATTCACTGTATAAGGTAATTGTAATACTGACATAATATCATATTCTATACTAAGGGGACGTGTATACGTTGGAAACAGATACATAAGCACTATTCCCGATTCCATGACAAATGTAGGGTGGTGATGCCAGTACACAGCACGATAACTATACATCCATAACTGGAAGCAGGTTATGCTGATGAATAGAGAAAGAGTTCTATATTTGTTATGGTCATATATGTACAGACACACACACTCAATTATAATAAACGCACCCACACATGACATTGACAGGGAGTCATGAACCCTATATAAATGGTAGTCACCAAGATGGAGGTTGGGTTGGATCAGGGCTGTGAGCCCTATGTCACAAGAAGGATCCAGAGCCTTCAAGGAGAAGGTTATGTCACATGAGGAATCCATGATGGAAGAGTGAAGGAAGGAAGGTCATCCAGGATGCTTGAGTGAAGCAACAGCTGCCTGAAGCTCGTGACGATTTGTAAGACAAACCCTTCACTTCAAAGGACTCTGATATGAACTATGGACACTAGACACTAAGGGCTGTAAGACGTTTTTCTGATATTCATTTCTATTCAATTCTGTAATTTCACTACTTTTAAAGAAGAAGCAATAAATCTCCATTTTATAAAGAAACCTCTCTGATGTCATCCTACTGCGGCGAGCCATAAACTACAGGTGCCAACGCCATTTTCTACAGGTGGCAATACACAAGAGGCTAGCAGTGCGCCTGCTCTGACGAACCACTCACTGAGACCAGTAGTTGCAGCTACCATTGCGCAGCCCAATCTCTGTTGGGCCATGTTCACATGGCGTATGAGACGGGCCGTTTCGTGACCCGGCCGGGTCACGGTGCAGCCAGTCTCTGAAAACATAATCCTGGCCGGTACTGCAGTACCGGCCGGATGATCTTTCTAGCCGCAGTGTTCTGATGCCGGAGCATCAGCGTGCACCAGCATCAGAACTCCTCACAGCACACAATGAAGAAAGCGGCCAGCGCTTAATTGTCTGAACAGACAGAGCTTTCTGCGGCCACAATTCACTGAGATGTCAGTTGTTTGCGGTGCCGTATGGGATCCCGGCCGGAGCGTATTCTGTGTGTATATGCTCCGGCCGGGATCCCATAGAAGAGCATGGAGCGTTCCTAGGCGTACAAAGTACGGCCATTGTTGCCGATTGCAACAATGGCCGCACTTTTACGCTGTGTGAACATAGCCATAGCTGAACAAGTCAGTATTATGCAGCCTCGGTTGGAAGTATTATTAATCGAACTGTTCAAGAAAAGTTAAGTTCGAGTCGAAAATCTCAATTTTTTTTTTTAGAACCTCGAACTGAACTGAACATTTTACTGTTCATTCGAGTTAGCGTTTGAGTTCGGGTAAGTGTTTGAGCTTCTTTTTTGTCAGCCAATCAGTGCAGAGCAGAAACATTATTGCTGAGGTGTAGGGGTCTCATTGGCTGCTAAAATCACATGATCACGTCACATACAAGTCACTGTGTCGCGTTCTGGGTAGAATATTCCCCTCATTCATTAATCACAGTGCTGCGTTCTGGGCGCCATTGTCTCCTCACTCACTCACTCACTCACTCACTGTGCTGTACAGACGGCTATCATAGTGTATCATCTGACTGCATGCAGCCATTTTGAGTAGTCCCCATGCAGCTTTCTGGATGCCATTGCCTCCTCACTCACTTTTCTGTACAGACAGCTATAGGTAGTAAGATTAGTGAGATTACAGAGATAGGCATTGAGATTAGAGAGATTAATGGGGTGTTCATCATAGTTCCACTAGCATATTTGCAGCAAGCATTTCCCTGTCCATAGACACCATTGCAGCCACAGCAATAATTAGCTTTGGGATTGCAGGCTGCATATTGGATTTGGCAATTTATACATAGTGCCTAAAAGTGTATTGTGGTCTGCTCACATCTGTTATACATTAACTAAACATACATTTCATTTGTGTATGTGCATTTCTTGAGTTATTACAGTTCTATTCCTTTAGGCTGGGTTCACACTATGTATATTTGAGGCTGTATTTGTGAGGCTGTATAGCAACCAAAACCAGGAGTGGATTGAAAACACAGAAAGGCTCTGTTCACATAATGTTGTAATTGAGTGGATGGCCATCATTTAATGGCAAATATTTGCTGTTATTTTAAAACAACGGCTGTGGTATTGAAATAATGGCCGTTATTTACTGTTATATGGCGGCCATCCACTCAATTTCAACATTGTGTGAACAGATCCTTTCTGTGTTTTCAATCCACTCCTGGTTTTGGTTGCTATGAGGACCTGACATGAGGACCAAATACAGCCTCAAATATACATAGTGTGAACCCAGCCCCCAGCTGCAAAAGGTCCCCTGTCAGGAAAAATATTAAATAGTAGGCATCTGTTAAACGGTGATTAAACGTACATCTGCTTTGTGTTTGTGCATTTTTTTTTTTCATCAAAATTTTTTATTGAAATTTTCAAAATTAACAAGTGACATTCAAGCCGACAGAACCATTGGCATAACAGAATCAACACAACAACAGAAAAGCAAAGAAAAGTAGAACATTTTACAGTCTCATAGATTTACAGATAATAACATGGGCTAGGGACGGCCAATCTTATAAAATTATGATTATACCGGAATACCATGGCACATTCCTAATTGATAGGTGCTTGATAGGTGCCAAGTAAATGCAGATCTCCTATTACCGGTAGGCTTCAGTCAGTAAGGTGTATCAAATGCAGTGTGGTGGTCGTGCTCACCACTTGTCCCACAACCTGTCAAATTTCTGTACATAATTAGATCTAATGGCAATGGAGTATTCCATGCTATAATTATATTGGACTGTGGCCTGTATCTCTGCCAAAGAAGGGATATCAGGAGACTTCCATTTCTTAGCTATACAATTTCTAGTTGCCATAGGAACATGCACTAACACTGCAACGTCCTGAGGAGGCACATTATTAATATCTAATGAAATCAGGGTTAGGCCCGGACCCCATCTCAAGGTGTAACCAAGAATTTTCTCCAGAAATTTGTGGATAATTGTCCAGAACAGGACAAGGGCACTCCCACCAAATATGCATTAAATTTCCCATGCTCCCACCACACCTCCAGCAAGTTGGCGAGACTGTGCGGAAAATCTAAGCAAGCCTATATACCATCTGTATAGTTATTTGTGGGAGGATTCTAAGTGCCCTATACAGTGGGAAAGTTTCATGGGAAGGCTGAACAAAGTCTTATATTGCTGTCATGTATAAGTTCTCTGTAAGTTTGTTTCTCATTTACGTACAAACCATGGATCAATGTGTTGTGAGGAATACATCTTATAAGCCAGAGATAGACCCCTGAACTTCTGTTCATCTTCCTTTTAAAAATAATTCAAATTTTGTTATTTCCATCTGATTAAACTACACTTTAGAGGCAGTGACGCAGCTGAAGAAATTTATAAAATTCTTTGTGGGATAGGCCAAATGTAGTCACTAAATCAGAGAAAGGCTTCAGTTGAAGACCATCATGTAAGTCTCCCAGAGTAGTCAAGCCTTTCGCTATCCATGACCCATAATCAGAGTCTGGGATGAGTTGGTGTAGGACTTCCAAAGGGATCGTCTGTTAACGTGTGGGAACTATGGCTGATTTAACAAGATCCTTATTGAATACTTTAACACTAGCTGATGTTGGTGACAACTGTAAATGTCGGCCTGGGGACAATCTGGAGTACCACAGCAGGGTAGGTAGGTCATGAAAAGATGAGGTAGCTTCCTCTATGGCAACCCAAGGTCTTTCAGTATCCTTTATCCACCAATATTTGAGCTGATCTAATAAGGGGGCGTAATAATACCCCGCAATATTAGGTCAGCCCAATCCTCCATGTTGTGTTGGTAAACATAACATTTTCCCTGACACTCTAGCCCTTTGGCCAGCCCACACATTCCTATTTATAGCGGATTGGATGCGGTTTAGTAGCTGCGGTGATAAACAAACTGGTAAGTTACTAAAGTAAAACAACACTTTTGGAAAGAGGAGTATTTTGGAAGTAGAGATATGTCCCACCCAGTACACCGGAAGCTTGGAAAATCGGGTTATATCCTTATTATGGGTGGTCAATAGTGTGGTGAAGTTTGCTAATGCTAATTTTTTAATAGGGGATGTTAAAATTACACCTAGATATGGAATTTCCCCCTGAACCCATTGAAGTGTACGTGCATTTCTTGAGTTATGACAGCTGTATTCTTATCAGCTGACATACGTTCTTTGTCCGTCATAAAAAAATACAGAATACTTCACATCTGTTATACTCAGTAATTAATTGTACATCTGATTTGTGTACGTAGATTTATCGAGAGTGGGTAGATGTGTTGCATTTTTTTTTAAGTCCTATAAAGTTCTCCAATATGCAAGGTCTATATGCACACTTCACTCTTAAAACACAACCAAAAAAATATGATAGGAGCTGGAGCCTATACAAATGACCCGGTGACCCGGTTACATAATTTACGGTTTCGCCGGGGATACACAGGACGGCTTTTAATTACAAGCCTATATAAAGGATATAAAAGAGAGAGCAATGCGCGAAACACACGTTGGGTGAGTGGTGCCGTGGTTACATGTGCTAGGGACACACTAGGCGGTAATGTATATTGATTCCTGATGTGATCCATTTACTCTTATCAACTGTGAGTTATATTACTTGTCCTATATATGCCCAGTGCCCAGTACACATGTATGTAAATGACCTATTGATTTGTATTTATTTTCATGTTCATCGTTATAGTAATTCACTCCTATCCACCCTGTTGGGGATTTGTATAGGCTCCTGCTCCCATTATATGTACAGTATTTTATAATTGTTGATTTTTAAAAAATATTTATTAAAGAACAATAATTTTCTTGCATTTGGTCTTGCATCTATCTGTTGGATGGGGGGGGGGGATTCTTTTTAACATCTTTTCCCTCATACCAATTTTGGTTTTGATTTTTTTTTTATCTTCTATCTAAGATTTCATATCTATCTTGTTAACATGGTGAGAACCAGAGGTGGTAGGTGAGCAATATCAAATGTAGAAAGGGGAGATGTAGAGAGGTAGTGCACAAGGTAGTACTTCCGCCATGTTCTGGCCCTGGCATGTCCCCAGTATCAGATGCCTAGCAGGCATTTCTTTGCCCTGGCCCAGCACGTTCTAGAAAATATCTCAATCCTGTTGGCTGCATCTGTTTCCACCAAGGTCCATCTGACTACAGACACATGGACCAGTAAGCACGGTCAAGGTCGTTACATATCCCTGACTGCTCACTGGGTGACTTTGGTGACTGACACTGACTCTGGTGCCTCTGGGTCTCTGTCTACAGTCTCTAAAACTGCTGGGATGGTGCACAGCCAGGATCCTCAACCTCGACAGGTAGCATCACGTGCTAATAGAAACCAGGCCGTTCTCAAATTATTTTGTCTTGGAAACCGTCAACACACAAGTCAAGAGTAGAGATGAGCGAACCGGTTTGGCCGAGTCCGATTGGATTCGGATTTTTGGAAATCCGCTCTGATTTTTTTTTCTTGCTTTCTAAAATGGCAGCCGCCATTCTAGAAAGCAGGAAGTGTTCCGGGCGGGAAAAGCTCTTTCCAATGATGCCCGGAACAAATCCAATCAGCAGGGATGTTGCACTAGCCCACCCCCTGTGTGAGGTTGGTATTGCTTTAAGAGGAGCGGTCACATGACCGCACCACGCAGTGTGTAGAGAGCGTGAGAGAGGAAGCATACTGTTAGCAGTGCACAGAGCTCGTCATTGACAAAAAGCTGCTGCTGCTGCTGCTGTTGTGTACTACAGACTACTGAGAAGATATTGTGGGAAAGGAAAGATTAGGAAAGCGGAGAGGAGAAACATCTAGTTATTGAAAGAGAAATATAGAGAGAGCGAAAGAAAGATAGATTTTGGCATAGGACAGCAAAGGGTGCACGGAACAAAAATAGAGAGACAAAAATACCCAGTGCAGGTGTATAGCAGAATATCTTAAAAAAAAGGGATATATATATATATATATATATATATATATATATATACAATTTCTATACTTGGACCCTTCTGACAGTGTGTATATCACATCCGTCTTATCCTGAGAGACAAACATACCTGGTGCAGGTGTACAGTATATCATAAAAGTCTTAAAAAAACTTGTCCTATATATTACAAGTCATATATATATATATATATACACTGTATGTATGTATGTATATATATGTATATATATATATATATATATATATATATATATATATATACATATATATATATATATATATATATATATATATACACATGTCCTATATATTACAGAAAATACTGTTCTCATCTACCAAGTGTAGCAATCAGAATTTGAATATAAAGTCATGGCACAGGCAGGGCAGAGAGTCTGGCTCAAAGGGCAGAAGAGGACATAGCGCAGGAAGAGGGTCCAGTGGCAGGCCTGAGCTTCCTTTGTCACACCAGGGCCGTGTCCACACGTCTAATTCCATAGTCCTGGAATGGCTGGCTCACACTTTGACGTCCACATAGATGAGTAGTGAGACAGCCAGCCAGGTATCTGTGGGTAGCTCGGACACGACACTGACTTGGCACAGGCACGCAGCAATTCCCCCACGTCCTCCATCTGACATCCTCAGCAACATCCCGCTAACTTTTGACCCGCCGCCTGCAAGGGAACTGTTGGTGTCTGTTGGCGAACTACTCTTTGATGATGATGAGCACATGTAGGAAGAGACAGAGGGCAATCAAGTGCAGGGCATAGCTGTGTCGGAGGAAATATCAGAGCAGGCCCATGTTAGGCCTGGCAGGAGAGCAGTAGGCAGTAGACGAGAGAGAGCCTGATGAGGATCATAGCATCATTCTGGAACAGGATGAGGCTACATCGGATGTTACATGGGATCCACGGCAGGATTTGGCTTATTCGACAGATTCGTCAACCGGGAATCTGTCCGCCAGCAGGCCTGCCACAACTAAAAACAGACAGGCAGCAGTAGTCAACTAACAAGTTGGAAGCGTAGCCAGGACAAGCAGATGACCACTGGGGAAACCTCCTCCACTGCAGGTCTTAGTATCGGCAGCGCCCGCCCATCCTCGCAGCCTGTCGGTACTAGACTATACACCTTGCCTGTGTGGCAGTTTTTTAAAAAGTGCCTGGAGGATACCTATGTGGTCATCTGTCGCCTGTGTGACAGGAGCATTAAAAGAGGCAAGAGTTGTCATCCTGGCACCAGCGCCATGGCTGCCCATATGAAGCGCCACCACCTTTCCACCTGGGAGAAACAGGGTGATAGTGGGTCACAGCAGGGCCATGCAGAGCCTCGGTCAACAAGAGCAGGAAGCAGTAATAGTCAGGGGGGCCTTTCACACAGTCAGACCTCCTCTGTGGAAGGGAGTGTGGCTTCACTCTCTTCTTCGGCTGGTGGCCCCTGTGTTGCTAGCAGTAGGCAGCCTGGCATCAGGGAGTTCCTATACCGGAGGCAGACATATGTACCCAGCAATCCCGCACCAGTCAAGATGAACACCCACCTGGCCAAGTTGCTGGTGCTCCAGGCTCTGCCATTTAAAGTTGTTGACAACTTTAAACGGCAGAGCCTGGAGCAAGGAGGTGTCACGTTGTGCTTCATCTAGCCTGCCTGGGTGAAAGGAGACACACAGGGGAAGAGCTGCACCACCTGCTCGAGACGGAAATCCTCTCATGGCTGACTCCACGCCATCCTAAAATTGGGATGGTGGTGAGTGACAATGGAAGCAACATTCTCTCCGTGCTGCGCCGAGGAGGTATGAGGCACGGCCCGTGTATGGCACATGTTTTAAACTTAATAGTTACACTGTGTAACCATTTCAGCTATTCAATTCGCTCTCACCACATCCTCCTCGACCTGCAGCGGAGGAATGGTCTTCCCAACCATCGTCTCATTTGCGATGTAGCCACGCGGTGGAACTCCACCCTCCACATGCTGGACCGGCTCTATGAGCAGAGGAAGGCCTTGACTGATTTCCTCTTGATGCAGGCGGACATGGTGACTCCCCTGTGTAACATGGAGCTCGGGCAGTGGCAGCTCATGCGTGACACCTGCCGCTTGCTACGACCCTTTGAGGAGGCCACCTTTCTGGTCAGTGGGCAAGACACATGACTAAGCGCCATCATACCCATGCTTCATGTACTGGAGCTGATGCTGATGCGACTCAGTGGCGAGGGGGAAGAAGTCTTGCCACTGTCGCAGCCTGGGTCGCTGGAGGAAGGCTTGGCAGAAGAGGAGGGAGAGGAAGTTGAGGAGGAGGAGGAGGACCTGAACGCACAGGAACTCTTAGGGGAGACGGGTGGAGGAGAAGGAGATGAGCCTTCCTGCCAGACCAGAGGGGGGACAGAAGAGGATATGCAGGGCTATGAGGAGGGTGAGGAGGATGAGTCAGTACCCATTGGCAGTATGCTGTGGAGACGGAGGCGGGGACTCCTTTCCACTCCCTGGTGGAAATGGCTAAGCGCATGTTGATATGCTTTCGGGCTGACCCACGTTTGCAAAGGATTCGTCAACGGGAAAAGTTCTTGCTGGCCACACTACTGGACCCACAGTATTGCAACAAGCTGTGTGAATTCATTCACCCTTTCGCAACGGGAGGAAAAAAATAATTATTATAGAGAGGAGCTGGGTGCACAGTTAGTGGCAGCCTTTGGAACATGGCGCTCTCATTCACGCCATTCCCACCAGGGCCACACCAGCAGCGCTGCCTCCTCCACATCCTCCTCTAGCAGCTTGGCTGAGCCTGATGTCCATGATGCACGCTTTCATGCAGCCACAGGTCGGGGTAACAGGAGCACCCGCACAGCAGCATGACATGGCGGCACACCTCAAACAGCAAGTCCAGGTGTTTTTGGACTCTACGTTGCCACCTAACGTGCCGGAACCAGTGGACTACTGGGTGGGAAAATTAGATGTCTGGCCACAACTTGCTGAATTTGCTTTGGACATACTCTCCTGTCCGGCCAGCAGTGTGTCATCCGAGCGAGTTTTCAGCACAGCAGGTCATATTGTCAGTCCCAGGAGAACCACATTGTCCTGTGATAGTGTGGAACGTCTGACTGTCATCAAAATGAACGCCACATGGATAGATAAGGACTTTGTGACACCTGCTCCTGATACCACAGAGTAGGATTTGGTCCTGTTGTCACAACGATGTAGGACCTTTTCTGCATCTATTATGGCCTATATGTGAGCTAGACCTTACTGGTCATTCCACCATTCCTGCTGCCCTGTTACCTCTCGCCTGTCCATGGACCTCATTATTCTGCTTCTGCTGCTCATGTCACCCTATTACAACTGCTACTCCTGCCCTGGCCTCCATCTTGGCTACTGCTGGGCCTTCACTGGCCTCCATATGGGCTACTGCTGGGCCTTCACTGGCCTCCATATTGGATACTGTTGGGCCTTCACTGGCCTCCATATTGGCTACTGCTGGGCCTTCACTGGTCTCCATCTTGATTACTGCTGTGCCTGCCCTTGCCTCCATGTTGGCTACTGCTGGGCCTTAACTGGCATCCATTTTAACTACTGCTGTGCCTTCACTGGCCTCCAAATTGGCTACTTCTGGGGCTTAACTGGCATCAATGTTAACTACTGCTGCGCCTGCCCTTGCCTCCATGTTTACTACTGCTGCTCCTGTACTGGCCTCCATGTTGGCTACTGCTGTGCCTTAACTGGCATCTATGTTGACTATTCCTGTGCCTGCCCTTCCCTCCATGTTGTCTACTACTGCTACTGTACTGGCCTCCATGTTGGCTACTGCTTTGCCTTAACTGGCATCCATGCTGACTACTGCTGTGCCTTCACTGGCCTCATAATTGGCTACTGCTGGGCCTTAATTGGCATCCATGTTGACTACTGCTGGGCCTTAACTGGCATCCATGTTGACTACGGCTGCTCCTGTACTGGCCTCCATATTGGCTACTGCTGGGCCTTAACTGGCATCGATGTCGACTACTGCTGTGCCTTCACTGGCCTCCATATTGGCTACTGCTGGGCCTTAACTGACATCCATGTTGACTACTGCTATTCCTGCCCTTGCCTCCATGTTGGCTACTGCTGCTCCTGTACTGGCCTCCATGTTGGCTACTGCTGCTCCTGCCTAGCCTTCATGTTAGCTACTGTTGCTCCTGCCTGGCCTCCATGTTGACTACTGTTGCTCCTAACCTTGGCTCCATGTTGGCTACTGCTGGGCCTTAATTGGCATCCATGTTGACTACTGCTGTGCCTGCCCTTGCCTCCATATATTGTAGATATATGATATATCAGGCCGAATCTGGCAGAGATAGCTCACATCCTGCAGTCTGGACCAGATAGAAGTATCCCATCTGAGAGGGTATATAATGCATGAAGGGCCATTGGGTAATCCAGTAGCATGAGACTGTCTTGTCCCAGTGGGAAGAGGCTGTCTTTTATCAAATTGAACCAAGCCTGTCAGAAATGTGCAGTAGCCTGGTGTGAACTGGGCCTGGTGTTTGCTTCTGTGTGCCACACCCTATTGCTTCTGAGCTTCCGGCAATGCAGGCGTTAAGCTGGGAAGCTGCTGACTTCATTCTGCAGCTGTGTTGTCTGTGTGATTGATTGGTTTCTCTGCCTGTCTGCAACTTGGAAGATCAAAGCGCCGGTCCAATCGGAATCCAGCCCGAGCTATTGGTCAGCATAAAACAAAGCTAAATCAGTCTCCCAGCACTGGCTATTTAGGTTCATACCCTGATCCCAGCTCCCCTTGTCTATTCCTGCGACCCTTGTACCTAATCCCTCTGCTTGCTCGACTTTGTTACCTGACCTCTTGCTTGACTTTTTGACTATTCAAATGTTACCTGATTTTGTACTGCACTTCCAGTTTGGTTCTGACCTTGCTTGTTTGACTATCTGCTATTGTGCTTGTTTGCCTGTCTTGTTCTGTGTGCAAGTGTCTAGTAAAGGGAACGTCTTCATGGTTGTCCACTGCGTCTAGGGCCGTTTGAGGCAAGTAAGTAGGGACAGTTGGTGGGTTCAGCATCAGGGCTCACTGTTGTGACTTGTCCCTGCCTTCCCTGTCCTGACAAAGACATGATTTCAAATCTCTCTCACAGAAAATCACCCACAATCTAGCCAATATGCACCCAAAATCCACCCTCCTCTCCTCTCCTCTCTGTCCCTGTATGTCTCTCTAGATATCTAGCTGTCTTAGCTGAAGAAAGTGAATCGGTACAATGTAGTACGAGTTGACTGAGCCCATTTAGGCCTCATTCCTTATTTTTTCCCTGTGATCTGTGCAAAATCATCTGTATATGCATTTGTATCCTTAAAATGTTGACTAGACTGACAGCCAAAATGGTCTTTTGTTCGATGTCACAGTGGAGGTATCCACCACCTCAGTTGTAGTCACGGCCGGAGTGGGAGTAGTAGTAGATTTTGATTTCTGGACTCATGTGGCCACTGTGGAGAAAGAATTTCTCCCAAATAGTTGCGTGGCTGTGATTGGTTTCAAGTGCAGACCCTCTAGTGATGGGAGTAACATAGAGGACAGCCGATGTGGATCCTACTCCCACACTTCTGATGTTTTTGATGAGGGAGGTCTGGAAGGTATCAAACAAGGACGTGTGACAGTTGCCGCCCACCATCCTCGTGGGCCCTTCATAGGGGTGTACTCCACCTCTTCACCTGATTTAAGGTTGTGGAGATAGTCAAGGAGGTAATCCCACTTGACTGCTCCCCAACTCACAAATACGGTCCTTGATGCTGTTTGTCTTTCAGGAAACCATAACCCCTCTGCAGGTCAAACTCCACCACCATTGCCTTTTTTCTTTCAGGAGGAGTTTCACCTGGCACCAGTGCATCCGTCTCTTCACATGTGCATGGAAAACCCCACAGGGTCTGGCTTAGGGAGCTGTACAGATTTGAGCCTTTCCTGTTCCCCAAACAGGCATTGCAAAATGATGCATGCTTCCAGACTAAGGGGCCTCATCATGACAGTGGGAGGCCTCATAGTGGGTTGCATAGATATTAAAGCCGATGCCTCCCCTTGCTACATCAGATTATCCAAACTGGATGACACGGTGCAGCTAGGGGTAGAGGAGCTGGAGGAGAAAACACTTAAGATACGTGTTCTCTCAGGGTTGGGTTTAAGGAGCTGTACAAATTTCAGGCATTTCTAGTCCCAAAACAGCCATTGAAAGATGATGGATGCTTTCGAACTCGGGGTCCTCAAGCATGACAGTGGTCAGCCTCATAGTGGGTACCTCAAATGCTTCAGACAATGCATCCACATCAGGTTGCCCCAACTGGATGACACAGCCCGCTTCGAGTAGAGGAGTTGGAGGAGAGGTTACACACACTTCACTTGAGATGGCTAGAATATTCTCAGGCATGTTGGATGTGGCTTCTGCGGGAGCGCCCTCACAGTGGTGTTCTCTGCTCGCCATGCTGACTGCTTATGATGAGCTCTCTTTTCCGACTAAGGCAGGGCCATGGTTTTTCATTGCGCCTAAAATGGCGGTGCTGAGTGGCAGTTAGTAGAGAAGTTTGGTTTCGGGCGTAATAAACATTTGTTGCTATGAGGAGAGGCAGGTCTTGCTTCTTCCCGTGCTTTGGACAAACCTGCTCCACTATATTAAAGGGCAGTAGTTGTGAACAGGGGGGGGGACTTAGAGCTTCAAGAACACTAATAAAAGTAATAAGGGATAATCCCATGCTCATGCCACTGTCCTAAGACATCTTAAAATGGTTGTAGGGTGCCTTCACATGTACCGGATCCGCAACAGATTTCAGTGCCGATCCAGTGCCATTCATCCCTATGAGAGCACACATTCGCAGCGGGATTGACTTCCCGCTGTCAGTATGTGAGTTAACCCCCCCGCAGCCCGCCGGCAAGAGCATACATTATCTGCTCAGCGCCGCAGCTGCATGTGAGACTTCCGGCTCTGGTCCTTCTTAGCCAATCAGTGCTGTCGTGCACTGATTGGCTGAGCAGGACCTATGGGAGCCGGGAGTTTCACATGCAGCCGCGGTGCAGAGCAGGTAATGTATGCTCTGGCCGGCGGGCTGCAGGGGTTAACTCATATACTCACAGCGGGATGTCAATTCCACTGCGGGTATGTGCTCTCATTGGGATGAATGGCACAGGATCAGCAGCTAATTTCGCAGCTAATTCACAGCATGAAATCCGCTGCGGACCCGGTACGTGTGAAGGCACCCTAAAACACAATTTTTTTCAAGGTTGGTTGAAACTCGGCCAAAATAATTGGTTCGTTAGCAAACCAAATTTTTGCCAAAGTTAGAAAGAAACCTGGGCTCGACAGGTTAGGTTCGCTCATCTCTACCATATATATATATATATATATATATATATATATATATATATACATAATATTTGTATTTGCAATTTACTAGAAGTTTAACTCTATTTCTCAACAGAAGTCAGAGAGACTGATTTAGCAGATCTATATATTTCTTTATTATATTATTTTATTTTATTAGTAAATTGTCAGTGGAGAAGCCAACTAAATATGCTGCAGACAGTTCTCTCTTTTCTCCCCTCTAAGCCTATATAAGATCAGGGATATGGCTCAGCAGCCAGACTTGTACACTGAACTGAGCCACACGATACAGATCTGTACTGCTACACGTTGTATCACAGATACATGGAACAACCTAGAACAGGAAGATGGCTGATACATGTCTTCTCTTTGAATCAATATTTCTCCTTTTTATCACGTCTCAAACAGAATCCAAAAAGTTGAGCTCAGGACCCGGATGTTTCATTAGGGACAAGGAATATGCTATAAGTGGTGAATATTTCCAGGATGGAGACTTTATTATCGGAGGGATTCTAAGTGTCCACTATTATAACAGAGACTTAAAAACAGACCTTGATATTATATCCCAGTATTCCTTGTGTATGATGTAAGTACATTCCAAAGTTTAGAGGGGTTTTCCTGTTTTAATAAAGCTTTATCTGTGTATCCATATATTTTTCAACCCTTAACAATTTTCCAGAATTGCTAAGGGACCACTACTGACTCTCTTGCCTGGCCCCAATTTTTTTTTTTTTTACAACGCTTTACCTAAATGTTAATCAAATACAAAAATCCCTTTACACAAAGATAGAAAAAAACAGAACATACGGTGCTGCATGTGCAGATCAATATGACAGAGCATTTGTGTTTTTGCAATCACAAGTACACGCTCACCTGTTGTGGTCGTACATGCTCAGGTATGCGCACAATGTGTTAAATTAGGGTCTGCTGCTGTCCACCTCCCGAGGGTCCTTTCTGGTTCCCGGTGTAGAAATAACAATTTAGTAGAATAATGGTGGATCACATGTAGGCGCCAAAACCCTTTTTGAAAGCTAGGTTCAGATCTCCCAATTCAAAAGAAGAAGCTGTCAGGCTCTTTGCAGATTAGTATTCTTCTTTATTGTTTCAGGGGTCCACCGCTACCCCCTTCATCAGACAGATGTCTAATGAAGGGGGTGAATCACCCCCAAAACGCGTCTGATCTATACAATAAAGAAGAATACTAATCTGCAAAGAGGCTGACAGTGTCTTCTTCTGAATTGGGAGATCTGAACCTGGCTTTCAGAAAGGGTTTTGGCGCCTACGTGTGATCCCCCATTATTCTAAAAAAATGTGATAAAGATCCCTTTAAAATAGTTTACTTAATATTCTTTTTATTTTTATGTTGACCTTATAGTAGGTCATTTAAGCCATTGTCATGGTAGCCCAAGGCCTCTGTGGCTGCCATGATTCAGCTACTTTCTTCCTAAGGTAGGCTGTATCAATTGATTGAAAATCTAAGAGATCAATGTAGTACATGTGCATGTACACGGAAGTCAGTAATTATCTTTCAATTTTTTTCACTTTTTATTTTATCTGTTTGCAAAGTCAGCAGCTAAGTTGTTTGTAGAGCTCAATGTGGGTCTTATGAGGTTCGGCATACGACATCACAGTTATTTCTTCCAATGCATTTCCGAATAGCTTTTTAAGAAGTCACCATTTCAGGAGCTATACCTTCTGGAATTCATAAGGAAAAGTTGTGTGTCCCTCCTTACATGTTGAATACTACAAGACCAGACCCACAGATAGCTCTACAAACAATTTAGCAAGTTTTCTGCCATTTAATGCTACTTGAAGGACTAGGATGGAGCAAGGAGATCATATAAACAGCAATATCTGTGCTCCTTCACACCTTGATTACGTTCTTATTTTTTAAAATATGCTTTCAATATTGGACAACTTTTAAAGGGAACATGCATTCAAAAAAAATACTATGGGATATGCCTCTCTACTGACTTAAAAAGCAATTCCATCATACCCTACCACTAAAGTGATACAATTCCCTATCCAGGTAGACTTTTGCAATACTTGCCGACTTTGAAGTACTGACTTTGTTAGTTTACTGAAGTTTTTGGTTATTTTGATCTATGTGTTCTTTACATGAAATGATACAAGCCCTCAAAAAAAAAAAAAATATAAAACTCCAAATGGCAAAGGTCGTGAAAACTTTCGGAAGCCACTGTATTTCAGAAAAAATTATGTCTATGTGATATTTAGTGACCTAAGTAAAATCTTAACATTTCTGTATTTTCCTATTTTTCGTATTATTCAGACCATTTCCTGCCTTCTACAAATATGTCCTGGCTTTCATTTTTGCCATAGATGAAATAAACAAAAACCCTGATATATTACCCAATGTGACTCTGGGATACCATGTGATTGATCCGTGTAACAGTGTGAATAAAGCAATAGGGAGCTTATTTCAGATCCTGTCCGGTCCTGGAGATACCATCCCGAATTATTCTCATCGAGGCTCCGAGAGACTGGCCGGGATTATTGGAGACCATAGTGTGAAGACGTCTTCCTTCATAGCACATATAGTGAACATCTATAGATACACACAGGTAGGATGGACTGTATATTATATCATAAGATTAGATAACACCTTTATGTGTGGTGAGCTGGTTTGGAGGGTACTGTATATAAGGGGGCTGTCTGCATGCATGATTTGGGTATGAATTCATTCTTACAGGTCAGGTAACCCTTTGTTCCCCACACAGCAGGTCAGCCTCCTATACAAGTGCCTATGGCATTTGAAGAATGTAGGCTTCATTCACACATACCTCTAATTTTTATCCACAATCAGCCAAAAAAATTGTCCGCATTGCATCTGTAGTATGTTCCGTATTCTAATCAGTTTTTTGCAGATCCACAAATAATGGTGTAGAGAAGAAAAAAAGGGGATTAGCTGTCCCAACCCCCCAAAAAAGGTCACATGGTCATCTGTAAGCCATTTTACAGTCACTTCTATCCTGTGGGGGAGCTTGGCAGGAGGAACTTGATGGTCACAAAAAAAAAAAAAAGATTTGTGATGCGGATGGTTTTGCAGATTGCAACGTACTTTCAGTAAATTTTCAGTAAACTCTCCATAGACATGTATTGGGGTGTCTGTTCTGTAATTACGGACCGTATTACAACATGTCCTATAATTTTTATTTTTTCCATGGACTTCGGATCCACAAATTAAATGGATGTATAATTGTCACTAGAGATGAGCGCTCATCAAGCAAAGCGAATCGCTTCATTTGATTGGCGTTCTGCTGATCACGCCGCCGGGCTTCCCACACTGCTCCGCTCCCTCCCAGGATGCGGGAAAAAGCTGGATTCAACCCTGGGAAACTTCTCCTAGTTTCCCAGAATTGGATCCAGCTTTTCCCTGGCACCCGGAGTGGGGCATCAGTGAGTGGAGCAGTGCGGGAAGCCCGGCAGCTTGATAAGCGGATCGCTGATCAAACGAAGCGATTTGCTTCGCTTGATGAGCGCTTCTGCTCATCTCTAATTGTCACCATTGAAAATAATGGGTTGTAATGAGTTCCGTATTTCCTGGTCCCTAAAAATGGATGAAAAATACTGACGTGTGAATAAGGCCTTAGCCAGGCTGGCTCATCAGGGAGCTGACAAATTTCCTGCAGAGTCACTGAGCACACACATGGACTTCCTCCTTTATGAGCTTCTGCCTTACTTTAGTATTTCAGCCTCCAGCTTTAACCTCATAAAGTTATAACCTGTGTTAACATGATCACAGCAGTGTACGGTGGTATTGGTCAGGTCTGATATGGCAGTGTTATCCAGTGACAGTATGGCAGTATTGTTCAGGTCTGGTAAAGCGGTATTATCCAGTCACAGTATGGTGGTATTGGTCAGGTCTGGTGAGGCGGTATTATCCAGTCACAGTATGGTGGTATTGGTCAGGTCTGATATGGCAGTGTTATCCAGTCACAGTATGGTGGTATTGGTCAGGTCTGATATGGTGGTGTTATCCAGTCACAGTATCTTTTCTGGTATGGTGGTGTTATCCAGTCACAGTATTGTGGTATTGGTCAGGTCTGGTGTGGCGGTGTTATCCAGTCACAGTATGGCAGTATTGTTCAGGTCTGATGTGGTGGTGATAAATGTTGTGCATGGAGCTTTTACCTACCAATCTACCAATCCTGCGGTAATAATTCCTTCAGACAATAAGCAGAAATGCATGTGGCCGAAACCACCCTCCCATTTCTTCCTTAGTAGTCATGTGCTGTTACCAGGATTATTGGCCATATGCCTATTGGTTACTGCATGAGGGTCTGGTTTCAGCTGCATGTGGTGACGTACCATAAATGTGGGAACGCGGCCTAAGGCTGGGTTCACACTACGTATATTTCAGTCAGTATTGTGGTCCTCATATTGCAACCAAAACCAGGAGTGGATTATAAACACAGAAAGGATCTGTTCACACAATGTTGAAATTGAGTGGATGGCCGCCATTTAATGTCAAATATTTGCTGGTATTTTAAAACAACGGCTGTTATATTGAAATAATGGCAGTTATTTACTGTTATATGGCGGCCATCCACTCAATTTCAACATTGTGTGATCAGAGCCTTTCTGTGTTTTTAATCCACTCCTGGTTTTGGTTGCAATATGAGGACCACAATACTGACTGAAATATACGTAGTGTGAACCCAGCCTAAGGCTAAGTGCACACGGGGCAAAAGTGGCGAAATGCCGCCAGCCTCCCTGTCATAATAACAGTCTATGGGATCCTCTCGCCTCCTCTCGCCTCCTCCTCTCACGCGCTGAAGAAAGCAGGCTCCCCATGACACTTTTTCTCCGTGTGCACGTAGCCTTAGGCTGCGTTCCCACATTTACTGTACGTCACCACATACAGCCGAAACCAGACCCTCATGCAGTAACCAATAGGCGTATGGCCAATAATCCTGGTAACAGCACATGACTGCTGAGGAAGAAATGATGCTAATTGGTGACTGAAGATGGGGCGTCTTCAGGTTTAGTGCCAAGGGCAGCAGCAACTGTTAATACAGCCCTGTCGACCATTCAGGCCAACAATCATTCAGTGTAATAGCAAATGTTGAAAAGCAATGATCAGCCGACAATTGTGGTCTTTTAGGTTGCAAATCTCTTCACATGTAGATGCCCTGCAACTCTGGAGGTGTGTCTGTGTATGTATGCATAAGTGGGATATATAGTCTAAGGAGAAGGCTTTAGCTGTATTCTGATCTCTTCCCAAAAATGTCACCTTATTGTTGTAGATTTTAAATATATATTAAGTAAATCTAGCTGGTGCATAACCCTTAGTGACATAACTAATTTTAGCTTAAAAGATTGGTAATAGAGATTACCGAATCTACAGTAGGAAATAAGCAAAGCGCTACGTTCCTATCTGTATTCCGCTCATCAGGCTGTGGACTTTGAAGTCTACTCTGCTCCCTGCCGCTCCTCCCCAGGTGCTGTAAAAGAGATGGATCCAGTCCTGGGAAACTGGGAGAAGTTTCCCAGGACTGGATCCATCATTTCCCAGCACCTGGAAGGAGCGGCAGGGAGCAGAGTAGACTTCAAAGTCCACAGCCTGATAATCAGAATACAGGTAGGAACGGAGCTTACTGTAGTTTGACTCATCTCTAATTGGTAAAACAAATTTCTATTACTCACATTTTTTTTCCTTATATGCGACTGTATGAGGTCTTTCATGTTATGAGACAAATTGTCGTTTTTATAGGAACCATTTTGGGGGTATATGTTTGGTATTAATATGTTTTTGGGGGGAAGGAGGGCAAAAAAAGAGTAGTAAAGTTTTTTTAAGCATTTGCTACCCACACTTTTTTTATTATACAGTAAAAAATAAATTATCTTTTTTTGTGGTTTGGTGTGAACACAGAGAGCTGTAGTTTTTAGTGGGGCTTTTTCTAAGTATACAAAACTTTTTGCATGGGCGCAAGGGTGGGATGGAAAAAGGGCACTTCTGCAATAGTTTTTTTAAATGTTTTGTTTTTAATTTACTATTATTATTATTATTATTATTATTATTATTATTATTATTATTATTAACCCTTCGAGGATGAAGCCCAATGACCCAGTGGACCTTGCCAGTTTTAATTTTTGAGCTTTCGTTTTTTCCTCCTCCCCTTCTAAGAACTATAGCACTTTCATTTTTCTATCTACAGGGCCATGTAAGATCTTGTTTTTTTCAGGAATAGTTGTACCTTGTAATGGTGTCTTTCATTCTACCATAACATGTATGATGGAACCCCCATTTATAAATTGGTGAAATCGTAAAAAAGAATGCAATATGGTAACGTTTGGGGGGATTCCTGTGTCTACGTAATGCACTATACGGTAAAAGTGACATGATACCATTATTCTATAGGTCAGCCCGAACACAACCACATGCAGATTTACACAGATTTTCTATATTTTTTTTTTTTTATGAAATCCTTTTTTTTCTCTCTAATTATTAATAAAATGGGCCTATTGGGATGCTTATAACGGTTTTAGTTTTTTACCTACTGTATGGGGTGTCATTTTTTGTACCATGATCTCCATGCACCATGAGCTTTTACTAATACCATATTTGTCTAGATCGGACGTTTTGATCACTTTTTATTAATTTTTTAAATATTTAATGTAACAAAAAATCAGCAATTCTGCCGCTTTCTTCTCTCTTTTCTTTACGTCCTTCACCGTACAGGATGGCAATTGTTACATTTTAATAGATCGGACATTAACGCACACTACGGTATATAATATGTTCATTTATTTTTATATGTTTTATTTATAAAATAGGAAAGGGGTTAATTTTATTTTTTTAGGGAAGGGGCTTTAGGGTATTTAAAAAAAAACATTTTTACTTTTTTTTTTACCATTTTAAGTCCCCCTGGGGGACTTTTATCTGCAATCATTAGATTACATACACTGATCATTGCTATGCCATAGGCACAGCATTGAACAGTGTTATCAGCGCTCTGATCATTGACCCTGCCTGTGGTAGACTCAATGTGCAGAGTGCTGATTTGACTAAACGGAGGAAGGAAAAAGACCTCTGGCGGTCCATAAAAGTGATGGGGACCCCCGCAGTCACACTACGGAGGTCCCGATTGGTAAGTGACAGGAGCTGTTCCTGTCACTTAAACTTAAACGCGGCTTTTAAGGGGTTAATGACAAGCTGCAACGTGATCAGTGCAGCCCATCATTAAAGGTGACAGCCCAGCTGCTCACTGCAGCCGTCCCCCACCTGCTATGAAGTACGCTCTGCTCCGGAGCGCAATTCATAGCGGGATAAACACTCAGGACGTACCTGTAAGCCCAGGGTCGTCTGGTAAACGGTGGCCAGGTCGTTAAAATGAATTTTAAATAGCTTTGGCACTTCTGAATGCTGAGTACTGGGTGCTGATGGGGAAAAAGAGAGTTCTCCCTATCAGATCTGTAATTTGTAATGCCACATAATTGCTAAATTATCAAAAGTGCAAAAACTGGATGTCCAAATACTCTTGGACCTAACTGTTCATTTAGTTATATTTTTCTAATATTTTTTCTAGATCACCTATAGTGCTACTGATCCTTTTTCATCCGACAAGAACATCTTTCCGTCCTTTTTCAAAATTCTTCCCAGTATTCAGATCCAGATCACAGCAATTGTTATGTTACTGAAGCATTATGAATGGACCTGGATCGGTGTGGCTGCATCTGATGATGATGATGGAGAGAAGCAGAGTCAGGAGCTGAAGAAAGCGGCAGCTATTCATGGCATCTGCATCGAGTTTATCATATTAATCCCATCCTATGACATAGTGAAAAACAATGAGCTTCCATATAGGAGCATGCAGATTGTCCTCAAATCGACCTCAACAATCATCGTTCTGTGCGGCACGCTTCCACTGACTTCTCTTGCTAGTTTACAAACCATTTGCAAAACTAAGGTAAAGACTTTGATTATACCGGCGGGTCCAATTGTTCATGTCTTATCAGCCTACAAGGTGAAGGAGTCCTTGGATGGATGTCTGGCGTTTTCAATACCATCAAAAGTAGTTCCACATTTAAAAAAATTTCTACACGACGTCAGTCTTGAAAATCGACCAGATGACATCATACTTCAATCAATTCTTTCCCATCATTTTAACTGTAAAACTTCAAATAAAATATTAAATTTAATAAATAACAAATTTCAGAACTGCCGGAAAAACTTAAAGTTAAATGATTCTAAAGGATACCTATATGTCACTGAAAAATTGGCAACAACCCTCCAGATTTATAGAGCTGTCTATGCCATGGCAAATTCTCTGCAAGAAATGCAATTGTACCTGTCCAAATATCATAATGGTGACATCCGCAATAATCCCATACATATACACAAGGTAATATGATAAGTGTAGTGCTTAGAAATATCTCAATAGAAACGCTATTAAGTATTCCACTTCAAAGGTTTCATTTGAGTGACAAATAACAGATGGGGAGCAGTTGTGCTGCCAAACTGGACTGACTTGTAGAGTGTAATCCAAGTACCCTCTCAGTTTTAAACATTTATACCACTTCAAGATGGAAGCTGGAAGTAGCTGCTAGAGCAGGGCCAACTACTGCAATACACTGGGCCCCCTGGGCCATCATAATTTGCAGCAAATAGGTGGCCGAGCGGGCCTCCTGGGTGCTGCAAATGTCCCTTTAACTGCAAGTCCTTTACCAGCACTTGCAGTTAAATGTAAAAGGTCACGACTGTACTTGACAGGTTTGTGGTCAATTGGGGGTGGGGTGGGGTGGGGGCTGAGTAAGATGAAACAAAAGTTTGCTATGGGGCTTAGCCATTTCTAGTTGTGCCCCTTTGCTACAGGATACCATGTCAACCGCCAAGATCCCAGTTTAACTACCACCATAGCAACCATAGCAGCTGCTACGGGGCCTGCATCAGGGGGCCCAGTGGCCAACTCCTGCAATACACTGGGCCCCCTGAGCCGTTATAATTTGCAGCACCCTGTGGCCGAGCAAATGTCTGTTTAACTTCAAAAGTTCCTTACTGGCACTTGCAGTTAAATGTTAAAGGTCACGACTACACTCGACAAGTTTGTGGTCAATAGAAGAGAGGGGGAGCAATCAAAAGTTTGATAAGGGGCTCAGCCATTTCTAGTTTTGCTCCATTTAATTGCATGTTTCTCCACATAGTCAGGGACAATTTTTTCCTTTCCCAGCTTCTCCTCAACAGCCACCCAGTACAAGCTTATACTGCAGCTACAAGTTGCCCTATTCTTACTATTCTCTGTTCTTTCATGTGCTGGCTCAACATCAGATGCCTTCATGAGATCCCAAACATTGCAAATCCTAAACAAGCAGTGCCAGGAATCTTTGTTGGGCCCGCAGTTGTACGCTGGCCGCTGACACTCTGTCCCTTTATTGCACTAGGCCAAAAAGGAGTGGCAGTAGGATATATATATTAAAAAAAGAACCTAAGCCAAAAAGGAGGAGTTGCTGATTAGCAGCGCACTTACGCGCAATGCTGATCATATAGCTACTATTATATACATATACATATTAGCCATTATATACACTTATCAGCCGCTAGGGGGCAGTAGAATGCAAAAGCCAGAAAAAGCCGAAGATAGACGATGGTGGAGCTGAAAACAGCCAAAGATAGAAGACAGAGCAGCGGAAAGAGCCGAAGATAGAGGACGGGAAGAAGAGGATGCTGTGGGACCCGGACAACACCACTCCGGACGTCTGAATCAGGTGAGTATGGCCAAAATACCTGTTCTGAACATCTTAGGTCACCGATGACCCGGAAAGCTGTTTTTAACTGCTATTGCCTGATCTGAATTGATCAGCCAATAGCAGCGATCGTCTGCACGGGGGGGGGGGGGGGGTGTTAACCACCCCTTGTGCTGACGATCATAGATGGCCTGCTATACACAAAGTGATTGGAAAAACCGCGGGCGTAAATGCCCGTTTGCATTAAGTCCTAGGCTGCGGGGGCGTCACGCCAAGAATTGGATAATTGACTGGCTAAATGACTTAAATAAATAAATTTGATTTTAACATTTTTGACACTTTTACAGCAACATATGTTAACAAATTTGCCATTCTGTAATAGTCCCAGTACTGTATGTAATATAGTTTGGCTGTTTTATTGAAATTCTTAAGATTCGTTTAATGAAAATTAACGCGTTTGACCCAAAATGTGTTAACCTACTGAAACAAATTTCCGGCTGCTTTACCCAACTCTAACTGGCATCATCAGCACCAGACTCAACTATTGACATCACTGACTGTACACTTAACCCAGCATACAGGCGTCTCCAAGCATAGCCAGCCTTAGCCTAAGGTCAAAACATCACCATAAAAAATGTACAGATTGCTGATTCAGATGTGTATGAACACAGTGTGTGACCATTCCTAATTTATCCTATCATATGGACTGAATATATCATACGCCAGAATTTACAGTGGGACTTATCTAAGAAGACCATTTAGTAATCCACATCTCCAGACAGTTTACAAACACAAGACAATCATTTACTTGATTAACCCACCTCACAAAACCTAGTGGCAGACAAAACATTATTCCTGTAAGGAAGTGAGATGCTTAACGGCCATGATTTATGAACTTTTTTTTTTTTTTTTGGGGGGGGGGATAAGGAGGCTATCTTGGCATAGCGGTGACAGTGTACAGTTACACTTCAATCAGTTAGAGAAAAATACAACGATCAGAAACAAACTAGATACAATAAATGTCACTTTCTGTTTTCTTTAGTTTTTAGGAAAAATTAATTTTCCAGACCCCACTGGAGAGATGATTGCTTTTAATGACAAAAAAGAAATGATCTCAGAGTTTTTTATTAAAAATTATCAACCCATGCCTGGGCATAATTATCTTTTAAGGACGATTGGCCGATATACTGCAACTTCTCAGGAAGGATTGAAGCTTCTTCTATACAAAACTGCCCCATACTGGAAATATGGGGAGGTTGGTTTTATTATGTTTTCTTTTTATGCTGTTATTCTGTAATTTATGCTGTAATTTCAAATTTTCACCTCCAAGCTAACCAGTCAGACTACAACCTGGAAAGCAAACAAAGGAAGACAACATTGTCTAGAAAATTGTCTAGTAAGTAAAGCACCTCATCCAGGTCATGGTCTGAAGTGTCATCTTTGAGGCAGAACAAATCAGTATTAGATCATGTTCACATGGCGTAAGACACCGGAAGTTTTGTGACCCGGCCAGGTCACAGAAAGGCCGATGGCAGAGAAGATCATCCCAGCCGGTACTGAAAGGGGTTATCCAGCGCTACAAAAACATGGCCACTTTCCCCCTACTGTTGTCTCCAGTTTGGGTGGGGTTTAAAAACTCAGTTCCATTGAAGTAAATTGAGCTTAATTGCAAACTGCACCTGAACTGGAGACAACAGTAGTGGGAAAAGAGGCCATGTTTTTGTAGAGCTGGATAACCCCTTGAAGCACCAGCCAGATGACCTTCATTTCTGCTGCATCCAAATTCACTGCTGCACGCTCCATTGTGTGAACTGACAAGTTCTCTGCGGTAGAGATGAGCGAATACTATTCGATAGAACAGTTATTTGAGGTATTTGAGGTATTTGTCAGCGGTCGAATATTCGTGCTAAAACACAGTAAAAATTTGAGTCGCCCTCCCACATCCCCTGGCGCTTTTTCCAGCCAATAAACATGCAGGGGGTATGGACAGGCACTAGGAGTAGGAAGGACTTAAAAAAAAAATCTAACTGTGATTGGCTGGCTAAACCATGTGACCTCCTGAATAAAAGAATAGTGATTTGAGATTTGTGTCACTTGCTGGTTGGAACTAGAGATGGACAGTCTGTAAAGCAGGGAGAGTAAGGTTTTAGGTTAAGTTAGGTAGGAAGGGACCCCCAAAAGCTCTTGTTAGGGCTAAAACTATATAAAAACAGACATTTACAAGCTGTTGTGACACAGCCAGTGTGTCTAGACTGTATAAGCTGTTGTGAGACAGGCAATGTATACACACACTGTAGAAGCATTTGTGAGACAGGCAGTGTGTATACACAGTGTGTATACCCACTGATAGTGTATACGGCTGTATACTGTAATTGTGAAATAATACCTTTTATCTTGCTACCACAAATTTGCGCAGCCTGCGTCCAGTAAAGGCGCCGCCCAGCCCTTTATTTCTTTATATAGTGTGTGTGATAATATAGCTGGTATCACGACTCTAGAGATTTGTGCAGTCTGCGTCCAGGGAAGGCGGTGATCAGTCCTTTATTTCTATTGTTGTAAAAACAATTCTAGATCCAGTATACGGCTGTATATGAAAAGTTGTCCGAGTATTTTTTACATTATACAAAGCGGTTATTTTGTGTTTGGAGTCCATAGTTGATAGTCTGTGATAGTAGTGTAATACTGAAAGTGGAGATATATATGCAATATATTCATGTGTGCAATTCACATCACTGGCTGGTCAATATATAACTCTGCAAGCAATTGTATTTCACAAGTGTACTGAATAAACAAGAAACAAACACACTAATATTACGCACCATCTAATTAGTAGGCAAGTACCGCTAGATCAAAAGATACACTTTACGTTCATGTACCCAGGCATGCTTCCCCTGCTGTCCCATATGCATTCCAGAGGTTCCGAGAGGTCTGAGAACTTATAAAACACTGTCTCAGTTCCAAGATGACCCAGATTTTGTAGCGATATGGGACAAAGCTCATTTAACCCATGCAATGAACCTTCTTATATTGGTCCTGAATAAGAATAAAAGTGAATATGACCGGATAAAAATGGACCTGACAAAAGCAAAAAATGAATTAAGCTCAAGATTATCTATTGCACAATATACAGATGTAATGTCTAAACTCGAGAAACGCCTGATAAATATCCAAAAAGAAATTAAAGAAAAGAAAAGGGATAAGTTTCTCCGTGATAAAAATTATTATGACGCAGGAAGATTTTTTCAATGGAATGCCAAAAAACAAATAAGGAAAAGAAGACCAGCTAAAAAATCCAATACAGTGGACTTTTGGACAACAGATTCGGATACAAGCCAATCAGATGACCATTCAGCTGTGGAGCCCCGAAATCCCCCTTTAGGAGGAAGACTAGGAGGGGAGGGAGAAAGAGGCGGCTTCAAAAGGAGAGGAGGTTACGGCAAGCGCAAGCAGGTGTCATGGCGTTAGAGCCAAGGGACAATAATGTCATTAATATTTTAGGAGTGACTCTGGACGATGATTGTATTTCCCTTCTATCTAAAGGTTTAAATTTTGGTCTAATGGAAGATTTTTCTCTACCAGACTTTGAAGTAGATATGTATAAAGCAATTAGAAAAATGAATTTGCATAATTTTTTTCCACCTACAGTGCAAAAGAAAGAGAGCGAAAAGAAGGAGAGATCCCTAGTGTAATAGGCCCCCTAGGTTTCAGAGTGTCTTCAGACTTTGATGAACAGGATCTACAAGGTATTAAGTCTTACTGAGACTACATATAAGGAGGGGACATCTGAGATAGAGATCCAGGATTTCAAAGGGGGGAAAAATCTACTTTCACCCCACCACTTGAACAAGGGGGGTCATTGGAGGTTTTTTCAAACCTAGTAAAACAAGAAGTTAATTAATGGGGGGCATTAATGTACCCCAAGACTGAGAGCAATTTGTCTCCTGGGGAACAAAGAGCCTTGAAATGGCTCCGGAATAGACCAGACCTCCTGATCAGAAGAGCTGATAAAGGGGGCTGTACTGTTGTGTTGTCTGCTCTTGACTACGCTCGTGAAGCCAAACGTCAATTGAGCGACACTACAACTTACTGTCAACTCCCCGGTGATCCAACTATGAAAATAATGGATAAACTTAGATCATTACTTAGAACAAGTGTGGAGAAGAATATCATCTCAGAGAGTACAGCTAATACGTTAATCCCCGATTTCCCCAAATGTCCTAAGTGGTATTATTTGCCCAAAATACACAAGTCGCTGACCCGACCCCCCGGCCGCCCAATTGTGGCGGGGATCGGGTCGGCGACTGAACTGTTGTCAAAATATGTTGATTGGCTTCTAAGGCCATTACTCACCTCCATACCCACGTACCTTAGGGATACAAAACATCTACTCTCTGTATTAGAATCTTGCGAGTGGCAGCCGGGGTACAATCTGGTTTCTCTCGATATTGAGAGTCTGTATACCCAGATACCACACGCACAGGGTATTGAAGCAGTCCAGGAATTTTTGTCGGACACAGATAAATCTGCCAATTTTTGCAATTTTGTCTGTGAGGCACTGAACCTCATTCTATCTAACAATACCTTTCATTACGATAAGGCCTGGTATAGACAAATGGTTGGTACGGCGATGGGGACTCCTGTGTCGTGCACATATGCTAATATGTTTCTAGCAATCTTTGAAAGACGTTTTATTTTTTCCCTTAATAATCCGTTTAATATCCATATAAAATCTTTTTATAGATACATGGATGACGTCATTATAATTTGGGATGGCACGACACAGGAGTTCCACGCCTTTATAGAACACCTCAATGGCATTAATAACATGAATATGCTATTTACAGGAGGGTATCCTGAAAGTATCTTAACAAGAGCAGAAAATAAAGCTGCAAAGGTCTCTAGGGAAATACTTACTCGAAAAAAGAAACAAGCTTTTAAAGGTCACGAGAATGACAATAGAAGGTTCTGCTTCTCATTCTCCAATTCGCCTATGAATGCGTTTCTGAAAAAAAAAACATGAAATATTGGTATGTACTCGAAGGGGATCCTATTTTCAAAAAAATAGCTTAAAAAACCCCCCCTAATAACGTTCAGAAGAAATACCACCATAGGAGACCAACTAAAAAGTAACAAATGTCATGATGAAAAAAATAATAACTGGTTAAGTAATAACATAACGGGCAATAGAAAATGTCATAACTGCGTACATTGTAGACATAATGGGGCTTTGAACTCAGTTAATATAGGTGGTGTGAACTGGAGTATAAGACAACTCATTACGTGCAGATCCGCATGGGTGGTGTATATGATCTTTTGCAGTTGTAATTTTTTCTACATTGGTAAAACAATACGGCAACTGCAAATAAGATTTCGCGAACACTGTACGTCGGTACGTACAGGGAAAGGAGGAACTAAGTTCATTGAACATATGAGGTCTGCCCACAACAGCGATGTTAGTGATTTAAAATTCATTGGCCTCGAAAGGGTGGTTCCAGGGAACCGAGGCGTGGATTTGCATAAATTATTACTTAAAAGAGAAGCATTTCTCATTTCATTTTTCAATGCTACAGGGCCACTTGGACTGAATGATAGGAATGAGTTTCATGCCTTCCTTGCATTCCAGAGGTGTTGGCATCATTCCCTGAGGTTTCATTGTGCACTTGGTGACCTCCTAGTGGTCGGATCTTGATTTCCAAGTCCTATGGATTTTTCTCCCATAGACTATAATGAGATTCAATATTTGATCGAATAGTCAAATATCGGGAGCTATTCAAATCAAATCCAATCGAATCGAATATTTCACTATTCACTCGTCTACTCTGCGGCCGCTATTCAATGAACTGTGTGACTTGGCACAGAAGAAGGAATTTACAAGGACAGGAGACTTTGGTTTTTTGTGCACATTGTAACTTCAAGGAGTTTGCACAATTTTTGAGCATGGTTTAAGTAAGTTTTTTTTTTACCAGATTTATCATGTGCAGTTTTTGAGTTTTTTTTTTAATGTGCAGCAGTACTCTAGTAAAACCCAGGTGTAGTTTTTTTTTATCTAAGGTGTTAGCCAAAAAAAAAGAGAGGGAAAAATTGCACAAGATTTCAATATCAAGGCCCGTGCACAATTTTTGTAAAAATGCCAATATGCTCCTTTATTTTACATACTGTCAGAGATGTGCAGTAAGCCTGGTGTGAACTGGGCCTGTTTTTACTTTTTCTGTGACACACCCGCTTGCTTCTCAGCCTCCTGGCAATGCAGGAGTTACACTGCTCAGTGTCTTTGGATTGACATTCCTCTGCCTGTCCGTAACCTTGAGAATCAGAGCGCCGGTCCAATGGGGATCCGGACCGGGCTCTTGATCCTCATAAATGAAAGCACAGCCAGTCTTTCTCTGCTAGCAATTAAGGTTCATACCCTGATCCCAGCTCCCTACAAATAGGTAGGGACAGTGGGTGGGTTCAGGCTCAGGGCCCACTGTCTTGTCTTATCCCTACCTCCCAGCCCTTACACATACACAATGGTGCCCCATGTCTCAAGATCTGAGAAGTGCCACTTTTTTTGAGGATCATGGCATTGAAGACATACCCTGGCCAGACAACAGCTGAAGACAAACCCATTGAAGAGCTTATGGGTAGTTTTAAAGATTTGGCACTTTCTACCAACATGCATCCTGCTTGCTTGATGGTCAGACAGGGGACCATGGCCAGGAGGCAGGGTTTCCTCATGCACCTGATTAATTTTGATTTGTGTATACAATTCATATAGGTGTAACTCATGGTTAAAACTGCAAGGCCGTCTTAGATTTATTAGATTTATTGAGAAGCATGCCCCTTTCAATATATAATCACTTATTTTTCTAGGCTCCTGTGTCAAAATGCTCAGCAGATTGTCCTCCAGGTTACAGAAGAATCCTAAACAATATAAAGCTTAAGTGTTGTTTTGACTGTGTCCAGTGTCAAGAGGGAGAAATCTCCAATGATGCAGGTAATGTATTCTTTTAAATCTTACTTCTGCTTTAGACACAGAGAGGAACATTTATCAAGACTGGTGCACCGTTCCACCAGTCTTAAATAAAGCCCCAGTCCCTTATCCCTAGGTGGATTTATAAGAAGTGCACGCCTCTTATTACAGCCAGCCGACCCAGTGCAGGCATTGCGCAAAAGTCTACACCTGCTCATAAGAAAGTGTAAATTTTTTTTGCGTGGATTACACTTGTTTCTAGATGTAAACCTTCATATATAAGGCGCAGAAGAAGGCCATGCCTCCTCCCCACCTTGTCATCCTGCTATGCGCCCATCCCAGCAATATCAAATAAGGGGAGGGGGAGACAGAAACTGAGGAGCCTTTTGCAGAAAATAGATTTTCCTAAACTAAGTGATCAGCAGAGAGAGGAACTTGAGGCCCCAATCACGGTAGCTGAACTAGGTCGGCATTAAATAAAATATCTGAGAACACCACCCCGGGAAAGGATGGTCTACCCTATGAGGTGTATAGGGCCCACAGGGATGTACTGCTGTCAGCATTGTGCCAGGTTCTTAAAGGGGTTATCCAGCGCTACAAAAACATGGCCACTTTCCTCCAGAGACAGCCCAGCGCTTGTCTCCAGCTTGGGCGGGGTTTGCTGCTCAGTTCCATTGAAATGAGTGGAGCTTAATTGCAAACCGCACCTGAACTGGAGACAAGAGTCGTGTTGTCTCTGAAAGAAAGTGGCCATGTTTTTGTAGCACTGGATAACCCCTTTAAGGATGCGGTTGATAGGAAAAAATTACCACTCTCCATGGGGGAAGCATCTATTATACAACTTCCCAAGGCTGGTAAGATCCACTTGAGGTCGAGTCTTTTAGGCCGATCTCCCTACTTAATAGTAATGTGAAGATTTTTGCTAAGGCCTTGGCACTGAGGATAGGGAAGGTAGTGGGCGGGCTGATACATGAAGATCAGTGCGGCTTTGTGACAGGGAGAATGCCAAAACATAATATCCAACGTCTATTTGAAAACATTCAGATGGTGGAGACGTTGGGGTCCCACTCCATCCTGTCGCTGGACGCCACCAAGGCCTTCGACAGGGTGGAGTGGGACTATCTGTGGGAGGTGCTCGGATGTTATGGATTCGGGGATAACTTTATTGGTTTGGTCCAGCTACTATATGATAACCCCAGAGCTTCAGTTTGTACTAATGGGATGGATTCGGAACTATTTGGGTAAGGGAGGGGTACAAGGCAGGGGTGTCCCCTTTCCCCCCTCCTGTTCGCCCTGAGTATCCAGCCTTTGGCGATAATGATTAGAGATGATGAGTATATTGAGGGCTTCGGGGCGAGGGGGGGGGGGGAAGCCAGGATATCCCTGTACGCGGATGACTTGCTTTTTTTTTTAAGTAACCCGGAGATTTCTGTCCCCAGAATAATGTACCTGATACGAGAGATAGCGAGGTTTTCTGGCTTGTCTGTTAATTGGGCCAAGTCGGTATTGATGCCTCTAGACCCAAGCCGAGTTATGATCTTTCCGCCGTTGAGAAGTCTTGAAAGGGATAATAGTTTTAGGTACTTAGGAATACAGGTATCTAGAAGAGTGGATCAGTTTAATCAGTTGAATACGGAAATAATAGTTAAAAAGGTGGAAGATAAGGTTAAATTGTGGCAGAAATTCAGCCTCACTACGGCAGACAGGATAGTTTTAATCAAAACAATCCTCCTGCCAAAATTGCTCTATTTATTCAATGTGGCACCAATATGGGTAGAGAGGAGGTTTTTCAAAAGAATAAGAGCAGCTTGGAATGCACTGATATGGGGGCGAAAGAGGGTCCGTATTAAATTGGAAAAACTGTGTGCCCCATTGAATAAAGGAGGGCTAGGTGTTCCTGATGTGGAGAAATATTTTTTGGCTATACAGCTTTATTGGTTAGCCAATTGGAAAAATAACAGTTTTTTTTCTGTTTTGAGTTATAAGTTTGGAGGTGGAATTTGGGATATTTTTCCAATCCTAGAGGTAGGAATCTTGGAGGAAAAGGAGTGGAAAGGCAACGTTATGATGTCATCCCTGGTTAGAACCTGGCACAATCTGAAGAAGCAGCTTATAATTCGGGGGGTAGTAGAGTTTGCTTCTCTATGGATTAAGGATGAAGGGGGAAAGGTTGAGTGGATGTTGCCCCTGTATAATGCTGGCATAAAAGTGGTGTTTGATGTTAGGGTCGGAGCTACTATTAAGGGTTGGGATGTAATTAGAACAGAACGCACTGTGGAGGATAGACACTGGCTACTCTATGTTAGAACGGTTGAGACTCTTAAGGAAAGACTTTGGGTTACTGGCAATGTTATATGTAAGCCACATAGTCTAGTGAAAAAACTTAGAGAAGGATCCATCAGGAAGAAGGAGGTGTCAACAATTTACCCGTGTATCCTGTGTATGGTGCCATTCTATTTCCGGGAAACCCCCACCCCTCTATAATGCGGCTCCATTAATTCTAATGGAGCCACATCATAGAAGAGCAAGAATTTCCTCCCACTGGGGGCGGGCCAGCCCACCTCCAGTGCTTCACCCGCTTCCCTGAGTCGGCACCATTCTATCCATGTGAAAATCTTAAAGCAGATGTACTGATGGTACATTTGCTTTAAAATAAAGAAAAAAATTATAAGTATGCTTTAATAGTCATGTATGCGTTAATAGTCATGTAGTATAGTCAATAGTACGCTTTAATAGTCATGTACATAGGTTAAATCAGAGAAACCAGACATGCATAATCAATTAAATTCTATTTTATTTAAAAAAATATATTTTTATCACTTTGCACTGGCTTATATATTTGCAGCCTAGTCAAGTATTTATAAATATTCGCATGTTGGTTCATAAATCACTTGCAATAGCTTCCCTGGCTCTGCGCATTTTACTGCAGGTATTCATGAATTGACATTAGATTCCGCTACCCTGGGACTGGAGTACAGATTCGAATAAATATGCAAATATTCCAAAATTCGCACATCATAAATCACAGCTAAGACAATTCTTAGGAATAACCACGCCCACATAAGTCAAGAAAGAAAAAAACAGGTGCAAGCTGTCATATTCACACATACACCGAGCTACACTGTTTAGTAAATCTGACAAAGATCTGTGTATATCACACATACGCCAAAAAATGCTAAGGAGCACAAGGTACATTGCTTGATACATGTCCCCCCTTGTGCTTTTTCTTCCTTTGCAGCTAAAGGGACCTGCCAGAAGTGCCCAGAAGATCAATGGCCTAATGATAACAATCAATGTGTATTAAAGCCAGTTGAATATTTATCCTACACCAGTGACCCCATAACTATTGTCATCTCCAGCATTTCTATATTTTTCTTTATTATTTCCGCTATTATTTTGGCCATCTTTATTCTCTACAGAGCCACCCCAATCGTCAAAGCCAACAACCAAACTCTGAGCTTCTGTCTATTAGCCTCTATTATGCTGAGTTTCCTCTGTGTCTTCTTGTTCATGGGTCGTCCTCTCCATGTAACCTGCATGCTTCGCCAGACTTCATTTGGAATCATCTTCTCAGCGGTTGTTTCTTGTATTCTGGCCAAGGTTATTCTAGTCTACATGGCCTTCAAAGCCACAAAACCCGGATGTACCTGGAGAAACTTCATCAGTGCTAAACTTTCCAGCTCTATAGTTATTATTGCTGCTCTTCTCCAGGTTATCATCAGTACAGTATGGTTATCTGTTTCCCCTCCATTCCCAGAAGCCAATACTCACATCTACCAAGACAGAATTATTCTTCTCTGTAATGAAGGGTCAATGTTAGCGTTTTATGTCTCCCTGGCTTACATGGGGCTTCTTGCTGCGCTGAGCTTATTTTTTGCCTTTATGTCCAGAAATTTACCAGATAGTTTTAATGAAGCTAAAAACATCACATTCAGCATGCTGGTTGTGTGCAGTGTCTGGGTGGCTTTTATCCCGGCCTATATGAGTGTTACTGGGAAGAATACAGTTTTTGTAGAAATATTTGCTATAATATCTTCAAGTGTTGGTATTTTAGGCTGCATATTCTTCCCGAAATGTTATATTATACTGGTCAGACCAGATTTAAATTGTAAAAGCAGTTTGCTTAGATAACACATGTATCCGAAAATACTTATACTATATAGAATGCACAATACTAGATAGGTGTTTTAATACTTCACACCTGAAATTCTCATCTAAATACAGTAAAGGCTTCCACATACATTAATGAAAAGTTGACCGACCCCACCTATTTTGGTAAGACCTCCCTCTCGACTTTCCCCTGACAGATAATGTTGGGGGGGAAAATGAGCCAGCCTATTGATTTTCAGATGCCCGGCCCTTTTTATTTATGAATAGATTCATTCAGAACACATGAATGTTTGACCAAGGTGATTATTCCATTGTATGGGAAAGGGGATGAGAAAAATGTATATTTGGCTGAACAAACTGTATTAGTTGTATATGGGCATCTAAGCTTTATCCTTATTTCTATATCTATATATTTATAAAATAAATAAAAAATAGTATTTTTTTAAATGTGATAATCGTCATGGGTAGGGAGGAGTGGACCCGTCGATGTTCACGTTCAATGGGGTTGGTCAAACAGGGAAAAAAAAATCTGAGACTCAAAAAGTTATAGTCTGCCTCCCCCCACCTTTACAGTTTGGGCTCACTGATCCCTAGTCGTAAGTAGTGATGGTGGTGAATACTGTGGAATATATTATATATAGTGAAAAAAATTATTATTATTATGATATCATCAAACTGTTAGATATGTTAGATATGCAAAAGGATGCCTTCTCTGTATATGTATTGAAACATATATTTTGAAGTGTAGGAGGTAGAAAAACAGCAGCACTCTTCATCTAATCATAGAGTATTCTTTTGATTACTCCATGATTCTGCATGTCTGACTGTCTATTTCCTGGATACTGGGTAGTCTGAGTCATCCACTTTAAGAGATGCTCTACTACATTTAGTTCCCCTGAGTTTCCCTTATCTTTTTCCATTTCTGCCAAGCAATTTTTCAGAAAATCATAAACTGCACTAGAATAGGGCACCCTATAGTTTTGTAGTCAGCTGACCATCCAAATTGAAACTACAGTCATATATAGAGCTTCTTATAGTTCATCTGGACCAGGTCAGGTAAGTAGATGGATGAAGGGTGTCTAACTAGAGAGAGAGAGTGGTGGATAACTTGACAGTGGGTGGATGATGGGTGTTTGTGTCGTAGATTACATTTGTTTAATCTGGAGAAGAGATATTTAAGGGGAGATAAGATTAACTTATTTAAATATATAAATGGCCCCTACAAGAAATATGGGGAAAAGATGTTCCAGGTAAAACCCCCTCAAAGGACAAGGGGGCACTGCCTCCGCCTGGAGAAAAAAAGGTTCAATCTCCGGAGGCGACAAGCCTTCTTTACCATGAGAACATTGAATCTGTGGAACAGTCTACCACAGGATCTGGTCACAGCAAAAACAGTAGAGGGCTTCAAAACAGGGCTAGACAAGTTCTTAGACCAAAATAATATAAATGCATATGTATAGAACCTATCACCCCTCCCCCTTCCCTGTATCCATCCCCTCCTTGGTCTAACTTGATGGACATGTGTCTTTTTTCAACCGTATTAACTATGTAAGATGAATGATGGGTGTCTGTGTGTGTGTGTGTTGAAATTTCTGCAACTTAATTTGTTTCTCTTTTTATTCTAAGAGGCATTACTCTTTAGTTTTTCAATTTGTTGCACTTTTAATGGTACCGTATTTGCGTCGAAAATGGGGTAATTTAAACACAGTGCTTTATTGGCACAGGCTAATGTAGGTGGGTTTTATCAATTGCCAAGTCATTCACTTACATAGCTCTAGAACAGGCTTCGTGCTGCCCTGTCAGTGGTTCTGAATCACATGGAGCCAATCTAAACCAATACACCACCAATGTCCTGCATTGAGGCTATTCAGATCACACTATCATTTTTAGCAGAATCTAAATGTTTGAATATCCGGCAAGGCTTTTGCCCTGTGCTGGCTATGTGGTGGCACCAGTGGCATAGCTAGGATTCATGGAGTCCCATAGTAAAAAACTGTACAAGGCCCCATGAATCCTGTACACAAACACACACATATACACCAGTGTTACAGACACTACTGACATACACACTAGTGATGAGCGAATAGTGAAATATTTGAATATTCTACATTTGTACGAATATCTCCTGAATATTCGAATATTCGATCCCATTAAAGTCAATGGGAACAAGTATTCGATTATTGAAAAACATCTATTCGACCACTTGGAGATAAAAAACGGAAGCTGGTGGATTTGAACGCTTATCGAATATTTGTTGAATATTCGGCAAACTATTTGATAATATTTGATAGATCAAATACCTTACCATTCTATCGAATATCTATTCGATCGAACAGTATTCGCTCATCACTAATACACACACACATATATAGCCACAGATACATACACACACTGACAAATACATATATTCACAGATACATATGTACACTCATTGACACATACACAGCACTTACAGCTCCCAGGCTTCCCCCCTCCTCCTCCTGTAGTCTGGGCTGATCTTCACATAGAAGTACAGTATTCAGGACCTTTGGGACATGTGATCAGAAGGTCCTTCATCCCTCTCTGTGCAGGACCTGTCAGGTCCTGCTCCTCTGTCCCTCCCCTTCTGATGTTCAGCCCGCTCACCTGGCACTACAGTGAGGGGGCTGAACAGTGCAGTGGTGTGTCCCTCTTCCTCTCTGGACCCCTGGGGGAGCGGGCTACAGTGGTCGGCTGTCAGTGGCATACACTACCTAACAGGGTCGTTTCTAGCATCGTGCAGGCCGGGCCACTGCACAGGTGCTGACAGCTAGGGGGCGCCCTCCCTCACCACAAACAGCAGCAGTGACATTGTCCAGGGCAGCAGGCTCAGACTTCAGTGCACCCCCCACACAGCACCTTGCTCCTGGGGGGCTCTTTTGTGGCCTGTGACTTCAGGGAAGAGGATGATGGAGGCAGCAGGGACTTCTGGTTGTTCCACTGCGGCTCTGCTGATCATCCAGCACACAGGCAACAGCTCCTGTGTATGACAGCATCTCCTCCCCCGACCCGGCCTGGACGGTGCAGTGTCCTGGTATTATGCAGTGCAGTGTCCTCGTTTTATGTTAGTGGAGGGAGGGGGGCTATGGGCAGCTTCATTCACTAGAGTCTATACTTTTTCCCTATCAGTCACCAGGGCCAGTTCTGGAGAGGAGGCTGCAGCTGTAATGGTTTTTGGTCTGGACTGGGGATTATCTCTCTGCAGATAATTTGCTGCTGCCAAGTTTACTTCTCACAGCACAGTGTGTGCTGTCCGTGCCCCTTTAAGATTCCTCCCCTCCAGTGCCACCTTACAAAACTTTCCATCATCCCTTCCCCTTTGCCCACAAAGCTCTGCAGCTTCAGTCGGGACGAGGGGGTGGGGGATGGTTAATAGCATAGGACCTCTGACTGATGATTTAACCCTTCCTAGACTGCACCCAGTGCAGTAAGTCCAATTTATTTGTGTGTAAAGACTACAATGTGCATAGGTATGTATTATATTCTATGTTATGTATAGTGTGCTGTTTGTGTTCTTTGTATGTGTGATGTCCATACTATGTAGTATACAAGTATGCTGTATATACAGTATATAGCTGGGTTCACACTACGTATATTTCAATCAGTATATTTCAGTCAGTATTGCAACCAAAAGAAGGAGTGGATTAAAAACACAGAAAGGATCTGTTCACACAATGGTGAAATTGAGTGGATGGCCGCCATTTAACAGTAAATAACTGCCATTATTTCAATATAACAGCCGTTGTTTTAAAATAACAGCAAATATTTGCCATTAAATGGGGGCCATCCACTCAATTTCAACATTGTGTGAGCAGATCCTTTCTGTGTTTTTAATCCACTCCTTGTTTTGGTTGCAATATGAGGCCCACAATACTGACTGAAATATACATATACTGACTGAAATATACGTAGTGTGAACATAGCCTATATATATATATATATATATATATATATATATGTACACATCTATTGATCTGTCTGTATGTCTGTATTAGAGAGAGAACTGTATGAGAGAACTTACAGTAAGTTCGACCAAACCAGAATCGGATGGTACAGCTGTTTATTAAGGGTGTGTTCACACCTACCGCATCCGCAGCTTATTTTTCCGCGGAAATCCGCAGGTCTGGTAGTGCAAATTTCAACCTGCGAGAAGTCCGCATATGTGTGCGTTTTGCGGTTTTTCTGCAGCAAGTTTATCGCAACTGAAATGTCCGTTTAGAATGAGAGACATTTTAAACTGACATTTCAGTTGCGATAAACTTGCTGCAGAAAAAACGCAAAACGCACACATATGCGGATTTCTCGCAGGTTGAAATCTGCACTACCAGACCTGCAGAAAAATAAGCTGCGGATGCGGTAGGTGTGAACGCACCCTAACGCTGTCTGGAAAAAAAAAAAATACAGCTGCAACATCTGGTTCTGGTTCGGTCAAATTTACCATAGGTTTATAAGGGCACATCTACACATACCACATTTGCAGTAGATATCACACTGCCAGTTTCACAGTGAAATCTTCTACAAATATTGATTTCTATTACAGTCTATGGCACTGCATTCTTAGGCTATGTTCACACTATGTTAGTTATGTAATAATCACAGCCGTTGTTGCCGATTTGCAACAGCGGCCGTAATTACTACGCAGCTTGCGTAGTGCTGCCTTCAATGGAATCCCGGCCGAAGTGTGTACACATAGTACATATATACATACACATAGTATACGCACAATCCGGGATCCCAAGTGGGCTGCGAGAAACTGACATGTCAGTTTTCTGTGGCCTCTATTCAGTGAATAGCAGCCACAGAAAACCCTTTGTGTGCAGCGGGGAATTCTGATGCAGGCGCACACGGATGCGCCCGTTTTAGGACTCAGCTGCACTAAAGATCATCCGGCCGGTACTGCAGTGCAGGGATGATCTTTTCTGAGGTCTCTTACAGCGTCAGAACATGGCCTTATGGCGGATTTTCATTCTATGTCTTTGTAGAATGTTTAGCTGCTGAAATGGTCTATTATTTTGGCGCATGAAACAAGCAGAGAGTCGGGAACTGGTCATCTGGGCTGTGACTAGTCACGGCTCTCTGCCTGTCCGCGAGCTCTGCAGGATGACTGACAGGAAAAGAGGTCAGAAGCCTCTCTGTCAATCATCTCAGAACGCATCCTTTTTTTAACATACACAAAAATTAAATTTTCAATGTCGCCCTGTTGCCAAAATGGCCTAGAAACTGCCCTGGTACCTACCTTGAAGGCAGAGCAGGCTTCCTCGGGCCCCTTTCCTGCAGGGGCCCCATAGCAGGCCTTCATGGTAGCTACGCCACTGGCACCCAGCTAAAAAAATCAGAAAGGAGTTGTCATATATGTGTTAGGCTGGCTTCACGCAAAAATGGGTGCATTTGTGTGCATTCGTTGGGATCCATGGTCTGTTTAGCATTATGGACCTGCTGAACCTGTAGGCCCAGGCCCCAGTTCACATATTGAGCATGCTCAAAGCCCAAGCCCTCTCCATAAACCCTTAATTACTGCTGAAGAACATCATGGCTGATGGGATTGTTTAGGTAAATGTAAAAATGCACTGTGACCCTTAAAGGGAAGAAGTGTCTAACCTGCTGTTATTCCCCTATAGGGCACAAAGAAACATACCTTCATCCTCTGCTTAATTTTTGGGAAATTAGCAGTTTATTTAATATGCTAATGAGGTGTTTCAATGCACTGGGGGTGTAGCTGCTGCACTCAGTGCACCAACCTACCCCTTGTAATATTTTTAGGGCAGTAGTCCCACCCCCAGTGCATATTAAATAAACTGCTAACATCTTGTAAACCACACCGAGGATAAAGGTAAGAAACTTATCTTTATCCTCAATGCCCTGTGCACTAAATGGGCATATCAGCAGGTTAGCTACTTCTAACCTGAAGATAGTTAACTTTTAATAAGATATAATGCAGCGTGACTGATTGTTAAGATATTATTTTAACAATTAATAACATACACTGTGTAGTGTTTTTCTTCTTTTCTTAAATCTAGGTAAAAGTGTCTCAATCCAGTGTCACAGTTAGTGCAGTTCACTGCTGTGCCTCACTCCAACCACTAGGTGTCACATTGTCCCAGAGCACAGCTGCAGTCAAATTCAGGTTTAGACACACACACACACCTTCTCTTATACACTGCATGTCTTTGTTTTACTTAGGACATGTATAACCTTTTCTCTAGAGCCATTAACACCAACCACTAACCCCCAGGGAAGACGGAAATAAAGGAGCAACCCCCCCTTCCCTAAGCCGTGGATCCTTAAACTCAGGACAGTCACCCCCCCCCCCCCCCAGTACAGTCGTAGTGTTTCTCTCCTCTTTATAGGCTATAAAGAGGAGGGAAACACCAAGACTGTACTACAGTAGAGCACAGTGCTAGATAGCCACTCTCTACTGACTTTCGCTCGGCTGAGTAGGAAGGAAATCCTTACCTTGCTACCCCAAGAGACCGATCAGGACAGAAACCCAACCCTGAGCTTCAGAAGGTGGTTAGATAACATAACTGAAACTCGTCTATACGTGAGTATGAGTTCTTCAAGACACTATAGATATACACTTCACTACATTCCGGCAGAGTACTCACTACATTAGGCAAGGGACCCCCCTACCCTGTCCCTGACACCTGCTATACCACTCTACTTCTTTCTGTACCTAATTAAGTAACCTAAATTCGGACTACTTATCTCCAATGTCCATATGCATCAGAAAATAAATATATCTCCTACAACAAAAAATGATGCTAGACAGTACACCCAAATCAATATATTAAATCCATACTTTATTGTCACATATAGAAAAAAGAATATATATTTAAAAACATATTAAAAACCAGGAGGCATGAAAATAATACAATACATGCATCGGATAGCTTACAAGGCAGATGAGATAATATATACTCTGTATAGCAATTTAATTGATGATATGTCACCCAATCACAGGAGGTATCAAGGTGTATAAGTCTAGGAAAGCAATATACTCATAAAGTGCTTAAATCTTTTGTACATAAATATATATATGTATAGAGAAGTGAGCTGCGAGTGCAGCTAAAAAATACAAAGAAAGATTACCAATGCAAAAATTTACAAAGGAATATAATCTAAGAAAAAGAAAAGCATAAGAAAGTAATGCAAAAAAGTGTACTTAGACCTCTGGTGACCAAAATATGTTCCGCCCGGTAAGACCACTCACCCAACGCTGCGTTTCGCTAAACAAGCTTTGTCAAGGGGCGGAACATATTTTGGTCACCAGAGGTCTAAGTACACTTTTTTTGCATTACTTTCTTATGCTTTTCTTTTTCTTAGATTATATTCCTTTGTAAATTTTTGCATTGGTAATCTTTCTTTGTATTTTTTAGCTGCACTCGCAGCTCACTTCTCTATACATATATATATTTATGTACAAAAGATTTAAGCACTTTATGAGTATATTGCTTTCCTAGACTTATACACCTTGATACCTCCTGTGATTGGGTGACATATCATCAATTAAATTGCTATACAGAGTATATATTATCTCATCTGCCTTGTAAGCTATCCGATGCATGTATTGTATTATTTTCATGCCTCCTGGTTTTTAATATGTTTTTAAATATATATTCTTTTTTCTATATGTGACAATAAAGTATGGATTTAATATATTGATTTGGGTGTACTGTCTAGCATCATTTTTTGTTGTAGGAGATATATTTATTTTCTGTACCTGTTTCCTTGCAAGCTACTGTTGATATTACTGTTGATTTTGCACTAAGTACTTAAAGCACTGTTGTTACTCTTATTGCACTGGAAATAATATTAGTCCAAATAAAGTTTAAGGCTATGTTCACACTACGTAAGTTTCCAGCCGTAGCGTGCTCCGTGAATAAGCGGCCGGAGATTTACGTAGTTTGCGTACAATGGAAAGTATAGGATCTACGGCTGCATAGTTCACACTACGTCAGAACTTATGCCCGGATCGTATGCGGCGCCGTAAAAAATTAACCAGAGCATTGTTTCGGGACGGAAATGCTGTAACTTACGCCCATAGCGTAACATGCGGTCCCGTAGGGAGTGGTGATTTCTTCATTTTAACACTTTGATTTGCCGATCCAAAAGGTTCTGTGGGGTGTCCAGGGCTAGGCGAAGATATCCAAGTAAAAGACCGCTGTCAGATCGCTATGTACGCCACTCGGGAAGCGTATGTAGATTACGTAGCCGGCCGCAACTTGCGGAAATCCCGGCCGGAGTTTTACACGTATATGTCCGGCCGAACATATACGTAGTGTGAACATATCCTAATACTGTATAAAGTCCAACTCTGTCATCTCTGTTTCTGCCCCTGCACCTACACTGTGTACCTCACATCAATTCTAACCAAGGTCCAGTTGCCGTGTGTCCGGGGGTGGGTTTTCCCTTTCCTGGCCACCATGACAAGTAGCCTCAAAAACACCAGAAACAACCAAAAGGTTCAATACCAGTCCCAGCGATCCAGGCCTTGGCATACTGCACATTGGCATACTGCCTGAGCTGTATTCGATACACTCCCATCTGTAGATGCTGCTCTGGCATCTGCTAGTTACGTCTGGCTCCTAAGAGGAATGCAAGCAACATGAATATAAATAATATTTGAATGAGCAATTTACTGTATGAACAAGAAGCACAATTCTATTTCTCAACAGAAGTCAGAGAGACTGATTTAGCAGATCTATATATTTCTTTATTATATTATTTTTTGATAAATTGACAGTGGAGAAGCTGACTAAATATGCTGCAGACAGTTCTCTCTTTTCTCCCCTCTAAGCCTATATAAGATCAGGGATATGGCTCAGCAACCAGACCTGTACACTGAGCCGCCATGTTACAGATCTGTACTGCTACACGTTGTATCACAGATACATGGAACAACCTAGAACAGGAAGATGGCTGATACATGTTCTCTCTGCAAAACAATATTTCTCCTTTTTATCACGTCTCAAACAGAATCCAAAAGTTGAGCTCAGGACCCGGATGTTACATTAGGGACAAGGAATATGCTATAAGTGGTGAATATTTCCAGGATGGAGACTTTATTATCGGAGGGATTCTAAGCGTGCACTATTATCACACAGATTTAAAAAACAAAAATGATATTATATCCCAGTATTCCTTGTGTATGATGTAAGTACATTTAAAAGTTTAGAGGCGTTTTCCTGTTTCAACAAAAGTTTATCTCTTTATGGCTATATTCACACGGCGATATTTTGAGTCTTTCATTGCAGGTGGACATCAAGAAGACGCCTGTTATTTGCCAAGCCTTCTGTAATGATCATAGTCATTGAAGATGACCGTTGGCCGAAAAATCCCGTTGTGTCAATAAATTTTACTACTTTTTTTTTTTTAACCCTTAGCAATTTTCAAGATAGATTTCACTGTCGGTAATAGAGGCCACTATTAATTATGCTCCCCTGTTCCCAGCATAGATGATTCAATAGTTTCCAGTCTAGGTTCTGTAAGCTAAGCTTCATACAGTTGTCAAATTGTAAAAATACTCTTAAAACTGGTTACAAAATAAAAACATAAAGTATGTGTAGTGTCCCACTACGTGTTTTCTTATCTCTTTTTACACCTTGGTAAAAGTGTCTCACTCTAGTGTCACATGTTAGGAAAGGAGCCAGCTGTTCCTTACTCCAACCACTAGATGTCACACTCTCACAGCACAGCTTCAGCTAACACTAGGTCTAGCTACACTTACACTTCCCTTTTATGGTAACTACTTTCCTTTAGTTGTTAGTTTGCACCTGCAGTGTCCCAGAAGGCAAGGACTACTACTCCTATTATGGCCATTTCTATTGCTGTGTCAATGCCTGTTCTGGTAAGTGTTTGCACTGCAACTGCTGCTGGTTTTCCCCTAGTATTCGCTGGTAATGTGCATTCTCATGAATGTTCTTGTGTATTCCTGTGTAGTATTACATTGTACAGTGGTATGCAAGGCTGTTGATCACGTGACCGTGCCAGTGCCCTGTAACCATGGTTCCTCCAATGGCCGACTAGTTCTGGCCAGGAACAACCATGTGACCTCCCACTTCCTCCTAACAAGTTAGTCTTCCCCCTGCTTCCAAGCAAGGAGGATGTGTGTCGTCTCTCTCCTACCTCCGAGGAGTTGGACTTCTTCTTCGCAGCTCCCACTTCACCACTAGAAGTGTGGATCGAGTGCTCTGCTGTGTTCAAGTCTTCGGCTGTACCTGCCTGCTTAAGTGTCCGGAGTCTTCTCTCTCATCTGGGTGTCATTCTGTTATCTCTCCCCATTGCTGCAAGGATTCACAGCAAGTATTCTTTTCCAGTAAACCACCCAGCAACGCTATTTCTCTCATACTCCTACTCCCATCATCCGGCACGTATTCTCACAGCCTATGCAGCACCACTCCTGCTTTATTTGTCTAAGCCTGCCATATACCCGGTTGCATCCGGACAGAACTGTTGCTACTAGTTACCTCATCTATAATAAAACCGCTGTTACTGAACCCTGGCAATGGTGTCCACTAACTGGTGCCCTGACTAAGTGCAGCGAAGAATCGCATGCCCATCATCACCCGCAGATTCCACAGACCGGCCCTACAGCTGTGCCGCCCTCAGGCCTATACCGTGACAAGTATAACCCCTGCAGCTGCCCCGGTCATTGCCCGCTCATAACACCAGCACTGCGGAAGTGGCCCCCAGGGGCCAGGGCATCGCACACCTGACTACAGTCCAGGCAGGACGTGTATAGTTGTTCCTGCCACTAGCTATCCAACCACTATGGGTTGCTTGACTAGACCCCTAGGGAGAAAATGAAGTAAGGAACGCTGACCATGTGCACAGACATACATGCGGATGGACACCTGGCGATCTAGCTAACTCTGCCTACATCCCTCCCTCTCTTCCTGCAACCTGCCAGACTTACACCATAAGGGTGAGGATAAACAGCTCTCAACCAAAGCACACCATATATCCAAAGATCCTGCTAATATTTATCAAATACCACTTTCAAACCTAATTTGATAGGACTAAACCTGTATTCACTACACAGACTTGGGACCTGAAAATATGAGATATGGAATTAAGGACACAGTATATACATTAGTATATTCACACAGTTCCCTGATGAACCGTTTGAAGTGGAATTTTCTATTGTCCAGGAAACTCTCTTATTGACCCCAGAGTGTGCCTGCAACAATGACTATCCTTAAAGATTACCTCTAAATGTGATTTCTACTTCATCAGATGGGAATATTGTACTCTATCTAATTCTTTTCATCCCCTACTGTATCTGGACACCACACCCTGTGACAGTCTGTAAGTGTAGGGAAAACCTCCTGTCTGATGTTAGGCAGGGCATAATAGGATATCTTCCCTATTGTGGGTGCTGACATTACCTTAGTCTAAGCTTTTCTTATAACCCTGCACCAATAAATTTTCTTGTGTGGATTATCTTGTGTCCACTACAATAGTCATTTTTCTACATATGTAGACCCCTAGGGAAACCGAAGACAAGGGAGTCTTAACCCTTGCCTATGACATGGATTTTACTTGTAAAACAGGACAGTCAACCACTTTATAAAAAAGGTATGGATTATTCAAGACTGGACCTGCAGTAGAGCACAGTGCCAGAAAGCCACTCTTTACGGACAGACGCTCAGCTTTGTCGGACACTACAAGCCAGCTACACTCAGAAACCCAGAAAAGAAACATTTTTGAAGTGGGTCATCTCTACCGTCTCATCTGCATCTACACTTTGCTCCTCACCTTAGTCCTAATAAAGGTCCAGTTGCCATGTGTCCGGGGGTGGGTGTTACTGCTCCTGGGCACCGTGACAAGTAGCCTCCAATGCTTTACTTTAATGTTAATCAAACACAAAAATCCCTTTAAAATATTTAACTTATAGTTGATTTTATTTTTCGTTGACCCTAGCAGCTGATCTGTTATCATAGTGGCCCAAGGTCTTGGCTAGACTTCTGTGGCTGCCAGGTAAACTTCTGAGCTCTAACTTCTGAAATTCATCAGGAGAAATTGCTGTGTCATTACTTGCTTAAAACCACAAGACCCACAGGTGGCTTTACACATAACTTAGCAACTTTGTTTCCATATGAGGCTACTGGAAGAACTGGGAAGGATCAATGAGATTCTATAAGCAGAGAAATTTCTACTCCATACTTTAAGGTTATGTTCCAACACAGTATTAATGGCCGGAATTTCAAAACAATGGCTATTGTTTTAAAATAACAGCAATTATTTGCCGTTGAATGGCGCCCATCGTTTAAATTTTAACAGTGTGTGAACATAACCTTTCCGTGTTTTCAATCCACTCCTGTTTTTGTTTGCAAAATACTAACCAAAATACTGAGCAAAAATACTGTGTAGGAACATAGCTTAAGACATTTTAAAGGGAACATGAATCATTTATCCTATTACTATGGGATATGCCTCTCTACTGACTGTAAAAGTAATTTCATTATGCATTACAACTAATCTGATAGAGTTCCCTATCCAGAATAATTTATATGTGATATTTAGTGACATAAGCAAACGATGTCAGTCAGCGGCTTCTAAGGCCAGCAGGATATTGTCATGTATATGACAGGCCTGGACTTTTGGGACAGGGATATATTCCCGCTTTATAAAGCTTTGGTGCTGCCTCATCTGGAGTATTCTGTTCAGATTTGGAATCTGATTCATAAAAAGGACATCCTAGTGCTGGAGAGAGTACAAAGACGGGCAACTAAACTAATAAGGGGAATGGAGCATCTTAGTTATGAGGAGAGCTTAAAAGATTTAAATTCGTTTAGTCTGGAGAAGAGACGTTTAAGGGGAGATATGATTAATTTATTTAAATATAGAAACGGCCCCTACAAGAGATATGGGGAAAAGATGTTCCAGGTAAAAGCCCCTCAAAGGACAAGGGGGCACTGCCTCCGCCTGGAGAAAAAAAGGTTCAATCTCCGGAGGCGACAAGCCTTCTTTACCACGGAACAAGATCTGGTCACAGCAATAACAGCAGAGGTCTTCAAAAGCAGCCTAGACCAAAATAACATTAATGCATATGTATAGAACCTAACCATCATCCCTCCCCCTTGTATCCTTGGTTGAACTTGATGGACATGTGTCTTTTTTCAACCATACTATGTAACTATGTGACTATATATAAATGAAATCATTACATTTCTGCATGTTCCTGTTTTCCATGTTATACAGACCATTTCCCGCCTTCTACAAATATGTCCTGGCTTTAATTTTTGCCATAGATGAAATAAACAAAAACCCTGATATACTACCCAATGTGACTCTGGGATACCATGTGATTGATCCATGTAACAGTGTGAATAAAGCCATAGGGAGCTTGTTTCAGATCCTGTCTGGTCCTGGTGATATCATCCCAAATTATTCTCATCGAGGCTCCGAGAGACTGGCCGGGATTATTGGAGACCATAATGTAAGGACATCTTCATTCATAGCACATATAGTGAACATCTATAGATACACACAGGTAAGATATAAATGGTGTTATGCCAAATGCCATCAGTATGAATCCTTTCTTACAGGTCAGAGATGTTTTTGTCATGTACTGCTCCAAGAAAACATCACATCACGTAACCCCCTGTTCCGCACACAAGTCAGCTCCTCCTTCGAGCATCTATGACTATTGATGATCAAACATCAGAGAATCTTAGGTTCTATCGAACTGAAACCTTGTCGAACCTTCCGCATTTGATTCCCGATGCCTTCCTGGTCTGTGGGGAAGGAGGAGACAGCCCGGGTACCGCCTGAAATTCCGGGATTCTGCCTAGGTAATAGGCTGAATCCCTGAATTCCAGGCGGTACCCGGGCTGCCTCCTCCTTCCCCACGGACCGGGAAGGCATCGGGAATCAAATGCGGAAGGTTCGTCAAGGTCCGAGCTCGATAGAACCTAAGATTTTTCGATTTTCAATCATCTCTATCTATGACGTGATGCATTTAGCTAGGCTAAAACTGGCTCATTAGGGAGCTGATAAATTTCCCACAGTCACATGTGGGCTTCCCCGTTTTGGGGCCTCTGCCTGACCTTAGTTTTTCATTCCCCAGCATAACCACATACAAATGTAGTCTATGTTAACAGGGTAACAATGACGCTTTTATTTGATGTTCTAACAGATGTAGAGGCCCTGTTAAGCTGAACTATTATCAGCCTCATTTGGTCGATTACCAACTGTTCAAGGCGATAATTGTGCAGTGTAGAAGCATATATTAAGAAGCAATGATCAGCCGACATGCACGATCGTAGTCTTTCCACTGCGCATTGCTCTGTGTCATAGGAGAGGTGGTCGGACAGCCGTCTAAGGATTGTTTGGGTTGCCCCTCCTGCTCTCTCTGCATGTAACTGAGCTGAGAGGTCGGCACTGTCTTCCCCGGCTCATTGGGCTGTGTAATACGTTCTAACTGATTTCCCTGAAGCAAATATTGGGAACATACTAACAATGGCTACCTCTGTACATTATCAGCATCCTATCTGTCAACGTGGTTATTTCCTGCAAACAGTAAACTGTGTACTTTATTTTATAAAGCCCTAGGTAATTTCTCCACCTAAATGATGTGATAGACTCACTTTGCTGTAGCCTGTGGTTGGGAGTGAGGAGTATGGAAAGGGTGAGTATATCTGCAGCTCCTGTGAGGCGTAGTCCTACAGGCTGCAAATCTCTTCACATATAGACCCTGTGTAACTCTATAAGAATGTCTGTCTATGTATGTATGCATATGTGGGATCTGTGGACTTTCTGAGACATGGAATCATCAGAGGAGCAGAAGGCTTTAGCTGTATTCTGCTCCCTGGACAACCACTTGCATTTAAATGGAAAAATAAAAAATAAATCCTTCCCCAAAACATCATATTTTATTGTAAATTTTAAATGAATGTCTTAAGTAAATCTAGCTGGTGCATATTACTGGTGCATTGTTTATTTAAACGGGTTATCCAGCGTTACAAAAACATGGCCACTTTCTTCCAGAGACAGCCCCACTCTTTGCTGTGGGGTTTTGCTGCTCAGTTCCATTAAAGTGAACGGAGCTTTGCATTTGCAAACCACACCTGAACTGGAGTCGTGTTGTTTTTGAAAGAAAGTGGTCATGTTTTTGTAGCACTGGATAACCCCTTTAAACAGTGGCATAACTAATTTTAGCTTCAAAGATTGGTATAACAAATTTCCATTACTACAATTGTAGTTTTTATAGGAACCATTTTAAGTATATTTGTTGTATCACTATATTTTTCTTATTTATTATCAATATTTTTCTTTGGGGGGGGGTGCTAATAAAGTTTTGTTTTTTAAAAATAATTTATTTTTCACACCTTTTATGACACAGTTAAAATTTTTTATTTAAACTATTATTATTATTTTTTATACTTTTATACTTTAAATTGCTTTGACGCTTCTAGATGCCAACGAAGAGACCTCTCCTTATCCGATCTGTAACATGCCACGTAGTCGCTAAATTGTGAAAACCAGATAAGTTGAAATACTTCTGGACCATATAGTCATATTTCTTTACTATTTTATCTAGATCACCTATAGTGCTACTGATCCCTTTTTAGCCAACAAAAAGATCTTTCCGTCCTTTTTCAAAATTTTTCCCAGCATCCAGATCCAGATCACAGCAATTGTTATGTTACTGAAGCATTATGAATGGACCTGGATTGGTGTGGCTGCATCTGACGATGATGATGGAGAGAAGCAGAGTCAGGAGCTGAAGAAAGCCGCAACTATTCATGACATCTGCATCGAGTTCATCATCTTAATCCCAATGTATAAAATACTGAAAAACAATGAGCTTCCAGATAAGAGCATGAAAACTGTTCTCAAATCGACCTCAACAATCATGGTTTTGTGTGGCACGCTTCCACTGACTGCACTTGTTAATTTGAAAACCATTTGCATCACAAAGGCAAAAACTCTGATTATACCGGCCGGTCCAATTGTTCATGTTTTATTAACCTACAAAATGAAGGAGTCCTTGGATGGAAGTCTAGTGTTTTCAACATCATCAGAAAAATTTCCACGTTTAAAAAGATTTCTAGATGACGTCAGCCTCGAAAATCGTCCAAATGACATCATACTTCAATCTATTTTTTCCGACCATTTTAACTGTGTAACTTCAAATAGAATATTAAATTTAATTCAAAGAACCAAGCTTCAAAACTGCCGGAAAAACTTAAAGATAAGTGATTCTAAGGGATACCTATATGTCACTGACAAATTGGCAACCACTCTCCATATTTATAGTGCTGTCTATGCCATGGCAAATTCTCTTCATGAAATGCAATTGTACCTGTCCAAATATCACAACAGTGACATCAGTAATAATCTCATACATATACCCAAGGTAATACGATGAGTGTACCGCATAGAGATCTCTCAATAGACATGCTAGTGAACAGTGTTAAATAGTCTTTCAGTGGTGTGGCTTCCTCTTTGGCAAAGTTGTAGCTGGAAAGAGGAAGAGGTATGAAAAATGAAGTAAAATAAGTTTACCAACAAGGATATGGATAGATAACATCTGGGGTTGAGATAGGTAACAACTGGGGCGGGATAGGTAACAACTGGGGTAGAGAAAGGTAACAACTGGGGAAGAGATAGGTAACAACTGGGGAAGAGATAGGTAACAACTCGAGAAGGCATAGTTTACAACTGGGGTATAGATGGGGAACAACTGGGGAGGGATAGGTAACAACTGGAGTAGAGATAGGTAACAACTAGGGTAGGAATATGTAACAACTAGGGTATGTTTCGGTAACAATTTGGGGAGGGATAATTAACAAATGATTTAAGGAAACTACTTAAACTTAAAACATAAATAAGAGAAGGGGGGTTCAAACGTTCTATAAAACCGCTTGTTCAAAATAGTTGCTTGTGCCAAAACCAGCCCTCTCCATTTGATTTGGAGCCATGTCTGCTAAATAGTCCAACTAGTGGAGATGGACATTAACCCCTTTACCACCAAGGAGGGAACTGTACGTCCTTGGAAGGATAGGGGAGTTAAACCGCCGTGATCCTGGGTGCTAGTAATAGTGGCAGATGTCCCTTGCTAGTAAGAGAAATAATTTTTACTCATATAGAGCCTACAAATTCCATAGCACTTTACTATTCTACGTGATTCCCAGACACCACTACTTTTTTAGGTAGGTCATCCCTGCCTGGTATCAACCGTTCGGGCATAGAATAAGGTGTGTGCTGTCTAAGAACATCAGTCGCAAAGTCCACATAACTACCAATATATGGACCAGTTTGCCCAGGCAGGAACATTACATCTCCCTAATTGTCCACTGGCGCCTTGTCTTCTGTTACCTTTTTCTCCTACTAATCTTTTTCCTCTGCCACCTCCTTATACTCTCACCACAGCTAATGCACCACCAACTTCAGAACAGCCAGTGATGAGTGACAGCAGGCTGTTCTGAAACCTATCTGTGTGGGGGACAAACCACACACCCCAGTGAAGCTGCCGAGGAGTATATAACAGCAGAGAGAAGAGCAGTTCCTGTCGCTCAACCTCAATCCAAACAAGGTAGTACAGTATATGGTAATGGGAAAATATCAGACCAGCAGTGGGCCCAGCCTGTTTGATGCAGACAAAACTATTGCACTAAGTACCTGCCAGTGGAGAATCAGAAGCAAATGATGCAGGCTTGGGGAACAGCCGTGCAGAAGGTCCGGGACTTTGATGGCGCTAAATGGCAACCGACGTAGTGATAGATAAAAATTAATAACTTTATGGAGGAGAAAACATACAAATGTACTAACACTTCAAGGGAAGAGAGTGAACCCTGATCTACCCACATCCTCTGTCCATGTTTGCTTGACGATTTTGCCTTAGACCGCAATCGAGAAGAGGAAATATACTGCAATGAACAACTGGCTATCAGAAATGAGCTGTAGGTGGGGAAAGGCTTCATTCATCACTATTTCCCAAAAGATCCCTAAAATTTTGGAAAATCAAATACATAATGAATGGATATTTGTGTCTTGTCTGAAATGGCTAGAAGGAGAAGCCTGCTTGTAAAATTACTGACTTCCTCAAAAGGGGGTGTAGGTTTTTAAGGGTAACAAATAAGACACTGTTAAAAGGATGTGATAACATGGAATCCCCTTTAACAAGTGCACAGAGACTGAAGTTATTTATTGCACACATGTAACATCATCGGCTGCCTTGAAAACATTTTCCTTTAGAATTCTTAGTCAGAGTTCAGAGTTATGGCAAATGGAATTGATGTGGAATGACTGTCAACGAATATACAGACAGTTCAGTGTACATAAAATATACAGATTTGCTGTGTGGCATTACAACCCATCCTTCTTGCCTTCATAAATGGCAATTTGGCAAAATTACTTCACAGATCCACAAAATAGTGAAACACAGTTGTCTGTGAAAACATGTCAAGGAGATTAAAAGAAAACTATTTAGGGAATGGTTATTATTTCTAACCTATTCAAATCACAATAGCCATATGCCCACCCCATCATCAGTACGCCCACATTCTCATCCATTACCAATAGTCTTGCCTATGTTTTATGTTAATACCAGATCCTAAACTTTTTTCCTTCCCCAATCCCCCTCACCACCACCATCACGCGGTGCATACACTGAGCTAACTGACTCAAGACATGTGTCTATTAGCCATGCGTAGATGGCCTAGCTCCAAAAACCCTTTTTGGGTGTTTTTGAACAGGCACAGAATAAGTATCAGGCCGCAAAGTTTTCTCAATTAGCCACACTCTGTTTCCCTTAATACAGGAAAATGACAATCTGCTACTTGGGTGGACAGTTTCTGCATTGTCTCAGACTGGAAAGAATACACCACTTCCTGCAGCACACACAGCAGCTGATTTAAAAATAAAAGTAAATTACAAATCTATATAATTTTCTGAAACCAGTTGATTTAAAGGACAAAAGATTTTCGCAAGAGTAATAACAGCTTTTTTTGGGATAAGGAGGAATTCTTGGCAAAGATGTGACAGGGTACAGGTACGCTTTAATAGGTCGGAGGAGAAAAAGGATCAGACACAAACAAAATAAATGTCACTTTCTGTTTTCTTTAGTTTTTAGAAAAAGTTAATTTTCCAGACCCCACTGGAGAGATGATTGCTTTTAATGAGAAAAAGGAAATGATCTCAGAGTTTTTTATCAAAAGTTATCAACCCGTGCCTGGGAATAATTATGTTTTAAGGACGATCGGCCGATATACTGCAATTGCTGAGAAAGGACAAAAGCTTCTTCTATACAAAACTGCCCGATACTGGAAATATGGGGAGGTTGGTATTCTTGGTTTGTTTTTTTTATACTGTTACAGCTTATTTCTAATTTTCTAATTTTAGCCTCAAAGCTCACCTGTTGTTTTAGGTAAGTTTTCTGATTAGGTGTTATGTGTGAAGCAAGAAAAATTTCATCTAAAATGTAATATTGTACAGTACAATGTCTGACTACAACTTGAGAGCAAACAAAGGAAGACTACATTGTCTAGTGAATGGTTTAACAAATAAAGCACCTCATCCAGATCATGGTCCAAAGTGTCATCATTGGGGCAAAGCAAATTAGTAGTAGAATAACATTGTATACCTTACTTGTGTAACTTGGCACAGAAGAAGGAATGTACAATGTACAATTCATCATTGCCTTTGCCATTGTTTTGGCTAATTTGGTGTTTTTGTGTACATCGTAACTTTTTAAGCAATGTTGTCTTTGTAATACTTTGCCTGGAATGTGTGTGGTTTAAGTTGGCTACTTTTTTTGCCAGATTTATCATGTGCAGTTTTTTTTTATCTCCCCCCCCCATGAAAAATTAGCTGAAGTACTCTAGTTAGCCAAATAACTCTAGTAGTTTTTTAGCCAAGCTATAAGCCAAAAAGAAAAGAGCAAAAATTGTTCAAGATTTATCAAGACCCATGCACAAATGCAAAAATTATTGTAAAAATTATAAATATACTCCTTTATCTTACTTACACTATGATGCCCTGTGTCACAAGGCAATGGGGGGGGGGGCATGGCATTGAGGACATGATCTGTCCTAGGGTCCTAGGGTCAGTTTGGCGGGTGATGCAGTTATTGTCTTAAAAAACAGCTTTTAAACTGGCAGCCCCGTGCCCAACAGCCGGGGCTTAGATTGTGTATGCATTAGACTGGCACAACCTCTCTGTCCCTCTGCCCCGCCCTCCTCGTTAGGCACAGGGCTGCAAGTTTAAAAGTTGTTTTTAGGACAATAACTGCATCACCTGCCGAACGGACCCTAGGACAGATCTTGGATTAAAAGCAGCTATCTGAAGGTACAAGCGGTTTGGGGGGGGTCAGATTGTGGGTAAAACCACAAGACAGTCTTACATTTCTTCAATTGATTGAGAAGCCTGCCAATTTCAATATACAATCACTTATTTTTTTAGGCCCCTGTGTCAAAATGCTCAGCAGATTGTCCTCCAGGTTACAGAAGAATCCTAAACAATAAAAAGCTTAAGTGTTGTTTTGACTGTCTCCAGTGTCCAGAGGGAGAAATCTCCAATGATGCAGGTAATGTATTCCTTAAATCTTATTTCAATTTAAGACACAAGAAAACATTGATCAAGACTGGCGTACCATTATGCCACTTATAATTAAAGCCCAACCCCCTTATCCCCGGGTGGATTTACTAAGAGACGTATGCCTCTTAGTACAGACGGCAACACTGGGACAGGTATTGCACAAAAATCTACCCCTGCCCTGAGCAGGTGTAGATTGTTGACTGATTTACTCCAGGCTTAAATCTTCATAAAGAGGTGAGGGAGGAAGACATCCCTCCTCCCCACCTTGTTTCCCCCACACCCATGAGGCAAGTTGGGGATACAACAGAGGGAATGTCATGGAAAAGTATATCATTTTATTGTGGCATAGGCCAGGGGCGCACAATGATAAAGGATAATGTCCTGTCCGGATTTTCCGGAGCCAGAGCCCAGCAGACATCAAGCTCAGTGTGCTGGGTCTGGTGAAGAAAGAAGACATCTGATGGTGAGTATAAAACTTTCCTGCACTTTGTCCGCCCGAGCAATAAAAGAGGTAACATAATCCCGACATCTCTGCTGGCACAAATGCAGTGCAAGATGAGTCTGAGCCCCAGGGAGTTAAGTGCAATGCATAATCACCTGTTCTAGCCTTTTTAACACACATTACAAAGTTATATAACTTTATAATGTGTGTAAATAAGCGGTCTGCCCCCCTTCCCCCACTCCCCCCCCCCCCGGAAGGTAAATAAAGTATGCATTACCAATTACTGTCGACATGATCCGCTCCATGATGCGCTCCAGCCAATGAAAAGGCTGCCGGTGCGCAAGTGCACTGGCAGCCTTTTCCATCCCCTGGACCCTGAAGTCAGAGACATCGCTGGACGGCGGACGGCGGCGACGGAGAGGCGAAGGGCGGGCGAATCAAGTGGGGATCGTCACCGGAGGGATGGTGAGTATGGTGTCTGTCTGTGTCTGTGTTTGTTTTTTTGGGGAGTTGTCCTTTAAGTAGAAAAATAAGTGGTTAACCGCTGCAACTTCAGATGCAGTTTGTTTCACAGTGTATCACTGTTCTGAGACCGAATTGGAGATGCACAGGATCTCACCTGTGGACAGTCAGGCGCTTGAAACTTGGTGCAAAGAAATGGTATTCCGGCAACTCCAATGAAATCCAGTACTTTATTTAGAAGAGAATCATATTAAAATCGTTACATGAGCCAGACACGTTTCGGCCTGCTTTAGGCCTTGATCATGCCATGAACAAGGCCTAAAGCAGGCGGAAACGTGTAAAAATACAGTAACACATATATAACACATATATAAAGTCTGTAGCGCTCCACACAGGTTCAAAATGTAAATTAGAATAACAGGTTTAAAATAAATAAATAATACGTAATAGGTATGCTTTGATGGTCGTGTAAAATCTGCTAAATCAGAGAAACCAGATATGTTAAATCAAAGAAATTCTTATTTAAAATAAAATAAGAAATTCCTTGTGTTTTTTTCTTGCTCTGCAACTAAAGGGACCTGCCAGAAGTGCCCAGAAGATCAATGGCCTAATGATAACAATCAATGTGCATTAAAGGCAGTTGAATATTTATCCTACACCAGTGATCCCATAACTATTGTCATCTCCAGCATTTCTATATTTTTCTTTATTATTGCTGCTATTATTTTGGGCATCTTTATTCTCTACAGAGCCACCCCAATCGTCAAAGCCAACAACCAAACTCTGAGCTTCTGTCTATTAGCCTCTATTATGCTGAGTTTCCTCTGTGTCTTCTTGTTCATGGGTCGTCCTCTCCATGTAACCTGCATGCTTTGCCAGACTTCATTTGGAATCATCTTCTCAGTGGTTGTTTCTTGTATTCTGGCCAAGGTTATTCTAGTCTACATGGCCTTTAAAGCCACAAAACCCGGATGTACCTGGAGAAACTTCATCAGTCCTAAACTTTCCAGCTCTATAGTTATTATTGCTGCTCTTCTCCAGGTAATAATCAGTACAGTCTGGTTATCTGTTTCCCCTCCATTCCTAGAAGCCAATACTCACATCTACCAAGACAGAATTATTCTTCTCTGCAATGAAGGGTCAATGTTAGCGTTTTATGTCTCCCTGGCTTACATGGGGCTTCTTGCTATGTTAAGCTTATATTTTGCTTTCATGTCCAGAAATTTACCAGATAGTTTTAATGAAGCTAAAAACATCACATTCAGCATGCTGGTTGTGTGCAGCGTCTGGGTGGCTTTTATCCCGGCCTATATGAGTGTTACTGGGAAGAATACAGTTCTTGTGTAGAAATATTTGCTGTAGTATCTTCAAGTGTTGGTATTTTAGGCTGCATATTCTTCCCGAAATGTTATATTATACTGGTCAGACCAAATTTAAATTCAAGAAGCAGTTTGATCAGATAACACATGTATCCAATAATAATGTTATAAAATATATAAAATACAGGATGGACATTTTAGACCTTGACTCTTTAAAATACCTAATAACTTTTGAATAAATGTTTTTGTTTTTTTCAATAAAAAGTATATATCTATGTCTTTATTTATGAGTAACATCATCCTGTTGGCAATTTATAAAACATTATAATGTATAAGGAGACATTGCAGTGTCCACCCCTGTTACTTGCTGCTGAAGTGTACTCTAATGTAGAGCTGCCATCCTGTTACTTTAATGTCCTAGGGTCACTGTGTGTTCATGTCCTTATTTAAACTGTATTTCCATTCACTGAGAGATAACTGATTTATGCAATGTAAGTGATCTAGGGACAATAAGCCCGGAAAGTCGATCAGGGCCCACCAAGTATCTCCTCATCTCCCTGGGCCAATATGTGTCTTTCTTCTCCAATATAAATAATCCCCCCCCCTGCCCCCCATAACCAGAGCCTTCTCCAGTTACAGCTAGAACAAGAGCATGTAAGAGAATGCTCTTCTTTCAGAATCCTGCCCTCCTATGTTCCAGCATTAATAACTATGCAGTGCTAATCACCCTAGGTGTGACTACCACGCTAAGGGGCCCATCATCCTTTCTCAAGTCTCTATCTAGGGTGGAAGACGTTGCTTCTTGTCTGTGTGTTCCCTAGCTCACCCCCTTCCTTCCAGCTTCTGATCACAGACCGTACTGATCAGCTTTTACATTGGTGATAGTGTTCCTGCATATGCCTCCATGTGAGTATGATTTTCTTGCCTTCTTCTCATCATGCAGTCAGACAAACTATGTAAGCCCTTTACAGCAGTTAAATTCGGATTGGAATTCCTTACTAAAGTTTTTTTGTATAGGGTTAGAGAAATTGCTTCCAGCCTGCGTGCCCACTAGCTCACCATTTTCCATCCGGCCTCTGGTCATAGTCTGTATTGCTCGGTTTGCATGTTGGTGATAGTGTTCATCCATATGCTCAACAGGTGTCAATGTAACAGCATTGGCAGAATTCCCTGCAAGTATGGTTTTCTCATCTTCTCATCATGCAGGCAGCCAAACTACGTAGGTCTTTGACAGCACTCAAACTCTGATTAGAGTCTGCATTACTTATGTAGTTGCCCATGTTAATGCCATGAACCATTGGAGAAACAGAAATAAATTGACACACTTAAAACCTTATTGGTTTCAGACCTTATTTGTTCACATCAGTCTGTGTCCATCCATGGTCTAAAGCAGTGCTTCTCAAACTGTGAGGCGGGCCTCACCAGTAAGGCGCCCCCTAGTTGTTGGTGAGGCCCAGCAGGGGAGCCAAGTAACTATGATCTGCACAGTCCTTTTGCTGTTTGCAAAAATCTCCATTTTAGCAACATTATTAATTTATTTTGTACTTGCTTTATTAGTATATAGAGCTTGGGAGAAGGGTGAAAGGTAGCCCTGGCATTATTTTCAACTTTTAAATGGACTTTCACCAGAGATAGTGAGGCCCCAGCACCCTCTTGGTCAGTCCGGTGAGGCCCAGGCATTGCCTTGGTCTTTTGGGTGAGGCTCCAGTCGAAAAAGTTTGAGAAGCGCTGGTCTAAAGGAAAGAGTGTTTCACTGAAATCCATTTATCTGAAATTGTTAATGTACATGAATGGAAACACTATAAACAGATGCCACGACAAGGTGTAAAGCCTTAAAGGGATTTTCTTGTTTAGTATAACTGAAGCTTTATCCACATATACATGACATAAACCGTAAACCGCAAATCACACATGGATTAAATGAATGCATAGGGTGGGGCAGGCACGAATTATTGTGTCATTTCCTCTTTGCCGCTTCTTCCCTATGGAAGATGGACAAAGAGATATAAACGTTGACAATGTAGACTTTACACTGATCTGAAATTGATAACATATTCTTAGTGTCTATGGATATCTTTAGACTCCACAAGCTAGAAAACATAAAATAGTTTTTTGATATATTTCAGAACTGCAATGTCGGACAGATACTATATTATCTACAAGACCGTATGTGGCTACTCACAGGGAATGCTTTACAAGTTAACCTACAGTATCTAGTAAATAATGGTTTGTGTCTTTGCAGTGTCCCCAATATCTGCACTGTTTTATACTTTTTTTCTGTGTTTGAACTAAAACTGTGATTGTATATGATATGGCTAGAAACTACAAGGTTAAAGCATCCACACTCCCTTATATAATGACTTAGTGAGCGGACCCTAAAGTAAAAGATCTTACTTAAAGTGAATGTAACATCAAGTACATCGCTGCACTTTTTTTTTACTTAACGGAAGCACCAGTGTGGGGATGCCAGTGGCGTGGTTCTTTTTTCATTGCCTCCCAGTTCCGGCACTCGGCACCAATCTTTTAATAATAATAATAATAATAATAATAATAATAATAATAATATTTATTTTTGTAGCGCCAACAGATTCCGCATAATTTTTTTTTTCCCTTGGCATCTGCCGGCCCCCAGTGTGGCGAAAACCCCTTCCCTCTGTGGCGTGGCTCCATTAGATTTAATAGAGCTATGTCACAGAGGGGAGGAAATATTGCCACACTGGGGGCAGTGCTCCGGAGCAGACCAGTGCTCGGAAAAAGAATGATGCCAAGCCCATAGCTGGAAAGGCACAGGTTGGGCATCACTGATGTAAAACCTATGGTTTGGAACTGTACATGTGCCTCTGAGTATTATCCTAGACCCCAGTGGGCTTCAGGAAAGGCCTAGGACAGTGTGGCTGCCAAGCCATAGAGTGTTCTGACCTACACCTTGCAGTAAGGAATTCAGATCCTTTCCTGATATGTCTTATGCCTTCGATTGTCCACCATTTTTGTAGGTCATCTTTGCACTCGCACTATTAGATTACAATAGAGACGTGATATTTAATTAAATCTCGTAAATTTTGTACTTACCTTTTTTCCTATTACATAGACCATTTCCTGCCTTCTTGCTTTCATTTTTGCCATAGACGAAATAAACAAGAACCCAGATGTATTACCCAATGTGACTCTGGGATACCATGTGATTGATCCGTGTAACAGTGTAAATGAAGCCATAGGGAACTTGTTTCGGATCCTGCCTGGTCCTGGTGATATCATCTCAAATTATTCTCATCAACGCTGGCCGGGGTTATTGGAGATCATCGTATTAGGACGTCTTTCTTCATGGCACATATAGTGAACACATTTTTCTATACACAATGTAAATGTAAGGAATATTATTGTAGTGTCCCAGAGCATTGAGAGGCCCAGTTTCACTGATTCTGGGGTGACTGTGACCTGCGACGAGCAGACAGCATTAATGCTATTTGTTATTAGAGATGAGAGAACCTGCCGAGGTTCGGGTTTGTATGAACCTGAACTCTCAGCGTCTGATTCCCTCTGTCTGCAGCCTCCGTGAAGAGGGTGGATACAGCCGGAGGACTGCCTGGCAAACTGGGATACAGCCATAGCCATAGGCTGTATCCCAGTTTTCCAGGCGGTCCTCCGGCGGTATCCACCCTCTTCATGGAGGCTGCAGACAGCGGGAATCAGACGCCGAGGGTTCAGGTTCATACAAACCCGAACCTCGGCAGGTTCGCTCATCTCTATTTGTTATGCTCTTCCAAAAGGGAGCTATGCTTGGCAAGTCCACCTGATAGCCCCATATGGTTTTAGTGTTCTGGTGTTGTCCCATCTAGATAGTAACGTATAATGTTTTTTGCCAGTCTTGATGCATCTTGAAAAGCCATGGGCGTGTTTAAGGATGCCTCTGTGCTCTGAATCAGAAAACTTTCTGAAAAAGTTCTTGCTCCTAATACAAAAGAAATATAGGAGGCCCTTGAATTTGGTCTTTTAACAAGTATCTACATACCTTGTCAATTTGTGTTTGAGGGTAACTCTTGTGATTAGGAGGTGTTCCAGCCATGTTAGTTCTCTCCACCTGGTGTGTATGTTAAAGGGGAGGATGCATAAAGTTTTTTCAAGAAAATGTGGAAATAATGGGGGTATCAATCATTTTTTGTTAAAAAATAAAAAGTTGCAAATTTTTAAATCAAACTTTTCTTAAAATATGCAACTTAACTGAGTTATGGGGTGGAAATTTGGAACTTTCCTACACACTTTTTTGGTGAAAGCATTGATAAATCTCTCCAATATTTATAAATGCAATATACTGTACAAACAAAAAGTATAATTTCTATTTCCAACGAAGTCTCAGAGATTCACTTAACGGATCTATTATATATATATATATATATATATATATATATATATATATATTATATTTATATTATATATTTTTTTCTTGATAAATTGTCAGTTGAGAAGCTGACTAAATATGCTGCAGACAATTCTTCTCTCTAAACCTATATAAGATCAGGGATATCGCTCAGCAGCCAGACCTGTATGCTGAGCTGAGATGCCACGTTACAGATCTGTACTGCTCCATGTTGTATCACAGATACATGGAACAACCTAGAACAGCAAGATGGCTGATACATGTTCTCTCTGCAAAACAATATTTCTCCTTTTTATCATATCCAGCACAGAATCTAAAAAGTTGAGCTCAGGACCTGGATGTTTTATTGGAAATAAAGAGAATCTTATAAATGCTGAATATTTTCAGGATGGGGACTTCATTATCGGAGGGATTCTAAGTGTCCACTATTATCACAGAAACTTAGCAATCTCTTATGATAAATCATATTCCCTGTGTATGCTGTAAGTAATTTAAACATTAAACTCAGTTCTCACGTGCATTGCTTCCTCTGATTGTTTTCTGATTTTCTGACCTCTTTGACCATCAAAGAAGCAGAAATAAAGTCATACATTAATTAGCTAATAATAATAATAATAATAATAATAATAATAATAATTTAATAATCATTTTCTTTTCCATAAAAAAAAGAGACTAAAGAAAATTTGCCCTTTTTTTTTATTGAAGTCTATGATGATGTAAAGAAAAGAGTGTTTAACTACAGTCTGTTTTTTTTATTTGTTTTTAAGAAACTTTTCATGTACAAATAGCCTTAACCCCTTAAAGACAGAGCCTGAAATGGCCTTAATGACAGAGACAAATTTTATGAATATGACCTGTGTCACTTTATTCATTAATAACTTCGGGATGCTTTTACCTATCTGCCTGATTCTGAGATTGTTTTCTCATGACATATGGTAATTTACATTTCTGGTAAATTGGAGTCGATATTTATAAGGAATCTTATAAAAATCCAAAATAACATGCAAAATTGGGAAAAAAAGCATTTTTCCAACTTTGAAACTTTTCTGCTTATACAAAAAATGGTTATGCCACATAAATTATATATTAAATAGCATTAGCAATAAGTCTACTTTATGTTGGCGGCACTTAATAAACTATCTTTCCTTTTTTTAGACAATAGGAAGCTTAAAACATTTGCAGCAATTTTCCAAATTTTCGGTAAAATTTCTAAATCAGATTTTTTTTCAGGGACCTGTTCAGGTTTAGGCTGGGTTCACACTATGTATATTTCATTCAGTATTGTGGTCCTCATATTGCAACCAAAACCAGGAGTGGATTAAAAACACAGAAAGGATCTGTCCACATAATGGTGAAATTGAGTGGATGGCCGCCATATAACAGTAAATAACTGCCATTATTTCAATATAACAGCTGTTGTTTTAAAATAACAGCAAATATTTGCCATTAAATGGCGGCCATCCACTCAATTTCAACATTGTGTGAACAGATCCTTTCTGTGTTTTCAATCCACTCCTGGTTTTGGTTGCAATATGAGGACCACAATACTGACTGAAATATACGTAGTGTGAACCCAGCCTAAGGCTATGTTCACACTGCGTATATGTCCGCTACTTGCGGCCGGCTACGTACGGACCGCGAACTTACGCCCGAAGTCTACTTACGCCTCCCAAGAGCCCTACGTAGCGATCTGACAGCGGTCTTTTACTTGGAAAGCTTGGCCTAGCCCCAGGCACCCCACAGAACCTTTTGGATCGGCACAAAAAGCTGCAAAAATGAAGAAATCACCACTACGTACGGGACCGCATGTAACGCTACGGGCATAAGTTCCGGCATTTTCGTACGCAAGCAATGGTCTGGTTAATTTTTTACGCCGCCACGTACGATCCGGGCGTAAGTTCATCGTAGTGTGAACTGTGCGCCTGTACTTCGTATACCTTCCATTATATGCAAACTACGTAAGTTTCCGGCAGTAGCGCGTTCCGCGAATAAGCGGCCGGAGACTTACGTAGTTTGCGTATAATGGAAAGTATACGAAGTACGGCCGTGTGAACATAGCCTTAAAGTGTATTTGGGGGGACTGTTATTATCAGAGAAATGCACCCCAATATTGATTGCCCCGTTTCTGCAGTTTATAGAAGTACACCATATGTGGCCCTATTGCGCTATTTGACGCAACCACAAGCCTCAGATATAAGGGAGCGCCTAGTGAATTTCAACGCCTCAGTTATACAGTATTTGGTCATTTTTGACTGTACCACTTCAGGTGCCAAAACATAAAAATCACCCCTAAAGGGACACCATTTAGAAAACTACACCCCTCAAGGAATGTAACGAGGGGTGCGATGAGCATTTGGACCCCATAGGTGCTTCACACATTTTCAGAACAATGTGGCGTGAAAAAGGAAAAAAAATATTTTTTTACACTAAAACGTTGTTCTAGACTTCATTTTTTCATTTTTACAAGGGGATAAAGGAAAAAAACAACACCAAACGTGTAGAGCAGTTTCTCCCGAGTACGAAAATACCCCACATGAGGACATAAAGTGCCAAGCGGGCGCAGGACAAGGTTCCAAAGGGAAGGAGCGCCAATTGGCCTTTGGAAGCTGAAGCTGAATCGTGGAAACATTGTGCGTAAATGTAAGCCGGTTTGCATTAAAGCCCACCCTGCGGGGGCGTACATTTATGCCCAATGTTGTTAACGGGTTAAAGGGGCAACTCATGCATTCAGAGTCTCTTAAACTATACATACCTTATACTATTCTCAACCAAGAAATAGATACATTGTTGGGGAAGACTTCCTGTCTGGTCCTTTTTTTTTTCTTTCCTTTTTTTAACAGAGCATGGACAAACAGAGATTGGCTTTGATAACATAGATTAACTTTTTTTTTTAAGGAAAGTATAGCACAAAGTATGTTTTGTTGAAAAATAAATCATTAAAATTAACATCACATGATTAGAATGACGGAAAAGGCGGTCATGATTCATAAAGCGCTAGTGCCTACTGGCCTACTGGCCTACTGCCCATACACAACCTATAATACCTTGGTGCGAGATTGCACAGGAAACCTGCAGAGGTTCATTTGATAGGTCAGAGCTGTGTTTGGTGGCATGATATATAAATACTACATTTAAAAAAAAAAATAAAAAAATAATAAAAAAAATAATATATATATATATATATATATATATATATATATATATATATACAGTATATATACATTTTTTTAGAAGGATTAGGACGGTGCAGTGCCCAGAAAGACTTCTTTTACATATGATACGCTAACTTTTAAAGAGACCCCCCCCCCCCCCCCATAAATAAGATTCACATCACAAAAAAACAACACTTTATTATTCACAAAAAAAGATTTAAAAATCCCCCAGCACCAAAATACATAAAAAAAACTATGGAGGAATCACATAAAGCTCCCAAAACACAGACCATGGACCTGGCAATAGTATAAACGTGAAGTATTCCCTCTGAAAAAGAGTTAATGCCCTTGTAAACAGTGGCGCAGCTATATCAGTCACAGCAGTCGCAGTCGTGAACCTGACCAACAGCTAGGGCCCAACCAGCCCCCCCCCCCATGCCACTTCACTCTGTTCCCTACTTTTTTTTCCGTGCAGCTGTTTGCATTTATGGGTCACATAGACCCATGGATGGAGGCTGCTGCTAATGGGCAAGTTCCAGAGCTGAGTGCAGGCCCCGCCTGCATCCTGTCAATTCCCCATTCGCATCCCATTCACTTGAATCACCCCTCCACCAGCCTCCAGCCCCCAGGTGCCGTAATGACAGCAGCCGCGGCCTCCATTAAAATGGACACAAAAGTAGTGTCAGCTACGTTTTTGTGTCCGTAAAAAAAAAAAAAACGGATCCGTTTTGATCCATTTTTTTTTTACAATGGAAGTCAATGGAAAAACGGATCAAAACAGATGCACACAAATGCATCCACCTTTTTCATCCGTTTTTTGCAAAAAACAGATTGCAAAAACGCAGTGTGAACCCAGCCTTACTGTGATAGATAATCAGTGTTAATACTCAGGACAGTGTCCTTACTACTACCTACAACAGTTATATTGTGTTCTTTAGGTATAAACTATGTTTCTAAAGGTGTGTCTTATTTTCTTTTCTGTTTCTAATGAAAGTTAAGTTTTATATATCAGTGGCCTCCTGTGAATTGCCACTTGTTGGCTTACTGTGCTTGTATACATGTATTGGTCCTCTGATGTCCACTCCGCACATCTGTTATTAAGCTCTAAGGCCTTATTCACACGTCCCGTAAAGTTGTCGGTAATTGCAGATCCTTAATAATGGTTCAACTTAGTTCACATTGATTTCAATAGGGCTATTCACAAAGTCAATTTTAATTTGTATCCGTAATCCGTTCCGTTAAAAAAAAAAAAGAAAAAAGGAAAAAGTATGGATTACCAATAGAAGTCTATGGGATCTGTAAAAGAAACATGAACCAAATCTAAGCAAACTAGTATTGTTCACATTTTACGAAAACAGATTCAAATACGGATGATTTTCCATGGATGTTTTGTGGCCCAGAAAAATCACTGTACTTGTGAATCAGTCCTAAGAAGATGGCGCAGGTGTAAGATTTGGAACTACAACAAAGAGCTGTGGGAGATAAGAGCATTGAGGCATAGCAGGCCTAGGGCATGGGAGCCCTAGATTTCGCTGTTTCGACACTGTCATGGTCGATAAAAAGATTTTTTTTAAATAAAACTAAAGCCACAAAAATACTTTTTGAAGATACGTCTGTACATTGTTTATTAAAGCCTACATGAATGTATGCGAGGTGACTAGAGATGAGCGAACCTCCAGCATGGTCGAGTCCATCCAAATCCGATCATTTGGCATTTGATTAGCGGGGGCTGCTGAAGTTGGATAAAGCTCTAAGATTGTCTGGAAAACATGGATACAGCATATGACTATATCCATGTTCACAACATAGCCTTAGGGCTTTATCCAACTTCAGCAGCCACCGCTAATCAAATGCCGAACGATCGGGTTCGGATGGAATTGAGCATGCTCCAGGTTCGCTCATCTCTAGAGGTGACAGATACTTTTTTTAAAGAAATAATTTTGTTTGTTAAAGATCACATTGTTCAAACAATCACAGTTTTTGGCCGTGATATTATAACTCAACAACTTAACATCATGATGCAAGAAACTGTTAGGGTATGTTCACACTGAGCAAATGGGGCAGTGGAATTCAGCAGCGGAAGGTTCTGCTGCAGAATCCCGCCTGCTTCAATGTCAGACTGAATCTCTATGTGTCATGTCACTTTTTTGAGAGGAGGAGAGCAGAGACACGCAAGCCCTCCTATAGAAACGCTGTCTGATACTGAAGCAGGCGGGATTCCATGACTGAGAGATCCACCACAGAATTACGCCCCATTTGCTCAGTGTGAACCTATCCATACATGGTGCACCCCAGGGAAACTACCATCACCTGCCATCCAGCCCCCTTATAACTGGGCCCAAACACAAAGCATGGGAAGACCCTGTGGAAGTACTCCATCCCCTGTGACACAGTATATGACTGGAAAAATATTACATGTCCCAGCCATCCCAAACAGATCCTCCTAGTTGCACCATGACATTGGTGCAAACAATACAGGCAGATATGTATTAGCATTGTGATTTAGTAAGTCAACTCTCTTTAATTCTGCACTCTCCTCTTTTCCATGTTATATAGACCACTTACCGTCTTCTACAAATATGTCCTGGCTTTCATTTTTGCCATAGATGAAATAAACAAGAACCCTGATATATTACCCAATGTGACTCTGGGATACCATGTGATTGATCCGTGTAACAGTGTGAATAAAGCCTTAGAAAGCTTGTTTCAGATCCTGTCCGGTCCTGGTGATATAATCCCAAATTATTCTCATCGAGGCTCCGAGAGACTGGCCGGGATTATTGGAGATCATAATGTAAAGACGTCTTCCTTCATAGCACATATAGTGAACATCTATAGATATACACAGGTAAGTTATGCTGTATATTGAATCTTTATCGTATACATAATGGAAATTTAACTTATGGTATGCCAAAAGATTGCACTGAAAATGGTGTTACTTTTTCAGGAAATGTTGAGAAACTAAATTTTTCACTTAGATAGAAAGTACTAAAGACACATGGTACATTGTAGCTAGCTTTGTATGTGGCTGTGTGGTGTTCCATTATGGGTGTTGCTAGTTTATATACACCTTGCAAAAGCCTGTACTCTAAGTAAAAGTAAATCTTATGTGTAAGTATTGCACAGATGTAGTACTCAAGGGGTTATTGTTCGTGATTTTTGCACCAATAAGAGCTCTTTCCTCTTCTCCACCTATCTCCATTTTCCTTCTTCTTTTGCTCTTCTCCACCACTCACAGCAGGTATTACATACCCTGTAGGAAGTTGTCACATGGGGAGAGGAGGTGTAGTCAGACATTTAGTCAGTCTTAGTCTGGTTCCTGTACAGAGAGGACACAAGCCAGAAGGATCCCTACAGCAGTCAAGTTGGGCCCTGGCTTATGCCAGGTTCCCTGTTAGAGGACAGTCCAATGTGGTCTAGTCTGGAGTGAGTTAGTGGGCAGACGCACATGGGAAGCACAGTTGCTCTTTTCTTGAAAGCAGCACTTCTGCTCACTATGCAGTGCTAAACACTCACAGAGAGGACAAAGTCAGGGATCATCCCAGCCCGCACCAAGAACAAGTCTAAAGGTGCAGGAGAGTATCCTGAAACAAGAGGAACTGATCCGGATAAAGCAAAGTTGCTACAAGCCTATATACTCTATCTTGCAGCGCGGGTGTAACCAGATAAACTTGGCAACTCTGCTCATCCCAGGTAACAAGGTCTAGGGCTTGTGTCACCCTAAGAGGATGGGTCACCTGACACTGTAGGGCAAAAGGTGATATAGCGACTAAGGTAAAAACACGGGAACAAGTAAACTTCTTCTTCTAAAGTTCCAGCAGGTCACATTACTACTTGGGTTGGGACTCTGGTGACCTCCTCCTCTCAACTTCTCTGTACTCACTTTACTTCTCAGCACGCAACCAAGCCAGCATGGCTATGCTACCTATCCAGCTCTCAGCAAAAGTCTTGTCAGTCAAGTCCAAAGTGTTTTATCAAGTCAGAAGTCTATTATCTACAACGGTATTAAGTATTCCTAAAAAGATATGTTTATTTATTGTAACAGGACTCAGTGATTATTACTCTAACACAGACACAGTAATGGCATCTTCCTTGGGTCATCTTCCCTCTCTGTGGGTGTCGGTACCGATAGTCCATGTGGGTCACAGCTCCACTCTGGACCACCGTGATAAGCGTTCAAGGGAACCCCACCCCCTAACCCCCACTCCTACACAGCCCGGCAGGTCACCGACCACAGGGGAAAGGGTATGGAGAGTAAAGGAGCAGTGGAGCAGTTGCCCCAGCAACAAATCAGATTGCTCCTTTTTAAAAAAAAAAGACTTCTGAAAAATGAAAACTGTACTCTACATAGTTACATAGTCAATAAGCATGAAAAAAAGCAGAGAGTCCATCAAGTTTAACCTACAGAAAGCCTATTGTGCTGATCAAGGGGAAGGCAAAACCCCTCATGATGAAGATAAAAATTGCCCCATTACAGGGAGACAATTCCTTCCCGACTCGACTCCAATTTAACAATCAGAATAATCCCTGAATCAATGTCCTATTACATGTAATCTAGTGCCTATAACTAGGAATATAATATTTTTCAAGAAAACCATCCACCCTTGAACTTATTTAATGAATTAGGCATGACAACATCATGTGGCAGAGAGTTCCATAGTCTCACTGCTCTTACAGTAAAGAATCTGTGCTCACGGTGAAACTTTCATTCCTCTAGACGTAGAGGATGCCCCCTTGTCATGGTTACAGGCCTAGATGTAAAAAAAATCACTACAAAGACCTATGTACTGTCCATTCATTATTTGTACATTGTGACCAGATCGCCCCTAAGACATCTTTTTTCTAAACTAAATAATAGTGATGAGCGAACATGCTCGTTCGAGTATTAGGGTACTCGATGGTACTCGTTACTCGGACAAGCATCTCGAGATACTCGAGAAAATCTCATCATCCGTTTCCAGTAAGTTTGGGCACTATTTCTCAGCCAATAAACATTCAGGAGACTCTTTGGTACATCCTGCGATCACGTGGGACCCATACATGTCGATAGCAGCGATTGGTTGGCCAGATCAGATGACCCTGCCGTATAAAAATCGTGGCCACCGAGGCTCGGCTCACATGCATGCTGGAAGAGATTAGGGACAGAGCTGCTGCTGGTCAGGGAGAGCGTTAGGGAGAGAATTAGCTTTCCAGTAGGAAGGGAATAGGCAGTAGGCAGCAGCGAAAGAACCAAAACAGCCCTTGTAAGGGCTTCAAATCATTTTTAAATTATATTACTACAGACTGCTGGCTGGGACTTACAGTGCAGCTACCACGATTTCAGCAGCACACTGGTGATCAGCTGCTGGCAGAAAGGGGACATTAGGTGTTGCATACAGACCCCTAAGGAGTGCTCAGTACTCTTTTATGATTTTGTGTCTGGTGGTGCTGCTGACGTACATTGTATTGCTGTGATTTGTATTACACCTGCATAGAACTTCACTGCTCATTGTAAGGGGGTGTCACAGAGTGTATTGGTGCAGCAAACACCAGATTGTATACCACAGCCCCCCAAAAAACTAGTGGGACCACTAGTATATTTTCTGATTTCTGTATTTCTTACTAAAGCCATATCTAAGTTAACTACTGTTTAAACAGTGTAAAGGGGGTGTCACAGAGTGTATTGGTGCAGCCACCAACAGATTGTATACCACTGCCCCCCAAAACTATTGGGACCACTAGTATATTTTCTGATTTCTGTATTTCTTACTCAAAGGCGGCATATCTAAGTTCACTACTGCTTGCACAGTGTAAAGGGGGTGTCACAGAGTATATAAATGCAGCCACCAACAGATTGTATCCCACAACCCCGCAAAAACTAGTGGGACCACTAGTACAGTATATTTTCTGATTTCTGTCTTTCTTACTCAAGGCATATCTAAGCTCCATACTGTGCAGTGTGCATAAAATGGTGAACCTCAGGGGTAAGGGTCGAGAACGAGGACATGAGTGTGGGCGTGGGGTTCCAAGCGATGCAGTTGGCAGAGGCCATGGTTCAGAGCAGGGTGACACAGCAGCACCCGTTGAAGAAGGAGCAGTGGCACACCGCAGACGTTCACTCCCTAGCTTTTTCACCCAACTTACCGGGTCTAATGGTAGACCGATATTGAAACCGCAGCAGTCTGAACAGGTGATCACGGGGATAGCTGATGATGTGTCCAGTAACTTATCCACCACCCAGTCTTCCAAGCAGTCCACCCACGTCACCCAAGGGAGTGGAACCCTTGCTGCATCAGCTCAGCCTCCTTCCCCACAGCCTGGCTCCTCCAAAGACAGAAGGGATTTAGATCCACCACCTCCCAGGAACTCTTTTCTGGACCCTTCCCTGAGTCTGAGCACATTGATTACATATTTATTACAAAATCGTAACAAAGACTGCACAGTGTTTTGCTCATTCTGGAAAGATGAAGCTCAGTGATACACAACTCTGGAAATTGTGCAAAGGTTGCAGCAGTATCTTTCTCCTTAAGAGTGGATTATTGGTTAAGTCTGCCCATTCCCTGCCACAGGGGCCTGCAGATCCTTGCACTGCAAGAAGATACATACTCCTCTGGGTGTGAAGGGAAGGAACATGGCAGAAATGCGCCTTTCAAAAACGGGGGAAATAAAATTAAGGAAGCTGACCTTGTCCATCTTTGCAAATGAAATACGAGAAGGATTTTCAAAAATGCACAAACATGTGTTTCTTTTATTACCAAATAATGCTACAATGAACAATGCAAACTTTGCTGTCTAATTTTGTGTTTGTCTCTCTCTCTCTCTCTTTCTTTTTTTTGTAAAATTTGGAAACAGAGTGGTAAACTTTGTCAGTATACTGTTCTTAACTGTGTGTCTGTATACACACCTGTGTCTGCTGGCATAAAATGATAACAATACAAAAGAGGAAAAAGGAAAAAAAAAATCCGACCCTGCTCAAACTAAAGAAAAAAATGACAATTCTAGTTGTTGGGCAGCACATAATTAGTAAGGCAGGAACTCAAGTGATGATCCCTTTACATGAGACAATTGCCAGATCCTCAAGGAATTAAAACCAGGATGCCTGAGCCACATCAGTTCTGCAGTTATGTTGAGTACTGTGCTGAGACAGCCATACCCCATGAACATCACATGATGCAGGGAATGTTACTCCAACTGCTACAGTCAAAGTCAAACTCAAAACAGCAGTGGGGGGAGAGGTGGTGACTCACATGATGCAGGGAATGTTACCCCAACTGCTACAGTCAAATTTAAAGTCAAATTCAAACTCAAAACAGGGGTGGGGGGAGAGGTGGTGAGTCACATGATGCAGGAAATGTTACCCCAACTTCTGCAGTAAAATTTAAACTCACATCCAATTTAGAATCCTTGTCTTGTCCATTTCGAACCATATTATCTGTGGATGTAATCTTACGGGTGTCCTCTGCCGTCCTTTCACCAGTACCTTCTATCTTCTTTGGATGTTGCTATGTTGTGTTATGCAAAGTTTTTGGGTGGTTCATCATGTGCTACCTCTGTTTTAATGGTTCCCTGTGTTCTCACTGCCATGCTGTGCCAAGCTAAATTTTGGGATGGTTCATATGCTACCTCTGTTTTAATCCTTCACTGTGTGATCATTGCCATACTGTTGCCCAAAATTTGGCTTAATAGTGTGATTAGGCAGCCTCAGAGGCATCCATGCATGCTGCCCCTGCTGTTTCTTGTCCATTTCCGTGGTGTTTCCTCATTTTCTGAGGTTGACTGGTTTTCACGCGACCTTCCCTCTACCGAGCTTGTGTCCCCTGCAAAAATGCTCGAGTTTCCCATTGACTTCAATGGGGAAACGTTGCTAAACGTGCACTTCAGTATCGGGAAATATTTGTCTCGAGTAAGGAGCATCTGAGCATTTTAGTACTCGCTCATCACTACTAAATAACCCTAAGTTTAATAACCTGTTTTGATAACGTAACCCACCCATTCCCTTAATGACCTTGTTTACCCTCCTCTGCAACCGCTCCAGTTCAGTCATGTCCTTTCTTATATACCAGTGTCCAAAACTGTACACAGTACTCCATGTGTAGTCTGACCAGTGATTTGTGAAGAGGCAAAACTACTCATCTTTAGCATCTATGCCTCTTTTGATGTATCCCATCATTTTATTAGCCTTGGCTGCCACTGCCTATCACTGATTACTAAAGTTGAGTTTACTGTCCACTGATATCCCCAGGTCTTTTTGAAAGCAGTTTTACATAGTGTTTAATGAATTAGCACATAATCGTACTTTTTTCTATGGCCTAAATGCCTATTTTTACATTTATTCACATTAAATCTCATTTGCAATTTCTCTGCCTCAGCTTCCAGCTTCTTCAAATACCTCTGTTATATTATATTATTCTCTGTGGTGATTACTTTACGCAGTTTAGTGTCATCTGCAAAAATAGACCATCACTTCAAGCGGCACAGTATCAAATGCCTTTTAAAAGTCCAGATACACTATCCACACACCCCACTAGGTCACGTCTATATCTGACCTCCTTATAGAAGCTGATCAAATTAGTCTGACAGGAGATCCCTCATTAACCCTCAAATACTTTACCCACTATAGATGTTAGACTTACAGGCTTATAGTTTTAAAGGTCAATTTTTTTACCCCGTCTTAAATATTGGAACCACATTAGCTCTCTGATTGGTAACTATGGGCAACTTTTTTTTAAACTTTCCTATTGTCTTTTGTGTCATGTGGCCATATGGTACATTTATTGTTGGCTGGCCTTAGCTATGTATGATTAGTGTGGTAACACTGAAGGCCACAGGAGGAGGAGGAGGTTATGGACTCTCAAGCACAACCGTATATACAGCAGATAAATGTGTGTATGTGGGGACAACACTGTGGTGTACAGCCACCACCACATATATAGACTGCTTATAGGAGACTCCAGTAAACACTCCACTTTTTACTGTACCTTGATGACATTGGAAGAGCCAAACATAACCACACCATGTAATCAGAACAATAGGTTATCAATAGTTGAAGGGCAAGGTGTCAACAAATGCACCAACACTGATCAGCTTTTTAGCACCCGCACTACAGTGAGAACAGAGCAAGAAGTAGTTTACTCTGTTCCCTGTGAAGCTGTGGCACCAGTGCCCTGTATCCCAAACTTACTATTCTGTTACTTTATCTAGATCACCTACAGCACCACAGATTCATTGTTATCCAACAGAAGGCTCTTCCCTTATTTATTCCAAATTTTTCCCAGTAACCAGATCCAGTTCCTGGCAATTATTATGCTACTAAAACATTTTGAATGGACCTGGATCGGTGTAGCTGCATCTGACGATGAAGCTGGACAAAACCAGAGTAAGGAGCTTAAGAACGCCGCAGCTATTCATGGCATCTGCATTGAGTTCATTGTCTCCTTCCCAAGACTAGATCAAAACTATAGACCAGTCTCAGAGAAGAGCATGCACATTCTTCTCAAATCAACCTCAACAGTAATGGTTTTGTGCGGCACACCTCCTATCACTGCAGAAGATATTTTACAACCTCTTTGCAACAGCAGTAAAGTGAAAACTCTGATTATACCGGCAGGGTCAATCATTCATGTTATAAGTGCCTATAAAATTAGACCATTATTGGATGGAAGTCTGGTGTTTTCACCACCTTTAAAACATGTTCCACATATAACAAGATTTCTAGATGACATCAGCCTTGAAAATCGTCCAGATGACATTATACTTCAATCTATTCTTTCCCACCATTTTAACTGCATTACTTCAAATAAATACTTAAATTTATTAGGCAACGCTGCTCGGAACTGCAACAAAAGTGTAAAGTTAGTGGAATATGGTGACAACCAGTATAAGACTAAAACATTGACAACAACTCTCCCAATTTATAGAGCTGTCTATGCCATAGCGCATTCTCTGCATAAAATGCAATTGTACCCCTCAAAATATCCAAATAGTGACGTAACCTATAACCTCAGACACATATACAAGGTAATACAATGAGTGAACATGTATAATAATAATAATATTTAAATATTACACAAATGGCTTAATCAAATGTTCTGTAATCGGTTTGTGAATATGGATGATGTGCAACAAAACGTTGTCCCTACCTACTTTCAGAGCAGGTCCTAAACAACCGTCTACAACTTGGCGACAGTCTCTGCTCTGAGGTGCAAAAACAGTTAATACGGAAAAGGAAAGAAGGAGCTGCTGCACATCACACCTACGGCTGACACTAATGCCTCTCGGCTACATTTAAAAACCAACGCCAGGATGTTGGTATATAATTTGATCTAACCATATTTCCTCATGTACCACGTGCAGGTCTCCTGGTTTACATGAGTCCGTACATTAACTCAACACTGTGTCAGTCAGCTACCGCCAAAACTGCAAAGCATAGTCTCTTGCACAGAAGTTGAAACTTCACCCTAGAGGGCGGCACTGATGCCTTATCAGCGATTATCGTTCGTAATGGCTGATAATCGGTCAATTACAGACGATAATCACTTCATGTAATAGGGCCTTTAGGCTGCCTTCCCACCATGTTTTAGGTTTTAGCTACTCTCAAAAAGTCAGTAAAAGATTCCACAGTTCAGACCGACTTGTTCAAACAAACGAAAAAGATTTACCTTGTTCCTGAACTTTTTCAGAAAAATTGCGCGTGCTTGTGAAGTCCACGGTACAGTTGTCATTTTGTACGTTGGTATGCCTTTTTGACATTATGCTTATGAACTGTCCATTGTAAACAATCAAATATTCTGTGATTTATTGTATTTTATTTGAAGTTTTTAGAAAAAGCTAATTTTGAAGATCCCACTGGAGAAGAAGTGTTCTTTAATGAGAAAAGAGAAATGATCGAAGAGCTTGATATCACTAATTATGAACTTTTACCTAAGGAGAATTATAAAACTATTGGCAAGTTTACTGTAACTGCTCAGAGAGAACAACAGCTTATTATGTACAAAATTCCGCATTACTGGAAATATGGGGAGGTTAGTGTTCGTTTGTTACTATGAGAGATGGCAGTTCTGTTAGACTTATTCCTTTCGTTCATGGCGACACAACTTTCTTTTTATAATAGATTTTAAAATTTTACAATTGAAAAGTAAAAAAAAAAAACAACTTTAAATAAATCAGTATTAGGCTATGTTTAGGTCACATAACATGTTCTGGTCTCAGAAAAGATCATCCCGGCCAGTACGGATGATCTTTAGCGTGGCTAAGTTCTGATGCGGGCACACCTGTGAGCACCCACATCAGAACTCCCCCCTGCACACAATGCCGCATGCTCCATTGTGTGAACTGACAGGGTTTTCTGTGGCCACTTTTCATTGAATAGCGGCCGCAGAAAACTGACATGTCAGTTTCTCACTGTGTCGCTCGAGATCCCGGGCGGAGTATATACTATGTGTATACACTCCGGCCGAGATTCCCTCAGTCTTCAGCACAACATAAGTTCCTTACTATTCAAGGCCGTTGTAACAACGTCCGTGATTACTGCGGAACTTACATTGTGTGAACATGGCCTAAGGGTATGTTCACACAACATATAAACATATAAACCGTTTTTCGGCACTTAAAACAACAGTCGAAAATAATTGACATGATCTTTATTTCGACGGCCTAAAACAATTAAAATCATCATCATTGCCCAACAATTGTTTGCACAAAAATGAATGACTTCTTCCAGACGTACCCTCTATTTACCTGATTTGGTGTGTGTGTGTGTGTGTGGGGGGGGGGGGGGGCAGCAAAGCAGGGAGAAATTGAGATTTATAGTAGTTCATACCTGTCAACAGGCTTTAAAGAGGTTGTACCACCAGGTACGTCCTCTTTAATATGACACAGGGATAAAACGGCGCCGTGACAGGGAAGCCGGTTCCACGGTCTGTTTTTCGAACTGCGGCCTGGTTCCCCTGTACGGTGCTGTTCTTTCCACAGTTACTGGCCGGTGCTCAAGCACTGGAGGTAGGCTGGCCCGCCCCCAGTGGGAGGGGATTCCCTCCCTTGTATGACGCGGCTCATGTCCGCTCATCCACTCAGCACTCGTAACGGGGTCCTGTTGATTGCCAGGGAGGTGAGAGCATGTTATTTCTTTGTGCTTGTGAAAAAAAATAAGTCTGCCCGTTCTTCTCCTTTAATTTATCAATTATTTGGAGTATTAATGGGTAAAATGTAGAGATGCGGTGACATCTTACTGGAATGTTGCAAACACTTAGGGTGAGACATGCTTCGTTACTTAAATTTGTTGCATGGCTTGGCTTTTTCTGAAATAGAGTCTCTGACATTAAAAATAACATGTCATAAAGTAGATTAAAACTTGATCGCAGCCCTACTTAACATTTACTGTGAGAGAGAGTGCGACGTTGGCCATGCCAACCGCTCCCGGGTCACTCATTTGTTACAATAATGTAGCCTCATTGACTTACATTGTAGGTTATACAGCTGGCGAGTGGATCACATGGCCATTACTCTCCCCCCTGGCTATATCACCTAATAACAGCAGCTCTCAGCAGTAAGACACACTGTGATCAATGACTTTTGACACATTTGATGATACGTCAAAAGTTTTTAATGGCAGCGACTAGAGATCAGCGCTTGAGTAATGGGGTACTTGAAAGTACTCCATGCTCAAAAGAGTACCGCTTGGTGCTTCAGTAAAACTGATCTCCATCCCACATGTTGAGTGGCATTTGTCAGACAATAAACATGTGAGGAACTAGTCGGGAGATCCTGCTACGTAGCAGCCATGTTGGCTGCTGGTATTGCTGTTATTGGTTGGCTTCATCAGGTGACCTGGGAGTATATAGACCTAGGTCCCCTGATGCTTGATTCACTTGTGGTCTGTTAGCTAATAGGGAGAGCTCCTGGAGCAGGGAAAGACGTAGCGTAGGGTAGTTAGGTTGGTAATTAGCCTACAACGAAACCCAATAGTCCTTTTCAGGACTAGCAAAGTCTAAGGGGGGCATTTATTAAGTCCGGCGTTTTTTACGCCAGACTTAAAAATGCCCCCGCAGCTCCGGCGCTACGGAGATTTATGTAGAGGCGGACTGCCTCTCCATAAATCCCGTGCATGCCGGTGCGCATCACCAAAAACCTACACCAGCTGAGGACTGGAGTAGGTTTTCGGCGTATATTTGGGCAGAACAGATGGTAAACCGCGCGAACTCTGAGTCGCGCCCTCCGTTCCGCCCACTACACACCCCCTTTGCGCCCCCCCTGGCGTACTTGGCGGAAAGTGCCGATTTGCGAATATTTTATTCGCAAATCGGCCATTTGCCATTTCGGCACTTTTCGCCGAAAATCATCCGTTCGCAGGATGATACATGTGGCCCTAAGTGTCACACACAAAAAAAACACATTGTCCACACAACCAAAAAGTATTATAGGAATACTAAAAGTGGTATACAGCTAGGAAATAATCCACAACTTATTTTTTATTATTATTTTTAGAGATAGTGTTATACCTATTGTAAACAGTGGTACATAGTGGTACAATGTAGTGGTGTTGCTGAGTGAGTATGTGCCTTTGTATACTGTGTTTAATCTGCTCACAAAACATGGGCAAGCCTAGAGGAAAGGAAGGAGGATATGGGCGTAGGGATGCGGACAGAGGCCATGTGACTGGTTATAGTAAGAGCCTTCTGCTGCTGCTAAGGTAGAACAAAAACACAGCTCATGCAGGATCAATGGCCTTCGCTCCCAGGTGTCAGGGATATGAGTTACACCAATATTAGATCCACAGTGGTGCAAGCAGGTGTAGATATTGATGGCAGATAATGCGGACAGTTAATCTTCCACCACACAGCATTCCACAGTGATGGCTGATTCCCCTTTGAGATCCTCCTCTGAAGGTGAAATGAGCATTCGAGCATTGTGGTGCTCCCTCATCTCTAGTTTTTACCCACAATTATAAAAAGGGCCACAACAGGCTTTCACCCACTATTTTATGGGGGTCACTACCAGGCTTTCTCCTACAAATATAAGGAGGGTCTCCGCCAGGTTCTCGCACAAAGGGAGGCATTTATTAAGTCCGGCGTTTTTTACGCCGGACTTAAAAATGCCCCCGCAGCTCCGGCGCTACGGAGATTTATGTAGAGGCGGACTGCCTGTACATAAATCCTGTGCGCGCCGGTGCGCACCGCCGAAAACCTACGCCAGCTGAGTACTGGAGTAGGTTTTCGGCGTAGAATTGGGCGGAACGGATGATAAATCGCGCGGACTCTGAGTCCGCGCCCTCCGTTCCGCCCACTTCCCGCCTACTTTCCGCCCCCTTTCCGCCCCCTGGCGTACTCGGCGGAAAGTGCCGATTTGCGATTATTTTATTCGCAAATCGGCCATTTGCGTATAAAATAATACGCAAATCGGCACTTTCCGCCAAAAATCATCCGTCCGCCGGATGATACATGTGGCCCAAAATGTTTACAGCATGTGCAAAAGGCGCTCCTCCATGTGTAATAAATGGTATATGAAATTCCCTTTTTTTCCCTTCAATTTTTGGTAGCACTTGGTGCATTGTGTTGATGAGTCCATCCTTTAACATTTAAACATGATGGGTCTGACCACGTCACGCACACAAACACTGACAGTTACCGATGGGTGTAGTTTGAGTTCCCCCTCGTCTACGGCATGTGTAGTCAGAAATGACAGGAACAACTAAGGTGAGAGATGGGCAAGCATTTAAAGGGTGTAGGGAGATTTTTTTTTTCCCTTTCTGGCTTCTACATTAAAGTGTGTTTCCTAACTTTTTCCCCCACTTTAAATTGGACTTTATATTGGGTCAGGTGCACAATATTATCAGTTTTTAAGGGTACAAACCCACTTGGCGGGTCTGCAGCGAGCCTCCTTGCTGCGTTTTTGCAGCGAGACTCGCTGCAGATCCCAGCCCTATACTTTCATTAGCAGAGAAACTCGCAGCAGGGATGTACATCCCTGCTGCGATTTTGTCTGCAGCCCTCTCCATTAACCCCCTAGCCGCCGGACATTATACATCACCGGGTCCCCGTTCCTGCTTGCTTCGGGGCTCCCGGTGTCTTCACAGCCCGCCAGGCCAATCAGTGCGCTGCGGCAAGGCAGCGCACTGATTGGCCGGGCAGAACGTGCCGGGAGCCGCCGAAGCAAGCAGGAGCGGGGACCTCGTAATGTATATCCTGCCTGCCCCCCCTGCCGCCCCGATCGCCCCCGGCTGCATGATCGCCCCCCGCACCCCCCGCCCACATGATCGCCCCCAGTACCCCCTGGCCGTACGATTGCCCCCCCCCCGCAGCCCCGATCACCCCACGCAGCCGCCGGCAGCACGATCGCCCCCCCCGCAGCCCCCGGCCAGGGGGGGCGGGGGGGCGATCGTGCGGCCGGGGGCTGCGGGGGGCTATCATGTGGCCGGGGGCTGCTGGGGGGGCGAACGTACGGCCGGGGGCTGCGGGGGGCGATCATGCAGCCGGGGGCTGGGGGCGATCGGGGCTGCAGGGGGGGGCGGGCAGGATATACATTACCAGGTCCCCTCTCCTGCTTGCTTCAGCGGCTCCCGGCACGTTCCGCCCGGCCAATCAGTGCGCTGCCCCGCCGCAGCGCAATGATTGGCCGGGCGGGCCGTGAAGACACCGGGAGCCCCGAAGCAAGCAGGAACGGGGACCCGGTAATGTATAATGTCCGGCGGCTAGGGGGTTAATGGGGCGGCAAGGAGACTCGCTGCAGATCCGGCAAGTGGGTTTGTAGCCTAAAAGTGGTGTAATTCAGGGACATGGGAGTCTTTAAGGCAACCATGCACGCTCAATCTGCTGGGCCAGTTCCATTTCTGTTGTGTTGCCATCACTTTCTGAGATTTTCAGGTGCACCAGACATCCTCCCCTCTGTCCAGTATGAAGCTCTTAAAAAATACTTGAGTCTCCCATTGGCTTTCCTGGGGTTAGTAACACAAATTGAGCACTTGAGCCTTAGAAAGTACTTGACTTGAGTAATGAGCATTTAAGCATTTTAGTATTGCTCATCTCTAATAAAGACTTAAATTTGCTGATTACTTGGAGTATTCATGGGCAAACGTAGAGATTGAAAATTAGGAGAGAGCATTTTTTCTTAAATAAAACCTTTCCAAATTAATACATACATATTAACATGTATAATGTCTTATTTTTATATTGTCGTGTAGGTCCCAATTTCAAAGTGCTCAGCAGATTGTCCTCCAGGGTATAGACGAATCCAAGACAATGTAATCCATAAGTGCTGTTTTTACTGTCACCAATGTGCTGAGGGAGAAATCTCAAATGATACAGGTAAAAAAAAAAAAAAAAAACATTATATTTGTCAGTCTTTTTAGTTTCAAGCATTGGATATTTTCTGTATTTTAGTTGCTATAATACATTTCATGCCCTTAGTTATTACTTACACTTTAAAGTTCAACTCTGAAACATTAATAATTAATAGTTTTCAATGGGAACCCAAGTCCATATGTTTTCTTTCTTTACTTAAGAAAACATACTGTATGCAATTTTTTATGCAACTTTTTTGAGAAAAATTATAGCAGACGTACAATGTGATATGTGCTTAGTAAGTACAGGAGCAGGTACTTCAACATGAGTCTCTGCTCTTGTACATATCTACCTGAAGTGAATGATAATGATATATACTGTATATATATACAGTACAGTGGTACCTTGGTTTAAGAGCGTTTTGATTTAAGAGCTCACAGTTTTTCAAAATTGTGACTTGGTTTAAGAGCATTGCTTTGGTTTAAGAGCTCCATGTACTGGGTGGAAGCGCGAGTGTGGGAGGGGCATGGTCTGCATAGCGGGGTCTACAGCACTGTACTCTGACCCAGGAAGTCTACCTCACCTTCCAAATCATAGCAGATCCACTTCAGGCTGCGGCTTGCACCAGGGGACAGGACTGTGGAGGTAATCTCTCCATAGCTGTAACCCTTCTCTCCCCAGACAGAGACTGACGCATTATGGGCCCACATCTGCATGCTCATTCCTTCATGCTCCCTGCAGTCTCTACCAGCCCTTGTGTTTCCCATCCTCTCCATTATTGTACAGTACCTTATAATATCACATATTCTGCTGTTTCTGAATGTTTGTTTTATCTGTTTTACATGTTATTTAGAATAATAAATCATTATTTTGGGGGTGTGGAACCAATTGTCTGCATTTTTATGATTTCTTATGGAAAAATTTGCTTTGGTTTAAGAGTGGATTTGGATTACAAGCACAGTCCCGGAACGAATTATGCTCGTAATCCAAGGCACCACTGTATGTATGTATATATATATATATATATATATATATATATATATATATATATATATATATTTCCCTTACGTCCTAAGCAGCAGCACATAACGGGGAAGATTCTATCTTCCTGCAATGATAGGACAGATGGTAACAAGCAATAAAGAGTTAATTGCCCCGCCTATAAGGCCCTATGCTGACCCAGCCTCCTTGTGTTTTTTTTTTCTGTCCTTCTGTGGGACAGGTGGTAGGAGGAGAGCAGGGAGCAGGCCTATGTGTGTGTCTCTGCTCTCCTTCCAATAATTCTTCTTTTCCACATGGTTGTGTGGAGAGGGAGAGTTATTTTGTATATGTATTTTGTTTTCTATCCTGCTCTGTTGTGTACAGAGCAAAGATTTTATTTTTCTTATGGAAGCAGCCGCCATCTCAGTGATCGCTCAGCTTCTATGCTCTGGTCAGTAAGTATTATGGCGCCATCCGCTGCCGGGGCTGCACGTGGCTGCTAACCATGGCGCTGCTCAGACAGGATGCCGCTTCCTGGTGTCTGTCCTCACTCTTCAGAGAGGTAAGTCATAGTCATACTGCCTCTTTTGTGAGGAATTGTATGCTGCCTGTGCAGGCTCTCTGCCTGGAAGCCTGACCTGTATTGCAGGAGGCCTGTGTGCAGGCTAATGGGTATAATTTATAATAGTTTATAATTTATTTATTTTTATTTTTTTGCCTATGCGAGCTCTGTGAGACAGTTCCGCTATGTGATCATGTGGTATGGGTCCTGCTATGTAATAATACAGTAAAAGCTATGGATCTGCTATATGTGAATGCTGCCTTAGATAAGAGCTGTTAGTTGTGCGGTCTCTGAGCTGTTTGTGCACCTGGTTGCTGATTTCTTGCACTAGTTGCTGGTTGTGTATTGATTGCACCTGGTATCTTTCTTACACTGGCACTGCTTTTGTTGCATTGAAGCTATGAAGCTGCATTGTGTGTACACAACCCTAGATTTGCTAGGTGTGTATTGGTGACACCTGATGCATGATTCATTACACCTGAGTGTGATTCCTGGCTCTAGTACTGCGATTGAAGAATGCAGGGAAGCTGTGAGACTGCAGTGTGTGAACACAAGCCCAGAGTTGCTAGGTGAATATTTATTCCTTGCTCCAGTTCTGCTGTGGAAGGATGCATTGTGTGAACACAAGCCTAGAGTTGCTATTATTGCTCCTGACCTCTGATTCCTTGCTCTAGCACTGTTGTGCAAAGATGAATTGTGTGAACACAAGCCTAGAGTTGCTGTTATTGCACCTGATGTCTGATTCCTTGCTCTAGCACTATTGTGGAAAGATGCATTGTGTTAACACAAGCCTAAAGTTGCTATTTTTTTATTACACCTGATGTTTCTCTTAGTACTGCTATTGAATGAGGCAGTAAAGTTATGAAACTTCGTTGTGTGAACACAACCCTAGGATTGCTAGTGGTGTATTGATTGCACCTTAATGTCATCTATAGCTCTGCTTTTTGTTTGATGCAGTGCAGTTATGAGACTGCATTGTATGAACACAACCCTAAAGTTCCTGGTTGTGTATTGAGTGCATCTGGGTTTTTTTCTAGCACGGTTACTTATATTTAATGTTGCATTGAAGCTATGAAACAGCATTGTGTGTACACACGCCTAGAGTTGTATAGTACTGCTATTCTTAAAATAGTAAAACATAGATATTGCAGGGTATGATCACAACTTTAGAGTTTCTAGTTGTGTACCGAGTATACCTGGTGGCTGTCTTACATTAGTTCTGCTATTGAAACAATGATCCATTGAAACAATGAGGCTGCATCGTGTGAACACAGCCTTAGAATTGCTAGTTGTGTTTGCTAGTTGTGTATCAGGTGCTCTGAGGTATCTGGTTTTCTTGCACTACACAGCAGTCTGTTGCCTCTTTACCTGGCACAGGTTTATTATCATTTTATCTCACTTAATGCAGGAATCTAATTTTCAGGGTGAGGAAACCTTTGGGAAAGCTCAGTCATATATGTATGTGTATCCTGCAAGATTCCACATACAGATGGCAGTGGAATTTTTTTTTTTTTTTGTAGATTGTATCTTCTTTGTAAACCATTACAGAAAATGCTATATCTTAAGCAGATAGTGCTTACTTCTGAGTATGCGTGTCACTCCACATTTGGCTTCCCGATCCATGGCCCCTCCACATTTGGCTTCCCGATCCATGGCCCCTCCACGCTTGGAGAGGAGCATTAGACTTTGCCAGAGATGGATGTTCTTTCTAATAATACTCTATGTACCATGAGAATCCACCTGAATGGATTGGGGACACTGAGGAAGGACTCTTCCTTACAGAAAGGTACAATCTCTGCCCCAGTCTGAAAAGGAGAAGGAAATCCTCCCTTGTTCCCCATTCTATAGAAGTTTCCAGCATGGAAGGTACTGGAAGAAATGATGGATCCGTCACTAAAAGGGATCATCCATCTCAGAGGTCTTGTGGATGTGGACAAAGAAGCTTGTGACAAAAGCTACTCTGGCAGCAACCGTGGGCTTACCTTATGATGCCAAATTCTCGACAGTTTCCGATCCAAAGAAGGTAAGTTGTTGGTGAACGTCCATAGATCTACAGTTCTAAGCAAAGAAGGTTCTATATGGAGAACATATGCTCTGTGTTCCCCCTCCTAAAGGAGACTAACCATGCTAGTTGTGAGAGACACATATCTACATGTACCTGGCTACAGAGAAGACTGTATACACCTGCATATACCTGGCTACAGAGAAGACTGCATATTCCTTTGCATCTTTCTGAAATCACCTCAGCTCCCTTTACATTCACTAAGGTTACCTGCTGGGCCTGGAATGACATATATCTATCCTAAGATAAGAAGGGAAGTAGATGGGACACTCTTTTATATGTCATGTCAGCTGTAGTCACCATCTGGAGAGAATCCAAGATCACCATTGGCTCCTTCCTGCACGAGTGATTAATTGTCAAAAACTTACAGTACTATATTTTCACCTACCTGTAACCATTCCTGGGTCAGGATTCCTAGAACTCCCCAATTGGTGTATCTTCACCCAATGATGTGAAGGTCTCATGACGTCTGCAAGCAACGAATTGAATCGGCAGGTTGGCATATGTATCCCCTTGCAGCAGATGCTGTCAGTATGGGACCAAAGAATAAACAGCCTACATTGGGTTATGGTTTATACCCACAGATAAAAGGGCCTCAACATTTTCTTCAGTTAGTGGCTGACCAATCTCGCCCTCAAAGTGGGTGGAGGCAACCACCGATCTATCTAACAAAGGGTGAGACAGGCGAAGAAGACTGTGTTCCTAACAGAAGTGGCTGTCATCCAACATGTGAGAGATGAGTGCGGTAAGTGAGCTCCAGTCCACTTCAGCACATCAATCTATGGGGAAGCTATCGGGGTAAGCTCAAGAATGCATCTACAGTGGTGCACATCGATCTTCAGAGCTGCATGGGATCAGTAGCATTACTGTTAAAAGCAGAAGCTGTTTTTGCATGGACCAAGAGATCTATCCAGCAACAAGGGAAGTCACAATACCTTAATGTAAAAGGCTAAAGCCATTATATTACCCTGACAGAAGAATGGTCTCTGGACCAGGAGATGTTCTAGTGAATCGCCAGATATTACAGTGACCCATTGGTCCCATGGCCATTTCGGGTAAAACCAGGATGCGTGGTTTAACTCCTAAAAACTACTGTGGACAACAATAAGTAGAAGTCTTGTAAAAAGACAATACAGGATCAGTCTCATTAATCCTGATAGCCACAGATTGGCCCAAGAGGTCATTGTGGTAATTGTTGTCCTCTCCTAATGAATATGTCCAAAAGGACATTTTGGAGACTTCCCCAGATTCCTCACCTAGGACTGATTATGGACGGATTATGTCTGGCAAATCACCAGATATTATGGCGACCCTTACGTGGACCTAATGGCCATTTCAGATATTGCCAGAATATGTGGTTTTTACTCCCTAAAACTGCTAGGGACGACAACCCGTAGTAGTCTTGTAAGGACAAGACAGAATCATGCCTCATTACTCCTAATAGCTCAAGGAGGCATGGTTGTTCTCTCCTGATGCATGTGTCCAAAAGGACATTTTGGAGACTTTCCCAGAATCCTCACTTACTGTCACAGAAGGGCAGATTGTGTCTGGGTCTGGACCACCTATGATTGACAGCCTGATGACTGAGGCTTTTTAGAATTGGTGGTAAACATGATTCTGCTATTAAGAGCAGAACCCACAAAGAAAACCTCCCTGACATTGTCTATCCTGGTTGAAGAATTGGACTTGTATCACTGGCTAGAAAGGCGATCCTTCGATTTCTCCAGGAAGGGTTTGAGAATGGGCTGAAGCTGCGACCGTCAAAGTACATGTCTTTGCTCTTTATGCTCTTCCAGACAGCTGACTGTCCCATAAATCCCTAATACAGAGATTTATTAAAGCTACGCAAAGGATTAAAGCAACTGTAATGGATCCAACTCCCAGGTGGGATCCGGGACTCGTCCTTCGTCCTTCATCACCTTGCACGGCTTCGTTTTGAGTTCTTATCTTTAGTTGAATTAAAATACCTCACCCTCAAGGTATGCTTCCTAGTAGCTATTACATCTGCTAAACGCAGGAGTGTGCTCAGACATTAGGAGCCACTGAACCATATCTTGTTATCCTTCAGGACTTTGTCTTTTACCCTTAAGGTTCCTTCCTTATCCAACATTACTCAGCAGATTGAGTTACCTGTTTTTGCCTAAATTCCTCCAATGAGGAAGCGTTACAACCGAGCACTCTGGATGTGGGCGGAGCCTTGTGCCGACACTCTCTGGTTGTGGGCGGAGCATTGAGAGTTTATTAAGTGAGAACCAGAGAAGTCAGAAGATTTTATCTGTATTTTTTTTCAGGAAGGAACAGTGATTGGAAGTCCTCAAAAGCCACTTTATCCAGATGGATACGGCAGACTCTGTGTGTTACCAAGAGGTGAGAGTCCCAAGTACCTGAATCCATTAAGGCCCTTACCACAAGGGCAATGTCTACATCCTGGGTGGAGGAGATGTGCATGCCCATTGATCAGATATACAGAACTGCATTGTGGTCTTATACTTTTGGACATTAGAACTTCTGGGCAACCAATCTTGGTAAACCAGTTCTCATTGCTGCTGTATGATTCTCACACCCTTTATGTGATCTTGCTATATCCCCATTATGTGCTGCTGCTTAGGACGTAAGGGAAAGTGGAATTTTATACTCACCGTAAATTCTCTTTCCTGTAGTCCGAAGCAGCAGCACAAACTAACCCTCCCTATAAAAGTTTATGCATCATACCTTGAGTGTTTTGGGTTATGTTTTCCTAGATCGTTAGCAGCTCAGAGACCGCACAACTAACAGCTCTTATCTAAGGCAGCATTCACATATAGCAGATCCATAGCTTTTACTGTATTATTACATAGCAGGACCCATACCACATGATCACATAGCGGAACTGTCTCACAGAGCTCGCATAGGCAAAAAAATAAAAATAAATAAATTATAAACTATTATAAATTATACCCATTAGCCTGCACACAGGCCTCCTGCAATACAGGTCAGGCTTCCAGGCAGAGAGCCTGCACAGGCAGCATACAATTCCTCACAAAAGAGGCAGTATGACTATGACTTACCTCTCTGAAGAGTGAGGACAGACACCAGGAAGCGGCATCCTGTCTGAGCAGCGCCATGGTTAGCAGCCACGTGCAGCCCCGGCAGCGGATGGCGCCATAATACTTACTGACCAGAGCATAGAAGCTGAGCGATCACTGAGATGGCGGCTGCTTCCATAAGAAAAATAAAATCTTTGCTCTGTACACAACAGAGCAGGATAGAAAACAAAATACATATACAAAATAACTCTCCCTCTCCACACAACCATGTGGAAAAGAAGAATTATTGGAAGGAGAGCAGAGACACACACATAGGCCTGCTCCCTGCTCTCCTCCTACCACCTGTCCCACAGAAGGACAGAAAAAAAAAACACAAGGAGGCTGGGTCAGCATAGGGCCTTATAGGCGGGGCAATTAACTCTTTATTGCTTGTTACCATCTGTCCTATCATTGCAGGAAGATAGAATCTTCCCCGTTATGTGCTGCTGCTTAGGACTACAGGAAAGAGAATTTACGGTGAGTATAAAATTCCACTATATATATATATATATATATATATATATATATATTGGATTCAGATTAAACAGATTGTTTTGATATTGCAACAATTCATGCATGTATGATTATTATTGTCACATGGGTAAAAGTTTAAAAAAATTAAGATTAACATATTTATTAAGCACACTAAAGAGGACCTGTGGCTGTCACTGCTACCATTAAATAACATAAGGTGCCCTGCGAACATATTTTTCTTTTCTAGTTTTTTTTATATGCCCTTCCTTTCCTGAAATATGTAGGTTCAAATTTTATTAAATCAGTTACTAGTCAGATGGGTGTGAACTTAATTTATTAATGGGAATAAATATCAAGTAATAGTACATATAATAAAAAATAATAATAAAAAAAAGCTGTTTTTATCACCTCATCAGATGCATATCCCTCAATTTAATGTCTGTCTATCAAAAGGAGGTGGGAAAGTTTATACATTAAAGCTTTTCACAACCATGGGTCATTGATGCCTCAATGCCAAAGTTGCTGGGCAAACTGGGCATTGAAGTCCTTATGTTTGTCCCCTCTGTCCCGGCTGGCCTTACCTTCCTCCCTTCCCCATTGGCCTGAGGTTTCCAGTTTCCATGGCTACCTTCGGGGCTCTGCAATCACATTGCAGAGCCTGGTGGATGGCTACCAGACAAAGAATTCTCCCTTAGTAGAGCAAGACTTGTCTTTTTGAAGCCCTATAGATGCTGCGGTCGCGCCAGTTATAGTATCTATAGGGCTAATTTTTCCAGTGCTGACAGTTGCAGCAGGACTCCGGCTATCACTGACAGCTTGGACCTGCCACGGATGACACAGGCACAGCTTCAGTGCCTGTGTCATCCAGGGAATGTAAATTTACATCGCTGCAGCCCTGGGCATTGTCTGCAGTGACAATAATTTACAGTGCAGCGGCTGGAGAGGGTAAAGTGCTATACATACACAATTTAAACGTAATGTTGTTCTATATTCAATATGGAGGTTAATCTGTTTGTTCTGTTACGTAAATAGATGGAAAAAAAACTGAATTGTTTTCTAAAGTAATAAACATCATCATCACCATCACACAATATATATATCACCTGTGTTTTATTTTTTTTATTTTTTTTTTCAGCTAAAGGGATCTGCCAGAAGTGTCCAGAAGATCAATGGCCTAATGATAACAATCAATGTGTATTAAAGTCAGTGGAATATTTATCCTACACCAGTGACCCCATAACTATTGTCATCTCCAGCATTTCTATATTTTTCTTTATTATTGCCTCTATTATTTTGGGCATCTTTATTCTCTACAGAGCCACCCCAATCGTCAAAGCCAACAACCAAACTCTGAGCTTCTGTCTATTAGCCTCTATTATGTTGAGTTTCCTCTGTGTCTTCTTGTTCATGGGTCGTCCTCTCCATGTAACCTGCATGCTTCGCCAGACTTCATTTGGAATCATCTTCTCAGTGGTTGTTTCTTGTATTCTGGCCAAGGTTATTCTAGTCTACATGGCCTTCAAAGCCACAAAACCCGGATGTACCTGGAGAAACTTCATCAGTGCAAAACTTTCCAGCTCTATAGTTATTATTGCTGCTCTTCTCCAGGTGATAATCAGTACAGTCTGGTTATCTGTTTCCCCTCCATTCCCAGAAGCCAATACTCACATCTACCAAGACAGAATTATCCTTCTCTGCAATGAAGGGTCAATGTTAGCGTTTTATGTCTCCCTGGCTTACATGGGGCTTCTTGCTGCGCTGAGCTTATTTTTTGCTTTCATGTCCAGAAATTTACCAGATAGTTTTAATGAAGCTAAAAACATCACATTCAGCATACTGGTTGTGTGCAGTGTCTGGGTGGCTTTTATCCCGGCCTATATGAGTGTTACTGGGAAGAATACAGTTCTTGTAGAAATATTTGCTGTAATATCTTCAAGTGTTGGTATTTTAGGCTGCATATTCTTCCCGAAATGTTATATTATACTGGTCAGACCAGATTTAAATTATAAAAGCAGTTTGCTCAGATAATGTAGGCTAATAATAATAATAATAATAATAATAATAATAATAATAAATTATAGAATATAAGATAAAGCATTAATTATTTAGACCCTGGCACCCTGATATATCTTAGATTTACTTTTTAATAAAGATAGTTACTTTTCTCAGATTTATGACTATAACTTTATTTAAGAATTACCTCATTCTTTGGGCAATTTATGATGCATCAGAATGTATTAGTCATGTATTTCAGTATTTTTTTTTTTTTTTTTTTTTTTTTTTATAAATAACACATAAGTAGTAGGAAACAGAAGGGAAACACTTGGGAAGTATTTGGTGAAAACTAGAGTTGAGTAAACTTCTCAAAAATTGGCTTGGCCAATTCCAAAATTCTAGTGGAAATGTTTGGTTTAGATCGAATAAAAAAAAAAATAGGTTAAAAAGGAGTGAAAAAAACTGTGCAAATATTTTACTATAATTTTGCCCTTTCAATTTCACTCCCAGCATGCTGGTTGTGTGTAGTGTCTGGGTGGCTTTTATCCAGGCCTATATTACTGGAGTATTACTGGAAAGAATACAGTTCTTGTAGAAATATTTGCTGTAATATCTTCAAGTGTTGTTGTTTAAGGCTATGTTCACACATAGTATTGCTGTCAGTCTTCTGGTCAGTATTTTTTTCAAAACAGGACTGAGTTGAATACACAGACTGTGCAAATCTTTCCATAATAATTTTGCCCTGTCATTTTGGCTACAAATACTAACCAAAACACTGACAGAAATACTGACCAAAATACAGTGTGTGTGTGTGTGTGTGTGTGTGTGTGTGTGTGCATATCCTATATACTTCCCTATGGCTGCGTTCACACTACGTATATTTCAGTCAGTATATGTATATTTCAGTCAGTATATTTGTCAGTATTGCAACCAAAACCAGGAGTGGATTAAAAACACAGAAAGGATCTGTTCACACAATGTTGAAATTGAGTGGATGGCCGCCATTTAATGGCAAATATTTGCTGGTATTTTAAACAATGGCTTTTGTATTGAAATAATGGCAATTATTTATTGTTATATGGCGTCCATCCACTCAATTTCAACATTGTGTGAACAGATCCTTTCTGTGTTTTTAATCCACTCCTGGTTTTGGTTGCAATATGAGGACCACAATACTGACAGAAATATACGTAGGTGAACCCAGCCTCAATGTTACATTTTACTGGTCAGACTAGATTTATATTCTAAAAGCAGTTTGCTCAGAAAATGTGGGCATCTATTAATACGCTAAACAATAATAATAAAATAAAATAAAAACAGCATGACTATTTAGAGAAGCTGGAGGCTTGGGCGGAGAAATAGCGAAGGAAGTTTAATGTGGATAAATGTAAGGTTATACATTTGGGCCATAGAAATTATAAGTACAGCTTTGTGCTAAATAATAAAACACTGGGTAACACTGCTTCTGAAAAGGACCTGGGGGTATTGGTGGACAGTAAACATAACTTTAGTGATCAGAGCAAGGCAGCAGCTGCCAAGGCTAATAAAATAATGGGATGCATCAAATAAGCATGAATTCTAAAGATAAGAACATAGTTTTGCCTCTTTATAAACCACTGGTCAGACCACACATGGAGTATTGTGTACAGATTCAGCACTGGAATCTTAGAAGGACACAGCTAAACAGGAGCGGGTGCAGAGGAGGGGGACAAAGGTCATTAAAGGAATAGGTGGGTTACAGTACCAGGACAGGTTATCAAGCTTAGGGCTACAAATATCTGAATAGACAGTACAGAGATCTTTGTAGTGATGCACAAACAGTGAGACTGTGGAACTCTGGTGTAGACAGGCTACAAGAATGATGGCTGGTCCGAAGCATAAAAGCAATCAGGAAGTACTTGAGGATCTAAATCTTCGTAGTCTAGAAGAAAGAAGGGAAAGGGGGGACTTGATCAAAACCTTTAAATATGTTAAAGGACTAAATAAGGTTTAAGAGGGAAGTGTTTTTAATAATAAAAAAAAACCTGAACACGAGAAAAAGGGGACATAATCTGAGGTTAGTGGGGGAAAAGGTGTCCTGACTGGAGTCGTGGATCCGCTGTACCCTTGCTAGCCCTGTCATAAGGGCACCATTGAGCGGAGTCAGAGGGGCCACTGGTCTTCACAAGTGCCCACTGCAAGGAGGGATGGAATTGCTTCGGCAGATGACCTCTAGGTCACTACCTCTTGCTTGGCTTTCTAGCGGCGGTGGGCAAGGTGCAGCTGGAGACAGGTCAGCAGGCAGCAGAACTCACGTCTGGAACTGTGATAGGGCAGGTGCAGCTTTATAGGGTAGGTGATTAGATGCAAAACTAATTAGGGACGTATCCCTTTAAATCCAGTGATGGCTGCACCGTGCCCCTGCAAGTGGGCTCTGGCACCAGCTAAAGACAATGAGCATATTACAAAGAATGGATCCATTACAATTCCATTTTTTGAAGGAACAAAACATTTTTGACAATTCTCATCTGTCTTTTCCAATAAAAAGATAAGAAAATGGAAATGTGCGAAATAGACTCAGAGGGGGGCATTTATTAAGTCCGGCGTTTTTTACGCCGGACTTATAAATGCCCCCACAGCTCCGGCGCTACAGAGATTTATGTAGAGGCGGACTGCCTCTACATAAATCCCGTGCGCGCCGCTGCGCACCGCCGAAAACCTACGCCAGCTGAGGACTGGAGTAGGTTTTCGGCGTACATTTGGGCGGAACGCATGGTAAATTGCGCGGACTCTGAGTCCGCCCCCTTCGTTCCGCCCACTACACGCCCCCTTTCCGCCCCCCTGGCGTACTCGGCGGAAAGTGCCGATTTGCGAATATTTTATTCGCAAATCGGCCATTTGCGAATAAAAAAATACGTAAATCGGCACTTTCCGCCGAAAATCATCCGTTCGCCGGATGATACATGTGGCCCAGAGTCTTCTATCCATGACAGATGCCTTGTTTAAAACAGGGAAGTTTGTCCCCTTTCTCTCCCTGTATAGTTGTAGACATATTGCCTGTCTTCCCAACCACTGCGCTCTTCTCTGAGAACGGTGTCCGAGCTGTGGAATCCTTGGGAGCAGCAGGTGTGTACTTTCACTCCCTTTATGTCTCCCACTGAGATTGCACACATTTTCAGGGCTTGGATTGTCCCTGGAAATATGTGTAACCTCAGTGGGAAACATAGTGATGCTGAGCTGATTCATTGCTTCCCCCTTATTCCTCCAACGTTGAACCAGGAAGTGAATAAAGGCCAGAGGTGCTAAGTTAAATTTAACTCAATAGGGTTCTATAAAGATCTCATAGGTTAACTATAATGCAAATTTCTTATTCTTCTTTTTACCTTTTTATAAAATCCTTTGAGACACACATGGTTAATAAGAATTATGTGATATCAGAAAAAAAAATAATAATTACAAATAATAAATAATAATAACAAAAAGAAAAAAAAGATATATATATATATATATATATATATATATATATATATATATATATATATATACATACACACTATCGTTCAAAAATTTGGGGACACCCAAACAATTTTGTGTTTTCCATGAAAAGTCACACTTATTCACCACCATACGTTGTGAAATGAATAGAAAATAGAGTCAAGACATTGACAAGGTTAAAAATAATGATTTGTATTTAAAATAACATTGTTTTTACATCACACTGTGCTTTTGTCAAAGAATCCACCTTTTGCATCAATTCCAGCATTGCCCACCTTTGGCATTCTAGCTATTAATCTGTTGAGGTAAGCTGGAGAAATTGCACCCCACGCTTCTAGAAGCAGCTCCCGCAAGTTGGATTGGTTGGATGTAGGGATGGTCCGAACAGAGTTCGGTTTTGTACGAACCCGAACCCTCGGTAATGATTCCCGCTGTCTGCCTGCTCCATGGAAAGGGCGGATACAGCGGGAGGACCGCCTGGAAAACTGGGATACAGCCATAGCCATAGGCTGAATCCCAGTTTTCCAGGCGGTCCCCCCGCTGTATCCACCCGCACCACGGAGCGGGCAGACAGTGGGAATCTGATGCCGAGCGTTAGGGTTCAAACGAACCCGAACCTCGGCAGGTTCGGACCATCCCTAGTTGGATGGGCAATTCTGGTGTACCATACAGTCATTCTGCTCCCACAACAGCTCAATGGGGTTCAGATCTGGTGACTGCGCTGGCAACTCCATTAGCGATAGAATACCAGCTGCCTGCTTCTGCTGTAAATAGTTCTTGCACAATTTGGAGGTGTGTTTAGGGTCATTGTCCTGTTGTAGGATGAAATTGGCTCCAATCAAGCGCTGTCCACTGGGTATGGCATGGCGTTGCAAAATTGAGTGATAGCCTTCCTTATTCAGAGTCCCTTTTACCCTGTACAAATCTCCCACCTTACCAGCACCAAAGCAACCCCAGACCATCACATTACCTCCACCATGCTTAACAGATGTCGTCAGGCATTCTTCTTCCAGCATCTTTTCATTTGCTCTGCGTCTCACAAACGTTCTTCTTTGTGATCCAAACACCTCAAACTTGGATTCATCCGTCTACAACACTTTTTTCCAGTCTTCCTCTGTCCAATGTCTGTGTTCTTTTGCCCATCTTAATCATTTTCTTTTATTGGCCAGTCTCAGATATGGCTTTTTCTTTGCCACTCTGCCCTGAAGCCCAAAATCCCCTTCACTGTAGATGTTGGCAGTGGTGTTTTGCGGGTACTATTTGATGAAAATGCCAGTTGTGAGGCTTCTGTTTCTAAAACTAGAGACTCTAATGTGCTTATCTTCTTGCTTAGTTGTGCAACGCGGCCTCCCACTTCTTTTTCTACTCTGGTTAGAGCCTGTTTGTGCTGTCCTCTGAAGGGAGTAGTACACACCGTTGTAGGAAATCTTCGATTTCTTAGCAATTGCTCGCATGGAATAGCCTTCATTTCTAAGAACAAGAATAGACTGTCGAGTTTCAGATGAAAGTTCTCTTTTTCTGGCCATTTTGAGCGTTTAATCATCAATTAGCCTTCTGAGCCAATGAGCAAACACATTGTACCATTAGAACACTGGAGTGATAGTTGCTGGAAATGGGCCTCTATACACCTGTGTAGATATTGCACCAAAAAACAGACATTTGCAGCTAGAATAGTCATTTACCACATAAGCAATATATAGAGTGTATATGTTTAAAGTTATGCAAAAGAGGAGTCCGTGGAGCCTCATTGAAGAGTCTCAAAACACAGGACTAGCCAGATATCCCTCCGGGAAGGACCCAGCCAAGGGGCAGCTCCTGTTAGGAAACCACCAAAACCACCATATTAAGTGGCCCTATAAGTCAGTGTAATGACAAGGGATAAACCAAGGCTAGGTAACCATCCACATACAGCTGTTTCGGGGTGTTGCTCCTCATCAGTGTGGAGCAGGATTCTGGCTAGGTGGGAGCAATGCCTAGTAGAGCCATAAGAGAAACAGATTGCTGAACTCAGGGAGAACAGCCAAATGACAACACTGCCGGCTGCTAGTGAAAGCGCTCAATGCAGTGAAGTCCTAGGTGCATTGCCCCCTGGGCATTGCCCCAATGAGGCTCCACGGACTCCGCTTTTGCATACTCATGTTTCCCAGGGGGCAATGCACCTAGGACTTCACTGCATTGAGCGCTTTTACTAGCAGCCGGCAGTGTTGTCGTTTGGCTGTTCTCCCTGAGTTCAGCAATCTGTTTTTCTTATGTTTAAAGTTAGGACTAGTTTAAAGTTATCTTCATTGAAAAGTACAGTGCTTTCCCTTAAAAAATAAGGACATTTCAATGTGACCCCAAACTTTTGAACGGTAGTGTACCTTACATGTTCATGTTTAGTTACTACAAACTGTTTTCCAGCTGAAGGGACCTGCCAGAAGTGTCCAGAAGATCAATGGCCTAATGACAACAATCAATGTGTACTAAAGACAGTTGAGTTTTTATCTTACATAGGTGATTTTATAACCATTGTCATCTCTAGCATTTCTATATTTTTCTTCATTATTGCCGCATTTGGGCATTTTTATTCTCCACAGAGCCACCCCAATTGTCAAAGCCAACAACCAAACTCTGAGCTTCTGTCTATTAGCCTTTATTATGCTGAGTTTCCTCTGTGTCTTCTTGTTCATGGGTCGTCCTCTCCATGTAACCTGCATGCTTCGCCAGACTTCATTTGGAATCATCTTCTCATTGGTTTTTCTCGTATTCTGGCCAAGGTTATTCTAGTCTACATGGCCTTCAAAGCCACAAAACCCGGATGTACCTGGAGAAACTTCATCAGTGCAAAACTTTCCAGCTGTATAGTTATTATTGTTGCTCTTCTCCAAGTGATAATCAGTACAGTCTGGTTATCTGTTTTCCCTCCATTCCCAGAAGCCAATACTCACATCTACCAAGACAAAATTATTCTTCTCTGCAATGAAGGGTCAATGCTGGCCTGATCCATACTCCTGGGCTATATGGGACTACTCGCTGCTGTTAGTTTCATTGTTGCTTTCTTGGCCAGAAATTTACCAGATAGTTTTAATGAAGCAAAAAACATCACATTCAGCATGCTGGTTGTGTGCAGTGTCTGGGTGGCTTTTATCCCGGCCTATATGAGTGTTACTGGGAAGAATACAGTTCTGGTAGAAATTGTTACTATATTGTTATATTGTCAGGATTCTGTGTTTTATGCTGCATTTTCTTCCCTAAATGTTGTATTGTACTGGTGAGACAAAATTTAAATTCTAAAAACAGTTTGCTCAGATAATATGGGCATCCAATAATAATAGGTTATACAATATAAAATATAGTATGGACATTTTAAACACATTATTAAATAAATTATTCTATGGGCAATTCATAATGGCTCACGATCAGAGATAGTCAAACTTTTGAAAACATAAGAAGAAATGGCATTGATGTACATGTTCACATGTTCATGTTTAGTTACTAGAAACTTTTTTCCAGCTAGCGGGACCAGAAGTGTCCAGAAGATCAATGGCCTAAAGACAAAAATCAATGTCTACCAAAGCCAATTGAAATAAACCTGTGTTTTACTTACAATAAAACTTACAATTTAATAGAATAGATAAAAATATGTGAACCACACACATATATTGTAGGGGTATTATTGGATGGGCTTTATGAAGGGGGGAGGTAGGTAGTTCATGCCCCCTAACCAGTTGATCACGCCTCCTCCTCCCCTGCCTTTTGGAGTACCCAGTGCTGACAACAGCTTGCCCCAACCACAAGGACGGTCCCTCCTTTTCACTAATGGAGGGAAAGGATGGGTATACTTACAATCAAAGACAACATTAAATCCAATTAAATCCAAGAATCCATAAAAAAAATTATTTAAAAAGCACAATACAACAAATAAAAAGATTTATTTCAGGGCCGAAACGACTCCTTCTTCAGGTAGGTGCATATATTCAACTAAATCATGGACCCTGTTTGTAGGAAATTACATGTGAACATAGGGGGCGGGTACAATCCCAGCTGGCAATCAATAAAAAATATTTAAAATCAATTAACACAAAATAAATAAATAATAAAAAAATAATAATAATACATTGAAATGTGAATAAAAATGAATGAATACAAACGTAGCAAATAAAAGTATACTATCTCACAATACAACTACAGAAGCAAGAAAAAAAAATATGTTTTAGCTAATAATAATATCTGACCTCATTCAGACCCTCCTAAACTACTTTGCTTTTCAAAACCTCAAATATGTTTGATGTATGTTTTGGGTCTATGGGCATAACGCTAAGGGAACTCATATCTTTATTTTGAGAAAAATTGAAATGGCATAATAGCCATGAAGAAAATAATATAAGTGCTGTGCCAACACCTCGTGCACTCAGGGCTATTCACATCTATGTCCAACTGATACCAATAAGTCCCCTGTTGGACAGAAAGATTAAAGTACCAAATATTAATAAGCACAAACAGAAGGTAAGTATAATGTAACTCCAGTTTATTCTTAGTAGGATCCCCTCAGCTCACCTCAGATGCCCTATGGGTTTATCAGGGAACCATGCTTAACGTAATTCATAAATAACAAATGTCTGTACAAAGATGATGCCCAAAACTAAAATGGTGATTACATATATCCAAATAATGCAAGAAAGATGGAGAAAAGAAGCATAGTCAAATGATACCATATGAAAAGCCTTGTATTTTACGTACTAATAATAGCAAGTACAGTAAATATGTTAGGAGTATCCACACTATAGTAAGGTGAAGATGAGAAAAAAATCTGAGGAAAAAAAAGACTGTAAAAAAGGCGCTGCTTGACATAAAAATAAATAAATAAATAAAAACATTGTTGATTTATTTTAAAAAAGCACAATACAACAAATAAAAAGTTTTATTTCTGGAACAATGACTTCTTCTGGCAGATACATTCGACTCCGAAACAAATATTTTTATTTGTTGTATTGTGCTTTTTTATTTATTTATTTTTTATGTGGAACAGCACTCTTTGCAGTCTTTTTTGCTCATATTTTTCATATCGCTACCGGAGGAGATTTTTCGCATTGGATCCTGACCGACAGCAGCAGCTCCCATATGGTCTTTAAGCTTTTCGGTGTTGTGCTTGTACCCAACCCGATCAGGTGTGCACACTTTGACCTGGTGTGTCCATTATTCACACTTGAAGTGTCTGTATATACCCTTTTATCTTTTCTCACTATGGTAAGTTGGTATTATATACCATTTATTAAGGCAAAGCATATTCCAGTCAAGCGGGTCCTAGTGTGACCATGCCCATATATTATATCAGTGATATTAACCATATGTAAGGCTAGGATGCATAGCGGAGATATGACCATAGATGAGAACCATGTCATTCCATGATGTCTACAATCCCCCTACAGTGAAGAAGAAATGACATTGAATTGCTAATATTAGGTCCCTTTATAGTATTAAATAGCAGCAACAAGTTTCATACTACGCACAGTTAAGAATAAATGGCATAATGGCGTTAAGGTCTTCAAAGCGACTCTGTGCCGACAATCTGAACTCCCTCCCACCCCCCCAAACTATTTCTACCTTTGGATAGCTGCTTTTAATCCAAGATCTGTCCTGGGGTCCGTTCGGCAGGTAATTCAGATATTGTCCTAAAAAAAACAACTCTTACCTTGCAGCCCTGTGCCCAACGGCTGTGTATGCGTTAGGTTTGCACACCCTCTCTGTCCCTTCTCCCAACCCTCCTCATCATTGGGAATTCTCCAGGCAGATTTTCTCCTATTCCTCACCTATGTGAGCTTGGCACATGGGTTGGATCGTTAAGGCACCTGTGTAGTGTTCACTGTAGAGGAATAGGAAAAATAGTGCCAGTGGCACTCCTAATGATTAAGAGGGTGGGGAGGAGGGATGGAGGGGTGGTGCAAAGTTAGAGCACAGATACTGTAAGCCACGGCCATTTGACACAGGGCTGCCAGTTTAAAAGTAGTTTGTTTAGGACAATAACTGCATCACCTGCCAAACGGACCCTTGGACAGATCTTGGATTAAAAGCAGCTATCTGAAGGTACAACTGGTTTGGGGGGGACATATTGTGGGTACAGAGTCACTTTAAATTTGTTCCTGTACTAGAAGGAATTAGCAGCAACAGGTTTGACAGGTTCTCCAATAAAAAAAAGTACTTATGACTTACATGTGACCACCATGCCCCCCGGTGATCCCTATTGCTGTACCCCCCCCCCCCCCCCACACACACACACACACACACACACACCAATCTCTTACATTCTCCCTATCCTTTTGATGGGGAAAAGGAAGTAGTAGAAACAGATTTGACACTGCATAAATTGAAGACAAAATGTCATTGGATTGTGGATACCCTTTCTAGAAGGAAGTAGCATGAACAGGTACAGTAAAGAAAAAAATGGCATTGAAGTTTGGAGAAAAATCCCTTTTCTATTAGGAAGTAGCAGCAACATGTTTGACACTCCATACAGTGAAGAAGAAATTACATTGAATTGTGGAAATTTATGGCCCTTGTTAGCAGGAAGTAGCATCACTAGGTTTGACACCATGAACAACAAAGAAGAAATGGCATTGAAGTTTGGGAGAAAAAAATTCTAGAAAGAAGTAGCAGCAACAGGTTTGATACCCCATACTGTAATAGAGAAATTCCATCTACCTCCCCCTAATGTGGTAACCTATCTCCTGTACGACTACATCAGTAAGGTGCCTCAGTTCTTTGCTTCTATCCCTTACTGGGGATTAGTCCCTCTGCTTATACTCTAGGGAGTGACTCTCCTGCCTGTAGAAATCCAGTAAAAGAAGACAAAGGTGGTCCTGTTATCCGGTTACCCCACCTCTAGGGTTCTGACTGCTCTAAAAACTAACTGTAAAAGACACCCCCTTCCTCCCCAACAAGAAATCCCCACCTTATATTGGGTAGTGTGACAGGAAGTAGGTAAGAAAGAGAAGAGGTGTACAGAGTGTCTGCTCCAATAGACAATCATATATATTAAACATCACATATAAACATAGCTAAACCTGGCTTTTACTGCAGTTTTGCACAGTTACTTTACCTGGGTGGTATAAAGCTTAGGGAACCACCTGTGGTGGAAAACTACACAATCTCCTTGCCAGTTCAATTCTGTCCCTTGCACTTGGGATGAGACAATGAGATGAGACTAAGCTGACTGCCTGCTGGTATGAAGTAGTCACCTAGAGCGATCGAGCAGAACTGCAGACTTACTACTCAGAATCCTTCCTTACCTCTCCTTATGCTACATTTACACGAAACGATAATTCGCCCAATCGTACGATTAACGATGTCGGAGTAACGTTTTTTTTTACATAACGATCAGCGTTTAGACGGTACGATATATCGTTCGGAAATATTGTTTTGCGATCGTTCTAAGATCGGCGGGGTGGCAATCGGGGCAGCGATTGGGGCGGCGGGGGTGGCGATTGGGGTGGCGGGGGTGTTGAATGGCCGGCGGTGGTGGCTATCGAGCAGGCGCAGGGGCTGTAGAATGCGTGGCCGGGCTGCGTACGGCTGGACTTTTGCGACGACCGTTTACAAGGAACGATCTGCAAATTTTTTGTGAACGATCAACGGCGATTTGAGAACATGTTGAAAGATCAAAATGAACGATTTCTTGTTGGTCGTTTGATCGTTCGCTGCGTTTACACATACGATTATCGCTTGAATTCGACCGTTATCGTGCAAATTCGCACGATAATCGTTCCATGTAAACGCAGCATTACCTCTTTCAATTCTTTTCCATGTTGCTGCTCAATCTGATAAACTGGTGATGAGACATTGAAATGAGAATCAGCTGCCTGCCTGCTGGTATAAAGAAGTCACTTGCTGCAGTCCAGGAGCATAGAATCCTTATCTCCCTGCCTGTTCAGTTCTGTCCTTTGCTGGGTGCTGCGGAATCTAGTCACTTAGGGTCCATTTACACAGAGGCTTTGGCTTCAAATCTTTGGCAGATAATCTGTCAGACAATCTTTCTGTGTAAATGGACCCTGTTCAGCTCTGTCCCTTGCTGCATGCTGCTGCTGGATCTGATGCAATGGCGATGAGACAATGGAATGAGAATCAGCTACCTGCCTGCTGGTATAATGTAGTCACTTGCTGCAGTCCAGCTGCACAGAATCCTTATCTCTCCCTGCCTGTTCAATTCTGTCCCTTGCTCTATGCTGATCATATGCTGAATGAGGAGATTAGAGTCTTCCTGTCTATTGTTATAAAGTAGTCAGTTGTACTGCACATTCTAATACTCTGCACATTTAAGCTTCTAAGCTGAAAATTTCTACTGCCAAAATGGCCACCAGCTTATACAGTATACAGCCTGTGACATCACTTGATTGGCTATGGTGTTTTCCCACTGTTGCTAGACATCCTGTCATCTCTCCTTGTTCTTGGTGACGTTGTGCTCTGCAATCTATCGGTTGCCAATTTGTCAAAGTTCGCCGCAACAAAACATCAAGGGCCTTGGGTCTTTGGGCTGAGCCTGATCAGCCACCATAGTTATGACACAGAAGGCTTCAGGGAAGAATCCTGGTGTCATTGCAACCATCGCAACAGTGCTTCTGCACAGCCCCGATGGGAAAAGAGGGAATATTCTCTCTCTATTCTACATTATAGGTGCTGTGATCGGCATGATTGCAGCACCTATACGGTTAACTGCCGCGATCCATGCTCAGCATGGGTCTCCCTGAACCCACTGGTGACTATATCCCACCTTGCCCATTTAAATGGTCTACAATCCTAACTGGGGCTCTTAAATACTTAAAGCTACCTCTGAGAACCCCCCCCCCCCCCCCCCCAAAAAAAAAAAAAAAAAAAAAAAAAAAAGTCTCTCACCCTTTGATTATTTTTAAATCCTTGATTCGATTTTTTTTTTTTTCCTGCCAAAATTGTGTTAGTATTGTACAAGTTCTCTTGGTACTCTTTCACATCTTTCGTTACTTGCTCCTCCAGTTAGTACTCTCTGCTACTACTTTGGGCATTGCATCTTTCCATTCATCCAAGGTCATCCAGTTTGGTCTCTCATAGACTCATAGCTGCTAAGCTTTTAATCCCTCTCTGGGGAATATTTTTTTATGCTACATTTGTGTTTTTTTGCCTTTGTGGTTCCTACTGATTTTAAAACACCATGTTCAACATTAAAATTGTGAAGCATAGGTTAGAATTGCCAAATTTGGTCTTCTATAGAGCTTACAAATATTATCATGAAAAAGGACAGTATATGTTTATTAATTTATATTTTATTTTTATTGGAAAATTTTAGGGAAAAAAAATTATATATTTAATGCAGTCGGCTTTTTGTATTCATTTCAGGCTTGAGGAAAATAATGTAGCACTTTGGGAAAAAAATTAAAGCTAAAAGTCCAGCACTAGAAGCCAATATGGAAAAAATTTCTACAGCCACCATGTTTTTTCCTTTGGTGCTCAGATAAGAAGGGACCATAGTAATCCAGACACTACAGAACACCAGCATACTGAATGTGATGTACTTGGCTTCATTAAAACGATCGGGTAATGTTCTAGCCAAATAAGCTACAGTAAAACTAACAGCTGCCAGGACAAATAAGTAACCTAGAACAGCAAAGAAACCAACTTGAGACCCTTCATTGCACTGAATGATGACTTTCCTGTGATAGGAATGAGTGTCCTGCTCCAGGTATGGGGGAGAAAAGTACAGCCAAATAATGCTGATAATAACCTCAATGGATGAGGCCACCACAACTATAGAGTTGGACACTTTGACCCCAATCACTTTTTTCCATCGACTTCCAGGCCTGGAAATTCTAAAAGCCATATAGACCATGATGGTTTTGGCCAAAACAGAAGAAACCGAGATAGAGAAGATGATGCCAAAAACTATTTGTCGTAATCTGCAGGTTCTATCGACAGGACGGCCAATAAATAAGAAGACACAGAGGAAGCAGAATGACAGCGAGATGAGGAGGATGAAACTCAGGGTCTTGTTATTTGCCTTCACAATGGGGGAATCTTTATGTGACACAAAAATTCCTAATATCAGTATAGATATTGTCCAGAACAGAATAGCAATGGAGGAAAAAGCTATGGAGCGTCCATCAGAGAAGGAGAGGAAGTCTTCAAGTTTGGGAAGACATTGATCTCTTTTATTGCTCGACCATTCTGTAGATAAACATTTTATGCAGTTATCACTATCTGAAAAGGTGCAGAAACAAATGTATTATATTTCATTTGCACACAGTTTTATGACAATAAAATGCACATAAAAAAGGGGGTATGCTCCCACAATGTCCTCCTAAGAGTTACCGATATCTTCAGCCACCTTCAACCCTCTCGGCTAATCACTGGCTGAAAAAAAATAGTGACGTAGCCAGTGATTGGTCCCAAGAGAGATGGCTTACTCAATTAATCACTGGCAGTGGCACTATCCCGTCTCAGTCAGTCATTGATTGGCTGAGCAGGATGACACTCTCATCTCCAGTCTATAAGAAGCATAGTCTCCTCCCCTTCTATATGCGGCTATTAAATGAACACTTATACAGTATCTATTTTTGTACTATCTACTTTTAAAATGCATGATGTTTAAATTATTATAACATTTTATTTCATAAATAATTTAACATGCAGAAATTGTTGTTTTTGTATATGAATTGTCAAAATATTTTATTTTTACCAGTGAAGTTGGATATTTCTCCTTCAGAGCACACTACACAGCCATAACAACATGTTGGGGCCCCTTCTATTTTAATTTTTCTCCTTCCAGGTGGACAATTCTCTGAACATTTAGATCTTGGTATCTAGAAAAAATAATACGGCTTTGAAAAAATATTTCTGTTAAGATATAGGGGGAGATTTATCAAAGGGTGTAAAATTTAGACTGGTGCAAACTGGCCACAGCAATCAATCACAGCTCAGCTTCCAGCTCTGGTGAAAGGAAAGAGGAGCTGTAATTGGTTGCTGTGGGCAGGTTGCACCAGTCTAAATTTTACACCCTTTGATAAATCTTCCCCATAGTGTTTTATGACCGTATGATAGAAATGATAATTTTTTTCAACTTTACCTTCAGGAGAGCATAATTCCTTTAAACACCATCATGTATAAGTATCCTGTGAACTGCCTTGCCTAAGTTCAATAGTGATTGTGGCATATAGGTTAGACAGAGGGAAAACCCCTCTGGTACCCAATTGGTCCTTGACAAAGTTATTTTGTCATGCTAAGGAGTGGAAATGGCATTTCAGAACTAGTTAAGGACCCTTGACTAGAGATGATCAAACCTCAGGACTTTGCAAGTTCGATCGAACTCGAAATTTACCACATGGGGAATGGCATAAAAAGGAAAAAATATTTTTAAAATTTTACCTTCCAAATATTAACTCCGCAAACACAAAAATTGTCTGTTTCATTAATGGGTTAACCCCTCAACAACGCATGATGGGTATACCCATCATGTGGCCGTTAAGGGTGATCAAAGAGGGCTACCGGCATAAGCGCTCTCTCCAGGGACCGCGAGTATTAGCCGATGGGCCGATCACCGCGGCCAGCTGATTAACTATTCAAATGCTCTCAGCTGCATTTGAATAGTATCTGTTCCCCCTTTCCCTGGTGTCTAGTGGGGGACCTCCCCCCCGCAATACGATTGCGGAGGGGAGATCACTTGGACTGAGCCGGCTGGGGCTCAGCGTTGGAATTACGCTGATCCCGGCTCGGCAATCCATGTAGCTTGTCTGCAAAATTGTAATAAAAATGTAATAAAAAGTGATCAAAAAGTCGCATATACGCAATCAAGGTACTGAAAGAAAGAACAGATTATGGCGCAAAAAAAGACATCTCACACAGCCCCATAGACCAAACAATAAAAACACTATAAGGATGGGATACGAAAGCGTAAAAAGGAAAACTGGCTCCTTCCTTAAAGGGTTAAAATAAATCTGCTACCCCCTGGCCACCTACCAAGTTGGTGGCACCGCTAGAAAGATATCCATGAAAGCATTTGTTTCCTGTGTCTGTTCTTATTTTCATTTAAAAACAAAAAACAAAACCCTTTATTTGGGCTATAAATAGTGCCAACAAGGGGGGGTCTATCATTCCTTGAGCCCTAGCACTGCTACACCTTAGTGTGCTGCATGCTTGCTCCTTGCATTATCAGTGTGAATATACTGACATAAAAGGGCCTGGGGAACATTAGGCTACCCCTCCTCCCTAGTGCTAGGGCCTGGGAAACATTAGGCTCCTCCTCTTTGACACTATTTATATGAAAAATACGTTTTTTTATGAAAATAAAAACACAGACACATGCATAAATTGTATGTTCTGAAAGCTTTCATTGTTGTCTATCCAATAGGGCCACTAGCTTGGTACGTCTTCAGGGAATGATAGTTACTTTAAGTGTCAGTGCTAGCATTATTTTATCTCTGTGTCTCATTGGGGAGATCGAGTGCCTGCCAGGACAGACAGAAAACAAAGGAGAAGTTTGGCGATAGATAAAATCCTGCAGTCAGCAGGAGGAGGGGGAAAATGAAAAGCAAGTAGGCACTAACCTCTCCTTGTGCCCACGGTGAGTGGCGGGAGCGGCCATGGGACCCCAACCAGAAGTCCCCTGGGTTGTGATGACTTCACGACCCGGGGAAAATGCCCGCCCCGGCTGCTGAACTGGCGTCTCAGCCAATCAATGACTGGAGCAGCTTCCCGCCCAATAATTGACTGGCTGAGCAGCCAGTCCATCATCCAGGTCGTGATGTGGACACTCCGGAGATCCCGTAGCCACTCCCAACACTCACCATGGGCACACAGGAAGGTAAGTGCCAAACAATTTCCCCCCTCTCCCTGCAGGCTTCAGGATTTTTGCAATCGCCGGACTTTTCTAAAGTTACCAACAATAAACATTTTCGAGTCTAAGAGGTTAAAACATTGGATGAACAATTCTCCTCAACAATTTATAAATGTATAATATCTCACCATTTTATTCTTCCAGGTTACCAGAGATGCATTGATGGAGAGCTGCTGGTCTGGCGATGCCCACGGTGTGTAAGAGCCGACATAATTTGTTATGGAGTATCTGTGGCTGATCCTTAACCAGTTGTATATAATATACACCGTATTCAATTCCCCTTTCTTGTCGTAGTATAATCTCCTTGTTGATCCATCATAATACTTAATATATTGCAAGTATTGGTTTAGCTTTAAAAAAATAAAAATAAAAAAATAAAAAATCACTTGTATATTTTGAAATCTAATTTTTAAAAATGAGGGACAGTTTGAGAGGAGAGCTTTTAAAGGAAAATTTTTGCCATTTTTAAAATTTAGCAGCCGACGGGCAGGGGGGAATTTGACAAAAGGAACTTACTTCTCCCCGTGCCCCATTCCTGTGGTGAGCGACGGGACTGGCCTCGGGACCCCCGCCGGGCTCTGGGATCTCCATTATCTCCAGAGCTGCACATGTCACAACCGGCTGATGGACTGGCCGCTCAGCCAGTCAGTAACTTCATTCAAATAAATGTTTTTTTTTTTTCTTTACATAGCCCCTATTGTTAAGTGGCAGCAGTAGGGGGCAACACAGGCTCCTCTGTTTCCACCAATGCTGGTAAAGCCCTGCTGAGAACTGCTAGGCTTCTGCACAATGCTATACAGATCAGAATCCCAATCGCCCTGTTACCTATATATTGCTATGTACAGAACCCAGGAGGGAAGGTGCTTATTGCTATAGCAGAGTGCGAAAACCTCTGCACTGCGAGGGGTGAATGCTATCATTACAAGGGACTCTAGCACAATGAGCAGTGATAGTTATTTTCTATGGGGATTTAGTACTGCTCTGGACAGTTCCTGACATGGAGAGAGGTGGAAGCAAAGAGCACTGTGTCAGACTGGAAAGAATACACCACTTCCTGCAGGGCATACATCATATGATAAATACTGGAAGACTGGCAGATTTTTAAAGGGGAACCATCAGCAGGTTGGACAAATCTTACCTGCCAATATGTCCCTTCTGCACAGGAGATGCTGAGGGGGAAGGTATGTCTCTTACCTTCCTCCTCTGCGCCATTCTCATGCAGTTAGTCATTTGCCTCATGGTCTGGGGAGACCATTAGCCGCACTGGGGCACCCATTAGGAGCACTGACCACCCCCATAGTGCCGATCTGACCCGCCCGCTTCTTCATTATCATAAGAAAGGGTAAACCGGGTGTGTGTTGGCACTATGAGGGCGGGTTGTGCTCCTAACAGTGCCCCAGTGCTCCTAACGGTCTCACCAGACAGTGGAGCAAAAGACTAACTGCACTGAAGCAGTGCTAAGAAGAAAGGTAACAGACATACCTATCAGCAGGTTAGATTTCCCCTTGAAGTAGAAATAAATTACAAATTAATAAAACTTTTTGACATCTGTTAGACAGGCCTGTAGTTCCTAACACAAACACTGGTGGCAGCAGAGGGGCTGCCCCCTACCATTCTGTACTTTACCTTTGACATGTACTGTGAATTGATTGATTGTAAAGCTATGCATATTCATAAAATAGTCATCATGATATTAATTTTTACTGTGGTTTATAATTTACCCTATGCCTGTGTTTAAGAGGTTTCATGTCATGTCTATGAAACATGGCTCCTTGATACGTAAGCATGGCATCCAATGCATAAGCCATGGTCAGCAGTGCTTTGTATACAACCGGAGACCCTATAGTGAATAAAGCATGTGGGATGTCTGTTATATCCTCGTTTCCTGAACACTTACGAAGTTTTATTTTATATAAGAGTTCAAAAACCTTGTTTTTGAATTTATTTGCTGACAGACACCCAAAACGTGTCATCCATATATCTTCAAGCATCTTGTCATGTGGATATTTGGAAGGATTGACCTTCTTAAGAAATTGCTCCATATCACCCGTTTTATATGGGTTCTTCACTAGTTCTTTACTGCTGTTCTGTTCTATGTGAGCCTCCATATTATGTAGAAATCCCAGGCAACAGTTAAATGCCTGGAAACACTGTTCCATGATTTCATTATTGGCGAACCAGTTAGGCGGAAGGATGAAAGTCTTTGTCTTCAGCACATTATCGGACAGCTGTAAACTGTCAATCATATAGAAAGAAACGGTTCCACATATCAGAATAATATTGGCGGATGAGTTTGAGATAATCTTCTGGCTTATTTCATTTCTATACTTTAGATTTTGGTTATTTTCCACACATTTAATACTTGTAAAAGACAAGATGTTAACGGTAAACTCGACGCAGATGTCATGGCTATAAAGAAATGAGGTCAGAGTTTGGCTTTCCTTCATTCCACTGTCATCGTCACTAGTAACAATTCCAACCCAGCTCCAGGAAAAATGCTTCAGTAGTCTTAAAATAGCGGAAAAGTAGACATGGTCACTATGTGCTGTACGGAAGAGATAGGGATACATAGTTCTATCACTGAGAAGGGGATCTGTAGCTCCATAGCTAATCTGGAAGAAAAAAATTACATTTATGCCCATTTACAGAAAAAAAAAATCAGTAAAGACAAAAAACTGAAGTAGAGTGAAACTACTCTTTGCAAAAACAAAAACAAAAACATCCCTTACCTAAAATCATCAGGCGTCAGGCGCACATCACTAAATGTAATAGCGAAGCGTGGCCCACGGAAAACATTTGAATAAACTTCATGCATTGCCACTTCATGCCCCCAGTCTGAATGTTGCAGCTTCTTAGAGATAAAAGGCCGCTCAGCCAATCACTGTCCGGGACCACCACAACCAATGATTGACTGAGTGGCCTGTCAGCTCAGAGAAGCTGCAGCATGCGGTGCTGGTAAGTGAGCAGAGGGAGCGTGGAGAGGTAATGTGTGAACAGTTTAGAGCAAGGGCTGCACAGACATCGCTAATGATGTCCATGCAGCCCTTACTAAATGATATTCGAGACGTGTAATAGGCTCAGTAAATGAGTTCAGATCTATCAGATCGCCCCTCATTAAATTATTGATCGGGGTGTCATTGGCCTGTGTAATAGGACCCTAAGAATGGGGTGGTGGTAATGGCAGGGGATAAAGAGAGGGAGAGTGAGACAAGAATGAGAGAGAGACATGCTGGGGACTAGGATTGCAATAATAAGAAAAGGAGACATGATGGGTCAAGGAACAAGATGGGAGCCATGCCAGGGAAAAGAAATACAACGGGAGCCATGGTGGGAACTAAGAATGAGATGTAGAGTCTTGCTAGGCAAAAAGATAGGGAGCCCTGCTGAAAACAAGGAATAAAAGGGGTGCCATGCTGGATATATAATCAGGATAGGACTTATGCGCAGAACTCACCAAGATGTTTAACCTGATCTTCTGGTGGAAGCATCAATTGCATGCCTTTTAGGAAGATCTGCATAATGACAGGTACGATAGTACATAGCTATCAGATGATCAGAGAGAGACTATTGAAAGTTCCGTATGTGCGGAGTATTTTACTAGCAATTATTGAAGTTCAGATATTAGTAAAGTAAGAAAATTATATAAATAAATTGATCAAACATCTAAAAAAAAGTATAAATAAAGAAACAAATCAGGCGTATTTTGTGGAGGAGGAGGAGGTTAGGATTCAGCAGGGCTTGATTTTGTTTTATCCTCATAAAAACGTAGAATTAGTTGTTAAAAAAAAGTAATATTGCTAACAGCAAATAAAATCTGGAGCCATTAGGGAGGCATACTGGACTCAAGACTTACTGTCTTTTTCCTCTTCCTCTTTTTCCTCTTATTTAGGAAAATATGCAGCAGAATGATTATTGGAACTCCCGACATCAAGAATCAATATGATGCCGGGAGAGCCTAAAGTGTTTAACCCTTATGCGACCCTGGACGTACCCGTTAGTCCAGGGCCGCCTCGCTGCGTTCAGAGCGGGGCATAATGCTTGAGAAAGAGAGATTCCTCTCGAAACGTCGCACGGCATGTGAACGCGGACGTTCCATCAAGAACTTGATCCGAATGGACAGATAGAGCTCGATTTGAGCCTTGGACTTTATTTCTTCCTCGTTTACTGTGACATTTTGCACAAAGTGGTGATATGTTTACAAAATGTAAGAATTTGAACTTTTCATAAAGGAAAAATCGCAACCGAGTTTTGTGTGTGCGTTTACATTGGACAATAAAAGTTATACATGTTATACATATATCGTTTTAATCGTAACGACTTGAGGAACATGCATAACAAATCAGTTTTACCCCAGGGCGAACAGCGTAAAAACGAAAAAACACCAAATAAAATTTCACCACACTTTGAATTTTTTTCTGGTTTCGCAGTGTACTTTATGAAAAAAATCAGCCTGTAATTGCAAAGTACAATTAGTGGCGCAAAAACTAAGGGCTCATGTGGCTTTCTAGGTGAAAAATGCAACTGCTATGGCCTTTTAAGCACAAGGAGGGAAAAACAAAAACGCAAAAATTTAAATTGGCCGGGTCCTCTAAGGGTTAAACCTTTGTATTAGCACAGTCCCACAAAGATTCAAATGCTTTCGGCTCTACCGGCCTCTATTGATGCATGTTGCTAGGAGTTCCAATATTTTTTTCCGTTGCACACTATCTGTATATATGGCTTGGGCACAGAACGCAGGAATGAATTATGCAAATTGTGCAACTCACTTGGGCTGGTATTGACTACCTAACCAACTCTAGAGGCTTAAAAATGGAGCGGGTTGGAAGCTAGAAGCAGTGGTCATCAGATGGCAATGCACAGAATATAAAAACTTTACTTAAATTGTCATCATAGAAAACTTTCGAAATGTCATAGAGACAGGTCAAAAGTTTTGATTAGTAACGTCTGAGTGTTCAGATCCGGACCGATCAGGAGAACAAGCAGAGCGTCCCTGCTCTATGTCAGCATAATCAGTCAGGGTCCATAGACTTACATTATGAGCCTAACTGATCCCGTAACACAGAGCCTGGAGAGGACCACACTCGGTCTTCTCCTGGCTCGTTTTCCAGACCCGGACTGATTAAAACTTTTTACATGTCTCCATGACATGTCAAAAGTTTTTTATGATGACAGTGACACTTTGAGCCATAGGTTACTTTCTAATGATACATTCAATTTAAGCAATCAATATTGTAAATATGATCTGCTTTAAAGGGGCTACCCAGTATTAGAAAAAAAAAAAGAAAAACCCAGCTACTTGGTTCCAGAAACCTCTCCTGTCCTCAGTTTGGGTGTATGGTTTCGCAGCTCAGTTCCATTGAAGTGAATAGAGCTGAAGTGTAATACCACACACAACTTGAGGACAGGGGTGTCCCTGTTTGTGCAGGAGAGTAGCTATGCTTTCTCTAACCCTGGATAATCCCTTTAAGAAAAATTGTCAAACAGAATAACATATTTAGTAGTATATAAAAGGGGTTCCGGATACATTTCTAAGTGATTTGTATTAAATGCTTGGGACTATAAATAATCCAAGTATTTATTTTTATTGTCATTTTCGAAATATAGAAAGTTTTTTTAAAGATTTTTTTTTTTTTTTTACATCTAAACTTCATTCGGTTTGGTTAACCTGGATAGACTCTTAAATTTATGAGACTGAACTACAGTATGTTTATTTGCTTATTCAAATGTATATTTTTGTTGGGTTCTTAATTCATACCTGTGTATATCCGTACACATTCAGCAGTTGTGCTATGGGTACAGTGGTTACAGATAGAAGATCTCCAATAAATCCGGCAATGTTATCTTCTCCGGTGCAGTAGTAGTTGGGCACAGTAGCTCCAGGGCCTGATAATATATGTATCATGCTTTTTACTGCTTTATTAGCATTGGCACAAGAATCATAGACGTAATAGCCCAAAGTCACATTGGGTAAAATGTCTGGATTTCTATTAACTTCTTCAATGGCAAATTTAAAATCCAAAAAGTATTTGTAATTGGATAACAGTGGCCTGTAAATAAATACAACATGTCTACACATCAATAAAACTACAGTTGTATGTTAATCCCTTTCTGCATCAGAACTTAAATGTACTTTCTGATGCGGGTGGGGTGGTTCAGTGAGGCGCTGCATGGCAAACCCCACTCTTAACCGCAACTATTCCGGCTGCTATCTGTAGCCTGGCACTGTGGCTAGCGACCTCTGCAGCAAAACTGACAGCTGCATTTAAATGTCTTATGTACCCTTATTCCTGGTGTCTGGTGGGGGTATCTCCCACCCACAATGTGATCGCGAAGAGGACATCCCTTCCTCTTATCGGGCCAGGCCTTAGCGTCAGAATGATTCTGATACCGGCTCAACAATCTGTAGTTCTGGTCTGCGGTAGAGCAGAGTACAGCACTGATCCAATCGATTAGGGCTGTATAATGTATACTACACTGATCTATATAATAGATCAATGCAGTAACAATAAAGGTTCCCCAAGGGGACAGAAGTTAAAGTATAAAAAATAAGTTTTCACTAATAAAAAAAAACCCTCCCATTATAAAAGTTTAAATCACCCCCTTTTCTCATTTCATTAATAAAAATAAATAAACAAACATATTTGGTATTGCCGTGTGTGTAATCGCCCAAACTATTAAATTATCTCATTCCTGATCTCGCACGGTAGACGGCGTAAGCTCAAAAACCTGCCAAAGTGCAAAATTGCTGTTTTTTTGGTCACATCAAATCCAGAAAAATAGTAATAAAAATGATGAAAAAGTTACATATACAGTAGTTGCAAGCAAGGTACCAAAAGAAAGAACAGATCATGGCACAAAAAATAACATCTCACACAGACCCATAGACCAAAGGATAAAATGGTTACAAGAATGGGAATAGAGCAATTTTAAACATATTCAGTCTCCCCCCCCCCCCCCCCAAGGCTTAAATATTTCAAAAGCAGTCAGGTAAAATAAAAGTTATATAAATTACATACCATTGTAATCCAAAACACGAAACTCCCCAAAATGAAAACAAATTCCTTTTTTTTTTTTTTTTTTTTAAATTTCACTGCACAAATATTTTTTTCCGGTTTCACAGCATACTTTATATAAAAAAATTCTGGCATTGGAAAGTTCAATTTGTGTCGCAAAAAATAAGGGTTCACACGGGTCTGTAGGTGAAAAAATGCAAGGGCTTTGGCCTTTTAAACTCTTAACCCCTTCGGGACCAGGCTAATTTTAGTTTTTGCGTTTTCGTTTTTTCTTGTGCTTAAAAGGCCATAGCACTTTAATTTTTTCACCTACAGACCCACATGAGCTCTTATTTTTTGTGTCACTAATTGTTCTGTGCAATGACAGGCTGAACTTTTGCATAAAATATGCTGCAAAACCAGAAAAAAATTATATGCGCAGTGAAATTGAAAAAAAAAAACACAATTCTTTTTCTTTGGGGGATTGTGTTTTTACGCCGTGTGTCCTATAGAAAAACTGACATGTTTTATATATTCCTCAAGTTGTTACGATTAAAATGATATGTAACATGTATAACTTTTCTTTTATCTGATGGCCTGTAAAAAATTCAAACCATTGTTAACGAATATATGTTCCTTAAAATCGCTCCATTCCCAGGCTTAAAGCGCTTTTATCCTTTGGTTTATGAGGCTGTGTGAGGTGTAATTTTTTTGTGCCTTGATGTGTTCTTTCTATCGGTACCTTAATTGCGCATATGCGACTTTTTGATCACTTTTTATTACAATTTTTCTGGATTTGATGCGACCAAAAAATGTGCAAATTTGCACTTTGGGTATTTTTTTGCACTTACGCCGTTTACCTTGTCAGATCAGGAATGTAATAAATTAATAGTTCGGGCGATCACGCACGCAGCGATACCAAACTTGTTTTTTTTATTTATTTATTTTTATTTATAACATGGGAAAAGGGGGGTGATTAAAACTTTTATTAGGGGAGGTTTTTTTTTTTACTAATATTAACACTTTTTTTTTTTTTACTTTTACACATATACCAGAAGCCCCCCTAGGGGACTTCTAGTATATGCACTCTAATATCTCATTGATCTATGCTGTATATAGTAATACAGCATAGAGCGATGAGATAGGCACTTGATTGCTTCCAGCTGCTGCAGCCGGAAGCAACCGAGTGCCGAGCTGGGATCAGCGCCATTATGGCGCAGACCCCGGCCAGCAGCAGACAGGGAGATTACTTTATTACTTTGATTACTTTAATAGCGGGCATGGTGATCGGACCGTGCCCGCTAATAGCCACGGTCCCGGGCTACATGCGGCACCCGGGACCGCAGCGGTTCATAGCGGGGGTCTCCGCGTGGCCCCCCTCTGAACTCCCTGAGGCGGCCACAGGGCATAAATATACCCCTGTGTCTTTAAGGGGTTAAGCACAGAGAGAAAAAAACTTTAACACATAGATGAAAATCAGCCCAGTTCTGAAGGGTTTAAGTAATATGGATTTAGTCAACGTCAGTGTGACATTCTGGGGGTGCAGTGCACTAAAACTGGCTGCAGCACATCTGCATTACAAAGATTAAATAGGACTGTGTACTAAACTGGTGATACATACTCATCATCAGTCATACAGTAGTTTTTATGGTGCCCTATGCTACTAGTGCAACAGAAACCTAGTAAGTGGAAAAAGTAAACTAATAGTCCCCTGTGTGAAATGGAGAGAAAAGTGTGTGGGGCATTTTGGGTTTGGTCCTGTGACAGTGGAGTTGCAGGGCCATTCCATGGCCTCACTTCCCAGCATGTGCACGCTTTGCGGGGGAGGCGGTCGCTTACTGACACGGTACAGAGTTAGTGTAGGGACCCGTGTAAACAAGGATACCTGCACGTGGTACACGGGGCGTATTGGTTTGATCAAATTGTATACCAAATTCCTGGTGTTTGTTTTTAAAGTAGCTTAGCGGCTTTAGTATCAGCCAGAGGTGCAGCTGCACTCTTCTCTCCATTTCACTAATAGTCCCCTGCATCCCTGGCTTAATGTTAGTAGAGTTTTTGGGCTGTGTTATCAACCCAGGAAAACTTTACCCTGGCTAAAAAGTAAGTTAAAAGAGAAGTCCGGGCAGATCTCTTTTTTTCCACAAGTTTGAGGGAGGATACAAAAAATAACATGCTCTCACCTCCCTCCAGTATGATCGCATACCGCTGCTTCATTCCCTCGGTCTCCGGTTGCTTCTTAGTCTGAGTAGGGACACAGGACGTGACATGTCAGTGGCTGTAGCGGGGTCCTGCCTTGGCTGCTGACAGGCTGAATAAAGCTGACACATATCGGGTCTCCACTCAGACCACAAAGCAGCCGGGGACCCGTGGTACGGAGCAGTGGTATACGGCCACCTGCGATTGTGCCGGGGAGGTTAGAGCATGTTGTTTCTTTTATCTTTCCTTTCCCCGGCAGTTGCATGTCCTTTAAAGCATCACTGTCACTTCATAAAAGTTTTGACATGTCACAGAGACATGTCAAAAGTTTTGATCGGTCCGGGTCTGAGTGTTCAGATCTGTACCGATTGGGAGATAGAGCCGAGGGAAGACGCGCTGCAGCACGTCCTCTCCCAGCTCTCAGTCACGTGATCAGTCAGACTTACAATGGAGCTCTATGGAGCCCGACTAATCAGTCCGACTGATCACGTGACTCAGAGCTGGGAGAGGACACACTGCAGACTTCTTCTTTTTTTTTGTTAAAGGGGTACTACGGCCCTGCAGTATAATCTGTGTATGGCCAGGGAGGGGGTTGAAATAGAAGCCGGCGGTGACTTACCTCCCCGGTTCCAGCGGCGGCTCCCGGATCGCGCAGTCCCATACCCCCGTCCCACGGCCGCTTCCTGGTTAGAGCTGCAGCTTGAGACGCGACGTCTCAAGGCTACTCTGCCATGCAGCGGTCGTACCGGAGTCTCACCTCGGAGGCTGAATGGCTGAGCTTCCTTGAGACGTCACGTCTCATGCCGCAGCTCAGTCCAGGAAGCAGCCGTGGGACAGGGGTACGAAGCGGCGCGATATGGGAGTCGTCACTGGAACCAGGGAGGTAAGTCACCGCTGGCTTCTATTTCAACCCTCTCCCGGACTGTACATAGATTATACTGCAGGGCCAGAGTACCCCTTTAATAATATGTTGTGAAACCAGGTGACAGTGTGAAAAGTAGCATCAATTTTCACCTACCCCATGCAAACCATTATCCTCTGATATTTATTAGGAAACTCATCCATGTTCAGATTCACAGTAAAAATTCCTCCAATTATTATGTCTCCACCTTTATAATATCCATATTCTTCTATTGCATTTTTCATTCTCAACCAACACATAGGTGACGAAGCCAAAGTCATCCAAAGTGTTAGACACATTAGAATCACAGATGAAACTACTGGAGACATACTTGATTTTCTAACAATTTGACTCTTAGAATCAATGTACATTATAATCTGTGTAGATTTCAGTGACATAACATCGGCAGCCCATCACTGACATTCTGCCTGTGTGCCGGTACATGCAGCATCTCAGGCTCTATATATCTACTTGAGCTACTGAGGATCTGTAATTAACTCACAATGTAGAGTAATATTAAACTCACCAGATGCGCCCAACAATATTTCTATCTACTGTAGCTTAATAAAAAAGTCTTCTTAACCAATTCATGAAAAAATATGATAGATGTCTTAGGCCATGTTCACATAGCGTAAAAGACCGTCTATTCCGTGACCCAGCTGGGTACTTCAGTACCCGCCAGCTGATCTTTACTGCTGCTCAATTTAGGTGCGGGCACATCCGTGTGCACCGGCATCCAAATTCCCCGCTGCACGCTCCATTGTGTGAACTGACAGGGTTTTCTGCGGCCGCTGTTCAATGACATTTCAGTTTCTTGCGGCACCGCTAGAGATCCTGGCCAGAGTGTATACTATATTTATACACTCCAGCCGAGATTCCATAGAAGGCAGCACTACGTAAGCTCCTAGCAATCACGGACAATGTTGCAACTATGCAACAGCGGCCGTGATTACTACGTAGTGTATGTAGTGTGAACATAGCCTAAGGTGGTATTTCCCCATCAATGTAAATGCATGCATCTAAAATCAAGCCCCCTTGTATTTTCCAATGGCAGCGTGATGACATTGCAGAAAACAATTGGGTGTGGTTTCAAAAAGAGCTAGAAATGGATTTTGTGAGGTTCGCAAATTGTGGGTTTAAAATTTTAATAATCTTAAATTTTAATAAAACAGACAATCTATAGTAGTTACAGTACTGGGACTATTACAGAAGGACAAATTTGTTAACGCATGTTCTTGTAAAAGTATAAAAAAAAAAGAAAGCGAATCACAATTAAAAAAAAAAAAAAGTAAATCAGCCAGTAAATCATCCAATTCCCACCATGGACAGCAGTGGACCTCAGTGGAATAGCGGCATAATATTTTTTCCTCCCAGGACAGCAGTGGATATTGGTAAATGAGTGGTTTAGAGTGACACTTTCACAAATTTCTAGAACACAGTAAGAGTATAGTTTGAGCACTGATTATGAAAGGCGGATGTTCAGTTCACTGATTAAAATGAATTTTTAGAACACAGTAGGAGTGGAATGCGACCACTGATTATGTAAGGCACACGCTCAATTCACTGATCCCAGTAAGTTGGTATAAACTGAGTAGGAGATTACAGGAGTTTACAGTACCCAGTGAGTGAATAATATGGACTGTGTCTTCACTGGTCCCAGTGAATTCCTATAGGCACCCAGTTACTTGGTAAACTGGACACTTGGTTGACAGCTACAACAAAAAAATCACCCACAATCAACCCTCCTATCCTCTCCTCTTTTCTATGTCCCTATCGCTCTGTTAGTTTCTCCCTGCTCTGCTCTAACTGTCTGCTGCCATCCAGCTCTCTCCTCCACACACAGCCGACTGGCAACCTTCATTACCGTACCTCCTTATATAGAGGGGGAGGTGCTGACATCACAGAGGGGCCTGCAGCTGATTGGACGGGCGCTAGGGATTATGGTTAATCGCTTTCTCATGCCCAGTAACAGCGAACATGTTCGAACCCCAAGACTTTTGCTAATTTCTTAACGAATCCTTGTGAATTCACTTCGCAGAACGAAGCGAATTGACAGCGATATTGGCAGCTAATCTGCTTCTCCAGATTCGCTTTGCTCATTTCTAGTTCCAAACCAATGAATTTGCATGCAAGGGGAAACACAGCCTGAATATATTCAGCAGAATGGGAAAATGAGGGCACAGAGGGGGCCTAACTACTATAGGGGGGCAAAAAGCGGGCCTAACTAATGAGGGCAAATAAACCAAACATATAAAAATACATAGTAATAATAAATATTTATCTCCATCCAACTTTTAGCTAGTAAAACATCTGTTGGCCCAAGCATCAAAGAAGATATTCAGGTTATTCAGGCTGAATGTTTTCTTTCAGATAGAGACTTAAGCATTTCTACTACAGAGCATTCCCCTTTTTGTTTTTGTCCTGTGTTGCTTTAAGTTTAGGCTTATTGTCCTACTAAAAGACCTCCATGAACTTGGAACTCCCTCTCCAATGTTTTGCTCTTGATATGGAGAAAGAGTAAACACAAAAATGGGGATTTTGTATCACACAGGAATCTTAATTAATTCATAGCCCAGGCCCCTTATAAATCCAAGTGTGTCCACTGGGTCAAAGCTGGTGTAGATTTCAGCTTTGATTTATGTCACTTCACTTGCATTAACATTTATAGGTCTGTAGGATGACAGGACTATATAGAGACAGAGGGACCTAAGTACTAATGGGAGCACAGGGCAGACCTAACTACTATTTGGAGGCATAGAAGGGAGTAACTACTATATGAGAGCATAAAAAGTCCTAATTACTATATGGGGGCACAGAGGGGCCTAACTTCTATATGAGAACAAAAAGACTGTAGAAGTAGCGAAAAAGAGGACCCCCTTATTTCTTCAGTGCCTATAATTGATATTAAAATTTTACCTTTATTAAACATTTATTGATGCACCAACTTTAACAAAAAATAAGCAAATCAGAGTAGATTGAAGAGAAATGTCACATATGAGCAAGCTAGGAGCACATTGAGATCTATACAATCTGCTTCTGTTTCGTGTGCAGCAGCCATTGTTGCAATAGTGCAGTGTCTGTGGGGTGGTGGGACTCCTTGAGTGTATTCCACAGATTCTGAACATCCTCTGCATATGCGCCAGTTGCGCATCGAATCCGGATCGCGGCTGGGCTTCTTAGGGTTCCATCACCTCCCCCTCTGGGTTTTAAAGGGGAAGGAAGCGTCTTCATGTTCAAACATGTCCAACATATGGATTATACACTCTGCAGAAATATAGATCTATGCCAATACCATGCCGAAAGAATGAAATGAATCCTGATACATTTATGCAAATTTTTTCTCCATAGACATATATTTTCCCATTGTTTGTGCATAATAGCAAGCTTACATTGTATTGTTATAGGGGGATCCAATGATATTGTCTATGTATACTAATAAGCACGAGTGGAAACCTTTAAACCTTTAATTTTGTACCACTCTAGTCACTATGTAGACATTTTGTGTCATTATCACTTCATTATTTGTTAGCACATTTTTATTGTCTTATATGTTTTTGTTTAAAGCCATGATTATGGGCTAGCCAGCCCAAAACGTGTCGGAATTCTATCTAAAATTAAATAAATTATTCACTGTTTTAAAGAGCTAGAGAAAGTCCAAGTGTTTTTCATATTTGAAGACCCCAGTGTCCGGCGATTAATCTCACATGTTCTTGGTGTGGTATACAGCCCGGGAAGATATCTTGTTAATGGATTAAAGGGAAGGCTGACATACTACTCTAATTGTGTTTGATAAAACATATATAGTAATTGCCATATACTGTAGAGCGTAGGACCATAAAAAGTAAATGAAGTTAGGGGATGATACATTTAATCTTTAGAAAATCTATTATTTTTCATCATTAAGTTGATGTAGTTGTATTTTTAAACTATGCAGTCGATTTTCTCTTATTCATTTCAGGCTTGAGGAAAATAATGTAGCACTTTGGGAAAAATATAAAACCTAAAAGTCCAACACTGGAGGCCAAGATGGAGAAAATTTCTACGGCCACCATGTTTTTTCCTTTGGTGCTCAGATAGGAAGGGACCATAGTAATCCAGACACTACAGAACACCAGCATACTGAATGTGATGTACTTGGCTTCATTAAACCGATCGGGTAATGTTCTAGCCAAATAAGCTACTGTAAAACTAACAGCTGCCAGGACAAATAAGTAACCTAGAACAGCAAAGAAGCCAACTTGAGACCCTTCATTGCACTGAAAGTGTCACTGTCGTGATTTTTTTTTTTTTTTTTCAGAAATCAATAGTCCAGGCGATTTTAAGAAACTTTGTAATTAGGTTTATTAGCCAAAAAATGCATTTTTATAATGAAAAAGCAGTTTGAAGCTCTCTTCCTTGTCTTCATTGTTCTCCTATGGAGAGAGCTAAAGAAAAGACCAAAACAGGACAACAAAGAGTTAATCTACAAATACCTCACCCATTATCTCCTGGGACAGTCACCACTGACCTGTCTGAGCTCAGATTACAGCTGTCACCCAGCTCTGTGCCTGTAATCCTCTGTTATCTGCTTTCTGCGGCCAGCTAACTCCCTCCTTCCTCCTCCCCCCTCCCCTCTCCCTAGAGCAGACAGGGTACGACTTATGCAACAAGTCACAATTTTCAGATTTTTTGCAGTGGATGGAAAAGAGGAAGGAGGGGGGGACATGGGAAAAGGCTTTTTACATGCAGATAATGGCATATTTGGCTAATAAACCCAATTACAAAGTTTCTTAAAATCGCCTAGACTATTGATTTCTGCAAAAAAAAAAAAAAAAAAAATACGACAGTGACTCTTGAATGATGACTTTCCTGTGATAGGAATGGGTGTCCTGCTCCAGGTATGGGGGAGAAAAGTATAGCCAAATAATGCTGATAATAACCTCAATGGATGAGGCCACCACAACTATAGAGTTGGACAATTTCATGCTAAACAGTCTTTTCCATCCACTTCCAGGTCTGGATATTTTAAAAGCCATATAGACCATGATGGTTTTGGCCAAAACAGAAGATAACGAGATGGAGAAGATGATGCCAAAAACTATTTGTCGTAATCTGCAGGTTCTATCGACAGGACGGCCAATAAATATGAAGACACAGAGGAAGCACAATGACAACGAGATGAGGAGGATGAAGCTCAGGGTCTTGTTATTTGCCTTCACAATGGGGGAATCTTTATGTGACACAAAAATTCCTAATATCAAAATAGATATTGTCCAGAACAGAACAGCAATGGAGGAAAGAGCTATGGAGAGTCCATCAGAGAAGGAGAGGAAGTCTTCAAGTTTGGGCAGACACTGATCTCTTTTACTACTTGACCATTCTGAAGGCAAACATTTTATGCAGTTATCACTATCTGGGAAAACAGATTTGTAAAAAAAAAAAAAAAAAAAAAAAAAGAAAGAAAGTTATGTAACAGAACTAGAAAACCATGGAGCTTTGTTACTAAAACAATAATAAAACAAAATCATCATTGGTCTATTACCGTGATTTACTTTTTGGGGAAAGTATAGCCTATTTTCTGTGGTGATTAATTGTTTGTCTCACAATTGTCTCAAAAAAGTCTCAGAATTCTCCTGAAATAATTGGTTAAAAAATTATTTATAAGTGGATAAGTGTGTGAAATGTATAGTCACACATTTTTTCCAATACCTGAGTGCAGATGACCAGTGGATTTTCTTTTAATAAATTGATCAACAAATAGTATTTTTAAAGGCTTAGTAGCGGAAGGTGTAAATACAGCGTACACGGTAATCATTACTAAGCTTAGGCTAAGTGTTGACCTGTAAAATGGCTAGCAGTAGCATTATTCTCCAAGTACCCATGGTGACAGGAGTACTGGGAAGGGCCAAATACCAGTGTGGTCCTGGACCTGTCTCTGTTTCATAGCCAGTCAGGTGAAAACCCAAATAGCAGCAGTCTAGTACCCCCAGGGTGGGAGGGGGCACTTATTTAAGCATTTTCCAACCAGTTTTTACTAGCCTGCTATCATCCTTCCTCCTCTACAGTAATCTCTTGGCTACTGTCTGGCCCTCAGGGGCTTATGTGGGAAGGCTGTGCGGGCTAAAGCTATAGATCATAGATCAGGGATGGTTGTCAGGAAGTTTTAATACAGTCCACCCCCCACCCCAGACTGTTTTGACAGTGGATCAGATCGTATCCTGTTGTGGGAAGCCAAGTCTTCCTATTATATTACCACTGGTTTACATTTACAATGTTAAAATGCCACAGTTTGCTTTGACAGCAGCATTTTAACAGTTAATAGGCAGTATGTCGTCATCACCCCTTGTGACTATGAGAGGCAGCCGTCTTCTACTGAATGCAGCAGGGGGCTGCCCCTTATGAAGTGGGCCCAAGCCCAACCCAATTCCATACACATGATGCAGAGCAGAGTTGCAATACCACACATAACCCAAGGAAAGGGAGCACATTTCTTACACATTTTTTTTTCTTCTTTTTTACAACATGGTCCATAATTTTTTTCACATTACCAGTCAAAATAATTTAGCCTGCCATTTTTATATGAATCTATGTTTACCAGTTGTATTAGATATTTTGCCTTCAGAGCAATTTACACAGTCATAACAGCAGATTGGCTTCTTATTATTCTTGATCTTCCTGCTACCAGGTAGACAATTCTTTGAACATTGAGATCTTGGAACCTATAATGGAAAAATATGAAAAATTCTTCTTCTGAAGAAAAGAAGTATATTCCATATTTCATCAATAACTCATGTTTCAGCACTCATTAGTTGGTTATAGTAGGAGAGTGAGGAGCTGGTACTTTTGATCCAAGTATTTTAGGTGGGATACCTTTATTTGCCAAAAAAAAAAATGGTATTTGTGAGCTTTCGTGATTCAAAAAATCCCTTCAACAGAAAAATTTGTCTGATGAAGAGATCTTTTGAATCTTGAAAACTTAAAATTCTAACATTTTTTTGTTGGCCAATAAAGGAATCACTCCTAAAACACATTGAGCGAAGGTATTTACCACCACATAGATTTTCCTGGCTAACATGGTACCATACTTTTTTTTTCTAATGCGAGAGTAAGAAAAATTCTAAATTATATTGCAAAATATTTTTAAAAAATGTGTAAGAAAAAAAAATACCCCCAATTTCTCACCTCTTTATTTTTCCAGGTTACCAGAGATGTGTTGAAGTGAAGCTGCTTGTCTGGCGGTGCCCATGGCATAAAAGAACCCACAAGGTAAAATGTAGAAAAAGTCTTGTTTATCATCATCCTGTTATATATCCTATACATTGTGTTCATCGCCCCATTATCATGGTAGTATAATCTCTTTTCTGATCCATCATTGTACTGAATATCCCTCAAGTATTGATTTAGCTTTCGGTAAAAGAGGAATCATATGTTATGAAATGAAATATCAAAAGCTTACTTTAAGTAGTGACCAGTTTTAGAATCATTTTAGGGTAATGTAACCATCTCCCATTGCTGTCAGTGATAGCCAGGGACCCGCCGCAATTGTTAACCCTACAGTTAACCCTATAGATACTGTAAGCCACACGACCGCAGAATCTATAGGGCTTCAGACAGAGAATTCTCCCTCTACAGAGGTAGAATTCTCTGTCTAGTAATCGGGGCTCTGTGATGGGATCGCACAGCCCCAATGGTTGGGTCGAGTCATGCACCTTGCTAGTTTTTAAATGTATGAATAAAAGTTAAATTGTATCCATTGCAACCACGTCCTGGAGTGCTGGCTACTAAACTACTAAAGAAAAAGCTTCAGCCCCAATGGTAGTCATGGACAACAGAAGCCTTAGGGGAAAGGAGGGAGAGAGGGCCGCAAGCGCTGCCTCCTACCCTCTCTCCCCTGCAACTGTTGCAGGCTTCTAACAGTGTCAGGGTATAGCAGAGAGGGGAAAGACCTAGGGATTTCATCTTATGGGAACATTATGATCCTATAAGCTAAAGTCCAAAAATGACCTGGGCATTGAGGTATCAATGACCCATGGTCTTATATGGTGAATCAGTGATTTCTGGCGTAAAAAAATTATTATAATTTTCAGTTTGCCAAACACACCAGTTTTGTAAAGTGTCAGGTAACATGGACATGGTTGGAGGGGATGGGCTGTGGTCAAAAAGAAATTTTAGAACAGTTCTACAATTTTGCTCATGCTGAAGAGAACTTTTAGCATTCTTAGTGATCCTGAAGCTCATATTCTAAGGGCCCTATTAGGCGGGACGATTATTGTGCGGAAAATTATTATATCATTTCAATTCAAACAATAATTGTTCCAGGTAATTGCAGGCAATGGTCGAAAAATTGTGTATTGTTGATTTTTTATTTAGATCTGATCCTAAAAATAATCGTTCGCTCTAATCGTTCCACATTCATTTGCTGTAATTCTGCATTTGTTCATTACTCGTTCAGTGTAATTACACATTGTTCCTTCTTTTGCTGGGATCAGATGGAGTAAACAATCCTAGTAATGAGGGCTGTAATGATCGTAACTAATGACTATCGTGTGGTGAATGATTTTGAGTTAACGATAAACAAACTCATTTGCAATTGTTTATCAATAATCACCTAATCGTCTAATAGAACCCTAATGGTGCTTACACACACACACACACAGATTTATGTGACAGATTTTTGAAGCCAAAGCCAGGAACTTACTATAAACAGAGAACAGGTCATAAAGGAAAGACTGAGATTTCTCCTCTTTTCAAATCCATTCCTGGCTTTGGCTTCAAAAATCTGTCAGATAAATCTTTCTGTGTAAACGCACCGCAAGAGCACCATAAATTAAAGAAAATATTGAGAATTGAAATTTTTCTAATTCACTTTTTAAAGAGGTTATACTAGGAGTAGAAATGGTCCTATCTGTACCCCTCCCCGATGCTCTGCTTCTTCCCATGGCCTTTTGGAAGAGGCAGAGGTAAAAGGGGTCAGGTGGTAAAACTAAGTCAACACCTAAAGTCCAATACCCATATCATCACAACAGCAATAATATTGTACAATGTGAACATTGTGTGGCGCATGGTTTTGCCTGAATGCAATGCTCGCAAATGTACCCACCCCCTCTTATTTTAGAAAGTATACTTCCAAAGCAGCTAGTGATAGGTAGTGAAGCGCTGGGGTACAGAACAGGTAGGACCTTTTTTGTTTCCCAGATAACCCTATATAATACTCTGGGGGGGATTTATGAAGACCGGCGTACAACTACAGGCGTAAATCATGATAAATGAGGTGCAGGAGGAGTCCACGCCTCCACCCCACCTTGTCGTCCCCCTCCCCAAGCTCCTTCAGCCCGCCCGGTGAGTGGGGCATACGGCAGGCGTACGCAAGGAAGAAGGGGCAAATCTGCATCTCATCCCTGGCGTACGACTCATAAATGTCCTCATACGTTTCATAAATGTCCTCATCTGTCTTTTAGATTCTTCATCTTAGTACCTATTGGAGGGTGAGGCGAATGGTTGTCCAGGACTAGAATGAAACCATTGGGTCAGTATAGCAAGCATATTCTACTGTATTACTGTGTAGATTTCACTTCTGCTCAGTCACTTTGCATTTTAATTCAAAAAAATTATCTCCTCCTCTCCCCCCCACCCTCCATTTCAATTCCACTGCTCACTGTTGCCTTTTACTACACTCTATCATGTATCATCATGCCCATTGATACTATGGTTATGTTTTGGTTTACCTTATGTCTGTACTTATGCATTTTCACTTTATTCCTATAAAAATCTTTTCCCAAAGATGTAAGCATAGCATCCAGTGCATAAGCCATTGTAAGTAATGAATTATAGACCACTGGAGAGCCTATACTGAATAAAGAGTATGGGATTTTTATTCTATTTTTGTCTCCTGAACAATTACGCAGTTTTACTTGGAATAAAGCTTCATACAAACTATTTTGAATTTGGTTGAAACTATTTTGATTTGGTTGAAAAGCACAAATCATGTAACATCTGTATAGCTCCAAACAACTTATCATCTGGATAATTGGAAGACCGGACGTTTTTAAGAAATTCTTTTATGTCAACTTTATCATATGGATTGATCAAAAATTCTTTATGTCTATTAAATTCGAACATTTGAAAAATTTTAACATTTATATAATAAAGAAATCCCAGGCAACAGTTAAATGCTTGCAAGCATTGTTCTACTATTTCATTATTGACAAACCAGTTGGGTGGAAGGATAAAAGTCTTTGTCTTCAGAACATAATCGGGAAGCTGTAAATTGTCAGCTATATAGAAAGAAACTGTTCCACATATAAGAATAATATTAGAAGAGGAGCTTGAGATGAATCACTTGTTTTTCTCATTTATTTGTTCTAGCTCTTTAAGATTTTCAGCACCGCGGAGAGTTGATAAAGGAAAGACTTTAGCGGTAAACTCTACGCAGATGTCATGACTAATAAGAAATTAGGTCAGAGTTTGGCTTTCCTTGATTCCGCTGTCATCTGCGCTGGTAACAATTCCAACCCAGCTCCATGAAAAATGTTTCAGTAGCTTTAAAATAGCAGAAAAGTAGACATGGTCAATATGTCCTGTACGAAAGAGATAGGGATACATAGTTCTATGACTGAGAAGGGGATCTGTAGCCTCATAGCTGATCTGGAGAAAAAACTAAAATTAGGTATGGGCATGTAAAAAAAAAATATCTCTGTTGCCAAAAAAAGATGACTAATGAGTATTGGTGTTCAAATGAATATACATATGAAAAAACAGATTCCAAGGGCCCACAATGAACATACCAGGACTTTTACTTGTGTTCATCATTGTGCTTCTCCACATATAACATTCTCTATGCATATCAGTGGAGTGGCAACTTTTTTTCCATGCTGCACACTGTTAATATAGTAGCCCAGTATAGTTACTGGTCTGAAACATATAAACCAATACAGTTATGGTATCAGTACAGGTTTGGAACCATTACCATGATGAAGCCATGGGAAAAGGAGATACACATGGAGTTCAAATGGATACCTTATTACTCTGATAGATAGAAAGATAGCTGATTATTACTGCCCTTATAGATGTAGAGTTAACATCTAGTTAATAACCTGTAAACTAGGTGTGTCAAATCGACAAATCTAACTTGTCACTCTTTGAATCTTTACAAATTTGTGCAGTGCCCTGGTATCTGTTTTCTAGCTATTTTAAAGCTAATATATCACAAGGTACATTACTTTGGGTTTTTTACATGAACTGACTGGTGCCGGTCAACTACCGAGCACAGGCCCGCCCCGGAGCACTGAAGGCAGGCCCGCCAGTGTGATGATCTCCCCTCTCCTCTGTGATGCAGTTCCATTGATTCTAACAGAGCCGCATTACAGAAGGGAGGGGGTTTTGTCATACTCGGGCTGGAAGGCCTGCTCTTAGTGCTCCGGGGCGGGCCTGTGCTTGATAAAAGACCAGCACCATGCATGGTAACCAGACAGGCAGTTCATAAAAAGGACCACGTCACCAGCATCTCCTCTCTGATGCAGGTCTTTTCATGTATAAAAAAAAAAAAAAAAAAACATAACAAAGAACCTAGTGGTACATTCGCTTTAAGGTTGTCGTGTGGCAGAGGATTACCTTGCTATGCACTTTAATTGTTTTTGGGTATCATATATTCTGTGTATGTACTGCTACTTAACTTGTCACACTCCTACACACTGTTAAAAGAATACACTGCATACACTAAAGTATATTGGCAGTGCTAGGTGGCAGTGTACTACTGCTGTGTCTTTACCACACCCAAGTAGTGGAATGGAAGTAAGAAGGTTAAGTCACATCATGCCTCTTAAAAGCTGTTCCTAGTTATTAATTTGGAAGGGGGTGGACCTTAACCAGTCTGAGCTTGGCCTTTGGCCAGAGCATGTTTCTGCTACCTCAGCTTCTGCTAGTTAGACCATTTAGTAAGTTACAGTATATAGCTATATAGCTGTCCCCGGTGTATTATGCCAGGGCATTGCTTGGGAATAGACTGGTGACGTGCAGAAACCGGATGGGGTTCAAAAAAAGGACTGTGCCACCAGCATCCCTACATTGGCGCCAGTCTGTTCATATAGAAAACACAAAAGCAATTTACCTAGTGGTACATTCCATTAAAGGGGTATTCCAGGAAAAATAAATTTCCCTCCTAACCACAAGATGGGGGGAAAAGAAGGAGATCGCGGGGGGTCAAACCCCTGAACCTCCCGGCGACCTCCTGACGACCCTGGCCGTCTCTGTTATGAATAGAGCTATGGGTCCAGCACGCGACCCGCAGCTCTAGTCATACAGCACTCTTATCTTTACGACACTCCATACGAATAAATAGAGTTGCGAGTCAAGTAAGGGAAATCACCCGGGGGGGGGGGGGGGGTAGTCAGGACTCGGACCGCTTGTGATCTCCTTCTTTTCCCCTATCCTGTGAACAGGGGAAAAGTGAAATTTCCTAAGGAACTCACCTTTAACATTCAGTATGTTCTAGAATGTTGTAAAAGACTGCAATTCATGCAGAAATTTGCTCATTCTCTGCCTTCCCTGGATCATTCCTTTATAATAATTTGAACTTGATTGGGTTTGTTTGATTTAGCCATGTTAGTTAGTGTGTGACTTTTTGTGACATACCTGTGTATATTCGTACACGTTCAGCAGTTGTGCTATGGGCAGAGTGGTTACAGATAGAAGATCTCCAATAAATCCGGCAATGTTATCTTCTCCTGTGCAGTAGTAGTTGGGTACAGTAGCTCCAGGGCCTGATAATATCTGTATTGTACTTTTCACAGCTTTATTCGCATTGGCACAAGAATCATAAACGTGATAGCCCAAAGTCACATTGGGTAAAATGTAAGGATTTCTATTCACTTCTTCAACGGCCAATCGAAAATCCAAAAAGTATTTGTAATTGGAGAAAACAGGCCTGTAAATAAATATTTTTTCCAGCAATTAACCCCACATAACCCAGTCCAAAATGGCTTTAATGACTGCGCCAATTTTCATTTTTGCATTTTTTTCATCCTCACCTTTTAACAGCTACAGTGCTTTTATTTCCCCTTCTACAGGGCTATGTTAGGGCTCTGATTTTTAAGGAACACGTATACTATGTACAGTAAGGTGGCCATTTTGATGAATAGAAGGCTGCTAATAATGAATATGATCAGTATTGATGGGCGTCTATGTTACAAGACGGCCACCTTTCCTGATATTTTCCTAAAGTAGGAACATAGCCTAATGGTGCTTTTCAATGCATTATAAAATGTATTAAGGGGGGGATGCAACTTTGTAACTTTTTTTTTTTTTTTTTGGGGGGGGGGGGGGGTGTTCCATGTCTACGTGATGCGCTTTATGGTGAAACTCCCATAATATCTTTATTCTATATGTCAGTACAAACACATCGATGTGCATGTTTTCATCGCTTTTTCAGTATTTTATTATTATTTTTTTTTCCAATAAAGGACAAAGTCATATAACTTTCTGCCCAATCCCTGTCGACCACAGCTGGCGCCATCTTGTGTCGATGACGTCTTCACAGAGGGCCAGCCCCCTCCTCTGCTACATTGTCAGATGACTCACATCTGGCTCAGCTCAGATTGGCTGAGCAAGCTGTTAGTCATCTGACACTGTCATCTTAATTATAACTAGTTTAAGTACAAAAATGGTGTTTGACTAATCCATAAAGTTTAGCGCTGCCCAACAGACGCCAACAGTTAGAAGCAGATCAAAAGCTAAAACAAAAGTGCACAATGTACGCGTTTCAAGGGACAAGTCCTCTTCATCAGAATAGCAGTACATCAATCTTTAAAAATGGTGAAAGACGCCCCTAGGGGCGGGGCTACATTCAAAATACATAAATAAACAAACAGAAAAGTTTTTATCATACATCAAACTAAAAAAATATATATAGATAGATTGTATGTATAGGAGTTTATATGACTAGTACAATGAGGAGCTGAATTCAGATATAAAAAAATAGCAGGAACATGTCAGGAGCTGGGCTGTCCACAGATCCGGCATATAGCCGTCACGTAGTACATAGCACGTTTGTACTACAAGATGGCTAAATGAGGATCTGCCGACATCCCCGCTCCTGACATGTTCCTGCTATTTTTTAATATCTGAATTCAGCCCCTCATTGTACTAGTCTTACAAACTCCTATACATACAATCTATCTATATATAAATATATTTTTTTAGTTTGATGTATGATAAACATATTTCTGTTTGTTTATTTGTGTATTTTGAATGTAGCCCCGCCCCTAGGGGGTGTGTCTGTCACAATTTTTAAAGATTGCTGTTCTATTTAATACCCGCCTATCTACACCATTGTATGCTCTTCTTTTCTGATGAAGAGGACTTGTTCCTGATATATATGTTTTGATAAACTGTATAAACTGATAAACTTTTCTGTTTGTTTATTTGTGTATTTTGAATGTAGCCCAGCCCCTAGGGGCGTGTCTAGTGCCATTTTCAAAGATTGCTGTGCTATTTAATACCTGCCTATCCGCACCATTGTATGCACTGCTATTCTGATGAAGAGGACTTGTTCATTGAAACGTGTAAATTGTGCAATTTTAAGCTATGTTAACACTACGTAAAACTACGGCCGTCGTTCTCGCTGCAGAACTACGGCCGTAGTTTTGCGGGGTGGGACATAGCCTTGTGTGCAATTGGATCCCGGTCGGAGCGTACACACATCGTATACTCTCCGGCCGGGATATGTGCGGTGCCGGAAAAAACTGACAGGTCAGTTTTCTGCAGCCGGAATTCAGTGAATTCCGGCCGCAGAAAGACCTGTCAGTTCACACAGTGAAGCGAGCGGCTCCGGCCGCTCGCTTCACTGTGGGCAATGGTAAGCTCTAATGCGGGCGCACTCTGATGCGCCAACATCAGAGCCCTGCGTCACGGAACGGCCGGTCTCATACGTAGTGTGAACATAGCCTTAATAAATATTTAATAGAGATGAGGGAACCGGGTTCGGGTTCGAGTCCATCCGAACCAGAACGATCAGCATTTGATTAGTGGTGGCTGCTGAACTTGGATAAAGCTCTAAGGTTGTCTGGAAAACATGGATACAGCCAATGACTAATCAAATGCCGAAAGTTCGGGTTCGGATGGACTCGAGCATGCTCAAGGTTCGCTCATCTCTAGTCTGTTGGGCAGTGCTAACCTTTATGGATTAGTCACACACCATTTGTGTACTTAGACTAGCTCTATCACGATGGGCCCCTACCTGGGAGCATCCTGTTTGGACTATTGGTACCCATTTGGGTGATATGCATAAAGCCCAAGGGGTTTGAAGGTGAGCACCCCATCAGCACCTTGCTTTAAAATTTTACTTGTTTGTACGGTATAACATGATGCACTGCTGCCTGGCTGTTTTTCTCCCTTGTCTAGCTTAATTAGAAGGCTGTGCCAAATTATGAAGACTGGAGCTTGGACCCATGATCAACATGAAATTCAAAGAAAAATGAATCCAGGAGTGAGGGTAAGTATAAAAATGTGTTTGCTTACCCTCTTTGTTTTATAGTTGTTGTTTTTTTTTTTTTACCTGCAGGACTGTATGGGAAGTAATTTTTTACACCATGAGCTCTAGTTTTTATTAGTATTGTATTTGTGTAGATCGGATATTTTGATCGCTCTTTATTATTTTTTTTCCCCCGGTATATAATGTAACAAAAAAAAAAACTGTAATCCTGGCCCTTTTTTTGATTATTTTTATTTATGACATTTGTCTGTGGCTGGCTCTATAAAAACATAACCAATCGGGCCGCACGAAGACAAGTAGAACTCCTTTAGTGGTTATGAAAAACTATTGGGACCCTGGCAGTCCCATTGCAGTGGTCTCGATAGTTAAGTGACAGGATCTGTTCTTGTCACTTACTCTTAAACACCTTGATCACACCACAATTGGGGTGTTTAAGGGGTTAATTATAGGCTGCAGCATGTTCACTACTGCTTGTCATTAACGGTGAGAGTCTGACTACAGAGCTTGCTAGATACGGGTATGGCATGGGTCATCTGGTAACAGGTGCCCATGCCATGCAGTACAGTATAGTTCATCTAGGGCTTAATACTTTTTCATTTTATTTTATTGGGTCTTATTTTTTTTATTTACTTTTCTTATTGCATTGTATATGAAGATTTAGATTACCTTGTAAGAAGTCCACCTAAATGGATTACTATGCTCAGCCTAAAAATAATCTCAATAAAAATAACATTGACATTTCTAATGATCAAAAGTCAAAAGTTACTGCAAATGACAGTAACTCTTCAATAATACTACAGGACTCAACAACATATAGAATGTATTAAAATATATAAAATTTCCTGCTGCCTCCTCTCAGACAGCCTAAATTTAAATCAGATTTTATTTACTTTTTGCATTAAAAAACAGTAAAACAAAATTATGCCATACAAAATTTAGGAGTGTAGTATAGTCCAAGAAAATTGCTGAATTGAATAAACTGAATTGTTAAAGAAAGCATAATTGATATTAGTTAATACTATATTGTCCCTTGCATATGTTACAGATTTTGAACCACAGAATTGATGGATCCCAAGGGCACTTTCTTAAAATACAATAAATTACTGAACACTTCCTAGGTAAAGTTTGACTCATTCAAGGGTACCTTTAAATTAAATCCTACACCCTAATCAATGTGACTACATCCCACACTGACCAAAATCTGTGCATAATCCCCATTAATTAGAATAGGGCTTGTGCATGGAACTCGGCTGATATGGGACTTATCTACAGGTACCCGATCTTTCAGCATCAAATCTCATGGCACACCAGTTGGGACATAAGACCATAATGAAAAGAACCCTTTAAGAATAAAACTACAGGTATAATAATTTTCTAGTGTATAAGCAATTTTTTTTATTTTATTTTAATCTGCCCATAAGAAGACATTGCAGTCTGATGTATATCAGCTGGAAACTTATTCATGTTCATATTCACAGTATATTGTGACTTACATATAACAAAACATAATTCTGTCATATTTATTCAATTTAAACTCCTCCATGTTAAAATTAACCGTAAATATTCCTCCAAATATAATGTCTCCTTCCTTATAATATTTATATTCTTCTATTGCTTTTTCTAACTGCAACCTACATGTTGGCGATGATGCCAAAGTCATACAAAGTGATAGATACAAGGTAATCAGAGAAGGAATGGCTAGATGTTGAGGCATGATGGATTTTACAATGATTTTTCAAAGAGAAGCATTATACTCCGTGTGGATTTTAATAACATGATGTTTGCAGTGCAGATGTGTCCAGCCTTACCTTTCTTTTAGTTAAGGAAATGAATTTATCAACAAAATATTAGAACATGATATCAGAATAATCAATGGTAATTTTGATTTCATTTACTGTGTCTGAAGCTTATGAATTCATCGCAATATGAAAGATTGGTAATGTCACAACATGCATCACAAAACATATAGACTTTAAATGAGAAAATCTGAGAAAGTTGAAGAAGGACACATCTGTACATCAATAAGATCCTACCTCTGTGCCAGCATCTCAGGCACTATATATCTACCTGAGCTACTGAGGATCTGTAATTACGTCACTTTGTACATTTATATGTTAAACTAACCAGATGTGTCCAAATCTCAAACTTAAATAAAGAAATTATTTTTATTTTTATTTTCTTTATTCTTCTAGCAAAACAGTTCTGATAACTCATTCATAACCAAGGCTCTTGGATGCCTATTGTAACCTTTAAAGGGGTGTGCATGTGTATTGTGTCCATATTAGGACATAGTCAGAAGTCAGAGTGAAGAATCATTTTTGCACAAGTGTGACACTTGACTCTGAGTATTGACAACTAACTTCTGATTACTGACTACTGACTTTGACTACTGACTACTGACTTCTGCTTTTGACTACTGACTTTGTGAAGTCAGGAGTGAGAAGTCAGACATTCTGTCTCCCTTGTTGATTACATACAGAGCTTAGGTTAGAAACATTGTATTTGTTTCAGTTTTGCACACAGCTAACTCTTTATGAAATCAACAAGGGAGACAGGACTTCTGACTTTTCACTTCTGACAAGTCAGAGATCTAATATCACTTCACTTTTGTTACCTGAATGATGCAAGCTAGGGGCTGCCTGGCAATTGAAGTGAAAGGGAAACTCAAACTGAATGGGGACTTGTAAAACCTAGCCATTGACATTTCAGATGTCAGATATCACACATTATTTTATTAGAAGTCAGGTATAAGTAGTTAGAAGTAAGGAATCAAAAGTCAGCTATCAAGTGTCAATGGTCAGTAGTCAAAGTCAGTAGTCCGTAGTCAAAGTCAGTAGTCAGTAATCAGTAGTCAAAGTCAGTAGTCAAAGTAAAAAGTCAGTAGTCAAGGTCAGAGGTCAGTAGTCAAGGTAAGTAGTCGGTAGTCAGTCAGAAGTCAAAGTCAGAAGTTTGTAGTCAAAGTCAGAAGTCAGTAGTCCAAGCCAGTAGTCAAAGTCAGAAGTCAAAGGCAGTAGTCAATGTCAAAGGTTACATAGTTACATAGTTACATAGTTAATACGGTTGAAAAAAGACACATGTCCATCAAGTTCAACCAAGGAGGGGATGGATACAGGGAAGGGGTGATAGGTTCTATACATATGCATTTATATTATTTTGGTCTAAGAACTTGTCTAGCCCTGTTTTGAAGCCCTCTACTGTTTTTGCTGTGACCAGATCCTGTGGTAGACTGTTCCACAGATTCACAGTTCTCATGGTAAAGAAGGCTTGTCGCCTCCGGAGGTTGAACCTTTTTTTCTCCAGGCGGAGGCAGCGCCCCCTTGTCTCTCCAGGCGGAGGCAGTGCCCCCTTGTCCTTTGAGGGGGTTTTACCTGGAAGATCTTTTCCCCATATGTCTTGTAGGGGACATTTATATATTTAAATAAATTAATCATATCTCCCCTTAAACGTCTCTTCTCCAGACTAAACAAATGTAATTCTTTTAATCTCTCCTCATAACTAAGATGCTCCATTCCCCTTATTAGTTTAGTTGCTCGTGTTTGTACCCTCTCCAGCTCTAGAACATCTTTTTTATGAATCGGATTCCAAAACTGGACGGCATACTCCAGATGAGGCCGCACCAAAGCTTTATAAAGCGGTAATATTATATCCCTGTCCCGTGAGTCCATGCCTGTTTTAATGCATGACAATATCCTGCTGGCCTTAGAAGCCACTGACTGACATTGTGTGGTGTTCTGTAGTCTATTATCTACAAGTATACCCAGATCCTTCTCCATCAGCGACTCTCCCAGAGTAACTCCCCCCAGGACATATGATGCATGTGGGTTATTAGTACCCAGGTGCATAACTTTACATTTATCCACATTGAACCTCATTTGCCAAGTGGACGCCCAAACACTCAGTGTGTCTAAGTCATCCTGTAACATCTGCACATCCTCCATAGACTGTACTGTACTACAAAGCTTGGTGTCATCTGCAAAGATAGAAACATTGCTGTTAATTCCATTCTCAATATCATTAATAAACAAGTTAAACAGAAGAGGGCCCAGTACTGACCCTTGGGGTACACCACTTATTACCGGGGACCATTCGGAGTAGGAATCATTGACCACCACTCTCTGGGTACGATTATTAAGCCAGTTTTCAATCCAGTTACACATTAAATTTTCCAAACCGATAGACTTTAACTTACCCATCAGACGTCCATGAGGAACTGTGTCAAACGCTTTTGCAAAATCCAGGTACACGATATCCACAGCCGCGCCGCCATTCAGGCTTCTACTTACCTCTTCATAGAAACATATCAGGTTGGTTTGACAGCTTCTGTCCTTAGTAAAGCCATGCTGGTTATCACTTATAATACTATTAGCCACTACATATTCCTGGATGTAGTCCCTTATAAGCCCCTCAAATAGTTTCCCCACAATGGACGTTAAGCTTACGGGTCTATAGTTACCTATGGAAGTTCGAGAGCCCTTTTTGAAGATCGGCATTACATTTGCCTTACGCCAGTCCCTCGGCACAATACCAGTAAGCAAAGAATCACGGAATATTTCATACAAGGGTAGTGACATTACAGAACTGAGTTCCCTAAGAACTCTGGGGTGCAATCCATCAGGCCCTGGAGCTTTGGTTACATTGAGTTTGTTTAATTTATCTTGGACCATATCTATAGTAAACCAGTTCAGTACATTACATGTGTTAGCAGCACTGGCCCCACCCACCTCAGTACTGGCCCCACCCACCACAGCTCCATCCTCTTTTGTATATACAGAACTGAAGAACTTATTAAGTAACTCAGCTTTCTCCTGATCCCCAGTTATTAATTCCCCTTCACCATTATTTAGGGGTCCTACATGCTCTGACCTTGGTTTTTTTGCATTAATATATTTGAAGAATTTTTGGGGGTTTCTTTTGCTTTCTATAGCTACCTGCCTTTCATTGTGAATTTTTGCTGCTTTTATTACATTTTTACAGGTTTTGTTGACTTCTTTGTAATGTTTAAATGCTACAGCTGACCCCTCTGATTTATATTTTTTGAATGCCCCTTTTTTCTCATTCATAGCCCTTCTAACCTCGGTTGTAAGCCATGTGGGATTGGATTTTAACCGTTTATATTTGTTACCCAAGGTCAGCAGTCAAAGTCAGTAGTAAGTAGTCAAAGTCAGTAGTCAGTTATCAGAAGTTAGTTGTCAACATTCAGAGTCAAGTGTCACACTTGTGTAAAAAAGATTCTTCACTCTGACTTCTGACTATGTCCTAATATGGACACTGTACTCCACACATTCAGTGAGTGCTACTGCTCCAGGTCAGCAATAGGTCAGCTGTTTTCAAAACTGAAACAAATACAATGTTTCAAAACTCAGCTCTGTATGCAATAAACAAGTGAGACAGGACACTTAATTTTTATTTTATTTATTTATTTTTGCCAGTAAATTATTAAGGTTATAGATTTTTTTAACTGTTATACAGTCGGCTTTTTGTATTCATTTCCGGTTTAAGGAAAATAATGTAGCACTTTGGGAAAAATATAATGGCTAAAAGTCCAGCACTTGAAGCCAAGATGGAGAAAATTTCTACAGCCACCATGCTTTTTCCTTTGGTGCTCAGATAGGAAGGGACCATAGTAATCCAGACACTACAGAACACCAGCATACTAAATGTGATGTACTTGGCTTCATTAAAACGATCTGGTAATGTTCTAGCCAAATAAGCTACAGTAAAACTAACAGCTGCCAGTACAAATAAGTAACCTAGAACAGCAAAGAAACCAACTTGAGACCCTTCATTGCACTGAATGATGACTTTCCTGTGATAGGAATGGGTGTCCTGCTCCAGGTATGGGGGAGAAAAGTACAGCCAAATAATGCTAATAATAACCTCAATGGATGAGGCCACCACAACTATAGAGTTGGACACCTTCACCCCAATCAGTTTTTTCCATCGACTTCCAGGTCTGGATATTCTAAAAGCCATATAGACCATGATGGTTTTGGCCAAAACAGAAGATACTGAGATGGAGAAGATGATGCCGAAAACTATTTGTCGTAATCTGCAGGTTCTATCGACAGGACGACCAATAAATAAGAAGACACAGAGGAAGCACAATGACAGCGAGATAAGGAGGATGAAGCTCAGGGTCTTGTTATTTGCCTTCACAATGGGGGAATCTTTATGTGACACAAAAATTCCTAATATCAAAACAGATATTGTCCAAAACAGAATAGCTAAAGCCATTAATGTTACAGCGAGACTGTCGGAGTAGGCAAGAAATTCTTCATGTTTGGGAAGACATTGATCTCTTTCATTGCTTGACCATTCTATAGGTAAACATTTTATGCAGTTCTCACTATCTAGAAAGACATATAAGTAAATTTGGTTTATTCAATAGACATACTCATTACAATATCACAACAAGCTAACACAACACTCAAGTGGCTGGGAAATCTCAAAGTTGTGAAATCTTTAATCTTTTATATATGTTATTTTATCTTGACACATATTGTCATAAGGTAAGCCATGGGGAAAGATGAAGATGGACACAAAGTATATGCTGGAAAGAAGGGTTACTTGTAGGGATAAACAATCTTTTCAAAAGTTTGGTTCAAAAGGTTTGTCGACTCTTTCCAAGGTTTAGTCTGAACCAAACCGATCTGCATTAAACAGTTTCAGTTAAAATAGTGGGACTAAAGAGACTATTGCCAAAAACTTCTTTTTTTTTTTTGCTATTAACCCAAATTTTCATATTATTTTTACCAAAATGTGAAGAGTAAGATAAACACATACACAACCATTATGTTCATTAACCCTTAGGGGACACAGCCAGTTTTCATTTTTGCGTTTTCGTTTTTCCCTCCTCGTGTCTATAAGGCCATAGCACCTGCATTTTTCCACCTAGAGACCCAAATGAGCCCTTATTTTTTGCGCAACTAATTGTACTTTGCTATGGCAGATGTAATTTTTGCCTAAAATGTGCCGGGAAACCAGAAAAAAATTATATGTGTGGTGAAATTGAAAAAAAAATGTTTATTTTTTTATTTGAGGGGGTTTGTTTTTACTCCGTTCGCCCTAGGATAAAACTGACTTGTTATATATGTTCCTTAAGTTGTTACAATTACAACGATATATAACATGTATAACTTTTATTTGATTTGATGGCTTGTAAAAAATTAAAACCTTTTAAAGAAAATATATGTTCCTTAAAATCGCTCCATTCCCAGGCTTATAGCGCTTTTATCCTTTGGTCTATGGGTCTGTGTGAGGTGTCATTTTTTGCGCCATGATGTGATCTTTCTATCGGTACCTTGATTGCGCATATATGACTTTTTGATCGCTTTTTATCACAATTATTCTGGATTTGATGCGACCAAAAATGCGCAATTTTGCACTTTTGGATTTTTTGGCGCTGACGCCGTTTACCGTGTGAGATCAGGAATGTGATTAATTAATAGTTCGGGCGATTACGCACGCGGCGATAGCAAACATTTTTGTTTGTTTATTTATTTATTTATTTTTATTTATAAAATGGGGAAAGGGGGGTGATTCAGACTTTTATTAGGGGAGGGGATTTTGTGTTATTAAAAATACATTTTTCTTTTACTTTACACATATACTAGAAGCCCCCCTGGGGTTAGGGTTGTTCCCCCTGGGGGACTTCTAGTATATGCACTCTGATCTCTCATAGAGATCCATGCAGTATAGTTATACTGCATGAATCCATGAGATCGGTGTTCTATTGCTTTTAGCTGCTGCAGCCAAAAGCAATAGAAAGCCGAGCCGGGATCAGCGGCATTACGGCGCAGACCCCGGCCCGGGATGGATGCGGGGATCGCCCCCCCCGCAATCGCGCCGCAGGGGGGCGATCCCCCCACTAGACCACCAGGGATGGAGATGAGCAAGTATTTAGAAGCAGCTGTCAACTTTGACAGCTGCTTCTAAGTACTTAATTAGCGGGCACGGCGATCGGACCGTGCCCGCTAATAGCCGCGATCCCGGGCTACATGCGGCACCCGGGATCGCGGCAGTTCAGAGGGGGGTCGCCGTTCAGTAACGTCCTGGTGCAGCTATGGGTTAAAGGATTATGGCCGTGTTTCATAGGTGTTAGGTAGTTAGGTAGTTATACATCCATCTCCCATGAGTAAGGACCCCCCCCCCGGCATGGAAATTTCGCTAGCACTGTAAATTCGCTCATCCCTAATCATAGTAGAGCAATTAAAAACACATTTTTAAAAGTTTTACAGCAGTAAAATGCCACTGTAAACGAACATAGATAACAGGTCAGTTTTACCAGAGGGCGAATGATGTAAAGATGAAACCATCCCACCCCCATATTTTCTGGAAACAAATATGTTATTGCAATTTAGTAAAATTACAATTGCTGTTGCAAATAATAAGATCTCATATGGGTTTACAGGTAAAAAATTCAAAAGCTATGGCAATTTAAATGAAGAAAAATCTTAAGTGCAAAAACTAAAATTGCTTGGAGCCCTTGTCTAATTAGTAACAGAACTCCGTAGAAAATATAATTGTGTAGAATATAAAGTGCATAGAAAATATAATTTCTTGAAGAATTTCTTGTACTTATGCTTAGATATAGCTTGGATATCTGACCACCTTCTGCCTACGCAATATTGGAGACCGCCTTGTGAGTACAAGTCCTAGACCTTTGTCTCTAGGTTGAGCTCTACTTGAAGACTATTCCTAAGTGGAAGATTATGTGTCAATAAGGTACCTCAGCTCTTAGCATCTTTGCCTGACTGGGGATCAGTCCAGCTGCCTTTCCTTAGGAGGTAACTGTCCTGACTGAAGAGATCCACGGCATATACAAGGTTTTTCCTATTGTCTAGTTACCCCACCCCTCGGGTTCAGCACTGCACAAGTAAGAGTGAGAGAAAAGGTAGAAGTGTTCAAAGTGTAGGAACATAGCCGACCTTTTTACATAGACTCCAGCTGTGCACAGGGGAAGTGAGACACTTAGTGGCTATAGTGGAAATCACAGCTGACAACACTTGGTATGACACCTGAGAGGGTTACTTTACTTGGGTGGTATAAGAACTTAGGGAACCAACTATGGTGGGACACTATATTTCAATTTTTTTTTCACTGAATTTTTTTATATTACATTTTGAATTTATTTGTACCAGTTATATTGGATATTTCTCCTTCAGGGCACTTTATACAGTCATAGCAGCAGATTGGTTTCTTATTATTCTTGACCTTCCTGCTACCAGGTTGACATTTTTCAGAACAATGGGATCTTGGTATCTGCAAAGAGAAGAAAATTATGCTCAAAGTAAATTATTAAAAAAAAAAAAAAAAAAAAAAAAAAAGCTACATTTGAAGGCTATGTTTACACAATTTTTTTGTTATTTTGCATTCAAATTTTCAGACGGTCTTCATTTTGTAGCCAAATCGTGTACGTTTTATCCGTATGTCGTCTGAAAGAGCCACAAAATGGCTAAAAAAAGACGCTATGAGAAATTAACCAATGGAAGAATTAAGTTCCTTATTTCATTAATATCAAACGATATAGCTCCCTATTTACCATTTCTTACCTCATTGTTTTTCCAGGTTATCAGAGATGTATTAATGTAAAGCTGCTTGTCTGGTGATGCCCATTGCGTGAAAGAACCAATTTGAGCAATTTTGATTGATTTTCTATTTATCCTCATCCAATTGTATAACCTGTAATATGTATTCATTTCTCCCTTCTCATTATAGTAATGTCTCATATTTAATCTATCATTGTAGTAGTAAAGATACTGCAGGTATTGGGTGAGCTTTTAATCAAAGAATAAACGATCAATCATATGTTCTGAAATGTTATAAATAAATTTGTTCATTTTCAAAGTATTTTTGTCAGACACCAATTGTATGTTAAGTTATTAACCCCTTCATGTCCACAATCGATATATATATGCTGCTGGGGTCCCGATCACTTTCCCTGACAAATGGAGGAGATCTCCTTACCTCTGTCTTGTTGGATCGGCAATCTTTAGATAGAGTCTGCCCTCAGACCGGCTCTATGAGAAGACTACCGATAGTACTGATCATCGGTATATGCAATCCAATGATTGCATATGTAACTGTATAAAAAAGGATTAAATAAAGTTTTTAAAAAAATATTTCTTAAAAAACACAAAAAAATAAACCCACAAAAAAGTTAAAATTACCTTCTTTTCATTATAAAAATAAAAATATGTAACAAACAAACAACAAGAAATATATAGAAAAAAACACCAGGATTTCAGATTTTTCAAAAATTATATATATAAAAAAAAATAAAAAAAAGCGATCAAAATTTTTCTTTAACACCACCAGAATGCTGCTTCACTGTTACCTGGACATCCGTTCATCAATGACCTTCGGTCATGAAGGGCTTAATGTTAAGGGGGGGGGGGGGGGGGGGGGGCGTCTTTTTAGATAGAATTTTTCCAGTTTTAAAAGATGCAAAGTGGCAAATGGAGTAGATGATGTGCTATGATTTGGCAGAAAAGTAAAGAAAAGGCTCTGTCTTCTCAAATGAGCATCATTAGATATAGACAGTAGAGATGAGCGAGCACAAAAATATTTGAAAGCTCGTTAGTAATGAAACCAACAAGAGACTCAACTATTTAACCAGGTGCTCCCCGCTCGGCATAGCGGAGGGTACCTGGTTAGTATTTTTGTTTTAGATTTGCTTTTTGTAAAATAAAAATAGCAAAATTAAAACAAAAATATGCTTTAAGTTAATATACTATAAAGAAGCTGGTGGCTATAATGTAATAGACTTGATCCCCTTACTGTCTATTGCACATTATAGCCACCAGTTATTTGCTATATATTTATTCAACAGATTTTTATTCTAGTTTTGTCATTTTTTGTTTACACAAGCGAAATTGAAATGAAAGTATGTTGTTTTACGTTAATATACTGTTAAGAAGCTAGCAGCTATAAAGCAATAGTACTGAAATGCTTGAATGCTCCTTACTTGAGCCAAGTAACCAATGCTTGAGTGTTCGATTCGAGTAAAAAACCCCATTAAAGTCAATAGGAGACTTGAGTACCCCCTCCTCACTACTCTGAGACCTGGGAATTTGAACGCTTGGGGGATCGATGGACATGATCTCTTTCAGTGCCTCCTGAACTGTTAGCTCAGAGTGCATGATGGCAAAATGACTGGAGGCATTATCCACCATCCACTTCAATACCTGGTCAAGCAGCAGGCTCTGTGCCTGCGCAATCATCGGTATGCCTACGTCCTTGCACGTCCTCGTCCACTTCCCTTTACAGTTTTTTGAAAGATATTTCAAATTAGGAAATTACAAGTTGTAACTACTACTACCTATATACCACTATTGTATTTCTTTCACTATTTGTATAGATTGTTCAATCACACTCACTAATTCCTACTACGAGTCTTTACACAACTGTCAGGCATGTTTGTAAGCTAATTGATTATTTAGCCATATTAAGCCCTACACCTGCTTTGTCCCTGCTCTAGCAGCTCTCCCAGTCAGCTAACACAATGCAAGTGAATCGAGCATCAAGTGACTTGGCTCTATATACACCCGGGTCACCTGGTGCAGCTGGCCAATCAGTACTCTGATTACCGCTAACATAGCAGCTGTGTAGCAGGACCTCCCAGGCACTTCCCTGCAGGTTTATTGGTTGACTTAAGCTGCCAAACATGACGGGAGGAGATAAATTTTATTCAAGCACCACATGGCATTTGTTAGAGTATTGAGTACATTTGAGTACATCAATACTTGAGCGAAAAGTGAGCTTGAACATGTATATTCTCTAATCTCTAACCAAAATACAGGAGGTGCATCAATCAATCAATCAATCAATCAATGCATCTCTAACAGTTGGTTGAAAGATACAGGTTACAAAACATTGTATCTAGCAGACATCCCTTTAATTCAAACAACATCATCTGAAAAAGTTGTTTTACAAACTCTTTTATGGTGGGTTCATGTTCATTTTTTGAGCAGAGAGAAGAGAAATCCCATTGAACAAATAGGACAGGCTGAATTTTGACCAGAATTCTCCCAGGTGGACTCCTCTCGGAAATTCAGCCTCTGAATACACCTGTTCAGCCTCTTTAAAATTTCATGTGTTCTCATTGAAGGAAGCCACTGCCAAACTCCTTTAATAGCAATCAATTTCTTTGAGAACAAACTAATCAGGCAGAGGAAATCCTACTTTCCCTTCACATTATCTGTTGTGGCAGATTCAGAAGGTCTTATACATTAGACGGTGCCTGGCCCTTTTTAATTTAGAAAGCCCAACCAATATTTGGCGAATGCTTGATTTAATAAAGTTATATTAATTAAAGTTATATTACTTAAAAAAAAAATTCTTTGTATAGCCAGCAACAGAGAGGAATGTCACAGGCCCCTCTGTTTCCACCAACATTTGTGTTGGGAACTGCAGAGCTGTCTAAGCCCTGTAGTCACTGATCGTCAATAAGAAGAGCAAAGGGAAGCAGATGAGCTCTGCTATAGTGATGGTCAGCCTTCCCACTGATACTTTATATAAGAACATACAGTAACCTAGGGGGAAATGAGACCCTACTTGATCTGAGCAGGGATCGGGAACTTAGAACTTCAGTCCCAAACATAAAGGTTGGAGGCAGCAGGAATCTGCATCGCCCCCTTTTGCTGTCACTTACCGTGAATGGCTATGTACAGAACAAAGTATACATTTACAAAGTAATATGACTTTATCAAAGCATTGTGTTAGCAAAATAATTCAGTCTCCAGAGCACCACTTTAAAACGCAAACGGAAACCAATTAACCCCTACATTACATAAACTGAAGAAAAAATATATACATTTAAAGTGACTCTTTCCCCACAATCTGTCCCCCCCCCCCCAAACGACTTGTACCTTCAGATAGCTGCTTTAAATTCAAGATCTGTCCTGGGGTCCGTTCGGCAGGTGATGAAGTTATTGTTCTAAAAAACAACTTTTAAACTGGCAGCCCTGAGCCAAATGGCTGTGGCTTGGAGAATCTGTGCCCTAACTTTGCACCACCCTTCCATCCCACCCTCTTCATCATTAGGAATGCCCCTAAAACATTTTCTCCTTTCTGAACATTGCAGAGGTGCCTAAATGATCCAGCCCATGTGCCGTGCTGACACAGGTGATGAATAGGAGACAATCTGCCTGGAGCATTCCAAATGATGAGGAGGGGGGGAGGAGGGACAGAGAGGTTGTGCCAGCCTAATGTATACACAATCTAGGCCACGGCCGTTTGGCACAGGGCTGCAAGTTTAAAAGTTGTTTTTAGGACAATAACTGCATAACCTGCCAAACGAACCCCAGGACAGATCTTGGATTAAAAGCAGCTATCCGAAGGTACAAGTGGTTTTGGGGGGGGGGGAGGGGTCAGATTGTGGGTACAGAGTCGCTTTAATTGTTCTAATTATACTAGAATGCAGTCACCAATTTATTATGCTCATATTTTGTTCTTATGTTCAGACAAATTGTTGGCCTCCTGTTCTTCTCTATCATATATTATAAATCCCTTTGATAGAATTTACTTTTTTTTTACCTGTCTGTATCTGTATTTTTGACTTTTCCTTTTCTTTCTATGAAAATCTTTTCCTATTTGTCGAAGCAAAGCATCCAGTCCATAAGCCATGGTAACTACTGCATGGTATACAACAGGAGAATGTATATTGATTAATGAATACGGGATTCCTCTTATATCCTCATCTCCTGAACAGTGGAAGAGTTTCCGTCTACTAAATGTTTTAAAAGCTAAATTTTTATAGGGATTGGTTGACAAACAGTGATAAAATGTCATCCATACATCCTCAAGCATCTTATCATCTGGGAACTTGAAAGGATGGACGTTCATAATAAATTGCATCATTTCTCCTGTTTCCTCCTGTATTTGTTTATTATAATCTATATCAGCCTCCATAGTATATAGGAATCCCAGGCAACAGTTAAATACTTGAAAGCAAAGATCTACTAATTCATTATTGGAGAACCAACTGGGTGGAAGAATAAAAGTCTTTGTCTTCACCACATTATCGGGCAGCTGTAAAGTGTTTGCCATGTAGAAAGAAACTGTTCCACATATAAGAATAATATTAGAGGATGAGGTTGAGATGATCTTCTTGTTTATCTGATTTATAAAATGTTCGGTTCTGGTAATATCATCACCATAAACAGAACTTTTAGAAACAACTTTAGCAGTAAACTCTACGCATATGTCATGACTATTAAGAAATGAGGTCAGAGTTTGGCTTTCCTTGATACCACTGTCATCTGCGGTAGTAACAATTCCAACCCAGCTCCATGAAAAATGCTTCAGGAGTCTTAGAATAGCGGAAAAGTAGACATGGTCACTATGTGCTGTACGGAAGAGATAGGGATACATAGTTCTATCACCGAGAAGGGGATCTGTAGCCCCATAGCTGATCTGGGAAAATAATAGTCTGCATTTACAAAAACTTGAAATTTTCTTAAAAAGTTATACAAAGACAGAATTAGCATGAAAAAAAAATCTTTAAATCTATCTATCTATCTATCTTAGAGCAAGGTAGCAGCCGCACATCCAAATCCAAGCGATGGGTGCTGAGCAGAGAAAGTCCTTTTGCATAGGACCCCCCAATGAAGAAAACGGCAAGAGTCTGCAGTATATCTTGTTTATTCCATCAACAAGGTACAGGATACGTTTCAATTCAATCCAGAATCATGCTTGAAAATGATTCTGGATTGAATTCAAACGTTGTATACTGTACCTTGTTGATGGAAAAAACACTATTCACCTTTACTCCGGGGTGCTGCAGACTCTTGCTCTATCTATCTGTCTATCTATCTATCTTCATACACAGTTTAGCCAAACAGCAGTCCATTAATTTCGAGCATAGAAGGTACAGCAGAACCAAAACAACAACGGTTTCACCTAAGCAAAACAGAACATAAAGTCCAAGTGGATGCCACAGAACTCAAAGGCCCTTTTTGGGTGTAAGGAAAGGTGGGATCGCGCAAAATCCAGACACCCACCACCTTGGCAGCTTGGCACACTCCTAGCTCTGCTGAGCTACTTGGATTTTTAAAGACCACAGAAAGCCTGGCCTGGAATACGTGGGAGCAGTCATCCTATCCAACTCTAAGGGTCCATTTACACAGAAAGATTATCTGACTGGCTTTGGCTTTAAATCTTTGGTAGATAATCTGTCAGATAATCCATTGTGTAAATGGACCTTAAGGGACCCACACAAGTGGCTTAGGTAGTGTAACTCATCTAGGATGGCACATCAATGCGAGCTGTGGCAAGAAGGTATGCTTTTTCTGTCAGCGTAGTGTCGAGAGGCTGGAGGCGCTACCAGGAGAAAGGCCAGTACACCAGGAGATGTGGAGGAGGCTGTAGGAGGACAACAACCTAGCAAAATGACCTCCAGCAGGCCACAAATGTGCATCTGTCTGCAAAAACAGTTAGCAACCGAGTCCATAAGCATGGTACGAGGGCCCAATGTCCACAGACGAGGGTTGTGCTCACAGCCCAACACCGTGCAGGATGCTTGGCATTTGCCAGATAACACCAGGATTGGCAAATTCGCCACTGGTGCCCTGTGCTTTTCACAATGTGTATTTCTTACCTGTGTATATCCGTACACATTCAGCACTTGGGCTATGGGCAGAGTTGTTACAGATAAAAGATCTCCAATAAAACCAGCAATGTTATAGTCTTTCATGCAGTTGTAGTTGGTTACAGTAGCTCTTGGTCCTGATAATATTTGTAATGTGTTTTTTACAGCTTTATTAGCACTGGTACATGAATCAGACACATAATATCCTAAAGTCAAATTGGGTAAAATATAAGGATTTCTATTCACTTCCTCAATGGCAAATCGGAAATCCAAAAAGTATTTGTAATTAGATAAAAGGGCTCTGGAAGTAAAAATAACATGCAAAATGTAACACGCAAACTAATACCTATACAATCACAAGAAAAAAAATCTATGGTTTTTAGTATCTGGACATAATAAAAATTTCTCATCACCTAGAGGTCTTAAAATTAGCAAAATTTATCCTCAAAGGAACATTGTATATTCATACCTTCTCATTCAAATGAGTTTTCTGTATTTTCATGACTATGAAAATTGTAGATTGTAGCAGCATGCTGGTCTGGTTTGCATTTAGTTTTTTTTTTTTTTTTCCTTTTTTTTCTTTAACAGAACAATGACCCCAAACACACCTCCAGGCTGTATAAGGTCTATTTGATCAAGAAGGAGAGTGATGGGTAGAGATGAGCGAACCCGCCGGATTTCTGGTGCGTACGAACCAGAAATCCGGCAGGTTCGCTCATCTCTAGTGATGGGGTGCTACGCCAGATGACCTGGCCTCCACAGTCACCAGACCTAAACCCAATCGAGATGGTTTGGGGTGAGCTACAGCTGTAACAGATGTTACAGTAGTCCAAGTGGGAGATAATGAATGCATGTACCAGCAGTTTTGTTGAGTAAGGGTAAACAATAGAGCAGATTTGGGAAATGTTTTTGAATTAAAAGTTGCAAGAGGTGGTGAGAGTTTGAATGTGCAGCTTAAAAGAAAGGTTAGGGTAAGCCTAAGGTGGTGGACTTGAGGGACAGGGGGCATCCATTGATTGTGATTGAGAGATAAGATGGAGGGGTGGAGCGAGGTGGAGGAAAGATGATTAGGTCATTGACCACTTTGATGAGGGCAGTTTAAATCGAGTCGTGGGGGCGGAAGTCAAATTGCAGGGGTTCAAAGAGCGAGTTGGCTGAAATGTGGGAGGATATTTCATGGTAGACATGTTCTTCCAGGAGTTTCAAGGCAAAGAGGAGGAGTGAGGGAGGGCGATAGCTGAATAAAGAGGCAGGGTCAAGGGATGGCTTTTTAAGGATGGGTTTGATGGTTGCATGTTTATATGGAGATGGAAAGGTACCAGTAGTTAGTGATAGATTAAAGTGATTGGCTATGTTTACACATGACTTTTTTTTAGCCTTTGTTATGCTTTTTTGCTGTAACTTTGCTATGCACAATCACTGTAAAATAGTGTAGTTTTTGCACAATTTGCAACAAAATAGTGTCTAAATGACTGCAAAAATGTTAGTGTCATCAAACTGTCCCTTACATTATACAGAAGGATAACATTTTATTTTTTAGACCTTAAAGGAATATTCTGGCCCTGGGGAGAATATAAATTTCCTGTTGGGCAAGGAGAAAATAGAGGAAAATATAAACAAACAAAAATTACATACTTACCTAGCCCTGTTCCCCTGCTATTCTTCTGCAGCTCCCATTCCCCTTTTTCCAATCTCTTAATCCTCTGTCTTCTTTCTGCTTTTGAGATGTATGCTCAGGAGCAGGATGTGCTGGTTTAGCCAACCCTGGCTTTTCATGCCCCCAAATGCTTGTCTCAGAGATAGAAAGAAGTGAGAAGTTTAGAGGACTGGACAGAGGTTTACAGGAGCTACAGTGGACCACTCGACAATCTGAGTTAGGTAATTTTTTTTTTGTTTGTTTTTTCTTAACCCCCTTCCAACAATATGTTACAATAGAGCCTGTAAATCAGATATCTAAAACATTATAACATGGTAAAAAAATGGCCATGTGAATGCATCTTTTGTAACAATAAAACAAAAAAAATAAGTATTTAGGCTATGATCACACTATGTAATAACAACGGCCGTATTTCATAACATTTCATAACATTTTTGAGTTGTCATGAAATACAGCTGTTGTTTCTACATAGTGTTAACATAGCCTTAATAGGATTTCAAATAAACACCAAATACGACAGAAAAATAAGTATAATACAGCCGTATTTTGAATCTAATGTACTTTAACATCTATGGAAAAATGTCAATTAGTGATGAGCGAATAGTGAAATATTCGAATATTCGATATTCGTACGAATATCTCCCGAATATTCGAACGTTTGATCGAATATTCGATCCCATTAAAGTCTATGGGAACAAGTATTCGATTATTGAAAAACATCTATTCGACCACTTGGAGGTTCACCAAGTCCACAATGACACCTCAGGAAAAGGGAAGGGGGATTTGAACGCTTATCGAATATTTATCAAATATTCGGCGTACTATTCGATAATATTTGATACTATCAAATACCTTACTATTCGATCGAATATCTATTCGATCGAACAGTATTCGCTCATCACTACTGCCAATATGTGGGTTGGACGCACAACTTTTTTTGAGGTGAAAATATAACTGTATATTAACAATTACAGACGTGAATAGTGATCATAATAATTATTTGCTCTTATTATTAACAAAAGACAGACATCTTTTTGTCTCAGACAGCCCCCTCCCTTCTCACCCCCAAAGAGGCTACACTTCTGATTATTATTATTATTATTATTATTATTATTATTATTATTATTATTATTTATATTTATAAAACACCCTTAATTCCAGAGCGCTATACAAGCAATGGTGGTAACAAACAGGAACAATACAAGATCAAAGCACATTACATAAAGGCAAATAGCAGACTGGTACATGGGGTAAGAGGACCCTGCCCGCGAGGGCTTACAATCTATAAGGTAATGGGAGAGAAACAGGAGGTAAAGTGCAGCCAGTCAAGTGTGATGCAGAATTTTTATAAGTTAGAGCCTAGTTTGAAGAGATGGGTTTTCAGGTTACTTTTGAAGAACTTGATGGTAGATAAGAGCCGGATGTGTCGGGATAGAGAGTTCCAGAGTATGGGGGAGGCTCGGGCAAAGTCTTGGTCACAGATGTACGGAGGGGACAGGTTGTGGATGGCCTTGTGCATCATGGTCAAAAATTTAAAGTGATTTTGGCTATATACAGTATACTGACCCACAGACTGACAGAAATACTGAGCAAAATAGTACATGTGAACGTAGCCTAATTTGTAATCTATGACATAGTCCAAAGACATAAGTGGTGCTATTGATAAGGGAAGGCGGTCATGTTCTTTAATCTTAGGAACATCTTAAGGTGATCATGATGGATTGCCGAGCAAAAATACATCATCCACAAATTGGAGATGAATTCAAGAGAATCAATTAATGATCCAAGTATAAGGAAAAACAATTCTAAAAATCTATCCAGCTGATGTAATTTAATAGATATCCTAAAATTCCCCCTTACCCTTTAATAACAACAACAACATTATTTTATGCTACAGTTTTGTACTATAGCTGCAATCTTCCATTGTGACTTACCCATAGCAGTACATCAGTGTCGGAACTCTATAACCAACTGGAAACCCATCCATGTTCAGATTAACAGTAAATATTCCTCCGATTATAATGTCTCCACCTTTATAATATCCATATTCTTCTATTTCTTTTGTCATTTCCAATTTACAGGTAGACAATGATAAAGTCATACATAGTGTTAGATAAAGGATGATCACAGCTAGAATTATTGGATGACGACACATTACAGATTTTATAATTTTTTTTTTTATTAAATAATTTTTTTAATGACATAAAATCTGCAGCACATTACTGGCATTCTGCCTGTGTGCCGGTACATGCAGCATTTCAGGCTCTATATATCTACCGGAGCTACTGAGAATCTGTAATTAACTTACATTGTACATTATATATTAAATTCACCAGATGCGTCCAACTCTTATACACAAAAGAAGAAATGTTATTTTATATTTATTTTATTTTTTTTATTATTCTTTGTCTTTTTTTTATATTGCTAAGATAGTCTTGTTAACTTAAGTCATGATTAGGGCTCACAGATGCTTAACCCCTTCAAGACCAAGCCTATTTGCACCTAAAAGACCAGGCTCATTTTTCAAAATCTGACCTGTCTCTCTTTATGCGCTTATAGCCCAGTGATGCTTTAACGTATGCTAGGGATTCTGAGCTTGTTTTTTCGTCACATATGGCACTTTATATTAGTGGCAAAATTTGGTCACTACTTTGTGTGTTTTTTGTGAAAAACATCAAAATATCATAAAAAAAATAAAAAAATTAGCATTTTATGAACTTTGAAATTCTCTGCTTCTAAAAAAAGAAAGTCGTATCACATAAATTAGTTACTAAGTCACATTACCGATATGTCCTCTTTATTCTGGCTTCATTTCATAAACATATTTTATTTTTTTTAGTTTGTTAAGGGGCTTAGAAATTTATCAGCAAATTACCACATTTTCGTGAAAGTTTCCAAAAGTGATTTTTTTAGGGACCAGTTGTTTTTTTAAGTTGATTTAGGAGGTTTGTATACTGGAAACCCCCATAAGTGACCCCATTTTGGAAACTACACACTTAAAGAATTAATCTAGGGGTATAATGAGCATTTTAACCCTACAGGGGCTGGAGGAAAGTATTCACCATTAGGCCGTAAAAAAATGAAAAAAAAATTAAAATTTTCCAATAATATATATACGTTTAGATTAAAGTTTCTCATTTTCAAAAGGAACATGAGAGAAAAAGCACTCCAAAATTTGTAATGCAGGTTCTCTTGAGTACTATGGTACCCCATATGTGGGCGTAAACCACTGTATGGGAACACAGCGGGGCTCAGAAGGAAAGGAGCGCCAATTAGCTTTTCCATAGCAGATTTTGCTGAAGAAGTTTCCGAGCGCCAGGTGCATTTGCAGAGCCCCTGTAGTATCAGCAGAGAGAAAAAACCCCATAAGTCACCCCATTTTGGAAAGTACACCACTCAAAGAATTCATCTTGGGGTAGGATGAGAATTTTGACCCCACAGGTGTTAGAGGAAAGTATTCAAAATTAGACAGTAAAAATGAAAAACTAATTTTTCCAAAAATATGTTTGTTTAGTTTGAAATTTCCCAATTTCACGAGGAACAAGAGAAAAAAAGTACCCCAAAATTTGCAACGCAGGTAAAAAGGTACCTCATATATGGGCATAAACCACTGCATGGGCACACAGCAGGGCTCAGAAGGAAGGGAGTGCCAATTAGCTTTTTCAATGCAGATTTTGCTGAAGAAGTTTCTGAGCGCCAGGTGCGTTTGCAGTGCCCCTGTAGTGCCAGCGGAGTAAAATATCGCCATAAGTCACCCCATTTTGGAAAGTGTACCCCTTAAAAAAATTCATTTTGGGGTGTGGTGAGCATTTTGACCCCACAGGTATTAGAGGAAAGTACTCAAAAGTAGACAGTAAAAATGAAAAACTCGAATTTTTCCAATAATATGTTATTTTAGTTTGAAATTTCTCAATTTCACGAGGAACAGGAGAGAAAATTCACCTCAAAATCTGTAACTCAGGTTCTCCTGAGTAGAACGGTACCCCATATGTGGGCATAAACCATTGTATGGGCACACAGCCGGGCTCAGAAGGGAAGGAGAGCCAATTAGCATTTTCCGTGCAGATTTTTCTGAAGAAGTTGCTGAGCGCCAGGTGCGTTTGCAATGCCCCTGTAATGTCTACAGAATATAACCCCCCCCCAAAAGTCACCCCATTTTGGAAAGTACACCCCTCAAAGAATTCATCTTGGGGTAGGATGAGCATTTTGGCCCCACAGGTATTAGAGGAAAGTATTCAAAATTGGCGAGTAAAAATGAAACACTAGAATTTTTCCAATAATATGTTGGTTTAGTTTGAAATTTCTAAATTTCACAAGGAACAGGAGAAAAAATCTGTAACACAGGTTCTCCTGAGTACAACGGTACCCCATATGTGGGCATAAACCACTGTATGGGCACACAGCGGGGCTCAGAAGGGAAGGAGCACCAATTTGCTGGAGCAAAACCGCAGCTAGTAATAGTTATTAGAATGGCGCAGTTAATAAAATAAAATAAAAAAATGAGATTGCAGGTAATGTGGGGTGGTTACGGACATTCCTGGGTGGCTACGGGTAATATGGAGGTGGCTACGGGCAGTCTGAGGTGGTTCCAGGTAATCTGGGGTGGTTACGGGTAATCTGGGGTGGCAACGGGTAATCTGGGGTGGTTACGGCAACCTGGGGTGGTTAGAGGCAACCTGGGGTGGTTAGAGGCAACCTGGGGTGGTTACGGGCAGCGTGGGGTGGATATGGACAACCTGCTGTGGTTACAGGCAACTTGCTGTGGTTAGGGGCAACGTGGGGTGGTTACAGACAATCTGGGGTGGTTACGGACAATCTGGGGTGGTTACAGACAATCTCGGGTGGTTACAGACAATCTGGGGTGGTTACAGGCAACCTGCTGTGGTTACGGATAAACTGAAGTGCTAATAGGTAATCTGAGGTGGGTACCTGTAATCTGGCGTGGTTATGGGCAATCTGGAGGGGGTCACTGGCAATTTGGGGTGGTTAAAGGCAAGGTGCGGTGGTCAGAGGCAAGGTGCGGTGGTCAGTGGCGATGTGCGGTGGTCAGTGGCGACGTGCGGTGGTCAGTGGTGATGTGCGGTGGTCAGTGGCGACGTGCGGTGGTCAGAGGCAAGGTGTGGTGGTCAGAGGGACGTGCGGTGGTCAGAGGCAACGTGCGGTGGTCAGAGGCAACCTGCGGTGGTTTTGTGCAATCTGGGGGGTTACATGTAATCTGGCATGATTACGGGCAACCTGGGGTGGTTATGCCCAACCTGCGGTGGTTACGGGCAACCTGGAGGGGTTACAGACAATCTAGAATTGTTACGGATAGACTGAAGTGCTTATAGGTAATCTGGGGTGGGTACATGTAATTTGGGGTGGTTACAGGCAATCTGGGGTGATTACAGACAATCTGGAGGGGGTCACTGGCAACGTCCGGTGGTTATGGGCAACGTGCGGTGGTTACGGGCAACATGCGGTGGCAAGAGGCAACGTGTGGTGGTTACGGGCAACGAGCGGTGGTTATGGGCAACGTGCGGTGTAATCTGGGGGGTTACGTGCAATCTGACGTGATTACGGACAACCTGGGGTGGTTACGGGTAATCTGGGAGGGTCAGGGGTAATTTGGGAGTAAAGAGTTTCAGAGTTGGCTGGTTGTGGAGCGCATGCGCACTTCATAACCAGCCAGGACGCCGAGGAGGAAGGAGCTCCCAGGATCAGGTGAGTATATGGGGTAGGGTGGGTGACTGGGGGACGGGGGTGACTGGGGGGGCGACTTGGGGGGTGGGGGCACATCACTTTTTATCCCCGTCACCAATCATTCATGGTGACGGGATAAAAAGTGCCGGGAGCACATGGTACAAGCAATCAGCGGTATATAGTATATACCACTGATCGCTTGTACCGGGACCCCACAGGGGGGTCCCCGATCACTGCCCCATGCTCTCCGCTACCTCCGGGCTTTCATTCATTTTTACTATCTGATCACTGTGAACAGACATTAGTCTGTTCACAGTGATGGCAGCGGCCATCTTGGATCTGATGGCCGCCGTGGGGAGGGGGGGTTAGTGATCAGGGCACTTATTTCATCTCCCCCCACCGTGGATTCACGGTGTAGGTAGATGAAATACAGCGGCAGCTTCGGCCCATTAGTGACTGCCGTATCGGCGGTCACTAAGGGGTTAATGGGGGTCAGCTGCGGGATCGCAGTTGATCCTCATTATCTCTGGTGCTGGACACAGATGAGAGAGGAATCGCAATCTCTGCAGCGATCCCGCTCTCATCATTAACCCCGTCAGTTACAGGAACGTACTGTATATATACATTCCTACTGCACAGGCTATGTGCAATAGGAACGTATATATACATGTTACTGACGTGAAGGGGTTAAAGGACCAGAATATAAGCAAAATGTCAGTAATAAATATTATAAATTAATAATTATTTTAAAGGCCCCTTGAATCCAGACCACTCTACTAAGGGTTAACAAGCAGAACATTACAAAATCAGAAAATGCATTGTATGGAAAAGGAAAACGGCAGACTGGTACATAGGGATAGAGAAACCTGCCTGCGAGGGCTACAATTTACAGAGGTAAACGGAGGAGGACAGTAGGTGAGGGTGGGGGCTGCTAGTCAAAGTGGGTTGCAGAGATGGACAAGATGGTTCGATAGTTTTTTTAAGGATGATTGTGATGGTTGCTAGAGATGAGTGAACAGTACTTTTGCACTGTTCAAAAGATTCAAGATCAATCAAATATGTGATAATATTCAAATCTAAATTAACTTTACTAAAACAGCTAAACAATTTTTTAGCTGTTTTAATAAAGATTATGTGGTCCACTAACCACATCCCCTTTCCCGCGGGGTCATCTTTTTGGCCGCAGTGTTCTAATGAAGGTGCATCCGTGCGCGCCCGATTCAGAACTCCCCACAGCACACTACAGAGCGAGCGGCAGGAGCCGCTCACTCCATATTGTGCACTGACATGGTTTTCTGCGACCGCTATTCAACGAATAGCGCCACAAAAAACTGATATGTCAATTGTTTGCAGCGCCGCGAGAGATCCCATCTGGAGGGTATACTTTGTGTCTACCCTCCCGCCGGGATTCCTAGGCAGACGTATATTTCTGTATAAATTTACAAAAATATACGGTGTGTGAACATAGCCTTCTACTGTTCTTTATGAAGGTTTTACATTCCATTACCCAAAACAATTTATACGCCAAGGGATGAAACTTGATCTACCAGTTGCTGCGTTAGAAGCAAGTGCAGTGATGAGACTCAACCCCCTTTTGTTGCTTCAAAGACTTCATGGTAAATTTAGCCAGAATAAAGAAATCATAACAGTGAGAAAACAAGTATCTCTGTGGATGTTACTAACACTAAAATGTAGGTAGTAACTGCTAAATTGTGTAAAAAGTGTAAAACCTGTATCGCTTCTCAGCCCTTTGTCTAAGATCAAGTGTGGGACAGTATCTGTACTCATAATTTTAATATCTCATACGTCCCCTATTTGTATATATAAAATTAATTTTTAAAACAGGGAGATGAAAAAGAGCTTGTCCTGTGCTCTCCAGGCATTGACCTGGCATTGCAGTGCTTCCAAAAAACTAAAGAACTTCTAACAAATTATAAAAGATAGTGGACGATATATGTTTCTTGATTTCTTTTTTATTTTTGTCAGTAAATTATTGAGGTCATATAATTTTTTAACTATTATACAGTCGGCTTTTTGTATTCATTTCGGGCGCGAGGAAAATAATGTAGCACTTCGGAAAAAATATTATAGCTAAAAGTCCAGCACTTGAAGCCAAGATGGAGAAAATTTCTACGGCCACCATGTATTTTCCTTTGGTGCTCAGGTAGGTAGGGACCATGGTAATCCAGACACTACAGAACACCAGCATACTGAATGTGATGTACTTGGCTTCATTAAAACGATCGGGTAATGTTCTAGCCAAATAAGCTACAGTAAAACTAACAGCTGCCAGGACAAATAAGTAACCTAGAACAGCAAAGAAACCAACTTGAGACCCTTCATTGCACTGAATGATGACTTTCCTGTGATAGTAATGGGTGTCCTGCTCCAGGTATGGGGGAGAAAAGTACAGCCAAATAATGCTGATAATAACCTCAATGGATGAGGCCACCACAACTATAGAGTTGGACACTTTCACCCCAATCAGTTTTTTCCATCGACTTCCAGGTCTGGATATTCTAAAAGCCATATAGACCATGATGGTTTTGGCCAAAACAGAAGATACTGAGATGGAGAAGATGATGCCAAAAACTATTTGTCGTAATCTGCAGGTTCTATCAACAGGACGACCAATAAATAAGAAGACACAAAGGAAGCACAATGAGAGCGAGATGAGGAGGATGAAGCTCAGGGTCTTGTTATTTGCCTTCACAATGGGGGAATCTTCATGTGACACAAAAATCCCTAATATCAGAATAGATATTGTCCAAAACAGAATAGCAAAAGCCATTAATGTTATAGCGAGACTGTCGGAGTAGGCAAGAAATTCTTCACGTTTCAGAAGACATTGATCCCTTTTATCACTTGACCATTCTATAGGCAAACATTTTATGCAGTTCTCACTATCTGAAAAGGCATAAAATTTAATTTGGGTAATTCAATACACATATTCATTACAATTTCACAACAAGATAACACAACATTCAAATGGTTGCAGTTCACAGGCAATTCCTTATATTGTGACGTCTTTTATATTTTTAATGTACTGTAATTTTTAGATCGCGAATAGAGATGAGCGAACCTTGAGCATGCTCGAGTCGATCCGAACCCAAACTTTCGGCATTTGATTAGCGGTGGCTGCTGAACTTGGATAAAGCCCTAAGGCTATGTGGAAAACATGGATATAGTCATTGGCTGTATCCATGTTTTTCAGACAACCTTAGAGCTTTATCCAAGTTAGCGGGGGGCTAATCAAATACCGAACGTTCGGGTTTGGATCGACTCGAACCTGAACCCGGTTCACTTATCTCTAATCGAGAAAACAAACCTGAGTTTGCCTAGAACGTAAAAAAAAAAAATCTTTATTATTTACAGTTTAGCATAAAAAGAAAACAATAGGTCACATATCAAATTTCCAAGATCACAAAAAATTAGCCTATTAAAGCATGTCATAAAAGTTTACAGAATATACATATGATCAATAATAGCATTTATCATTCTGTTATTCCCTCCCAACATTAGCAAGAGGCAGGGCCGGACTGGGACTGAAAATCAGCCCTGGCATTTCAAAGTACGCAGGTCCACTCAAATCCAGAAAAATTGTAATAAAAAAAAGATCAAAAAGTTGTATATGCGCAATCAAGGTACCGATAGAAAGTACAGATCATGGCAAAAAAAATGACACCTCACACTGCCCCATAGACCAAAGGATAAAAGCGGTATAAGGGTAGCTTCACACGGGCGGGCTCGCAGCGAGATTCTCGCTGCGAGCCCGGCAGGTCCTGGCAGTTCCCATAAACTACATACTTGCTGCGGACCGCAGCGAGTATGTAATTGTACCGCGCTTAACCCCTTCTACTCCCGCCCGGCTCCCCCGCTGTAAGCAGCATACATTACCTGTCCTTGCTGCTCGGGTCCGGCGTCCTGCTCTCCCGTCCGGCCAATTAGTGTGTTGCCCAGCCGCAGCCACTGATTGGCCGGGCGGGAGAGCAGGACGCCGGACCCGTGCAGCAAGGACAGGTAATGTATGCTGCTTACAGCGGGGGAGCCGGCGGGAGTAGAAGGGGTTAAGCGCGGTACAATTACATACTCGCTGCGGTCCGCAGCAAGTATGTAGTTTATGGAAACTGACAGGACCTGCCGGGCGCGCAGCGAGAATCTCGCTGCGAGCCCGCCCGTGTGAAGCTACCCTAAGCCTGGGAATAGAGCGATTTTAAGGAACTTAAATTTTTTTTAAAATAAAAGTTATACATGTTACATATCAAGTTGTAAACAACTTGAGGAACATATATAACAAGTCAGTTTTACCCCAGGGCGAGCGACGTAAACACGAAACCATCCCACATTTAAAAAAAAAAGCTTTTTTTTTCTATTTCATCACACTTTTAATTTTTTTTCTAGTTTCACAGCATATTTTATGCAAAAATTCAGCCTGTTATTGCAATTAGTGGCGCAAAAAATAAGGTCTCATGTGGTTTCTAGGGGAAAAAATGCAAGTGCTATGGCCTTTTAAGCACAAGGAGGAAAAAAACGAAAGCGCAAAAATGGAAATTGGTCCGGTCCTTAAGGGGTTATAGACCTTCATGGACTGCTGGGAGTTGTAGTTCTCACAATAAAATACATACTTCTGTATTTTGTAGGGAAAACTACAACTCCTAGCAGTTCCTGAAGGTTTATAGCTGTCAGGGAAAACTGGGAGTTGTGGTTCCCCATCTATGGGGTTATGTGCTACATAGTTCTGGAGAATTCATTTTACATGAATAAAAAATGTACCCCCCAACCCCATAGATTGTGAACTACAACTTCTAGCATGCCCTGGCAGCTATATACCTTCAGTAACTGCTGGGAGTTATAAAGATAAAACCAGACTTCAGAAAAAGCGGGATCCCGGGATCCTGAAGGGTCAATATCTGAGAGTAAGGAGAAATTGTACCCGGGACAATGATTTCCACGTCGAAGCGAAAGTTCTACAGAAGAGATTCCAGGATCGTGGCTATCCCCCCATATTTTGAACCAGGCTTACAAAAATGCACTGCAAAAGCCTAGATCGGACCTGATGATACCAGTTGAGAAAGACAGGAAGGATGACCTTATCAGACTGATAGGAACCTTTGATAACCAGACCCCAGAGATAAGACAGATTTTACATCGGTACTGGCCAATTCTGAGGTCTGACCCAGATATTGCAGATAAACTACAGGATTACCCCAACATTACCTTTAGAAGGGGACATAGTATCGGAGACCGCCTGGTCCACAGCCATTATAGTCGCCCACAACAACGTGGCACATGGCTGGACCGGAGAATACAGGGATGCTTCAAGTGCGGGAGATGCAGTGCTTGCAAATATATCCGAAATACAAGATCATTTAAATCGGCAGTGACAGACACGCAGTACACGATTCGAGACTTCATAAACTGTAGAACTAAGGGTGTCATCTATCAAGCAGTTTGCCCATGTCCATGCAATTACATAGGCAAAACCTTTAGAGAAATGAGAAGGAGGGTACTCGAACACTTGTGTGACATAGAGAACAAGAGAGATACCCCGCTTGCTCAGCACATGTTACAACATCATACAACAACACCAAAGGAGATATATTTTGTGGGTCTCGAATGGGTCAGGCCATCTGTTCGGAAAGGGGATTGGGACAAGAGACTATTGTGTAAGGAGTCAGAGTGGATTTACAGGTTGAAATCTCAAAAACCATTTGGTTTAAATGAGAAACTTGATTTCACCTGCTTTATCTAAATCCCTACTATAGATTAACAGTCTTCTTTAATAAATCCCCCCCCCCCCCTTTTTCTGTTCCCTTTCTCTTATCCATGTCTTTTCCTTGTTCTTCCTCGTCTGTTTGTTTCTCCTGGTTGTTGTGCCATTCACTATTGCACTGATACTAAGGGTCAGATACTAGACAGGATAAGCCTCTTTGGTTTGTTACTCACAGGAATGTGTTTTTGATAAACCTCTAGATGGATGGAAACTAGCCTTTGGCATATTCGCAAGTAAAGTTGCTAAGCCAACCTACACTCATCTTCCCACACTGATGGAAGCTTGTTTATTTTCTTATCTATTTTTCTAACAAAATAATTTCTATATCCTTTTTGATGATGAATCTTTTCCGGATGTCAATAGCTCTGGAGAGAATGGAGAGACAGATGGACAGGGAGAGGAGAAGAGATTTCCATATTCTATTTTCATATTAGATGGACAGGGACATGGTAGGCTGATAGGGGAAGGTTCCGGACGGGGTCGCCCTTTTTAAGGCGAGTGCTCTGTATTAGATAGGATCTATAGGGTTATACTAGGGACCCCAAGATGTAGGGAAGTTTAATTTCCTGGATAGGTAGGGAGGGTCTCTATCGGTTTATCTCTTTATTCTTTGTTGCCATAGATTATCATAGAGGTTATGCATGTTATCATATTTACCATTGGCTTGTGACATCATAGGAGACTGGTATCTAACCTGAACCCCAAAGGACTGTATCTGAGGGTCATTGCTATCCCTATTGGTCATACATACAGTTTCTGACGTGTAATACGGCAGCCATTAAAGTGTCCTCCTGACTGTGTGTGGTTTGTCTGTGTCTTGGGGTTATCCTGACCTGTCGCTCGAAGTGCTTATCGGAGGCCGGGCCGGGGTGAACACCCGACGCACACACAGAGTACACACATTATATATATCCCCACTTGTCTCCTACCCTTTTCTTTATTCATCTGATTTTTCTATTTATTTAAACACAACAATTCTATATAATCTCTAAACAGTAACCACTGTGTTTTGTGAAGGTCTCCTGATGATCCCAGGGACATATCTGGGTGAAACGCGTAGAGACTTGGATTGAGACAGAGATACCTGTTTATTGCAATTTTTTTCTGAAGTCTGGTTTTATCTTTATACATCTGGGCTAATCTATCCCTAAGTATACCAGTCTATCAGAGGGTCAACACCCTAGATCTGTTGTGAAGTGCCTATTTCATATGTGTAGAACACTTGTTTTAATACATTTTTTTTACTTTTAATGCATATCTAATAAAAGTTAGATTTTATACGTGATTCTGGGAAACCAGAGCATACATCACCTGCTCCATGCTGCAGCTGCACCTGAGGCTCCTGGAGGTCCCTGGAGTGACTGCGGCAGGGCTGTGCACTGATTGGCTGAGCGGGACCTATGGAGACCGGGAGCCTCAGGTGCAGCTGCAGCATGGAGCAGGTAATGTATTCTCTGGCCGGTGGGGGGTTAAGGGGTCCGGATGACAATCCTGCTGCGAGTAAGTAATCTCTGAAAATAACAGGGATCACATCTGCAGAGGATTTTGCTGCGAACTCGCAGTGTGAGATCTGCTGCGGATACGGTACATGTGAACCCACCCTGAAACCCCTTAAAGGGAACCTGTCACTGGGGACGCGGGAACAGACCCCGCCCGACTCCCCGGCACAGCCCCTGGATACTTACACTTTCTGGCAAGTCCCGCTCCTGGAGCCGGTCCTGGGACAAGGATATCAGCGCCTGAAGCCGTGTGCGCGCACTGCAGACATAAGTCTTATGCCCATAGAGAATGACGGCTCCAGGAGCGGGACTCGCCGGAAAGGGTACATATCCAGGGGGTTGGGCGGGCTCTGTGCCTGCGTCCCCAGTGACAGGTTCCCTTTAATAGTGCCAGCCTCAGAGACCCCTTAATAGTGCCAGCCTCAGAGACCCCTTAATATTGCATGCCTCAGAGACCCCTTATTAGTGCCAGCCTCAGAGACCCCTTAATAGTGCCAGCCTCAGAGACCCCTTAATAGTGCCAGCCTCAGAGGCCCCTTAATAGTGCCAGCCTCAGAGACACCTTAATAGTGCCAGCCTCAGAGACCCCTTAATAGTGGAGGCCTCAGAGACCTCTTAATAGTGCACGCCTCAGAGACCCCTTAATAGTGCCAGCCTCAGAGACCCCTTAATAGTGCACGCCTCAGAGACCCCTTAATAGTGCACGCCTCAGAGACCCCTTAATAGTGCACGCCTCAGAGACCCCTTAATAGTGCACGCCTCAGAGACCCCTTAAAGGGGTAGTGCGGCGGTAACCAATTATTCACGGAATAACACACATTACAAAGTTATACAACTTTGTAATGTATGTTATGTCTGTGAATGGCCCCCTTCCCTGTGTCCCACCACCCCCACCCGTGTACCCGGAAGTGTGGTGCGCTATACATACCTGTCACGTGCCGACTCGTCTCCAATCTTCAGTCAGCGATGTCGTCTTCGGACGGCCGGGCCGAATCCCTCCGAGCGCCCTGGGTGCCGGCCGCCCTCTTCAGCGTCATCAGATGCTCAGCCTCGATTGGCTGAGCACAGTTATGCTCAGCCAATCGCGGCTGAGCAGCCGATGACGCGGCAGAGGGCGTCTGTGTTCTTTATGTGTGGTAAAATGCGTAATAATCCTGTACGCGGGGCAGGGGGAGAGCCGTGAATTAGTCCTCTGGGCTATGACTAGTCACGGCTCTCTGTCCTGTCAGGGCGCTCTGCGGGATGATTAACAGGCAAGGAGGCCTGTTATCGGCCACTCACTGACCTCCTTGAGTACAATAAGGCGGTGACGGACATAAAGCCTTATTAAAAAGAAAAGCTTATCGCTTAGCATATTTTGAAGCTATGGGCTCCCTGGGACTAAAGTATAAAAATGTATATAGAGGATTCCTTGAGATTGTATTTTATATTGTTTCAAAATTTCTTGTTAATTGCTATGTTTGCATGTATTCTGCACATTGCACATAACGCAGCACTTATGGGATAATGCCAGTGCACAGACGGAGGAAGCATCAGTCAGACCCTAAACGGACCATCGTTGCTCTGCCCTCTGAAGTACTCTATCTTTCTTGCTATGTAATTCCCACTGCACTGCATTAAAAAAACTGTGTGTGAAGCTGGGAGGTGCAGCTTATCTTTCTACTTGTGTTGATATTTTTAGAGTTGGCTGTATTTCTGTGCTCGGATCGAAGGAACTGCTGTTACTGTATTTACCGTCAACTGTTTGTCCTTCTCCACTTTTGGTTGAAGAAAGTGCTGCTGCCACCTCCATCTCTTTGTCCTTAGCCCATTTAGGTTAAAGAGAATGCTGCTGGTTCTGCCACCACCTCCAACTGTCTGTCTTTGACTCATTTGGGTCGATGAGACTGCTGTTGCCGCCATCTCCAGCTCTCTGTCCTTGGCCCCTTTGGGTCGAAGACAGTGCTGCTGCTGCTGCAGCCATCTCCGACTGTCTGTCTTTGACTCATTCCGCTGTTACTGGTGCTGCCTCTAACTGTCCATACTTGGCCTCTTCGGGTTGAAGAGAGTGCTGCTGCTGTCACAATCTCCATCTGTCTTTCTTTGGCTCCTTTGGGTCAAAGAGAGTGCTACTGCTTTCACTTCAGGTCTATGTGCTAGGCCCCTCTCAGTGCCCACTACAATCCATAGAGAAAAGGAAAGTACTGTATACACCACTGATTTACCAACGTCTACTCCTGTCCAGGGAGAGAATATAAGTATACGCTGCTGATCCACCAACATCCACTGCTGTCCGGGGAGAAATTGTCATTGTTCACCGCTGATCCACCGATGTCCACTGCTGTCCTGGGAGAAAGCGTCATTGTACACCAGCCATCCACCAAAACAGTCAATGACATTATTTGCTGATTACATTAAAATTATAACTAATGATGAGCGAGCATGCTCGTCCAAGCTTGGTACTCGATCAAGTATTAGGGTACTTGATGGTACTCGTTACTCGGACGAGCATCTCGCGATACGAGAGAAAATCTCATCATCCGTTTTCTGTAAGTTTTGGTGCTATTTCTCAGCCAATAAACATGCAGGAGACTCTTTGGTACATCCTGCGATCACGTGGGACCCATACATGTTGATAGCAGCGATTGGTTGGCCAAATCAGATGACCCTGCCATATAAAACGCGTAGCCGGCAGTGCTCGCTTCAGACGCATGCTGTGAGAGATCAGGGACAGAGCTGCTGCTTCTCAGGGAGAGCGTCAGTGTAGGATCTAGCGTTCCAGTAGGCAGGGTATATACTAGCAATACAAACAAACAGCCCTTTTCAGGGCTTCAAATAATTTTTAATAGTATTACTACAGACTGCTGGCTGGGACTTGCAGTGCTGCTACCACGATTTCACCAGCACACTGTGGTGATCGGCTGCTGGCAGAAAGGGGACATTAGGTGTTGCATACACACCCCTAAGGAGTGCTCAGTCTACTCTTTTTTGATTTTGGGGCTGGTGGTGGTGCTGTACTACATTGGATTGCTGGGATTTGTAGTACACCTGCATAGAACTTCACTGCTCATTGGACAGGGGTGTCAGAGAGTATGTCTAGGTCCAGCCACTACCAGATTGTACCGTACAGCTCCCCCTAAACTAGTGGGTACTACACTGTATTGCTGTGATTTGTAGTATACCTGCATAAAACTTCACTGCTCATTGTAAGGGGGTATCACAGTGTGTGTATCTAGGTCCAGCCACTACCACATTGTACCGTACAGGCCCCCCCTAAACTGGTGGGTACTACACTGTATTGCTGGGATTTGTAGAACACTTGCATAAACTTCACTGCTCATTGTAAGGGGGTATCCCAGTGTGTGCCTAGGTCCAGCCACTACCAGATTGTACCGTACAGCCCCCCTAAACTAGTGGAGACTACACTGTATTGCTGGGATTTGTAGTACACCTGCATAAAACTTCATTGCTCATTGTAAGGGGGTATCACAGAGTGTGTATCTAGGCCCAGCCCCTACCACATTGCACCGTACAGCCCCCCCCCCCAAAAAAAAAAAAAAAAAAAAAAAAAACAACAAAAAAAAACTAGTGGGCACTACACTGTATTGCTAGGAGTTGTAGTACACCTGCATAGAACTTCACTGCTCATTGGACGGGGGTGTCAGAGAGTGTGTGTAGGTCCAGCCACTACCAAATTGTACCGTACAGCCCCCCCCTACACTAGTGGGTACTACACTGTATTGCTAGGATTTGTAGTACACCTGCATAAAACTTTACTGCTCATTGTAAGGAGGTATCACAGCGTGTGTCTAGGTCCAGCCACTACCAGATTGTACCGTACAGCCCCCCCCCCCCAAAACTTGGGGGAGCACAAGTATTTTTCCTGATTTCTGTATTTCATATGCAAGGCCTATCTAAGTTCCATACTGTGCAGTGTCCATAAAATGGTGAATAAGTTCACCCGCAGGACCGGTTGGAAGAGGAAGAGGGGTGGGCAGATGGAGAAGCAGGGCAGAGCGAGTAGATTAGCAACTGTTTCACGGAGTCAAACTCCCGTGGCCAGGGCTAGTTTCCAAGTCTGGAGGTTTTTTAAAGAAACTGTGGATGACCGACGGACTGTAGTGTGCAACGTGTGCCATACCAGAATCAGCAGGGGAGCCACGACTATGAGGCTAACCACTACCAGCATGCGCAGGCATTTGAGTGCTAAACACCCCACTCAGTGGAACCAAGGCCGTTCAGTGACTGCAAGTCGCACACCTGCTCCTTCCCCTGTGTCCATGCTGGCTCTGTCAGTCCCCTCGCCCAGGCTCCACGTACGAGGGCCTCCTGCCTTACACGCACCCCTTCACCTCCACTATGCTCCACACTCTCCAGCAAGGAGACCTCCTGAAGCAGACATTTGAACGGAATCGCAAATACACTGCCACTCACCTGCATGCACAAGCCCTAAATGTGCACATAGGCAAACTGCTGAGCTTGGAGATGCTGCCCTATCGGCTGGTAGAAACAGAGTCTTTTAGGAACCTCATGGCGGTGGCTGTTCCTTGGTACTCTGTCCCCAGCCACCACTACTTCATGGTGTGCCGCCCTAGCCCTACACCAGCACGTGTCAGATAACATTATCCGTGCCCTGACCAACGCGGTCAGTGACAAGGTCCACCTAACCACGGACACGTGGACAATGAGTAGTGGACATGGATGTCTGCTATCTGTCAGGTACTGGGCCCCTTTGAGGAGTCAACACAGATGGTCAGCGGCGATGCCACAATCATCAGCCTCACCATCCCGCTGCTGTGTCTGCTTAAATCCTCCCTACTCAGCCTGAAGTCTGAGACTTTGCCTTCGTCTCAGAAGACGGGTGAAGAACATATGCCGCTAGATAGCCAGACCACCCTGATGTCAGTTTCTCACCACGGAGTAGAGGATGAGGAGGAGGATGAAGAAGAGGAGGAAGAGGAGAAGAATGCTACTGCCACTGAAGAGGGTACCCATGCTCAATCCTTAGTTGTTGAGCATGTATGGCCTGAAGAGGAGGAATTGGTGGAGGAGGAAATTGAGGCTAGTGAGGAGAGGGGGTTCTTTCGTGTTGGGACCCTGGCGCACATGGCTGACTTTATGTTAGGCTGTCTTTCCCATGACCTTCGGGTTAATTTTTCTTTTTACAACACACATTACTGGGTTTTTACCCTCCTGGACCCTCGGTACAAACAGAACTTTTCCACTCTCATTCCTGCCAAGGAACGCAGTATGCGGCTATGTTCACACTGCGTAAAATAACGGCCGTTATTTTCAACGACCATTATTTTGAGGCCAAAACAACGGCCGTAGAATTACTATTGTATGGGCTAGTCGTGAAACTACGTCCGTTGTTTAATTTTGATTCCTAGCATGATTATAAACGAGATGAAACTGTTCATTTACTTTAAATACTGCACCCAGCCCGAGAAACCACCACCACTTTTTTACATTAAAATCAAGTTTAATTCGGCAGATATAAGTTTTATGTTCACAGCCGCATTGAAATCCACGGCCGTCGTTGCAGTATTACCGGCCGGAAATAATTGACATGTTCATTTTTCACGGGGCTGTATAAACAACAGCCGTTATCTGATACGTAGTGTGAATTCAACGGCCGTAGTTACATTGCATTGCAGTCATTATAGGGAACCTCAAAACAACGTCCGTAGTTTTGCGGCGCGGACAACGGTCATTATTTTACGTAGTGTGAACATAGCCTGAGAGTGAATCAATATCAACAGTTCCTGGTGCAGAAGCTGAAAATGTACTTCCCATCTGACACCACTAGCGCCAGAGGATATAGTTCTGTGGGCCAAAGAGCGGGGGAGAGGAGCGGTGGAGCAGGCAGCTTGTCAAGGGGCAGGGGAACACTCTCCAAGGCCTTTGACAGTTTCATGGCACCCCAGCAAGACTATGTCAACTGTCCCCAGTCTAGACAGAGTAGGAAGGAAGCCTTCAGGAAGATGGTAAGGGAGTACCTTGCTGACCATACCAATGTCCTTACCGATCACTCTGCTTCCTACAACTACTGGGTTTCAAAGCTGGATACATGGCCCGAACTGGCGCTTTACGCCTTGGAGGTGCTAGCCTGCCCTGCCACTAGCGTGTTGTCAAAGCGGGTCTTCAGTGCAACTGGTGCCATCATCAGTAATAAGCGCACCGGCCTGTCAACTGACAGCACTGAAAGGCTGACGTTTATAAAAATTAACAAAGCCTGGATTTCACCCGAATTCAACTGTCCACCCAGGGAAAGCAGCTCAACATGAAGATTCTTGCCAACTGCCAAGTCTTCTTCCGCCATGCAAGGTCTGGCCTAATTATTGGGAGGCTCAATCGCTTCCTCACTCACTTCTAATGGTTCTCTGTGTCCTCACTGCCATGCTCTGACGTCACACTACATCTGTGGAGGAGCGGGACTGGTTGCCGGGGGTCCGCCGATCGCGCCGCTGCCAAAAAGCCAGCTGTTTTATTTTATTTTATTTTATTTTGGTCTAGCCGTGGCCGGGGCCTCACCACCCTTGGCCGAGAGGCATCAGGTGTACCCTTGATGGTGACTGACAGCTGGCCTAGCCAGTTAGCTGTCAGCACCTGGGTTCATGTCATGACTCACTCCAATTTTTAGGAGGCTCACTAGCTTCCTCACTCACTTTTAATGGTTCTCTGTGTGCTCACTGCCATGGTGTGTCTAGCCTAATTTTTGGGAGGCTCACTTGCTTCCTCACTCACTTTTATTGGATCTCTGTGTGCTCACTGCCATGCTGTCTCTGGCCTAATTTTTGGGAGGCTCACTTGCTTCCTCATTCACTTTTAATGGTTCTCTGTGTGCTCAATGCCATGCTGTGTCTGGCCTAATTTGGGGAAGGCTCACTTGCTTCCTCACTCACTTTTAATGGTTCTCTGTGTGCTCAATGCCATGCTTTGTCTGGCCTAATTTTTGGGAGGCTCACTTGCTTCCTCACTCACTTTTAATGGTTTTCTGTGTGCTCAATGCCATGCTGTGTCTGGTATAATTTTTGGAAGGCTCACTGGCTACCGCTTCTACCTTGTTCACTCTTTCCTTACCGCCATGCTGTGTCAGGCTAAATTTTGGGGTGTTTCATCATATGCTACCTCTGTTTTAATGGTTTCCTGTGTTCTCACTGCCATGCTGTGTCAGGCTAAATTTTGGGGTGTTTCATCATATGCTACCTCTGTTTTGGTTCCCTGTGTTCTCACTGCCATGCTGTGTCAGGCCTAGTTTTCGGGTGGTCCATATGCCTACCCCTGCAAAAATACTTGAGTCTCCCATTGACTTCAATGGGGTTCGTTACTCTGAACGAGCACTCGAGTATTGGGAAATACTCGTCTCAAGTAATAAGCACCCAAGCATTTTAGTAGTCACTCATCACTATTCATGGCCTATTCTTTTCACTTTTTGTTAAAAATTACATATAAGTATAATTTGAATTATTTTATACTTGATATATTGGATATTTCTCCTTCAGGACACTTTACACAGTCATAGCAGCAGATCGGCTTCTGATTATTCTTGATCTTCCTGCTACCAGGTTGACAGTTTTCTGAACAATAAGATTTTGGTATCTGTAAAGAGAAATAAATTATGATTACATTAAATTATTATTTAAAAAAAAAAAAAAAAAAACTTGAGTTGAAAAAAGAATTCAATTCCATATTTGATTAAGAACTGTGATGGTCTGGGACCCAACAATATACAATGGGAGATTACATTTTAAAAACGCATATTAATGAGAATATTTCATGTTACATCATCAATGAAAATAATCTGATGATCATGGTGACGACAATAATAATAATAATAATAATACTTAGGATCCAAATCACCATTTCTCACCTCTTTATTTTTCCAGGTTACCACAGATGAGTTGATTTGAAGCTGCTTGTCTGGTGACGCCCATGGCATAAAGGAACCCATGTAGTTATATTGGATTAATTTATTGTTTATCCTCATCCAGTTGTATAGCCTATAAATTGTATTCATTTCCCCCTTCTTGTTATAGAATAATCTCTTATCTATTCCATTATTGAAGTAGTAAAGAGTCTTCAAGTGTTGGTTTAGCTTTCAATAAAAGATCAACTATATGTTATAAACAAACCTGTATATGAAGTTCAGGTTGCCCTAGACAGTGCTGACGCCCCAAACTGAAGCCCCCAGGGGAAGGGAGGGGGAAATGTTGACCCACCTGCACTTCCCAACCACCCAGCACCCAGCCCAGCAAGGAAGTGATGAAGCTGAACCCAGTCCAGTGAGGAAATTGTTCTATTCCGTGCCAGATGCACTGCCACCCATATCCTTTGCTGAGTGTACTGTGTCTGGCCCATGGTTAAAATTGTCACTGAAATTGTCACTGAAATGACAAATTTTAAAAAAAATGGCAGCACCCCTATGCCTCTGTTCACACTGTAGCACGCCACATGTAGCTAAAGTACAGACAAAAAAAAAAAAAAAAAAAAGTGCAACAGCAACCTACAGGTGCATGTGCCTACCATACATACTACCCCCGGCATACACACAATAGAAATCTGCTCTTTAGATAATAAAAAATGAGGATCTTAGTAAACCATTTAATCAAACAGAGGGTACCATGTCACCACGTTAAGGTGTCCTCAGAGATAGGGTCCTACTCTAGCTTTCTCACACTAGCTATGGCCCCTCCTGGGCTAACATTAATCCTACAAACTGGGCAGATAGGATCCAACTAATCTCTGATTTAAAGCAGCACTATCAACAGGTTCAGGCTAAAAGTATTAAAACCATATATTTGGAAGCTAAGATAGGCAGTGTGTTCAGACACCTATAGATAGTGTATACGGCTATATACTGTGATTGCGGGATAATACCTGTTATATTGCTACTACTGATTTGTGCAGGCTGCATCCTGTAAAGGAGTTAAACAGCTCTTTCATTTTATTGTTGTAAAAAACAATTATATATCAGGTATACGACTGTATACTGAGATTGTGGGATAATACCTGTTATCTTGCCACTACTGATTTGTAGTTATTGTTAATTTTCGTTATTACGTATTTTACACTGCACCTGACCTGATACATACGCAAGTGTGTAACAAGACCGAAACGTACACTTCTACTTTACATTCGTAATTTGTTCATGAATCTTCGGCGTACCCAAACATGAACCGATCACAAACACTTTTTTGGGGGGGGATCCGAACAGAAAATTGGGATGTTCACTCATCACTAGTGTAAGATGCAGTCAGGCATGCTCCCCCTGCTGTCCCATATGCATTTCAGAGGTGTTGGCATCATTTCCTGAGGTTTCATTGTGCACTTAGTGACCTCCTAGTGGTCGAATATTGATTTCCAGGTCCCGAGTATTTTTCTCCCATAGACTATAATGGGATACGATAATCGTTTGAATATACCAATATCGGGAGCTATTCAAATCAAATTTCGAATTATCGAATATTTCACTATTCGCTCATCTCTATTTATTTTACCTTATGTCTGTACTGAAGGCTTTTCATTTGATTACTATGAAACTCTATATCTACAGGTATAAGCATATAATCCAGCGCATAAGCCATGGAAAGTACTGCATAGTATACAACTGGATAACGTATATTGATTAATGAACCTGAGATTCCTCTTATATCCTCATCTCCAGAACACTTGAACAGTTTTCCTTTACCAAATGCTTCAAAAATGGAATTTTTATAGGGATTGGTTGACAAACAGTAATAATAGGTCATCCATACATCCTCGAGCATCTTGTCATTCGGGAACTTGGAAGGATGGACGTTCATAATAAATTGCATCATTTCTCCTGTTTCATATGGATTGCTCAGTATTTGTCTAGTAAACAGTACAGTAATATCTGTATTATGTAGAAATCCCAGGCAACAGTTAAATGCTTGAAGGCAATGATCTATGATTTCATTACTGGAGAACCAACTGGGTGGAAGAATAAAAGTCTTCGTCTCCAGCACATTACCGGGCAGCTTGAAAGCGTCAACCATATCTATAGAAAATGATCCGCAGATAATAATTATATTAGAGGATGAGGTTGAGATGATCTTCTTGTTCTTCTCATTTATAAAGTGTTTGGTTTGGGCAATATCATAATCGTAAACAGGCCTATTATAAACAATTTTAGCAGTAAACTCTACGCAGATGTCATGACTATTAAGAAAAGAGGTCAGAGTTTGGCTTTCCTTGATACCACTGTCATCGTCACTAGTAACAATTCCAACCCAGCTCCATGAAAAATGTTTCAGTAGCTTTAAAATAGCGGAAAAGTAGACATGGTCATTATGTGCTGTACGGAAGAGATAGGGATACATAGTTCTATCACTGAGAAGGGGATCTGTAGCTCCATAGCTGATCTGGAAGAAAAAATAAATTAAAATATTAAGACGTCTCCATTTACAAATACGGAAAATATAATTGAAACAAGATGGATCCCTTTGGAATCCCTTGGATTGCCAAGTGAGAAAAGGAAGGGGGTGGGGGGGATAGAACAGTCCCCCAAATGCAACATTCTGGCTTACATTTTCTTCCACTTCAAATTCTACGAGTTTATTTTTTGTGGGAAAACTTCTACCATTAATATGATTCCAACAATACAAAGGAATAAAAATCTGTAAACATAATGTAAAAAAAAAAATATAAAGAGGGTTGAGGGGGCAGAGCCTGGCCATGGACCGAGGTGTACACATGCTGAGCTACGTCTACCAGTGTGGAAAAGTGCTATTTAGAACCTTTCTGCAGACCCAAATGCTGTAGACGGCAAGATTGGCAGGGACTTATTTTGAGAAACCTCTGGGAACCCTAAACAACAAGGAAATCTTACCAGTTTCCTGAAAAGCGAGCATGGCCGACAGCAAACAGGTTTTAGAAAATTGTTCCTAAAAATAAATAAAAACAAGCCCTTACATGGTCCTGTACATGGAATAATTAAAGTGCTATGACTTTTAGAAGGCAAGGAGGAAAAAAACAAAATAAAAAAATTCAAATCGGTTTAGGCCATATTGGGCTGGGTCATTATAAATTATCAACCTATAATGTACTTTTACTTGTAAAGAATTTATTTTTGTATTATTATAGTATGGTTGGTACCTATCTTGAGAAAATTCTTATGTAGGTTTTATGTTGTATATTTTATGTTTGTTTTGCTGTATGTTTTTTGTAGCCATGTTGTATTTTTAGTTTTATTTTGTTACTATCCAGTGAAATTCATGAGGACGCAAAAGAGATTACGTTCAGGACTATTTTATAGAGAAAAGATTAAGTAATAGTGTCTTCACACTTAGGTACTCAATCCATAGTGGAGGAAAGATGACCAATGTGTCTAATTCCTCATTTGGAATTAGACACATTGATGATCTATCCCCCACTGTGGAGAGAATACCCACTGGTGAGGACACTATTTTTTCTATGTAGTAGATCTGCTGACAATTATATATATTGCCCATCAGTTATTGAAGGTGCATGGCCACCTTTACCCGTTCAAGAATCAAACTCGGTCAATCAACCCAATGCTTGATTGGGCATGCTCAGTCCACACTACTTTGCAGTCATCAGTAAAAAAAAAAATTCTTCTCATTTCTAACCAAAGTAGAGAATCAGAACCTCCATCACTTTGTTACATTGTTTAGCTATCCGTTTGATGTAAAACTACATAGTGGTGGACACAATTTTAACTGTGTTATAGAGATCTGTAATTGAGGCAACTCATAGATTTGTTGGGTTCTTAAATTTGTATTTCTTACCTGTGTATATCCATACACATTCAGCACTTGCGCTATAGGTACGGTGGTTAAAGATAGCAGATCTCCAATAAAACCAGCAATGTTATAGTCTTTCATGCAGTTGTAGTTGGGGACAGTAGCTCGTGGTCCTGATAATATTTGTATTGTACTTTTTACTGCATTACTAGCACTGCTACATGAATCAGACACATAATATCCTAAAGTCACATTGGGTAAAAGATAAGGATTTCTATTCACTTCCTCAATGGCAAATCGGAAATCCAAAAAGTGTTTGTAATTAGATAAAAGGGCTCTGGAAGTAAATATAAAAAGTCTAACAATCAATATACAGGTGTATATTATGTAACAGGCAAACTAATACTTAGACAATCATGAGAAAATAAATTACACCCTCTTTGAATTAGGTGTATGGTTTTATGTATCAGAACTAGAGATGAGCAAGTAGTAAAGTATTTGAAAGCCTGAAATTTGATTTTTATGCACCATAATGCATGAGAATTCGATTGAACATTGAAACCCATTTTAGTCATTGGGAGTTGCATGCTCATTTCTTGAAAACCTAAATTTGCCCACTTGCAGGTCATCAAAGCGACAATGACACCTCAGAAAAAGATGCAAAGACCACTGGAATGCAACAGGGACAGCAGGGGAAGCATGCCTGGGTGCATCTAACTTGCCCAAGTGGCAGTATTGCGTCACAATCACAGGTTCTCATTAATATACTGAAAACACCTCATAACCTCTATTTAAAGTGGAAAAATTGTAAAAAAAAGAAAACCTTTCCTGGACCCCCTTAAATAACATTGCCTATGATAACCACAGATAGCATATGCAAGGAGAAAATCAAACAGCACCCACCGCTAACTGTCATTGTGTGTTTGTGTGATGTAGCCAGACACATACTACACATAAAGAGGTGTTGGTCTCATGGAAACCATGTAAAAATTTAATTTGAAACCCTTGAGGTGATTCACAATAATAATAGAGGTGAGCCCTCCAAAAATTGAGTTTGAGTGAGGTGAGACCTTTCAAAAACTGTTTGAGGTGAGGAATGACTTCAAAGGCTTCAAACTGAAGTTTCAGGCCCTTGAGGTGACCCTCCAAAAATACCCTTGCGCCGAATACCCTCTCAGAGAGAATGCTGAAAGCAGGGCAGGCCAGCATCTTCAAGATGTAGAAGGACCGTTGTAGCCACATATCCAGCTTATAGACCCAATAATTTTAGGGCACAGAGGGATTAAAGAAGACAGTGTTACGGTTGACCAGATACTCCCTCAACATTGACTTTAAAGACAGCACCCATGCCAGACATGATGTTCAATTCAATAGAGTCCATTATTAATAGAGATGAGCGAACCTCGAGCATGCTCGAGTCAATCCGAACCCGAACTTTCGGCATTTGATTAGTGGTGGCTGCTGAAGTTGGATAAAGCCCTAAGGCTATGTGGAAAACATGGATATAGTCATTGGCTGTATCCATGTTTTCCAGACAACCTTAGAGCTTTATCCAAGTTCAGCAGCCCCAGCTAATCAAATACCGAACATTCGGGTTCGGATCGACTCGAACGCGAGCCCGGTTCGCTCATCTTTAATTATTATATTAAAAATATGGCAGAATTTTGACCTCAAAATTAGAGCCGTATATTAGAGCCACTTGCTCCATAGTGTGCACTGACAGGGTTTTCTGCAGTCGCTATTCACTGAATAGAAGCCTAGAAAACTGACATTTTCGTTTTCTACGGCGCCGCGAGGGATCCTGGCCGGACTGTATACTAGGTGTATACACTTCAGCCGGGATTCCCTCAAAAGGCAGCACAACGTGAGTTCCGTGGGAATTGCGGATGTTGTAACAACGGCCGCGATTCCCACAGAACGTACGTTGTGTGAACAACTTTTAACTGAAGAACTTTTGTGTGAAAACTTTTAAACTCCAAATCAACATTAGATGTGATATAAAGCAAGTTTGCAATTCACATACATTCTTTTTTTCTTTTTCTTTTTTTTTTCATCATGGAAAACACAGCACTTCCTGTTTTCCTACAGTTTTTTTTTCTCAAAGATTCAGAAAGTCCTGTGTATCCCAGGCCATTGGAGCGCTCACATAGAAAGCGATCATTTGAATGATGGACACATCGAGCCATGACTTTCTGTACTGGCCGGAATTCCTGTGTTTAGGCTGTTTTTTTCATCCAGCACAAGTAAGGAAAATCTGCCTTCAGAAGACTGGACCTGGATTTCTGGTAAGTACAGCTTTGTTTTACAGCATGATAAAAATAAATACATTATAATGAATGTAAATTGTAAACTTTCTTTGTATCACATCTACTATCGATTTAGGTTTTGAAAGTTATAATGACAATGACACTCTAAGGCAATGTTCATATACAGTATTTCGCTCAGTTTTTGGTCAGAATCTGTTCAACCAAAACCAGGAGTGAGTTAAAAACACAGTAACTGTGTACATTTTTCCATGATAGTTTTTTCTCTGTCAGTCCCACCCCTGCTTTTGGCTACAAATACTGATCAAAATACTGACAGAAACACTGATCAAAATACTACATGTGAACATAGCCAAACGTTGAAATTCTTCTATCTCTGTAGGTTGTCCTTCTGATTGTGGATAAAAATACTGGCCAAAAACCAAAGTGGCCCCATATATAAGAGAAGGCATTCATGGTTTTCTAATCTTATAAACCTCTTTAGTTATCCACCAAGGATTGCCAAGCAACATTACATTTTGCAGAAATGGGAGATAAGTTCATGACAATGAATTCATGATCCAAGTATCTAGAAAATAATTCTAAAAATCTATCCTGCTATTTACTTTTAATAGAAATAAAAAAAAATCCTCATTTAATAACCTTTCTGTTACAATTATTTTTTTTTTTCAGATTTTATGCTACTATTATCTACTATAGCAGCAATTTTTCATTGTTACTTACCCATAACAAAATGTTACTGTCCGTTGTTTAAAATCAGTAGGAAGCTCATCCATGTTCACATTAACAGTAAATATTCCTCCAATTATTATGTCTCCACCTTTATAATATCCATATTCTTCTATTGCATTTTTCATTTCCAGCTTATGGGTAGGTAATGATGCCCAAGTCATACATAGTGTTAGATGGAGGATGATTACAGCTGGAATTACTGTATGATGAGACATGACAGATTTAATCATTCTTATTTATTTTATTTCATTATTTTTTCAAATTATTTTTTTCACAGTGACATCAAATCTGCAGTCTATCACTGACATTCTGCCTGTGTGCCGGTACATGCAGCATCTCAGGCTCTATATATCTACCGGAGCTACTGAGGATCTGAAATTAACTCACATTGTACATTGTATATTAAACTAACCAGATGCGTCCAAGTCTTATACACAAGTGAAGAAATGTTATTATATATTTATTTCCTTTTTTAGTTTTTATTTATTTTCCTTCTTTTTATGTGGCTAAGGCAAGTTTGTTGAAAGGACATTCATAATAGCATGCACATTGCAAAGTGACTCATGCCCTAAAAAGAATGTAAAAAGCCTTCCGACTATTGCAAAACTACAGTGCCCATCGTGCCTGAAACTGACCTGAAATAGCTCCAAATCCACAGGTTGGGCCACAGGGCCACACAGGTGACCTTTTCTATGTTTTACAGTTTTGCACACTTTAGAATATTAAATGACAGTTATTATAATAGATTTGTGGTGCATATACTGTATATGTTCATGGTAACTATGCAACTATGCAACTATGCCTATATGCCAACAACAACAACTATTATTATTATTATTATTATTATTATTATTATTATTATTATTATTATTATGATTATTATGATTATTATGATTATTATTATTATCTGATTTCTCACTTAAAGGGAACCTGTCACCCCCCCATGCCGGGGCAGAGCCCAGCCGACCCCCCCGGTGGAGACCCCTATATTTACCCCGTGCACGAAGTCTCGCTCCTGGACCAGCTCCCATTGCCTAGATATCACCATCGGAAGCCCATGCTCATCTGATGAGCGTGTGCTGGGCTTCCAACGGCGATATCTGGGCAACTGGAGCGGGACTTCGTGCACGGGGTAAGTATATGGGTCTCCATCAGGGAGTCAGCCGGGCTCTGCCCCGGCACGGGGGTGACAGGTTCCCTTTAAGTAGTAGATGAAATGTACATATGTTCTGTGCTTCTCCAAAAAGATTACCTACCCTGAAAATAAGTTATAGCTTCGTTTTTCAGGCTTGTTGGAGGAGGCTGTCCTACTCTAAAAATAAACCCTAATTAAAGCCAGCTGACCAAATCCCTGACACTGCGTGGCAGCCAATCAGTGCCAGACTTCTTATTCTCCTCTTCTACTTCCCTGCAACTTGTGTTGAGCAAGTGGGGGCACCACAGCTCAGCGCAAGGGCAGTGGGTGTGTGGGCCAAGACCCTGTATTTTTTTGAGAAACATGGTATATTTATGGTTATTACAGATGAGCGAAGCAAATTCAGTGATTTGTTAACCAAATTTGCTTAACATGGCGACCTTTTAGATTACTGTTAGCTTACAGCACTATCAATGGGGAAAAGGATTAACCATAATGCCTTGCGCCCCTCCAATCAGCTGCAAGACCCTCTGTGATGTCAGCCCTTCCCGATAAGATGATTCGCTCCCTGGAGGTGGCCAGTCGGTTGTCTGTGGAGGAGAGAGCAGGATCACAGCTAGTAGTTAGAGCAGAACAGGGAGAGACTAACAGAGTGATATAGGGACAGAGAGGATAGGAGTGTGGATTGTGGGTGATTTTCTGTGGAAGCTGTTAAGCCAGTGTCCAGTATTCAAAGTAACTAGGTGCCTGTTGTGCTTTATACAAAGTCACTGGGAGCAGTGAAGACAAAGTCCATATAATTTACTCATATTATCATAGACTGTATGATGTTCCTCAATTGAGTCTCTAGGATGTGAGGCAGGGGTATGATGTAATTTATAACTTGATCTTTACTGGCTGACTGGGACCGGACATTGCTGTGGCCAGTAATTGGCTGAGGGGGCTCTCATTCAGCCAATCACTAGGTGGGGAGCTGACTTGACTCAGTCAGTAAAGTGGGGGGCACTGGAGAAGTAGGACACCAGGGCAGCACGAACAGGCAAAAATAGATGATGATGATGGATACAACCTCTAGTTATTGTTATTAATAAATTAATACAGTGATCAAAAAGTCACATATATGCAAACAAGATACTGAAAGAAAGAAAAGATTATGGCACAAAAAATGACACCTCACACAGCCCCATAGACCAAATGATAAAAGCGTTATAAGGATGGGAATAGAGTAATTTTAAACACTATTGTTGTAATCGTACTGACTTGAGGAACATAGATAACATGTCAGTTATACCATAGGGCGAACGGCGTAAACATGAAACCCCTCAAAATAAAAAGAATTGCACCTTTTTTTTAATTTCCCTGTACAAATATTTTTTTTTCTGGTTTTGCAGCATATTTTATGAAAAATTGCAGTCTGTAATTGCAAAGTATAATTAGTATTGCAAAAAAATTAGGGCTCATGTTGGTCTTTAGGTGAAAAAATGCAAACGCAGTGGCCTTTTACACACGAGGAGGAAAAAATGAAAGTGCAGAAATGAAAACTGGCTCCGTCCTTAAAGGGTTAAAGAAGGTTATTTAGGGTGGATGAATATTTTATAGGGAACTTTTCTTGGATAGAGACTGGCTTGGACCGATAGCCTGCACAGTAGTAACTGAAGCTGTTTCAGGCTCCGGGCAAGAAGCGGCGTGGAGGTCTCAGTTATTCCAGGCAGTGGGGTGGTGGCACCCCATATGTTGACACATAGAAATGGTCCCTTTGAACTCAAACTCGACCCACTTTATGGTCACAGATGCTGCAGGTGACTGTGTGATCTCTGCCGACATTGATTCGGAAAAACTGCCAGACCACCGATTTGCTTTTGGTGTTTCTTTCAAGCAGGCAAACTGCTAAAATGTGGTTGAGTGCCACTGCTGCCTGGGGTACCCGTTGAGTGCCAGGGCCTTTTTGATTTGTACTAGTTGAATCTCTAGCCCTCCCGTTTTTTTCCTCTGGAGTCATAAGCTGTAGATGGGATCTGACGCTGGGTTGTGGCAGAAATACAGGTTCTTCCCCTGATGATGGCAATGATGACCTCTGTGGACCAAGTTTCCACACGGGGTCTGTGACGTCATCATCATCGTAGTCCAAGACAAAGTATCCTCTCCTAAGCTGTCATCCTTTATGCTCATCCCCAACTTTTTTTTATTTTACATTTTTATTTTATAGGGAGCAAAATAAATTTTGTATAAAGGGCACAGTGCCCCTACTGGTGCCTCACTTACAACAGTGCAACAAGTGCAACCCAACAGGCCATGGATGAAACCTATTACAGTACAGTAAACTGACATTAACTGACTATGCAGTAATCCAACTCTCCACTATTAAGGAATTCCATTAGTCAGGAATTACAGTCTATTCCAGGGATGGCTGCCCAGGCATGAAGGGAATTGTAGTTTTGCAACAGCTGCAGGGTCGAAGGTTCTCCATCCCTGGTGTGATTACTCCAGTCCACTAATAGTGTTGATCAAACTGTTCGAGAAAAGTTAGGTTTGGGTCGAACATCTCGATTTTCTCAAACTCGAACCGAACCAAACTTTTTACTGTTTGTTCGAGTTAGTGTTCAAGTTTGAGCGCCTTTTTGCCATCCAATCAGTGCAGAGCACATAGAAGAGTCAAAAACGTCATTGCTGAGGTGTATCAGTCTCATTGGCTGCTAAACTCACATGACCATCTCATATATATATATATATATATATATATATATATATATATATATATATATATCACTGTGATGTGTTTGGGCGCCATTTTCTGCTCACTCACTGGGCCGTACAGACTGTTCTCTGTCTGTCTGTCTGCTTGCATGCTGCTATTCAGCTTAGTTAGTTAGTAGGGTGTTTAGCAAGCTCAGGGACTTGGGGACAAGCTCAGGGACTTAGGGACAAACTTAGGGACTTAAGGAGAAGAGTAGACTTAGTTAGATAGCATTTTCCTTTCCATAGACAGCAATACTAGGGCTTGGTAAAGCTGGGTGACCTCCATTATTTTCTTAATCACACTCAGTGCCCAAAAGTCCATTTTTGTCAGTTTTTATTGCTGAATAATAGTATAAAAAACGTCTCACCATCTGTCATACGCATCTATCAATCATACATAGGAGTTGCTTAGTTACATTTATCCTGAGTTGGTAAAAGTTCATTTCTGTCAGTTTTGGGGGTAAAATACTGTTCAAATATACCGTGTGTTATTGTCATACAGATAGATAGATAGATAGATAGATAGATAGATAGATAGAGAAATTAAAACATAACTTTTATTACAAATGCACCTAAAATGACTCTTGTCAATGCAAATAGTGAATATATACAAAAAGACGATAACAATAAAGTCTGTGATAAAAAAAACAATTGCTGCAGATACCAACCCCAGCTGGGGTGTATATATATTAGGGATGAGCGAACCAGCCGAGGTTCAGGTTCGTATGAACCTGAACTATCGGCTTCTGATTCCCGCTGTCTGCCCGCTCCGTGGAGAGGGTGGATACAGCCTGAGGACCGCCTGGAAAACTGGGATACAGCCTATGGCTATGGCTGTATCCCAGTTTTCCAGGCCATCCTCAGGCTGTATCCACCCTCTAAATGGAGCGGGCAGACAGCGGGAATCAGAAGCCTAGAGTTCAAGTTCATACGAACCCAAACCTCGGTCGGTTCACTCATCTCTAATTTTTATATATATATATATATATATATATATATATATATATATATATATATATCCTATGTATCTACACTCGGATGACCCTATGTGACAAATGCAAAAAGTATATGTGGACACAGGGACGGAGATGTAATGAGGGCCCTGATCTGGACCCTGGGCTAAAGAGGGCCTGTCACCCCCGGTGCCGGGGTGACAGGCTCCTGACCCCCTGCTAGAGACCCTCATACTTACTCCCTCTTCTTTGGCCGGTCCCGGGACAGAGATATCCCCGCGGGAAGCCCAGCGCGCGTGCTAGTGAGACGAGTGTGACGCTCATAGAGAATGAATGGAGCATCGGACTCACCATTCATTCTCTATGAGAGTCGGACTCATCTCATCAGTGCACGCACCAGGTTTCCCACGGCAACCACTGCATCGGAGCCTATCCCTGTCCTCTGTAGCTAACCCTACAATATAGGGAGCTAACAATCTCACTAAACCTCACCATCACCTCACCTATTTAGCCTCAATGGGAATGGACAGCACCAAGGCAAGTAATTGGCCAGTAATTGGCCCATCACTCTACAGGTGGCTGAAGACACCGGATAGTCTAAAGGACACCAGGGGAATGTGGACAGGTGAGAATATCTTTTTTTTTTTTTTTTCTATAGATGTGTGGCCACCATCTTCCCAAACTTGCCAAACGTTGCAAAAAGTCATAAGCAAACCAGATTTTTTTCAAAGTTCTAAACATATCTGGGTTTGGGAGGTTCAACTTGCTCATCTATAGTCTTTCCACCTTGTGAGGGAACTATATCTCACATTGTTAAGAACTTGTAATTTAGATCAGTGCTTCTCAAACTGGGAGGCAGCCCTCACCAGTGAGGTGCCCCCTAGTTGTTGGTGAGGCCCAGCTGAGGAGCCAGATTTCACAAGCAGCTATAATCTGCAGTCCTTTTGCTGTTTGCAAAAACCTCTATTTTGCACATGCTTTATTAGTATATAGAGCTTAAGAGACGTGCGAGAGACGGCCCTAGCATTATTTTTAGCTTTTATTTGGACTTTCACCACAGATAGTAAGGCCCAGGCACCCTTTTGGTCAGTCTGGTTAGGCCCAGGCATTGCCTTGGTTTGTTGGGTGAGGCTCCAGTAGAAAAAGTTTGAGAAGCACTGATTTAGATAATTTATTGAGTTTCTTTTTGTCCAGTGTGTTAACTACAGCTTTAATTAAAGTCAACCATTTATACATAGCCAACATGCAGATCATCAGAAAAATACATGGGTTTTTGTGTCTCAGGAAGGAGTATTTTCTGGGTCAGGTGGCTGTGAACATCACAGATGCCATCTCATACCCTTCCCTACCAAGAATTATCTGTATGCTACTGCTATTTCTGCAGAAGGAGGATATATAGTAGGTAAGTCCTAAGTTATATAGTAGGTAAGTTTTTTTGTCATGAAAAGAATTTGATTTAATCTGTTATAACAATTGAGGTTTTTTATGAAGATCTGATGTCTTATACTGTACTTTAGGCATGCTATACATTCCATATCTCATTTAATGTTATATTCTTTAGGGGACAGAGCTTAAAGCTTATGTACCATCAAGTACATTCACTATAATATGACCCACGGTAGAACAGCACCGGTGTGGAGAAGACGGTGCCGCATTGTCAGGAATGTGCAGTAGCCTGGTGTGAACTGGGCCAGTTTTAAATTTTGTGTGACACACCCGCTTGCTTTTCAGCTTCCTAGAAATGCAGGAGTTACACTGATTACTGCTAGACTTGATTGCTGCAGCTAAACAGTGTCTTTTGACTGACATATTCCTCTGCCTGTCCGGAACTTTGAGGATCAGAGCACCGGTCCATTAGGAATCTGGACCGGGCTCTTGATCCTCATAAATGAAAGCAGAGCCAGTCCTTCTCTGCTGGCTATTAAGGTTCATACCCTGATCCCAGCTCCCCCTGTCTATTCCTGCAATCCCCATTCCTAATTCCTCTGCTTGTTTGACTTGTTAACTGACCTCCCACCTGACCTTTAACTATCCGTTTTTTTTCTCCTGATTTTGTACTACATTGTCCATTTGGTTCTGACTTGGCTTGTTGATTTCCCTTTATCGTTTTTGTCTGTCTGTCTAGTTCTGTGTTGCATTTATTCAGTAAATTAAACATCTTTGTGGTTGTCCGTGGCTGCCTAGGGCTGATTGAGGCAAGTAGGTAGGGACAGTCGGGGGGTTCAGACTCAGAGCCCACTGTATCATCTTGTCCCTTCCTCTCCTGCCCTGACATGTGGTCTGTTTTTTTTAAACCATGGCCTGGTTCCTATTTATGGCGCCGTTCTATCCACAGATACTGGGTATGGGCTGAAGCACCGGAGGTGGGCCAGCCCACCCCCAGTGGGAGTAAATCCCCTCTCCTCTATGACGCGGCTTTATTAGAATCAATGGAGACGCATCATAGAGGGGCACCCACTGGGTGGCGGGCCGACCCGTCTCCCGTGCTTAAGTCTCAGCCTGGTACACATGGATCGAATTGTGCCATACATGGGAACCGGGCCGTGGTTCAAAAAACGGACCACGGCAACGGCTTCCCCACACTGGCGCTGTTCTATCCGTGTACCTGATGGTACATTCACTTTCATCTATCAGTTGCTACATTAAATAGATAAGATTAAATTTGAGGGATGCAACAAAGGCTTCAGGGTAAATGTAGCCTAAATTAGGAAATCATATAATCATATTAGTATAAAAAACAAGTATCGATATGGCTGTTACTAACACTGTGAAATGTGGATATTAACTGCTAAATGCAGGCAAGTATAGAACTTGTAAACACATGTTTATTAATTTCTATTTTATTTTTATCAGTAAGTTATTGAGATCATATAATATTTTTTAACTGTTATACAGTCGGCTTTTTGTATACATTTCAGGCTTGAGGAAAATAATGTAGCACTTTGGGAAAAATATTATAGCTAAAAGTCCAGCACTTGAAGCCAAGATGGAGAAAATTTCTACGGCCACCATGTTTTTTCCTTTGGTGCTCAGATAAGAAGGGACCATAGTAATCCAGACACTACAGAACACCAGCATACTGAATGTGATGTACTTGGCTTCATTAAAACGATCAGGTAATGTTCTAGCCAAATAAGCAACAGTAAAACTAACAGCTGCCAGGACAAATAAGTAACCTAGAACAGCAAAGAAGCCAACTTGAGACCCTTCATTGCACTGAATGATGACTTTCCTGTGATAGGAATGGGTGTCCTGCTCCAGGTATGGGGGAGAAAAGTACAGCCAAATAATGCTGATAATAACCTCAATGGATGAGGCCACCACAACTATAGAGTTGGACACTTTCACCCCAATCAATTTTTTCCATCGACTTCCAGGTCTGGATATTCTAAAAGCCATATAGACCATGATGGTTTTGGCCAAAACAGAAGATACTGAGATGGAGAAGATGATGCCGAAAACTATTTGTCGTAATCTGCAAGTTCTTTCGACAGGGCGACCAATAAATAAGAAGACACACAGGAAGCACAATGACAACGAGATGAGGAGGATGAAGCTCAGGGTCTTGTTATTTGCCTTCACAATGGGGGAATCTTTATGTGACACAAAAATTCCTAATATCAGAATAGATATTGTCCAGAACAGAATAGCAAAGGCCATTAATGTTATAGCGAGACTGTCGGAGTAGGCAAGAAATTCTTCAAGTTTCGGAAGACATTGATCCCTTTTATTACTTGACCATTCTATAGGCAAACATTTTATGCAGTTTTCACTATCTGGTAAAACATAAAAATAAATTAGGTTTATTCAATATGCATATTCAATACAATACCATTACAATCTAACACAACACTTAAGTGGCTGCAGTTCACAAACATCTCCCTATAACTTGTCTGATTTTTTTCCTGAGCTAGATATATTTTGACACATACACATCGGGATATTGATAAGGCAAGAGGTACAGTGAAAAAGGACACAAAGTTTGTGCTGATTTTTAAACTATAAAAAAAGGGTTACATAGATCCATTTACCTTTTCAACTAGTGTAGTGCATGTTTTGTCTTGTTTGTTTTGTTTGTTTGTCTTTGTTTACCATAGACACTAGGCATTATTTTTTAAAAATCATAACATGAATTTATTTTTACCGGTTATATTGGATATTTCTCCTTCAGGACACTTTACACAGTCATAGCAGCAGATCGGCTTCTGATTATTCTTGATCTTCCTGCGACCAGGTGGACAGTTCTCTGAACATTGTGATCTTGGTATCTGTAGAGAGAAATACATTAAAATTAAATTATTAATTATTTATTTAAAAAAAAGCTTCAGTTGAAAAAATAATTACATTTTATATTTGATTAACAACTGTTATGGCCATTTCAGTTTTCTATAATACAAATTAAAAATAAATCTTTCATGTTATCTTGAGATAAAATCTCTCACAAAAATGTCTTTAACCCCTTAAGGACTGGGCCTGAAATGGCCTTAAGGACCGAGGCAAATTTTATGAATATGACCTGTGTTACTTTATTCATTAATAACTTGGGAGTGCTTTTACCTATCCGGCTGATTCTGAGATTGTTTTCTCGAGACATATGGTACTTTACATTTCTGGTAAATTGGAGTCGATATTTATAACGAAAATTTATGAAAAAAATCCAAAATAAAGTGAAAAATTGTGAATAAATGCATTTTTCCAACTTTTTAACTTTTCTGCTTATACAGAAAGTGGTTATGCCACATAAATTATATATTAAATAGTATAAGCAACATGTCTACTTTATGTTGGCAGCATTTAATAAACTTTCTTTAATTTTTTTTTAGACAATAGAAAGCTCAAAACATTAGCAGCAAATTTCCAAACTTTCTGTAAAATTTCAAAATCAGATATTTTTAGGGACCTGTTCAGGTTTATAAGTTAAAGTGTATTTGAGGGGACTGTATGTTAAAAAGCCCCACAAAGCACCCCACTTCAAACTGCACCCCCCACACTCTGCAAAAGCACATCCAGGAAGTTTTTTTTAACCCTTTAGGGGAGTCACAGAAAAAAAAGCTAAGTGTGTAAGAAATTTGAAAATTTTAATTTTCTGTGCAGAGATTTTATTGTAATCCAATATTTTTCATAATTATAAAACTATTACCAGAGAAATACCCCCCAATATTGATTGCTCCGTTTCTGCATTTTATAGAAATACCCCATTTGTGGCCCTGTTGCACTATTTGACACAACCACAAGCCTCAGATACAAAGGAGCGCCTAGTGAATTTCAACGCCTCTGTTATGCTTGGTCATTTTTGACTGTACCACTTCAGGTTGGCAGAGGCTCTGGGGTGCCAAAACATAACAAACACCCGTAAAGGGACACCATTTAGGAAACTACACCCCTCAAGGAATGTAACAAGGGGTGCAGTGAGCATCTGGACCCCACAGGTGCTTCACAGATTTTCAGAACAATGTGGTGTAAAAAAGGAAAAATTTAAATTTTACACTAAAATGTTGTTCTAGCCTTCAATTTTTCATTTTTACAAGGGGATAAAAGGAAAAAAAAACACCAAACGTGTAGCGCAGTTTCTCCCGAGTATGGAAATACCCCACATGTGGACATAAAGTACCAAGCGGGCGCAGGACGAGCCTCCAAAGGGAAGGAGCGCCAATTGGCTTTTGGAAGCTGGATTTCACTGGAATGGATTTCAAGAGCCATGTCGCATTTACAAAGCCCTTGTGCTGCCAAAACACTGGAAACCCCCCACAAGTGACCCCATTCTGGAAACTACACCCCTCAAGGAATCTAACAATTGGTACAGTGAGCATATGGACCCCACTGGTGACGGGCACAAATGTGGAACAATGTGACGTGAAAGGGAAAATTTTCATTTTTTTCACTTTCATGGTACAGATGTGGCCGTCATAAAGGGGTCCATATCCTCACTGCACCCCTTGTTAGGTTCCTTGAGGGGTGTTGTTTCCAGAATGGGGTCACTTATGGGGGTTTTCACTGTCATGGCAGCACGATGGCTCTGTAAATGCAACATGGCGTTCATCATCCATTCTGGCCAAATCCAGCCTCCAAAATCCAAATGGCGCTCCTTCCTTTCGGAGGCTTGCCTTGCGCCCACATGGCGCTTTATGTCCACATGTGGGGTATTTCCAGACTCAGGGGAAATTGCTCTACACATTTTGTGTGTTTTTTTCTCATTTAACCTCTTGTGAAATGAAAAATTTAAGGCTAAACCAACATTACAGTGTAAAAAATGTAATATTTCATTTTCACACCACATTGTTCCACATTTGTGCCCATCACCAGTGGGGTACTTATGCTCACTACACCCCTTGTTACATTCCCTGAGCGGTGTAGTTTCCATAATGGGGTCACTTGTGGGGGGGTTCAACTGTCTTGGCAACACAGGGGCCTTTTAAATGCAACATGGCCCTCGAAATCTATTCCAGCCAAATCCATCCTCCAAAAACCAAATGGCGCTTCTTCCCTTTGGAGGCTTACCCTGCACCTGCTTGGAGCTTTATGTCCACATGTGGGGTATTTCCGTACTCAGGGGAAATTGCTCTACACAATTTGTTTTTTTTTTATCTTTTAACCCCTTGTGAAAATGAAAAAATCAAGACAAGATCAATGATTTAGTGTAAAAATTAAACATTTTTTACACTAAATGTTAATTTTTTCCATTTCCACAAGGGGTTAAAAAGAAAATGAACACAAACGTGTAGGGTAATTTCCCCTGAGTACGAAAATACCCCACATGTGGACATAATGTGCCATATGGGCACAGGGCAAGCCACCAAAGGGACAGAGCATCATTTAGAGGCTGGAATGGAGGATGGAGGCCATGTCGCAATTACAAAGCTCCTGTGCTGCCAGGACAGTGGGAACCCCTCACAAGTGACCCCATTCTGGAAACTACACCCCTTAAGCAATCTAACAAGGGGTGCAGTGAGCATATGGATCCCACTGGTAACAGGCACATATGTAGAACATGTGCCGTGAAAATAAAAAATACAATTTATTTCATTTTCACGACACAAATGTGCCCATCTCCAGAGGGCCATATCCTCGCTGTCCCCCTTGTTAGATTCATTATGGGGTGTAGTTTCCATAATGGGGTCACTTGTGGGGGTTCCCACTGTCCTGGCCGCACAGAGGCTTTGTAATTGCATCATGGCATCCTCTAATGGGAATGTCGGCCATACCTATTTAGTTGGGGAAAAGGGACAATTTTAATTTATTTGCGGGTATTAGGCCAATTATTAGTTTATAAGGTTGAAATTGACAGAAGTCCATCAAATTAAACCTGTGTTGATCCAGAGGAAGGCAAAAAAAACCCTCGTGAGTCAGACGACAGTAGCCTCATCACAGGGAAAAATTCCTTCCCGACTGCATAATGGCAATCAGAATAATCCCCGGATCAACGTGACCCCTGAAATAGGAATAAGGGAAGGAATTTAGAAAATTTTGAACTCCAATGATGTGTGGTACGCCTTGAAGCGATCCAGTATGCAGCGGCCGGGGTGATCAGGACAGGGGTCACACTGGAAAATCGTGTCCTTCCTGATCCCCCTGTTACCCCACACTCTGCACTTCTTCTGGGGTATTCTGTTTTCCAGTGTGGGGGATGTCACCTGGAAAATGTTGTCCTGGTGCGATACGGGGTCCTGAACGATCTTCCCACTATCTCGGAGGATGGAGGGGGAATCTGGGGGCATCTGGGTGCTGGATATGGGTGTTCCTTCCTTCATACATTGTAAGGGTACGTGCACACTGAGGAATGGCGAAGGATAACCCTTTGTGCATTCCGCAGCTGGCACCCACCGGCGGACTGATTCAGGCGCGAGTCTCCGCTCGTGTCACACTCCATTCTATGCACGGGCGGCTTCCGCCCTCTGTCCAAAGAATGAACGTGTTCATTCTTTGGACGGACGACGGAATCCGCCCGTGCATAGAATGGAGTCTATGACACAGGTGGAGACACGCGCCTGCATCAGTCCGCCGGCGGGTGCCAGCTGCGGAATGCACAAAAGGTTAACCTTCAACATTCCGCAGTATGCACGTACCCTTACAATGTATGAAGGAAGGAACACCCATATCCAGCACCCAGATGCCCCCAGATTCCCCCTCCATCCTCCGAGATAGTTGGAAGATCATACCCTAAATCTGTAAGTGTACCCTAAAGGTACTCTCACAGAGTTTGGAGAATTTCACGCCATACCGTCATCTCTTATTGGGACGGTACTGGCGGAAAAGACGTGTCTGGGGGGCAGCGTACGCTACGCTACCCCCAGACACGACACTGGATGACAAGGATGAGGATGAATGGAGGGAAAAAGGATCCCCCCATTCATCCTCACTGGCTGTTTCGGTGTCGGAGGCAATAATAACGTATGCGTCTGACACCGAAAACACCCTGGGGGCCATCTTTATATGGGGACTAGTATATGGGGTATGTAAATGTGTATTGTAAAACTTTATTTCATGTAGTGTGGTGTAATGTTGTGTTTTTTAGACAGTAAGAAAAATATACCTACGCAAAAAAAGGAGCTGCTGATAAATGCTGCACTTATGTGCGGCACTTATCAGCAGACAGTGGCGGTAGGATATAGGGGGGGGAACGCCCCTACACCAAAAAGGAGGAGTTGCTGATCAGCGGCGCACATACGTGCGATGCTGATCAGCACTCAGCGGCGTTAGGGCGCATAAAAAGTAAAAAAAATAATTTGGGGGGGAAAAAAACAAAACTTTTTTTCAACTTAAAGCAACAACTGATCAGTGAATGATATTCACTGATCAGCCGCTAGGGGGCAGTAGAGGGAAGCTGACGAAGACTGCCGAAGATAGGGGCAACGGAAAAGCCCTAAGATCCGAAAATTGCTGACGAAACCCTACCGAAAACGACCGAACCCGGAAGTGAACCGAAGAGGACTCGCGGACCGTGGATCTTCACTCCGAACGCCCAGATCAGGTGAGTATAGTGCACCTACACTATACACTCCTGTTTTGCACCACTCAGCTACCTAGCTGATGGGTGCAGAACCCGGGGACACTTTTTTTAACGCTTTGATTGTCATGATGGGCTGGCCGGTACAGGCCGGCCCATTACGGCGATCGTGGGGGTGACACCGGCGCCATCTTTTGCTGGGTCACTAATGGTGATTGGTGCTGTATTGATCAGCCTATAGCAGCGATCGTTAACCACCCCCCGTGCCGACGAGCAGAGATGGCCTGCTATACATTATAGCAGGCCATCTTCCCCGATCGCGGTCGGGGAAACCGCGGGCGTAAATTTACGCCCGTTTGTGTTAAAGCCCACCCTGCGGGGGCGTACATTTACGCCTGCGGTCGTTAAGGGGTTAAAAACAAAACAAGCAAACAAATAAATAAATAAAAAGTAGATCCTGATTCACAATCTCTGACCTCTCTATTTTTCCAGGTTACCAGAGATGAGTTGATGTAAAGCTGCTTGTCCGGTGATGCCCATGGCAAAAAAGAACCCATGAAGTTTATTGTGAGAAATTTCCTGCTTCTCACCCAGTTGTATAATAAATAAATTGTATTCATTTCCCCCTTCTCATTATAGTATGATCTCTTATCTAATCCAATATTGTAATGAATAATCCTTAAGTGTTGGTTTAGCTTTTAATAAAAGATCAATGATATGTTAGAAAATAGAACAAATATTGAGGCACAAGAGAATCAAACATCTCGAACCAAGATTTGTTTCCAAATTTGCAAAAAGTTTGTACGAACACAGCCCAGGATGGCAGCCACACATAGCACATTTAGTTACATCAAACATTTGGGTGCAAGGGGTTATTAACAATTAACAATTAATATTAACAAGGTTATTAACAATGCTTTGCAGCTGGACACCCCCCTGCAACGTCACATTCTTATTTATTATATATATTGGAGCAAGTCAGCTCCTGTATAATGAACTGAAAACATACATTTACACTAGCTCGAGAGAGAAAGGTAGAGGCACAGTTATAAAGTGTTATAGAAGATTGATTAGGTTTCAGGGATAGATAGAATATAGTGTGAGCGTAGTAGTGTAAGCTGTGTATCTGTCAAATGGCTCCTGTCCTGTATCTTTGTGTGTCCGTACATGATGTCCACAGTTCTCCTGGGTGAAGTTAACACTGTTAACCCCCTCCCGTCACCCCACTGTTAACTAACGTCGCTGCAGCATATGCCTGATGCTTCAGCGACGTTAATTAACGCTAGGATGACACAGGCGTAGAAGCTGCTCCTGTGTCATCTCAGGCGGGTCCCGCCTATCAGTGATAGCTGGGGACCCACCACAATTCTCAGCACCGGAGCTGATGCTGAGAGTTAACCCCATAGATACTGTGGTCAGCAAGACCGCAGCATATATAGGGCTCCAGAGAGAGAATCCTCCCTCTAAAGAGGAAGAATTCTCTCTCCGGTGTCCATCGGGACTCTGCGAACTCATTGCTTGGAAACTTGGAAACTTGGAAACTTGGAAACCGGAAGCCTCAAGTGTCCGGTTTCCTGGCCATGGAAGACGGCTGAGGTCACTAGGGAAGGCTGGGCGCGTGCCTGTGAGCTCTCCCCCCTCCCCTCTCTCCCTTGCCGCTAATACAAGATAGTAACAGTGTCAGGAGACAGCGGAGAGGGGGCAAACCTATGGACATCAACTTATGGGATCATTATGATCCCATAAGCTGATGTCCAATCATGACCTGGACATTGAGGCATCAATGACCCTGGTCGTGAAAGGGTTAATAAAGAGAGAGTATGTTGAAGCAATAATAACGTGTTGTCACATGCCAGTTCCTATAACTCTCCTCTGAGGAGCTCTGTCACAAAAGCTTAAAGGGGGTGGGCTTAGTTGATGGTGATATTGACGCACTATTGCAGCAGCATAAGTGAATATTCACAAATATGTTGCAATAGGCCCAAATATGACAATAAATTAAAACATAACCTATAAATTAGGATGGGCCGATGGAAAACACTCTTAAAGTCATTCATAAGACACTTGTTAAGAGCGCTTGGAATCAGCGTCCATTAAAGGGAAGAGTACACATTAAATTTTTTAATTTTATCTTACAAACACTTGTAAACAAGAGTCTGGTGACTGCCGATAGTGACAAGATAACATAAGACTTCTGGCACTGTAAATCTGTATAGTCCCCTTTGAATTAGAAGTCCCTATTTGTAAAAGAGGTCCTCTAGCATATAGTAAGTGGCTTCCATTAGTGTCTCTCAATACAATAATCATCATCCTTTACAAAAGATGGCTGTAGCAATCACTGTAGAAGCCATCTTTTTTTTTTTTTTTCCACACTAAACCCAAACAAAACTAACGCTCCCCATAACAATAGGAAATTTTCCTGTGACATAGAGTACATGATGTAAAGACCAGGTACTTTTCTTAAACATAACTGTCACAACTTTAACATTTTGCCCATTTGAGACAAATTATAGGCTCACCCTCTGGCTCATGAGACTTCTGGACATGCTTTACCCCTGATGGCAAACACAGTTGGGCAACTGGGGAAGAGGGTTACAAGGGAGGGACTGCAACTATGGGAGAAAGTGGGATGGTGTTGGCCACTTAAGGGACTCCATGGTTTGTAGGAGGAGATGGTAGCTAGAACCAGCCACTACAGGGATGGCTTCTGCTACTCGGATGTGGCTTCCACATCCTGGTGGCAGGCTTGGGCCTTCAGGTGTGTTACCCAGGGCTTGGGCAGGAGATGTTCCTCATCCCACTCCTACGACTTCGTAGGGACAAAAGAAGGCTCTGGTTGCAACACACATACCTGGGCCAGCGAAACACATAGACAAATAGACGCTGCAACAATTCATTTTATCTTGTCACACAACTATTTCCACTTTGAAGGTTACTATTATAGTGGTCCCTCCACGTACAAAATTAATTGGTTCTGGTATGACCATTTTATGTTGAAACCATTGTATGTTGAGTTCATGGAAAACTGATAATTGGTTCTGAAGCCGCACAATTACACCTCAATAGATAGAGAAACAACTACTGGAAGCTGTAAATTACTTCCAGAAGACTGGACTGTTTTCAGGGTCCTGTACAGTTCCATCAGGGTCCCAGAAAAATAAAATTGTTGTCTTCAACTGGTGCCTAAAGGAGCAACTCATCCTGGCACCGGTAAAGAGCAGTACAGGACTTGTAGTATCACACTGTTTTGTAGGGAGGGGATACTAGACATACACAGCAGTACAGGACATGTAGTATCACAATGTACTGTAGGGAGGGGATACTAGACAGCCAATCACTGCATGCACTTCACTAATACTGGGGGTTTACCAGTAACATAGCCACTTTTATTGATCAATCATACTATTTCACATGTCATGCAGATCCTGACTGTCTGTAGCATTGTATGTGAGGCCATTGTAAGTTGAGGGATTACTGTATAGAGGAACAACAGGGACTGCCATGGGCACACAGTTTGCACCAAGCTATGCAAACCTATTCATGGCATACTGGGAAAAGGCTAAAATTAAACATAATCTAGTGATGGACCTACTATGTTGGAAACACTACATAAATGTTATCCTAATCTGGAAAGGACCTATCCAAACAATTTATATCACAGCTGAATATTAATGAGTACAACCTTAAATTTACTCCACATATTAGCTTCCAAACCCTTACGTTTTTAGATGTGACTATCACTGCACAAAATTATAAACTCATGTGCCATACTTAAATTAAAAAAAAAAAAGCTATATCCTATTCTCCAGTCACCATCTGCCTAGATGTCTCCTTAACATTCCCATCATGCAGTTAAGAATATGCAAATAAACTGTACAACTAAAGATTCATTTATTAAGGAAGCACAAGCCCTAACAGCCCATGATAGAACAAAACTCTTTGAAGAAAAAAAAAAAGTTCTTAGGATAATTCAGATATTACAAAAAAGAATTCTAAGATTATTTTACCATTTAACACACAATAAAAAAAAATGGAATAAAAAAAAATATATATTCCAAGAGAATTGGACGTTACTCTGTCAAGACAAAATATTAGCCCCATTGCTTCCAAAGAAACCAACCATTGTGTACTCGAAAGCCCCAAACCTAGGAATTAAAATGACACCAACAATGAGAAACATATACAGTGGTACCTAAGTTTAAGAGTAACTTGGATTGAGAGCGTTTTGCAAGAAGAGCTCACAGTTTTTCAAAATGGTAACTTGGTTTAAGAGCATTGCTTTGGTTTAAGAGCTCTCTGTACTGGGTGGGAGGGTGAGTGAGAGAAGGGTATGGTCTGCATAGTGTGGTCTACAGCACTGTACCCTAACCCAGGAAGTCTCCTCCACCTTCCAAACCCTAGCAGATTCACTTCAGACTGGGGCTTGCATCAGGGGACAGGACTGCGGTGGTAATTTCTCCATAGCTGCATTTATGTGCCCACATATACCCTGCTCATGCTTTCATGCTCCATGCAGTCTCTGTCAGCCCTTTTCCCATCCTCTCCATTCCTGCTATAATGTGCCTGCACTTACACTCAGCTACTGTATACACACTGCTGCTATAATGTGCCTGTACTCACACTCATCTGTACACACTGCTGTTATAATGTGCCTGCATTCACACTCTTCACACATTCACACAGTTTCTTCAGGTTTATTCCCTTACTATACGTTATGCTCCACATGCTGATTGCTATACTGTACAGTAACTCATAATATGACACATTTAGCTGTTTCCAAATGTTTGTTTCATTTGTTTTACATGTCATTCAAAAAAAAAAAAAAAAACATTATTTGGGGTGTGTGGAACCAATTGTCTACATTTCAGTGATTTCTTATGGGAAAATTTGCTTTGGTTTAAAAGTGGATTTGGATTACAAGCACGCTCCTGAACGAATTATGCTCATAATCCAAGGCATAACTGTATAACAAATCATCAACAAACCATCATGGCTTTGCTTAGGGCTTCTTTAAATGTAGAACGTGTTCCTGTTGCAAAAAATGAAAACCACTGAAGTGAAATGCACCACCAAGAAACACACCTGGTCCATTAAAGAGTTAATAATCTGTCAACGTAAGGGAATGATTCTATATAACCATTTTGCAGCAAAAATGGCAGACACAGGACCCTCTGCTGCCACTAATGTTTGTGTCAGGAATTGAAGGCCTGTGCAAGCCCTGCAATACCCAGGGAGCGAGAGAGATGAGTGACACTCTACTAGCACGGAGGTGGGAGGGTGTGAGTGGGCGGCAGTGGCCTTACTTTCGGGGGGGGGGGGGGGGTGTTCTTACTTTTAGAGAGATGCCTTACTTTAGGGTAGTTGGTAGAATAGTTGGGGTGTCTTATTTTAAGAGGATGTCTTATTTTCGGAAAAACACGGCACTAGATTTGGTGTATTTATTCTAGATTTATTTAATTGGTATTTTAATCATCAAGAAATGAAAGGATGGAGTGGGAGTATTTATGGGAAGTAATGAGGCACTTTGGGATAGGGGAGGGTTTTTTGGGGATGGTCCAATTGTTATATCAGAACCCGAGAGCTGCAATACGTACTGGTGATGTCCTCTCTGAGTTGTTTTCGCTGGGTAGGGGTACGCGGCAGGGATGTCCTCTCTCCCCACTGCTCTTCGCCCTTGGGATTGAGCCCCTTGCAATTAAGGTAAGAACTGATGATAAGATAGAAGGCTTTGGGGCGGGGGGCGGTGGGGACAGAATATCCCTGTACGCAGATGACCTCCTTTTTTTCTTGCGGGACCCTAAAAAGGGGGTACCTCGGGTTATGTCCCTGGTTCAAGAACTGGGGGTTTACTCTGGGCTACTAATAAATTGGGGAAAATCTACCCTTATGTCTCTTGATCAGGAATTGGACTTATCCTTTCCTCCACTGTATAATTTAGAAAAAGGGAAAAGTTTTACATATTTGGGCATTCAGGTGTCCAGGGATTTACGGGGGTTTGATGACCTGAATACCAAGGATGTGGTAAATAATATAGAGAGGAAGGTCTCTGTTTGGTGCAGACTGAGAGTCTCCAGGATAGACAGAATTACATTAATAAAAACAATACTTCTGCCCAAACTTCTTTACCTATTCAGTGCCACACCAGTTGGGGTAGGGAAAAAGTATCTTAAAAGAATTAAAGTGGCATGGAACGCACTGATATGGGGAAGAAAAAGGGTGCGGATGAAAATAGAAGATTTATGTGTGCCAGTTGCAAGAGGAGGGTTGGGGGTTCCCAACGTAGATAAATATTTGTTAGCTTCGGAATGTTTTTGGTTGGCTAGATGGAAACAAGACAATTTGGGTAGATTTCTGTGTGAAAAATTGGGAGAGGGAGTATGGGATGTTTTCCAGATTTTAGAAAGCGGCCACTTGGAGCGGGGTGAATGGAGTAGATGGGCAATGGTAAGGTCCCTAATTAGGGTTTGGAAAAAACTAAAGATAGAGGAAAAAAGAAATGGAATATTGGACTTTTCCCCTTTGTGGCTGCACGAGGGGTTTGGTGGGAGAAGTGGTATGGGAACAGTGAAGGCCTTTGTAGAAGCAGGAATAAGAACAGTGAAAGATGTAATGTTAGGTAATGATATTAAAGATTGGACCACTCTTAGAAGGGAATATAAACTAGAGGAGAAACACTGGTACGATTATGCGAGGTATACAGCGATAGTTCGTGGGAACCTAAAAAGATCCCAGGGCAATATATGCGAACCGGGCCCAATAATAGGAAAACTTAGAAATGGGACAATATTTAAAAATGAGGTTAAAACCCTATATCTACACTTCATGTCGGACTATGAAATAGGTGAGAAGGGGAGGAGGAAATGGGGAATGGAGTTTGGAGAGTTGAGTAACGATCAGTGGGTAAGAATTCTAAAAGGGATTAAGGAAGTTTCCAGGGCAGGCTCCCATAGGGTTGTTCAATTTAATATTGTCCATCAGCTATATTACACCCCACTCTTTCTATGTAAAATCAAAAAATGGGATGAGGATAAATGCCCAAGGTGTGGTGTAAGCCGGGCCGGCTATGGGCATATGTTGTGGTCGTGTGGGGCCCTGGTCTCCTTTTGGGAACTGGTACACAGAAAAATTATGGATATGTTAAAGTTAAAGTTTGAATTAAGTCCAGTGTTGGCCGTTTTGGGAGACTCTTCGTCTGTAGCATGCAAGAGGAAAAGTAGGAGTAAAATCCAGAGAATGTTGTTCTATGCTAGACTTGTGATCGTGAGAAAATGGCTGGCACCGGAAACCCCTAATATAAAACACTGGGAGAACTGTATAGAGAAATTTGAAAGATGCCAATGAATTTTTTTCTTTTTTTTTTTTTTTTTTTGTCTCTTTGGCGGGGGGGAAGGGGGGAGGGGGAAAGGGAAGGGAGGGGGGGCAACAAGGGATTGGTTCGGTTTATTAAAGAGATTAGTGATTTAAAGGTTTGGTGGGGGATGGTAACAAAATTAATTTATTGAGATATTAGTAAGGATTACAGACACTTAGATATATATTGTTAATGTGTAAAATGTTTTTGTCTATGTACCTTATTTATGATTAAAAATAAAAAATTTTAAAGTTAAAATCATCAAGAAATGTGCTTTCTTATCATTTACATTTATGTCTAACTTGACGATCTTGGCACATATTTTTACTAGTTTTCGCACTTTTTTTAATTAGTTTTTCTTTTATTTTCTTACGTTCAGACACACCATTTCACTTCCAATATATGGGGGCTGATTGTTGACCCCCTGCTGTTTATGTTATTTAGTATAGTGCCCATTGATACTATGATTATAGTTTATTTTACCTTATGTCTGTATTTATGACTTTTAAGTTTATTTCTATTAAAATCTTTTCCTAAAGATACAAACAAAGCATCCAGCGTATAAGCCATGCTCAGTACTGCATAGTATACAGCAGGAGAACGTATATTTTCTAACGCATATGGTATTTCTTTTATATCTTCATCTCCTGAGCAGTTAAACAGTTTTATACTACAAAATAATTGATACATTGAATTTTTATAGGGATTGGTTGACAAACATCGATAAAATGTTATCCATACATCCTCAAGCATCTTATCTTCTGGAAACTTGGAAGGATGGACATTCATAATAAATTGTATCATTTCGCCTGTTTCATATGGATTACTCAGTATTTTACTATTATACTCTATATCAGCCTCCATAGTATATAAAAATCCAATGCAACAATTAAATGCTCGGTAAACTTGTTCTACCAGTTCATTACTGGCGAACCAGCTGGGTGGAAGAATAAAGGTCTTTGTCTTCACCACATAATCGGGAAGCTGTAAAGTGTTTGTCATATAGAAAGAAACTGTTCCACATATAAGAATAATATTAGAAGATGAGTTTGAGATGATCTTCTTGTTTATCTCATTTATAAAATGTGCACTTCTGGTAATTTCTTCAACTTCCAAAGGCCTTTTAGAGACAATTCTAACAGTAAACTCTACGCAGATGTCATGACTGTTAAGAAATGAGGTCAGAGTTTGGCTTTCCTTGATTCCGCTGTCATCGTCACTAGTAACAATTCCAACCCAGCTCCATGAAAAATGCTTCAGTAGTCTTAAAATAGCGGAAAAGTAGACATGGTCATTATGTGCTGTACGGAAGAGATAGGGATACATAGTTCTATCACTGAGAAGGGGATCTGTAGCTCCATAGCTGATCTGGAATAATAATAATAATAATAATAATAATAATAATAATAATAATAATAATAATAATAATAATAATTTCGCATTTACAAAGACTAAAGAAATTATTGAAATGAGTTAAATGCTTTCAAGAAGGTCCTCCCTCCTTTCCATAGCCAGGAGATACAAAACCATTTATTTTGCTTGTTGTCAGCCTGATATACCAGCATACTACCCCCCCCCCCTCCACACACACACCACCATGACCCCTCCCTGTAGATAGTAGGGTATAATGGGGATAAGCACTAGCTGCTAGCTTTTTATTGGCTAACACTAAGCCCCAGCTTAGTAATCGACCCAGTCTTTGGCATCTGCAGATTGAAGCCAATGCCTGATAGGTGTGGGTACTTACCTGTCCCATTTCCCCAATGCTGCCTGCTGTGCAATTCTTCCTGTATTTTCAGAACATCCGATGATGATGTGCTCCCATAGAAAATGGCTGCTCAGTATAGAGTCTATTCCGAGCATCCATTTCCATGATCAGCGCAATGTCATTTTATGTTAAGTAAACTCAGAAAGTGGTACAGAGCGGGTGGCCTGGGATTTGGCAGCGTTGAGGGAACGGAATCGGTAAGTATACAATACTGACATGTCCCCAAATTTGAGCAGCCTCGCCAAGTAGTAACGACGGTGAAAGGAGAAAAAAAAAAAAAAAAGTGTGTGAACTAAAAAATTAAATCCATTTTTTGCAAAAGACGTCCACGCATAATCGTCATGATCATTATTTTGACAAACTACATTCATTATTGAATACACTGTGTGCATTGGGCGGACCTCATTCTATTAACTTCAATGCATTCCATTTTTCCACCTCTACCATCTTGCATATTCTAACATCTTCTCTCATTGAGTAAAGACACAGAAAAATTGCATTAAACTTTTCGAAGTGGATGTTGAGGTGATATAAGATACCACACCTCCTCAATAAGATGAATATACTCCACCATGTTACATTATGTTTACACATTTTATTGCTGTGTCTTTTTTCAGCTAAAACCAGGAGAGGGTTAAAAACACAGAAACTGTGCAGATCTTTCCTTTATAATTTTGCCCTGTCAGCTCCACTACAGATGGAAAATACCAGACTGATGGAAATACCACGTGCCTCAACTGCTGTAGGTGCAATTTCCATACTGGTTTCCCAATTAGGGTTTACATGCTTATAAATACAGTGCTACTGTGCAAAATTTCATTTTTGCGTTTTTGTTTTTTTCCTCCTCCCCTTCTAAGAGTTCTAGCACTTTCAGTTTTCTATCTACAGGGCCATGTAAGGGCTTGTTTTTTTATAGACGTAGTTGTAATTTGTAATGGCATCTTTCATTCTACCATAACATGTATGATGGAATTCCAAATATATTATTTATGAAGATATAAATTGGTGAAATCATAAAAAAGAATGCAATATGGTAACGTTTGGGGGGTTCCTGTGTGTTTCGTAATGCACTATATGGTAAAAGCGACATGATACCATTATTCTATAGGTCAGCCTGAACACAACCATATGCAGCTTTACACAGTTTCTCTAATGTTATACAGTCGTACCTTGGTTTAAGAGTAACTTGGTTTAATAGCGTTTTGGTTTAAGAGCTCACAGTTTTTCAAAATTGTGACTTGGTTTAAGGGCATTGTTTGGTGTAAGAGCTCCCTGTACTGGGTGGGAGAGGGAGTGGGGGAGGGGCACGGTCTGCATAGCAGGGTCTACAGCCCTGTATTCTGACCCAGGAAGTCTCCCTCACCTTCCAAATCATAGTAGATCCACTTCAGGCTGGGGCTTGCATCAGGGGACAGGATTGTGGAGATAATCTCTTCATAGCTGTAACCCCTCTCTCCCCGGACAGAGAGTGCTGCTATACTGTGCCCACATCTGTCCTGTTCATTCCTTCATACTCCCTGCAGTCTCTGTCCGCCCTTGTGTTTCCCATCCTCTCCATTACTGTACAGTAACTTATATTACATATTCTGCGGTTTCTGAATGTTTGTTTCATCTGTTTTACATATTATTCAGAATAATAAATCATTATATTGGAGTGTGGAATCAATTGTCTGCATTTCTATGATTTCTTATGGGAAAATTTGCTTTGGTTTAGGAGTGGATTTGGATTACAAGCGCGGTCCCGGAACGAATTATGCTCGTAATCCAAGGCACCACTGTATATATTTTTTTATTAAATCCTTTTTTTTTTGGCAATTAATTATTAATAAAATGGCTCTATTGTGACGCTTATAACGGTTTAAGTTTTTCACCTACGGGGCTGTATGGGGTGTCATTTTTTTTTTTTTGCACCATGATCTCTAGTTTTTATTAATACCATATTTGTGTAGCTCGGACTTTTTGATCACTTTTTAATGCATTTGTTTAATATATCATGTAACAAAAAATCGGTAATCCTGCCACTTTTTTTACTCTTTTCAATTACGCCGTTCACCCATAGCGATGACAATTGTGATATTTTAATAGATCGGTCCCGGGCTGCATTTTACAGCCGGGATCGTGGCAGCTCAGAGCGGGGTCGCCGCGCGACCCCCCCTCTGAACTCCCCTTGCGGAACCAGGACGTTCAGTAACGTCCTGTTGCATCTAAGGGTTAAAGAAAACCTATCACCTAAAACTCCCTGTCCCTATTATCAAAGTTCATCTCTCCCTAAGTCTATCTATGAAGATACAGACGGCCTTTGCAGTCTGTATCTTATACTTTACCTAATCCTCTTGATCAGTGCAGCAAGGCCGGCCGGCCATCTTGATTGCATTACTTGCATTCCACCGCTGGAACGCAAGTGACGTAATCAAGATGGCGGTGTCCAGCCTTGCTGCCGCTTTGCATAACGGGGGCTTCTTGTCTCATGCTGGCTCTTTTGAAAAGAGCCGGAGTGAGATAGGAAAGGAAAAAGTCTGTAATTAAAAAACGCAGCTGTAAAAATAATTAATTGTATTTACAAATATTAATAGAATTATAATTTACAACCAATTAGAGAAAAAAAATGATTTTCATCCATGATTGGTTCTCTTTAAGCATTTCGGAAACCTGGAATGTATTTTATAGGAAATACCTACATTTTCCCAATCCACATAACCCACACAACACTAAGGGGGACATTTATTAAGTCCGGCGGTTTTTACTCCGGACTTATAAATGTTCCCGCATCTCCGGCACTACGGAGATTTATGTAGAGGCGGACTGCCTCTACATAAATCCCGTGCGCGTCGGTGCGCACAGCCGAAAACCTACGCTACCTGAAAGGTGGAGTAGGTTTTCGGCGTATCTGAAAAAATGATAAATCGCGCGGACTCGCAGTCCGCACCCCCCATAACGCCCCCTCCACACACCCTCCCCTCCCCCCCCGGCGTACTCGGCGTGAAGTGCCGATATGCAAATATTTTATTCGCAAATCGGCCATTTGCGAATAAAATCATTAGCATATCGGCACTTTACGCCGAAAATCATCAGTACGCCGGATGATGCATGTTCCCCTAAGTGTTTTAGTACAGTATACACCTTGCTTCTTATAGAGAAATAATGCCTATTCTCTTTTAATTAAAATGTCAAGGTTAATATCCATATCCCTAAAATGACTAGTCATTAGTTTTCATTAGACTTCAGCAAACTTTTCAAAAGTTCAGTTGGACAGGTTTGCTGAATTTTGGTGTAAAATGTGAACCGGACCTTAAATGAACTGCATTTAAACAGTGAAACTATGGCAGCTATACTATGAGGACTATTGTGGCTCCTTTACAGTGAAAACCGTGTACAAAAAGTGTATGATTTCGATTTCAACGGGAAAAAAGGCTCTTTGGAACATTTGGTGCTTTTGTGCCACCAGAGCCTTCCTCTATGCTAGAGAGTCGGAGGAGTGGAATGAAGAATATCCCCTGCACTAATCCCTTGTCGACACATCTGAGGGCCTGAGTCTGAAACCAGGACATGGAAGCCACCTCCCTGGAGCAGAACCCATCCCTGCATCTAAGACAAGCTATGTACTCCCTCAAGCAATGGACACCATCTCACATTCTCCCATAGTGGAAGTCTTTCATCCAGACCCCACTTCTACATCCATAGGTGCCCAGCTGTATGCCATCGGGATTGTGCGGATGCTCAGACGTCTAAGGGGTCAGAGATTCAGCCTATAGCATCAGTGGCTTACGAATTAAAGAGTCTTCATTATACACTGTTTGGGAAATTATCGCTTATGTTATGTTGGCCCAGTTGGGCAAAGTGTTTAAAGGTGATGCAGTTATTGTCCTAAAAAACAACTTTTAAACTTGCAGCCCTGTGCCAAACTGCCGTGGCCTAGAGTGTCTCTGCATTAGGCTGGAACAACCTCTCCATCCCTCCTCCCCACCCTCTTCATCATTAGGAATGCTTCAGGCAGATTTTCTCCTATTCATCAGCTGTAAGAACATGGCACATGGGCTGGATTGTTAAGGCACCTGTGCAATGTTCACTTCAGAGAAATAGCAAAAAGCCTGCAAGTGGGATTCCTAATGATGAAGAGGATGGGGAGGAGGGACATAGGGATGGTGCAAGGTTAGGGCACAGATACTCTCAGCTATGGCAGTTTGACACAGGGTTGCAAGTTTAAAAGTAGCTTTTTAGGAAAATACCTGCATCACCTGCCGAACGGACCCCAGGACAGATCTTGGATTAAAAGCAGCTATCCGAAGGTACAAGCAGTTTGGGGGGGGGACACACTGTGGGTACAGAGTCACTTTAAGTTGTGCCACACTGGCGACATGTTATGTTTACGAAAAGTCATAACACCATGTACTGTATGTGTCAGGAAAGCGGCATGTTGTTATGGGGGCAGGGGGTTGTTTTGTTGGTGTTTACTGTGTCTTTCCTTTCTGACCTCTTTCCTGTTTATAGTCCGTTCCTGGCTTTGGCTTAAAAAAATCTGTCAGATATCTATGTGTAAAGGGAGCCTTACTTCAATGCATGTGATTCCCCAATTAATGAACTGAGAACAGCTGAATCGTGAGCGCTAAGTGCTTGATTCTCTATGTTTGTGGTCAACTTTTTTGGTTATGAAACTGTGTGAGGGTAATTTTTTGGCACAGTGAGCTTTATATTTTAGATAGGTGGGACATTTCTCTGTGCTCTTTTAGTATACAATGGAGGGAATTTATCAATCTGGCGTACCCAGCAAAAAATTCTAATGCCTCTGTGCGCTGCACCAGATTTACAGACACATATATCTATGCTTACTATTCAGCAGGTGTAGTTTATCACCATGACGTATGCTTGCTAGAAGGAGTAAATTATCATGAATTAGGGGATTTAGAAGGCCGCGGCTACTCCCCACCTTAACACCACCCCTCCCCCACCCCTGCCCTTAAGGCAAACGGATGAATACTGATGAATAGATTAAAATAATCACAGATTTTTTTTTATTATGTTAAGGTATTCACCAGATGCAGGCATGATACATTTAGCCCCTTATCTGAACCAAGTAAAACTGCACAGTGGTGGATAGAATATTAGCTTTATTACACTGATCTATTAGTGAGGCACTTCAGCTTTGTTAGGTTCTTAAATTTGTATTTCTTACCTGTGTATATCGATACACATTAAGCACTTGGGCTATGGGCAGAGTTGTTACAGATAAAAGATCTCCAATAAAACCAGCAATGTTATAGCCGTTCATGCAGTTGTAGTTGGGGACAGTAGCTTTTGGTCCTGATAATATTTGTATTGTACTTTTTACAGCTTTATTAGCACTGGTACATGAATCAGACACATAATATCCTAAAGTCATATTGGGTAAAAGATAAGGATTTCTATTCACTTGCTCAATGGCAAATCGGAAATCCAAAAAATATTTGTAATTAGATAAGAGGGCTCTGTAAGTAAATATAACACATCCACCAATTAATGTGCAAGTGGATATTATGTAACAGACAAACTAATACTTATTTAATAACAAGGAAAAGAAATTACACTTGCTTTGAACTTTATGCTTTTATGTATCATTATATAATAAAAAGATCTGGTCTAGGTCTTAAATTTTGCCAAATCAACCTCAAATGAACAAAAACACAGAATTTTTTTTATGAAAAAAAAAAAAAAAAAAAACACTAGGCTAAAATGCAGAAGCAGGATTAGGTACATCCTTAACTTCCGGGGACTGGACTCACATTGGATTAATCTAACCTGCTGATAGCCCCCTATAACACCTGGGACGCTGAGGAGGAAGGAATGGGTCTTCCCTTCCTCCTCGCCGCAGGTCCCGTGCTATTAGTTGCCGTAATCTTCAGCCGAGAGCACTGTTTGTAGTACATGTGCGAAACTTTCAAGACACTTTACAATCTTTGCAGGACTCAATGTCGCAGCAAATTCACCTCAAAGTTAAATTAATCTCAAAAATACAAAGCTCTACCTCCCATAATATACAGGGCTCAGTTACAATGGTGATTGATATACAGTATAATGCTCGACCATCCATATTTTTAGCATGTTTTATACTTAAAACCAATTTTGAAAATACATAGAACTTAAGAAATTGGGCAACATAAATGAGGCGTCTAAAATGGCAGAGGGAGTAGTATAAAAAAGATCAACTTCTATGAAATTTAAGTCACAGGGAAAATAGAAAAAAAAAAAAAAACTACCACTCTCTTCCTGCGGCTTCCATCCCACCCCTTTTTATCTTCTTTCTGCTCTCAAGACAAGCACTCGGGAACAGGATGTGCTGGCTTAGCCAATCACTGGTCAGGACAGGACATTGCTGTGGACAGTGCTGGCCCTTGTCCCAAGTGCTTATGTTAGAAGCAGATGGAGGAACAATGTTTAGGGGACAGGATGGAGGTGAACAGGAGATTCAGGGAAACGGTCAGATATCAGACCTAGGTAAGTATCAGACCTAGGTAAGTATGTTTTTTCTCTTCTTATTTTTCTCAGTATTTTTCAACCCAAACCAAGAGTGGCTATGTTGACACACTGTTGAAATTATGTGGATGGCAGTCATTTAATGGCAAATAATTGATGTTATTTTAAAACAACGGCCACCAATTGCTGTTAATTGGCGGCCACCAACTTAATTTCAACAGTGTGTCAACATAGCCTTTCTGTGTTGTAAAAATCCACTCCTGGTTTTGGTTAAAAAATACTAACCAAAATACTGAGCAAATATACTGTGTGTAAGCATAGCCAACATTTTTTTTTTCAAAATGTTTAAAAAAAGAAAAAAGTTCTATGCTACATTTTTTTTTACTATAGCAGCAATTTACTCAGCAGACTTACCCATTGCAAAACATTAATGGCGGATGATTAGAGTCGATTGGAATCTCATCCATGTTTAGATTAACGGTAAATATTCCTCCGATTATAATGTCTCCACCTTTATAATATCCATATTCTTCTACACATTTTTTCATTTTTAGCTGACAGGTAGACGATGATGCCAAAGTCATAGAAAGCGTCAGATAGAGGATGATCACTGCTGGAATTAATGGATGATGAGACATTATATACAGAATGTTTTATTTTTAAATTTTTTTACAAATTTAATCAATTAAAGAATTGTATAATCTGTGTAGATTTCGATGACATAACATCGGCAGCCCATCACTGACATTCTGCCTGTGTGCCGGTACATGCAGCATCTCAGGCTCTATATATCTACCGGAGCTACTGAGGATCTGTAATTAACTCACATTGTACATTATATATTAAACTAACCAGATGCGTCCAAGTCTTGAATTAATCGTGTTATATATTAATTTTTCTTTTTTTCTTTTCTTTATGTGGCTAAGTAAAATTACTTTGTTATCTTATTGCTAATCAAGGCTTATAGAAGCTTAAAGGCCAAGAACATAAGCAAAATATCACTAACATTAATAATAATAATAATAATAATAATAATAATAATAATAATAATAATAATGATAATGGAGATGAGCGAAGTTTGCGAATATTCACACAAATTCACGGATATTCGCAAATTAAATATAACAAAATTTCATTTAATACAGTTAAACTATAGTAGCTACAATATTGGGACTATTAAAAAAGGGTGAATTTTTCACCTCATGTTGCTGTGACAGAGTCAAAAGTTGAAAAATGTTGATTCTTTTTAAAATGTCAATCAGCCTGTCAATCATTCAATTTCTTCCATGGACAGCAGCGGACATCAGTGGATCAGTGGCGTAAACTCATTTTTGTCCCAGGACAGCAGTGAACATTGCTAAAATAGCGGGCATCATGGGCATCATTGGACACCAGTGGATCTGTGGCATAACATGAGTCTTTCTCACAAGACAGAATTAGACATTGTAAAGCAGAAGCCCCATCAGGAGCAATGTCTGAGCCCCAGAGGTGTCAAGAATGTGACTTTGCACTCCTCTGTCTGTGCTGGGCGACTGAGGAGGCGCTGAGCCTATGGTTGTTTTTTTATTTGCAGTATCTGTCTGAAGCTGTCATAGCTTCACAGCCACACCCGCATTGCCTGGTACACTCTGGCAGTGCTGGGGTTAATCCTTATTCAGGCCTGTCCAGCTAAGCTGGGTGCTAAGATCAGGGCTGATCCAATCAGCTGCGGGACCCAGTCCCTGATCCGAGATAAACATCAGCTAGCTCCTCATTTCCCTGCAGTTATACTCTGCTAAAGCTTTTACCTCTGCTATTGTCTGTGTATTTCTGACCTTTGGCTTTGTTTCCTGACTTCCCTGTTTTGCCGCCTGTCCTGACATTACCGTCTGACTTTGACTACTCTTTTGGATCTTGATTTTGTACGTTTGCCGCCCGATGTTGCTGACCCAAATTGTCTACTCTGGCTTATTGTGTTTTTTTTGTCTGTCCTGTTCTGTGTTACACTTTTTCAGTGTAGGGACCTCCATCGTGATTGTCCATGGCTGTTTAGGGCCGTTGAGGCAAGTAGGTAGGGACAGAAGGAGGTTCTAGTGGCTCACTGTCTTGTCCTGTTCCCTACCTCAGTCCGGCGCTTCTTCAGGAGATCTTTTAGTCCTGGGAAGGAGCCGAGGAACCTATGCACAATGAGGTGAAGGTAGTCTCTGGGTGAAGGTAGAACACTGGAATGGGCAGTCCATGGCAGATGTGTGTCTTTTTTACACTCTAAACCCCAACAAAACATAATCCCATGTGGCATGGTGTGGCTGTATGAGGCAGTACTGTGCCTCTGGAGTGGGAATAGGGGTTCAGGTGGAGATCCTGGTCTATATACTCCACTCCAACCTAAGAGCTGATTAGGCTCTGAAACCCACCTGGTGGAGCTCTATTAGAGACTTTAGAGCTTCCCAGGTGAAGACTCCTAGGATGGGAGAACACAGGCATTGCTAGGCCTATGGGAGCTGCAGCCAAGGAGTCTTGGTGAGACCAGTGGATCGGGTAGTGTTGAGCAGTTTGCTCAGAAGTGACAGCTAGGGAAGCTTTGTAGTACAGTCAGTGGCTAGACGGCCTAGGTTTTACTTTATTTGCAAAGTGTTGCTTATGTCTTATGTTTTTCCTTGGACTGACAAATAAAGCGACTTTGGTCAGTTAAAAGCATTCAGCACTGACTGGACTGAAGTTTGTGATGTGCCCAACCGTCTCAGACCCATGAGATGGCGATCCCAGAGAGTGAGTAACCTACAGATTGTCACACCCCCAAACAATAGCAAAATAATGTAATATGGTGAAATAAACACATTACATGGTTTAAGAACCAGGCAATTTTACTTAAATAAAATGTTGCAATTAATATAAAACTTTTAAAAAGCAGACTTGAAAATCATGGCAGATGCCAGGCACATTTCTTAAACCGTACTGTAAACATTTTTTACACTGTAGTCCTTGAGCTACATATAACTTGGGCAGTCCTGCCACTAAGTGGTTAAACAGTATCTCAGCAACTCAGCGCAACTGTCTCTGGTAGAGAGCCAAGGTGGCGGCTCTGCTCTTGGCGCTGGACAAGGGTGGTCGCTCTTCTCCTGGTGGGAGTGGTGGAAAGGCTGGAAGCCAGTGCCGCTGCTGCTGCTCCTGCACCTGATGGTGCTTGGGTGGAGGACTCGGTCGAAACCCCCGCAGGCATTGTGGACACAGCTTTCTCCACTTTAGTGGCAGTGCCAGAACAACTGAGCACCTTCATTCCCGGCGCCAGGTGCAAATGCCAGGTGACATTCACCTCCACAATGATGGTGGTGGACCAGGACACAGTGGACACTGCAGGCTCTGGCTTCTCAACCACCAGGGTGGCCTCTGCTGGTGCGGTTGGTACCTTGATGGCCGCCTCTGGAACGGCTGTGGGAACCACTGGAACTGGTGGAGCCGCTGGGACCGGAACCATTAGAGCTGCTTCTGCAGCTGCTGCTGGAGCTGGAGCCAGAGGGGAGAGAGGCGCTGGGACCAAAACCATTGGAGCTGCTTCTGCAGCTACTGCAGGAGCTGGAGCCAGAGGGGAGAGAGGCGCTGGTTCAGCTGTGCTGGACACGGAGGCTCTCATGTCAGAGTGTGAGGGTGGCAGCGGTAGCAAGTGCAGCCCTTCTGTAGTCTCACAGAGGGCTATGGAGGGCCTTTGTGGATCCTCAGACCAGTCGTCCTCCATACCCCTGCAAGGTGGGGGCAGTATTGTGATCACACCTGCTGCCCACCAACCTCGGGGCCCCAGCATGGGGGTGAACTCTACCAGCTCTCCCGGGAAAAGGGTATGCAGAGGCCCTGGTAGCTCACCAAGCTTCACCGAGGCCCGGTTAACAAAGTACCATTTAGGTCCATTGTTGTCCTCTATGAAGCCATACCCCTGGTTACAGCTGAACTCTTGTACAGTCCCCTGCAGCTGCAAGGGATGAGCGTCCTTCTCAGTGGGCTCACTTAGTCTCTGGTGGATCTCCTTCTCACGGTCCATCCGCTCTCTGTGTAACTGCTGATACTTAAGGTCAGCTGCGGTGCGGGTCTGTTTACTTTACAGGCTCTGTGGATCTCCTGGAGGACCTGCTGCAGACAGTCCTCATTCCCGAAGAACCACTCTGGTATCACAGGCCCCTCTGGACTCGGTGGCCTGCCGTCCATCAGTCGGGCTGTATCACTGAAAGGAAAAAATGTCAGCTCACCATCCCTCTAATGTGTCCACAGTGCAAATCTAGTGTCCAGTAGATAGGAGCACGTGTAGAACGAGATATTGTGAGCCGTAACTCATATAGGATCCAATGTAAAGGTGAAGTCCACAGCTTCTTAAAATGTGAAAATCTTTATTTTGCAAATTAAAGATTTTCACATTTTAAGGAGCTGTGGACTTCACCTTTCCATTGGGGGCTGTATCACTACCCCTTCCTCCCAGGGGATTACATTGACCTGGCGCGTCTCTAGCCACAAGTGCTTCATCCCGAAGCATGCTGATGCAGACCTGCTCAGAGGAGGTGGAGACAGGCTGTGGCTTGGGCATGTCCTCTGGCTTGTCGATAATGGCAGCTGCAGGAGCTTGGAAATCATGGTGCTTCTGGCTTGTCATGCTGCCGACGTCTGAACCACCTCCTTTTCCAGGCAGTCCACGTTCCATCCTGTGTGGGACGGAGGCACTGTTTCTCCTATCTCCAGCCAGAGTGCCGTCTGTTTCAAAAGGCAGCCACTCTGTACAGGGGGAGGAGCGGGGACAACACAGAGCTACTGAATAGCAAGTTTTACCTTATTCTATGGGAGAAAGGGATTATTAATAATCCCTTTCTCCCATAGAGTAACCATATAATTGTATGCTAACATGGACATGTTTGGCGAATTTTTGGAGCGAATTGGGAGAAATTCGCTTCGCAATGCAAAGCAAATTTGTCCCCGGATTTGCAGCTAATATGGCTTCACCAGAATCGCTTCGCTCATCCCTAGTTTTGATCTGTTTTGTTATAATGGAAGTCGATGGAAAAACAGATCAAAACGCATGTACACAATTGCATCTGTTTTTTCTTTCTGTTTTTCATCCTTTTTTTTTTTTTTTTTGCAAAAACGGATTGCAAAGATGTAGTGTGGACACAGCCTTACATCATTCTGTTCAGCTGTTCTCCTACTATGCAGGAGAATAGTATTATTGACACATGCCTCCCCCTGCCCTCCAGCTGCTGATTGACAGTTGACTGCCTATACACAACATGGATAGAAAACTGCCAATCAGTGGATGGAGTGGGTGGCGTTTTCTGCTTCTCCTGAATATTGAGGACTACTGGCTCATACACATAATGTAGAGGACTATTTATTGTCCATGTCATTCAGGAGGATATCTCTGAATCAGCTGCACAGTCAATGTAAGTGACAAATCAATCACTAGTTTATGCTTCCCTTAATATATCCAAATTGACCAAATTGTTATGGGATTATCTTTTTTTATTACTTACTTTTTTTTTTTAATGTTACTTAGGGTGGATTAATATTTTACTGGGAACTTTACTTTAATAGAGACTGGCTTGGACCGATAGTCTGCACAATAGTAGCTGAAGCTGTTTAAAGCTCCGGGCAAGAAGCAGCATGGAGGTCTCAGTTATTCCAGGCAATGAGGTGGTGGTGCCCCATATACTGACGTATTGAGATGATCCCTGTGTTTGAACTCAAACCCGATCCACTTTATGGTCAAAGATGCTCCAGATGACTGTTATCTTTGCTGCCACCGATACAGAAAAACTACCAGACCGCTTATTGCTTTAGGGGCTTCTTTAAAGCAGGCACACTGCTAGAATGTGGTCGAGTGCCGCTGCTGCCTTGGGGTACCCAGTCTACTAATCCGGAAACCTAGTGTACTAATCAAGAACTTCACTCTTATCACTCTACTCCAGTCCACTAATCAGTAACTGCAGTATGATCACTTAAGTCCACTAATCCAGAAACCGAGTACGCTAATTAGGAATGACAGACCACTCCAATTTATTACACTAATAAGAAATCAACTAATGAACATTTTTTTTTTATCACCAGTACAGTGCTGCGCTGCTGTGACCTTCTCCTACAACACGCACAGACTTACTGCATACCTCCTAGAAGCAGTCAGCCTATGTAGTGTTGGGGGGGCAGGGTCACAGCCAGAAGAGTGTGACTAGCGACTGGATGGCTGTAAGGTTAATAGTTGGGTAAATCCCTTGCACGTGCCAATTCAACGTAGAGCATGAAAACATGGCGTCCACCATGTTTTATTAATTGGGAAATGCAAAGTGAGTCTGTTCAAGATTAGCTTAGTTCACAAACTAAATTATTGCCGGATTCGCTGCGAATAACGCTGTGCATGAATTGCTTCACTCGTCTCTAGTTTTGACAGCGGCATTTAAATGTTTAAAAAGCCAGCACAAACCGACTGCTGATAGCAGCTGGGAGCTGTGCAGAGAGGGCTCACTCTCTTAATGGTGGTATGGTGGGTATTCCTGTCATTCAACATTAAGAGCTTAATGTTGTAGTGTGTTTTTGTGTCCAATAAAGATATTTCTTTAACAATATTTTGGTGTGTGCTTTGATTACGTTCCCTCTTTTCTCTTGTGGTTCACAGTCCACAGCCCGTACCTCTGCATCTGCTGCAAAACTACAACTTCCATCATGCATGGACATTGAAATAAGACCTATTTTTAGAAACTAGCAGCAAGTCTGACACCCCATACAAGAGGAAATGGCATTAATTGGTCGAAATGAAGCCCTTTTCCAGTAGCAGCAACAGGTTCAACATCTCATACAGTGAAAAATAAATTGCACTGAATTGTTCAAATGAGGCCCCTTTCTAGTGAAAGGTAGCATAAACAGATATGACACCTCATGCAAAAGAAGGGGAGAAGTGTAGTTACGCACAAAACAGATGTCACGATGATTGGAATGGTGTTGGTGTCTTGGCCGCCCAAGGATGTTTGTAACGGATTTTTAACAGAATCTGAAGATTAAAGTCTATTGAACAACTGGTAAGTGCCATATCATATTTCTTTCTTCATTTGATGTTTAGGGGTTATCCAGTGCTACAAAAACATGTTCACTTTCTTCAAGAGACAACCCCACTCTTGTCTCCAGCTTGGGCGGGGTTTTGCTACTCAGTTCCATTGAAGTCAATGGAGCTTAATTGCAAATTACACCTGAATTGGAGACAAGAGTCGTGTTGTCTCAGGAAGAAAGTGGCCATGTTTTAGTAGCACTGGATAACCCCTTTAATGTAAAGTTTACGTACATGCCGAGCCAAACTTAAACCCCAGTGGTTCAGCTGTTTTACTGTGGTTTCAAAAGGCTGCTTATCATACTTACCTGTCCGGTGTCCTTGTCCAGTCTAGTCCTGTCTTCTCTTGTGACAGCCCACTTAGCTAATCACAGGCTGACTGGGAAGGGACAGATCCAAGGCCAGTAATTGGCCAAGCGAGCCCTCACTCTACAGGTGGCTGAAGACACTGTATAGGCTCAAGGACACCGGGGGAGCGCGGACAGGTGAGAAAATATATATTTTTTTATTTTGTTTTTAAGATGTGCGGCCACCATATTCCGAAACATATCAAACTGTGCAAAAAGTCGTTAATGAACCAAACTGTTTCCAAAGTTGTGAACGAATATGAATTGGGGAGGTTCAGCTCGCTCATCTCTAGTCTTCACACCTTGTGAGGGAACTGTATCTCACTGATTAGTTTAAGAACAAAAACTTGAAATTTAGATTATTTATTGAGTTCCTTTTGTCCAGTGTGTTAGTTATAGCTTTAATTAAAGTCAACGATTTATACAGTACATTCAGAGGATAAATACGTAACCGACATGTAGACCATAAGAAAATTACATGGATTTTTGTGTCTCAGGAAGGGGTCTTTTCTGGGTCAGGTGGCTGTGAACATCACAGATGCCATCTCACACCCTTCCCTACACAGAATTATCTGTATTATCTATTTCTGCAAAAGGAGGATATATACTAGGTAAGTACTAAGTTATATAGTAGGTATTTTTTTTATTTAATTTCTTTGCCATGAAAAGAATTTAATTTGACCTGTAATAACAATTGAGGTGTTTTAAGAAGATCTAATGTCTTTAGTGTACTTTAGGGGTGCTATACATACCATGTCTCATTGAATGTTATACTCTTTAGGGAACAGAGCTTAAAGCGAATGTACCATCCAGTACTTCCATTTAAATACGACCCATGTATAGAACGGCGCCGGCGCAGGGAAGCCGGTGCCGCGGTTTGTTTTTTGAACTACGACTCGGTATGGCGTTGTTCTATCCTTGGGTACTGGGCCGGGGCTGAAGCACTGGAGGTGGGTCGGCCCGCTCCCAGTGGGATGAAATCTCCTCCCCTCTATGACGCGGCTCCATTAGAATCAATTTAGCCATGCCATAGAGGGGCAGGGGCCATTCCGCCTCGAGTGCTCCAGCCCCAGCCCGGTACCCCTGGATTGAACTGGGCCATACACGGAAACCGGGCCCTGGTTAAAAAACAGACCACGACAACGACTTTCCTACAACGCCGTTCTATACGTGGGTCATATTAATGCGAATGTACCTGATGGCACATATGCTTTAATCTATCAGTTGCATCAATAAATTAGATGAGATTAAATTTGAGGGATGCAACAAAGGCTTCACGGTAAATGTAGCCTGAATTAGGAAATCATATAATCGTATAAGTGTAAAAAACAAGTATCAATATGGCTGTTACTAACACTGTGAAATGTAGGTAGTAACTGCTAAATCGAGCCAAGTATAAAACTTGTAAACATGTTTATTAATTTATTTTTTATTTTTATCAGTAAGTTATTGAGATCATATCATTTTTTTTAACTGTTATGCAGATGGCTTTTTGTATACATTTCAGGCTTAAGGAAAATAATGTAGCATTTTGGGAAAAATAATATAGCTAAAAGTCCAGCACTTGAAGCCAAGATGGAGAAAATTTCTACGGCCACCATGTTTTTTCCTTTGGTGCTCAAGTAGGAGGGGACCATAGTAATCCAGACACTACAGAACACCAGCATACTGAATGTGATGTACTTGGCTTCATTAAAACGATCGGGTAATGTTCTAGCCAAATAAGCTACAGTAAAACTAACAGCTGCCAGGACAAATAAGTAACCTAGAACAGCAAAGAAACCCACTTGAGACCCTTCATTGCACTGAATGATGACTTTCCTGTGATAGGAATGGGTGTCCTGCTCCAGGTATGGGGGAGAAAAGGATAGCCAAATAATGCTGATAATAACCTCAATGGATGAGGCCACCACAACTATAGAGTTGGATACTTTAACTCCAATCAGTTTTTTCCATCGACTTCCAGGTCTGGATATTCTAAAAGCCATATAGACCATGATGGTTTTGGCCAAAACAGAAGATACCGAGATGGAGAAGATGATGCCAAAAACTACTTGTCGTAATTTGCAGGTTTTATCGACAGGACGACCAATAAATAAGAAGACACAGAGGAAGCACAATGACAGCGAGATAAGGAGGATGAAGCTCAGGGTCTTGTTATTTGCCTTCACAATGGGGGAATCTTTATGTGACACAAAAATTCCTAATAAAAGAATAGATATCGTCCAGAACAGAATAGCAAAGGCCATTAATATTATAGCGAGACTGTCGGAGAAGGCTAGAAATTCTTCAAGTTTCGGAAGACATTGATCCCTTTTATCACTTGACCATTCTATAGGCAAACATTTTATGCAGTTCTCGCTATCTGGAAAAACATCAGAAAAATAAGGTTTATTCAACAAAAATATTCATTACAATATCACAACAGGCTAACACAACACTCAAGTGGCTTCAGTTCACAAACATTTCCCTATAGGCTCTTGTGATTTTTTTCTAAGCTATTTATATTTTTACACATATATTGGGATGTTGATAAGGCAAGGGGGAAGGTTAAAAAAGGACACCAAGTATGTGCTGATGTTTAAACTATAGATACAAAGTGTTCCATAGGTACATTTACCCTTAAACAAATGTAGTGTATGTTTTGTTTGGTTTCTCTTTGTTCACTGTAGACACCAGCCACTAATTTTTTTAAATCATAATGTGAATTTATTTTTACCGGTTATATTGGATATTTCTCCTTCAGGACACTTTACACAGTCATAGCAGCAGATCGGCTTCTGATTATTCTTGATCTTCCTGCTACCAGGTTGACAGTTCTCTGAACATTGTGATCTTGGTATCTGTAGAGACAAATACATAAAAAGTAAATAATAATAATAATTATTATTATTATTGTTATTATTATTATTATCATCATCATCATCATATTTTTTAAGTGTAAGAAAAAAAAAAAAATTTCGTATTTGATTAACACGTGTTATGGCCATTTTTAGTTTACCATAATAGATATAAAAAAATAAATAGTGACAGAATCTTTTATGTTACATCTTAAGAGAAAATTTGTCCCAATAATTTCTTTAACGGTGCTTTCACACATACATTATCGCAGCCTACTTAACCCACCAGCTGCCAGGCCAATGTAGTACCTGCCTGGCCCCCCGCCTGCTTCTACAGCTTCCAACTCCCTGGTGTCTCGTTCAACCAAAAGTGCACTGATTGACTGAGAGGGACTCCAGGGAGTTGGGAGCCGAAGAAGCAGGCTTGAGCCTGGACAAGTAATGTATCTTGCCAGCTGTGGGTAAAATGGTCAGGGGCTACATTGTCAAAGCCCAATAAAACCCCATTGCAAAGATGTAGAGCCATAGGGAGTGACACTAGAGAATATCACAGCAAATTTTGCTGCAGAACTCAGAAATTTAAAACTGCCAAGATACTGTAAGCCTGACGGCACCCTTAACCCCTAAAGGACTTAACTTTGGGATGCTTTTACCTATTTGGTAGATTCTGAGATTGTTTTCTCGTGACATATGGTACTTTACATTTCTGGTAAAAAGGAGTCGATACTTATAACAAATCTTTATGAAAAACACCAAAATAACTTGAAAAATTGTGAAAAAATGCATTTTTCCTACTTTGAAACTTTTCTGCTTATACAGAAAATGATTATGCCACATAAATTATATATTAAATAGCATTAGCAACATATTTTACTTTATGTTGGTAGCTTTTATTAAACTATGTTTCATTTTTTTAGACAATAGGAAGCTTAAAACATTAGCAGCAATTTTCCAAATTTTCAGTAAAATTTCAAAATCAGATATTTTTAGGGACCTGTTCAGGTCTAAATTGTATTTGAGGGGACTGTATGTTAGAAAACACCACAAAGCACCCCATTTTAGAAACTGCACCCCCCAAACTCTGCAAAAGCAAAAGAGTTTTTTAACCCTTTAGGGGAGTCACAGAAATAAAAGCTATGGGCGACATGTATCGAACAAAAAAAGACGTACTTTTTTGCGGAAAGGGGCAATTTGCGAATATTTTATTCGCAAATGGCCGTTTTGCAAATAAGATATTTGCAAATCGCCACTTTCCGCCGGGTACGCCGGGGGGCGGGGAGGGTGTGTGGAGAGGCGGAATGGGGGGCACGGACTCAGAGTCCGCGCGATTTATCATTTTTACTACTAAACTAGAAGATATGCCGAAAACCTACTCCACCTTTCAGGTGGCGTAGGTTTTCGTCTGTGCGTACCGACGCGCACGGGATTTATGTAGAGGCAGTCCGCCCCTACATAAATCTCCGTAGCGCCGGAGATGCGGGGACATTTATAAGTCCGGCGTAAAAAACGTCGGACTTAATAAATGTCCCTCTAAGTGTGTAAGAAACTTGAAAATTTTAATTTTCTGTGCAGAGATTTTATTGTATTTCAATATCTTTCATAATTATAAACCTATTACCAGAGAAATGCACCCCAATATTGATTGCCCCGTTTCTGAAGTTTATAGAAATACCCCATATGTGGCCCTATTGCGCTATTTGACGCAACCACAAGCCTCAAGATACGAAGGAGCGCCTAGTGAATTTCAACGCCTCCATTATATTTGATCATTTTTGATTGTACCACTTCAGGTTGGCACTCTGGGGTACCAAAACCTAAAAAACACCACTAAAGGGACACCATTTAGAAAACTGCACCCCTCGAGGAATGTAACAAAGGGTGTGGTGAGCATATGGACCCTACAGGTGCTTCACAGATTTTCAGAACAATGTGGTGTAAAAAAAGGAAAAATTCTATTTTTTACAATAAAATGTTGTTCTAGCCTTCATTTTTCATTTTTACAAGGGGATAAAAGATAAAAATAAAACACCAAACGTGTAGCGCAGTTTTTCCCGAGTACGGAAATACCCCACATGTGGACAAAAAGTGACAAGTGGGCGCAGGACGAGCCTCCAAAGGGAAGGATTGGCCTTTGGAAGCTGAATTTCACTGATATGGATTTCAAGGGACATGTCGCATTTACAGAGCCCTCGTGCTGCCAAAACACTAGAAACCCCCGACAAGGGACCCCATTCTGGAAACTACAGCCCTCAAGGAATCTAATAAGGGGTGCAGTGAGCATATGGACCCCACTGGTGATGGGCACAAATGTGGAACAATGTGACGTGAAAGGGAAAAGTTAAATTTTTTCACTTTCACGGAACAAATGTGTCCGTCATCAAGGGGTCCATATCCACACTGCACCCCTTGTTAGATTCCTAGGGTCACTTGTGGGGGGTTTTCACTGTCTTGGTAGCACGATGGCTCTGTAAATGCGACATGGCGTTCATCATCCATTCTGGTCAAATCCAGGCTCCAAAATCCAAACGGTGCTCCTTCAATTCGGAAGCTTGCCCTGCACCCACATGGCACTTTATGTCCACATGTGGGGTATTTACGGACTCGGGGGAAATTGCTCTACACATTTTGTTTGTGTTTTTCTCTTTTAACCTCTTGTGAAAATGAAAAATTTAAGGCTAAACCAACATTATAGTGTAAAAAATGTTTCATTTCATTTCAGGCCATCTTCCCCGATCGCTGTGTGTGAACACACAGCGATCGGGGAAACATCTTGCGTAAATTTAAGCCCGTTTGCGCTAAGTACCAGGGCGCGTCGGCGTAAGTTTATGTCCGATGTCGTTAAGGGGTTAAAAACAAAACATAAAAACAAACAAATAGATCTCAATTCACAATTTCTGACCTCTCTACTTTTCCAGGTTACCAGAGATGAGTTGATGTAAAGCTGCTTGTCCGGTGATGCCCATGGCAAAAAAGATCCCATGAAGTTAATTGTGAGAAGTTCCCTGCTTCTCACCCAGTTGTATAATAAATAAATTGTATTCATTTCCCCGTTCTCATTATAGTATGATCTCTTATCTAATCCAATATTGTAGTAAATAATCCTTAAGTGTTGGTTTAGCTTTTAATAAAAGATCAATGATATGTTAGAAAATAGAACAAATAAGAGGAATGAGAGAATCAAACATCCGCAGCAGGAAATAAGCTCCGATACGGTACATGTGAAGCTACCCTTTAGGTAATTTATAAGACATTTGTAAAGAGCACTTGTAATCAGCGTCCATTAGAGGGCAGAGTACAAATTTAATTTTTAAATGTAATCTTACAAACACCTGTAAACAAGAGTCTGATGACTGCTGTAGTGGTGACAAGATAACATAAGACTTCGGGGCTCAAAATATGTTCAGTCTCCTTTGAATTAGAAGTCCCTATTTGTAGATAGAGGTCCTCAAGCACATAGTAAGTGGCTTCCATTAGTGTCTCTTAATAAAACAATCATCATCCTTTACAAAAGATGTCAGTAGCACTGTATAGCAGTCTTTATGCACTCTATAGCAGTCAGATGGCAGTCTATACACTACTGGGGCAGCACATAGGGGTCTATATACTACTGAAGGCGGCACACAGGGGTCTATTTACAACTGGGGAGAACACGGGGGGTCTATATACTACAGGGGGGGCACAATGTGGTCTATATACTACTGGGGAAGCAAACATATATAATAAAATATATATAATTCTGGGGTAGCACTCAGGGGCCTATATACTACTGAGGGCAGCACACAGGGATCTTTATAAAACTGGGGAGCAAACAGGGTGTATTTATACTACTGGGGGCAACACTATGGGGTCTATATACTACTGGGGGTAGCACACAGGGGGTCTATATATTACTGGGGGCAGCACACATGGGTCTATATACTACTATGGCAGCACACAAAGGGTATATACTACTGGAGGCAGCACATAAGGGGTATATACTACTGGAGGCAGCACACAAGGGGTATATACTACTGAGGGCAGTACATAGCGGTCTATACTACTGAGGGCAGCACATAGCGGTCTATACTACTGGGGGAAGCACACAGGGGTCTATATTACTGGGGGCTGCACAGAGGGGCCTAATACTATGTGGAGACTGCAAAGAGGGACCTATTTTATATAGGGATCTTTCTATGATACTGGGCACAGAGCATATCTAATTATTAAGTTGGGGAATAGGGACACCTTAAAACTATGGGGGCACAGAGGGGTGTTACTGCTATATAGGGGTACAGGGGACTACTTATGTATAGGTTACAGTGACTACTTATGTAATGGAAACATTGGTGATATCTTTCTGTTTTGTTCAGAGCAGTTTTGAGGCAACATGTAATCACTTTACGGTGGTAGGAGTATTACAAGACAAGTACTGTATGTATTGGGGCTCTTAATACAGTGTAGGGGCACTTTCAGGGTATTATACTTTCTGCCATTTGCCTTCTCCGGCATTTGTATTCTCTGCCTAGAGCACCAAAATTCCTAGTCCTGGCCCTGGAGAGAGATAAGCGGATCTGCAGCAGATTTGATGCTGTGTTCAGTTATTTAAATGAAATCTGCTGCAGAAAATCAGCTGCAGATCCTGTAGGTGTGAACGCACCATAAATTGGTATTTTTATCATAAATAAATTTGATTTGCATTCTTATCATTTACATTTATCTCTAACTTGACCATCTAGGCACATATTTTTACTTTGTATTAGTTTTTTTTTCTTCTTATGTTCAGACACCTGGTTTCACTTCCAATATATAGGGTTGATTGTTGATCCCCTGTTTTTCTGTATCATATATTATAATGCCCATCAATACTCTTATAGTTGACTTTACCTTATGTCTGTATTTATGACTTTTTAGTTTATTTCTGTGAAAATCTTTTCCTAATGATACAAACAAAGCATCCAGCGTATAAGCCATGCTCAGTACTGCATAGTATACAGCAGGAGAACGTATATTGTCTAACGCATATGGTATTTCTTTTATATCTTCCTCTCCTGAGCAGTTAAACAGTTTTATACTACAAATTAATTGATAAACTGAATTTTTATAGGGATTGGTTGACAAACACCGAAAACATGTCATCCAGACATCCTCAAGCATCTTATCTTCTGGAAACTTAGAAGGATGGATGTTCATAATAAATGTTATCATTTCGCCTGTTTCATATGGATTGTTCAGTATTTGACTACTATACTCTATATCAGCCTCCATAGTATATAGAAATCCAATGCAACAATTAAATGCTCGGTAAACTTGCTCTACCAGTTCATTACTGGCGAACCAGCTGGGTGGAAGAATAAAGGTCTTTGTCTTCACCACATAATCGGGCAGCTGTAAAGTGTTTGTCATATAGAAAGAAACTGTTCCACATATAAGAATAATGTTAGAAGATGAGTTTGAGATGAACTTCTTGTTTATCTCATTTATAAAATGTGCACTTCTGGTAATTTCTTCAACTTCCAAAGGCCTTTTAGAGACAATTCTAACAGTAAACTCTACGCAGATGTCATGACTGTTAAGAAATGAGGTCAGAGTTTGGCTCTCCTTGATTCCGCTGTCATCGTCACTAGTAACAATTCCAACCCAGCTCCATGAAAAATGCTTCAGGAGTCTTAAAATAGCAGAAAAGTAGACATGGTCATTATGTGCTGTTCGGAAGAGATAGGGATACATAGTTCTATCACCGAGAAGGGGATCTGTAGCCCCATAGCTGATCTGGGAAAAAGATAAAAATAATACTAAGAATAATTTTGCATTTACAAAGACTGAAGAAATTATTGAAAGAAGTTGAATGCTTTTAAAGAGATCCTTCCTCCTTTCCATAGCCAGGAGATACAAAACCATTAATTTTTCCTGTTGCCAGCCTAGTATACCAGCATACTACCACCCCGACACAGACTAACAACTTTACCGGTATGACTCCTCCCTGTAGATAATGGGGCATAGTGGGGATTAGCACTAGCTACTAGCTGTTTTATAGGCTAACACTAAGCCCCATCTTAGTAATCGACCCAGTCTTTGTCTCATCTGCAGATAGAAGCCAATGCCTGATAGGTGTGGGGCTCTTGAGCCTGTGAGACACTCTCTAATTTGACCTATGACTTAAAGAGGTTGTCCAGGAGAAATAAATACCAGGCCATACTGCCGGGGCTGCTGGGGACATGTTGGTAATTTGTACTTACCTGTCCCGTTTCCCCTACACTTCTTCCTGTATTTTCAGTCCCATCGGTAATGGCCACTCAGTATAAAATCCATTCCGAGTATTTATTTCCAGTGGCAGTGCAACCTCATCGTATGTTAAGAAAACTCAGAAAGTGAAACAGAGCGGGTGGCCTGGGATTTAGTAGCGACAGGGGAACGGGCCAGGTAAGTATACATTACTAACATGTCCCCTAAGCCTGGCAGCCTCACCAAGAATTCATTTTTCCCGAACAACATTTTTAACTGCATATCATAGTTTGGCAAGTGGTAAAGAAAAACATAGTAGCTGTTGTAAATGCCTTATATATATTTATTTTGTTTTACAATTTTTGATGTCTGTTGTTTGCAAAAGACGTTCACACATAATTGCCATGATCATTATTTTGACGTCAGTGCAATCACCCTCCGTTATTTAATACACTGTGTGCATTGGGCGGCCCTCATTCCATTGACTTCAATGCATTTAATTTTTCCACCTCTACCATGTTGCTTATTCTTACATCTTCTGTCATGTTATAAAGACTCATGTTATAAAATTCCTTTAAACTTGTCGAGGTGGATGTCGAGGTGATATAAGACACCACACCTCCTCAATAAGATGAATATACTCCACAATGTTAGTTTATGTTCACACATTATATTGCTGTCAGTCTTTTTTCAACTTTTCAAGACCAGGAGAGGGTTGAAAACACAAAAGCTGAACACATCTTTCCATTATAATTTTGTCCTTTCAGTTCCACTCCAGAAATCATAAGTACTTTAATAATTTTTCAGATAAACCCCATCCCACAGGAAGTATAAATAATCCCTCCTCCCCACAATCATCAGTCAATAAACAAGAAAATTAAGGGTAGGGAGACTTGTGATGCCAATGGGCCTTAGGGAAAACAAATTAACATTATAATTTTTGCTTACCTTGCGTCCCATTGGCATCATAACGATAGGGGAATTAGCAAGTACCATCCCCTAAGGGCGGGACATCCAGAACAGTGGCATTAAGCACTGATCTGGCAAATGCTGTTCTGGTAGAAAAGTTAGCATCCAGCCAGTAATGCTTAACAAATGTAGAGGCAGATGACCACAAACCAGCTTGACAGATGTTCTCTAAGGACACCAATTATCTTTCTGCTCAACTAGAGGCGACAGCCCTGGTAGAGTGGGCTCTGTTAAAAGATGGTGGAGATTTACCAGCTGATGAATAGCATAACTCAATTGCTTCACAGATCCACCTAAAAATGGATGGTTTGGAAGCCTTCTTTCCTTTGTTTTTCCCCATAAACAGATTCAGACGGTTTTCTTTCTTTCTAAAAGGACCCATTCTGTCTAAGTAGCGGCTGCTACGGGGCCCCGCCGCATCAGGGGCCCGTGACGCGGGCCCCTGGAGCTTACATATCCTGCAGCACCCGGCGGCTGAGCATGCCTCCCGGGTGCTGTAGCCGGGGGCCGGTCCCGTGCTCCTCCCGACCCGTAGACTCCTTTCCCCAACCATAGGGAAAATGAGTCACTGGGCCAGGAGGAGCACGGGACCGGTCCACAGCGCTCCTGTCACTCATAGAGTTCTGTGTGGGCTTGTGCTGCGGTTCGACTTCCGTCACGGAGACGTGTGCCGGAAGTCGCGGCCACAGGCCCACACAGAACTCTATGATACGCGCGCTGCCGGGGCTAGGATGCGGCATCAGACGGCAGCCGCGCATCAGACAGGGGGTGACAGGAAAAAGGCACGACGGGGGAGCGTGTTGTTAGGTGAGTTTTTTTCTTTTTTTTAAACTTGCTTTCCTCGGAAGGCGGCATCTATAAGGAAGGGGGGGGGGGAGAGAAGGGGGCATCTATAAGGAAGGGGAGGGAGGAGAGAAGGGGGCATCTATAAGGAAGGGGGGGAGAAGAGGAGGGGGCATCTATAAGGAAGGGGGGAGAGAGAAGGGGGCATCTATAAGGAAGGGGGGGGAGAAGAGGAGGGGGCATCTATAAGGAAGGGGGGAGAAGAAAAGGGGGCATCTATAAGGAAGGGGGGGAGGAGGGGGCATCTATAAGGAAGGGGGGAGAAGAAAAGGGGGCATCTATAAGGAAGGGGGGGAGAAGGGGGCATCTATAAGGAAGGGGGGGGAGAAGGGGGCATCTATAAGGAAGGGGGGGAGGGGGCATCTATAAGGAAGGGGGGGAGAAGGGGGCATCTATAAGGAAGGGGGGGGGGAGAAGAGAAGGGGGCATCTATAAGTAAGGGGGGAAAGAGAAGGGGGCATCTATAAGGAAGGGGGGGAGAGAAGGGGGCATCTATAAGGAAGAGGGGAGAAGAGAAGGGGGCATCTATAAGGAAGGGGGCATCTATAAAGAAAGGGGGCATCTATAAGGAAGGGGGGAAGAGGAGGGGGCATCTATAAAGAAGGGGGGGGGAGAAGGGGGCATCTATAAGGAAGGGGGGGAAGAGAAGGGGGCATCTATAAGGAAGGGTGGGGAGAAGAGAAGGGGGCATCTATAAGGAAGGGGGGAGAAGAGAAGGGGGCATTTATAAGGAAGGGGGGAAGAGAAGGGGGCATCTATAAGGAAGGGGGGGGAAAGAGAGGGGGGCATTTATAAGGAAGGGGGCATCTATATGGAAGGGGGGGAAGAGAAGGGGGCATCTATAAGGAAGGGGGGGAGAAGAGAAGGGGGCATCTATAAGGAAGGGGGGGAGAAGAGGAGGGGGCATCTATAAGGAAGGGGGGAGAGAGAAGGGGGCATCTATAAGGAAGGGGGGGAGAAGAGGAGGGGGCATCTATATGGAAGGGGGGAGAAGTAAAGGGGGCATCTATAAGGAAGGGGGGGAGAAGGGGGCATCTATAAGGAAGGGGGAGAAGAGAAGGGGGCATCTATAAGGAAGGGGGCATCTATAGATAGGGGGGAGAAGAGGAGGGGGCATCTATAAAGAAGGGGGGGAGAAGGGGGCATCTATAAGGAAGGGGGGGAGAAGGGGGCATCTATAAGGAAGGGGGGAGAAGAGGGCATCTATAAGGAAGGGGGGGGGAAGAGAAGGGGGCATCTATAAGGAAGGGGGGGGGAGAGAAGGGGGCATCTATAAGGAAGGGGGGGAGAAGGGGGCATCTATAAGGAAGGGGGGAGAAGAGAAGGGGGCATCTATAAGGAAGGGGGCATCTATAAGGAAGGGGGGAGAAGAGGAGGGGGCATCTATAAAGAAAGGGGGGAGAGAAGGGGGCATCTATAAGGAAGGGGGGAAGAGAAGGGGGCATCTATAAGGAAGGGGGGGGGGAGAAGAGGAGGGGGCATCTATAAGGAAGGGGGGAGAAGAGAAGGGGGCATCTATAAGGAAGGGGGGGGGAAGAGAGGGGGGCATCTATAAGGAAGGGGGCATCTATATGGAAGAGGGGGGAAGAGAAGGGGGCATCTATAAGGAAGGGGGGGAGAAGAGAAGGGGGCATCTATAAGGAAGGGGGGGAGAGAAGGGGGCATCTATAAGGAAGGGGGGGCAAGAGAAGGGGGCATCTATAAGGAATGGGGGAAGAGAAGGGGGCATCTATAAGGAAGGGGGGGGGAAAGAAGGGGGCATCTATAAGGAATAGGGGGAGAAGAGTAGGGGGCATCTATAAGGAAGGGGGGGGGAGGGGGGCATCTATAAGGGAGGGGGGAGAGAGGGACCATCTATAAGGAAGGGGGGAGGGGGACATCTATAAGGGGGGGGGAGAGGGCCATCTATAAGGGGGGGACACCATAGGGGGAGAGCAGGCCATCTATAAGGGGAGAACATAGGGGGAGAGGGGGACAACATAGGGGGAGAGGGGGATATAAACGTACAACATTGGGGAGAAGGGGGCATCTATAAGGGGACAATAAAGGGGGAAAGGGGGCCATCTATAAGGGGACAATATAGGGGAAGAGGGGGCCATCTATAGGGGGGGCAACATAGGGGACCATCTATAAGGGGACAACATGGGGGGGCATCTATAAGGGGGACAGCGGGGGGGCAACATAAGGAAGCTATCTATAAGGAGGGGCGACAGAGAGGAGGGCCATATACTAAAATGGGATCACATAGAGTCAGCCTACCCACTAAATGTGGGTGTAAAGGGGCCAATACAGATGTGCAGTTGGTAGAGATGAGGATGGTGACAGAGTGTGGAGCCTAATATGTCTGTCTGGCAGATTCTGTGGATTCGTGGCCCGGAAAGGTTCTCATAACGGCCCAGGGCAGATGGAAAAGAAAATGAAAAGGGAAGAACTCCGATCAGAGAAGACGTCTCCCGTAAGTCACCTGATGTAACTGTACTGTAATTTATATGGTGTACAGAACTTGTGTAGAGCTAAGTGTGTTGATGGCATAGTGGTCGATCGAGAGGGGGTGGGGCCCCAATCAAAAGTTTGCTATGTGGCCCAGCCATTTCTAGTTACGCCCCTGTAAGATAGGTTGGTTGAATGACTTCGGGCATGAGATAAAGTTTGAAGGACTCTCTCAGAAAATTCCTCTGGTCCTAATAAGGACCCTTCAACCTCCAAGGCGTGAGGTTGAGGCTGGGAAGGTCCTGGCAAAGATGATGACCCTGGGATATCAAGTCTGGTAGAAGTGGAAGCTTCCAGAATTCGCCTCTGCTCATCATCAACCACTGTCTGGTTGTCCGCCGAGTAGAGGGAACAAAAATTCCTCAGTTTGGCATTGTTTTTCGTTGCCATAAGATCTATATGAGGATGTCCCCACCTTTGGGTTAGCTGGACGAACACTTTCCTTGAAAGCGACCGTTCCCCTGGAATAGTCAGTCCTTGGCTCAGACGGTCTGCCAGCGTGTTGTGGATGCCTCTTATATGAAGTGCGGTCAGTCTCGTTATTCTGGGTTCCGCACAATTGAAGATGTGTTCTACTTCTCTGAGAGGTAGGTGAGATTTGGAATCTCCCTGCCTGTTGATATATGCAACACAGGCAATGTTGATCGTTCGGATTCTGACAACCATCTGTAGTAATTTCTAAGAAAAATGAATAAGGGCTAGATATATAGCTCTTAGTTCCCATACGTTGGATGGGAGAGCCGCTTCTTGGTTGTTCTAAGTGCCAGATACAGTCATCTCTTCCAGATGCGCTCCCCAACCTAAGCCTGACGTGTCTGTGGTGATAGTTATCCACTGTGGTTCCACTATGTCGGCCCCATGTTTGACCTGTCTCCACCAGGTTAGAGATTGGCGAGTTTTTGTGGACAGTACATGAAGTATCTCTAGATCTTCTATATCTCGATTCCAGACCGTCAGAACTTCCTTCTGAAGATATTGCATATGCCACAATGCCCATGGGACTGCGTCTGCGGCTGATGAGAGAAGCCCTAGATATCTCATCAGAGTCCGAATCGAAACTCGTCGCGGAGGAACCAAAAATTGAGCACCCCTCTGTTAGCGTATTAACCTGGGAGGTGAGAGGAACAGCTTCATCTGAGATGAATCTATTATGAAGCCAAAAAAATCTTTTCCTTGGATGGCCTCAGATCCGACTTCTCTAGATTGATTATCCATCCCAACTGCTGAAGAATGTCCAAGACATAATTCAGTTGAGAAGAGTCTGAGTCTGGGCCATAATCAACCAGTCGTCTAAATAAGGAATAATCTTTATTCCCTGTAGTCTGAACAGGACCATCATAGACGAGACTACCTTTGTGAATTCAAAGGGGGCTGATGTTATACCGAATGGAAAAACTCTGAACTGAAGGTGTCTTACCCTTCCTTGTAGGTGAACGGCAATCCTTAAAAATTTTCTGTGCGCAGGCAGAATAGGAATATGAAAGTAGGCGTCCTGCAGGTCTATTGAAACCTTAAAGTCTTTCCTTAGAGGTAAAGATTTTCCTTTCTTATCTGACACTTCCTCCATTAACTTATCCAATTCAGACTCGAATAATCTTCCTGGCTGAAATTCCATGTTGCACAGTTGGAATTTTGAGTTGGCATCCCTAGCCCAGGGCTTCAGCCATAGTGCACGACGACCTGCAGTGGACAAAGCCATAGACTTGGATGCCAGTCTGGTTTCTTGAGATGCTGCATCGCATAGAAAGTCTATTGCCATATTGACTTTCTTGAATGAACGTAGGACCTTGTCCCGGTTCACTCCTGATTCAAGATCCTCCCCACAGATGCAGCACATGGAAGGCAGGACCTCAAAGAAGTCAGACTTGGTCTTACCTACCTATAAAAAAAGACTGATGATTGTGGGGAGGAGGGATTATTTATACTTCCTGTGGGAGGGGTTTATCTGAAAAATTATTAAAGTACTTATGATTACATTAAATATTCCTTCGTCCCAGGGACTCGCAGGGGCAATAATACGCCCTATCGTTGTGATGCCAATGGGACACAAGGGAAACTTTTAATCTCTGGCTGTCATTCCACCATTTTTACATAAATTCGATTTAACTTCTTAATAGCCCCACCTAAAAGGGGGTAAAATGGCCAACTTTAAACCTGAACCTAATTAATAAACCAATGGCCGTTATTGCAATATCGACTTTCAAAGTAGGGCAAATAATAGCTAGAAATTTAGCCTCAAACAACGTCGGTTGAAAAAACATTGTGGGAACATAGACTAAAAGTATATGGGACGTTGCAATCCCATTTGATCCATCTCTAATTCTACTCTGGGTACAGTACCTATTTCTAATTTCACTCTTGCTAAACACCACCTACCTACCCTGTTGCTGATGGCCTTCAAACTCTTCACCTGTTCACTGGAGCTCATAATCCCCACCGACAATTATAGGATATATCTACAAAGTGCAAGAAATCTTTAGACTGGAAGAGTTTGTAAAAAAGCGACTACCTCCCAGAGTTCATACATAGCCTTGAACCCATTGAGGAAATAGAGTACACCCCTATGCAAAAACCACAAGGATGGTGGACTGCCGCAATTACCTGACTGGGTGTGATACCACCGGAGCCTTCCTTTATGCTTACAGAGTCAGAGGAGTGAGACGAAGAACATCCCCTGCACTAATCCCTTGTTGACACATCTGAAGGGCTGACACCAGGACATGAAAGCCACCTCCCAGGATCAGAAATCATCCCTGCATCTAATACAAGTCATGGAGTCCCCCAAGCGACTGACACCATCTCACCTTGTCCCATAGTGGAAGTCCTTCACCTGGAACCCACCTCTACATCCACTGTATGCCATCAGGAGTGAGAGGATGCTCCAAAGTCCAAGGGGCTAGAGATTGAGCCTGTTTCTTGTCCCAGCATCAGTGGCTCTCGAATAAAAGAGTTTTCATAATAAACTGTTTGGGCAGTTATCGATTATGTTATGTTTGCCCAGCTGGGCAAAGTCTTTAAGTTGTGCCTCATTGGCAACATGTTATGTGTGAGGGGACTGAGAGGTACAAACACAACCAGACAGTGGGCCCTGTGTCTGAACCCCCCCACTGTCCCTGCCTACTTGCCTCAGCCGGCCCTAGGCGGCCGGGGACAACCACAAAGACGTTCCCTACACTGAGTATGTGACACACTAAACAAGACAGACAGACAAAACACAATAGAGAGTAGTGAACAAGCCAAGTCAAACCACACGGGCAACACAGTACAGAATCGGTAATACAAAGGGGTAGTCACAGGTCAGGTGGGGGGACCAGAATAACAAATTGAGCAGTCAGAGGAATCAGGACGGGGTACGCAGGAAGAGACACGGGGAAGCTGAGACCAGGGGTTAACCTAATAGCCAGCAATTTGAAGCTGGCTCTGAATTTAACTTATGCTGGATCAGGAGCCCGAACCAGAAGCTGATGGGTCCGGCCTCCTGACACCAGCCAATGAACAACTGCAGCACTGCAGGCTGAGTGGCAGAGCAATCTGTCACCCAGCCTGAGAAGAATCCACTCAGCTGTGTGCCGGCCGGCCGACAGAGAGCAACTTAAGACCGCGGCGTCCCCCGTTGTCAAGGACGCCATTGGGTCTCCGTGACATCACTTGGCTTCCGGCGGCGGAGCGACGGCGCACTCCCGAGCCGGCCGCCGGTGACGGGCTGGAAGAAGACGCCGCTGGAACCCGGCGAGGTGAGTTCCTGACATTATGTTTATGAAAAGTCATTACACCATGTACTGTATGTGGCAGGAAAGCTGCATCTTGTTATGGGGGCAGGGGGTAGTTTTTTTGGTGTTAAATGTGTTAAAACACGCTACCACTGTGTCTTTCCTTTCTGACTTGTTTTCTGTTTATAGTCCGATCCTGGCAGGGCTTTGGAGTCAGAATCATAGTCGTGGAGTCTGAGTTGGAGCTAGTTTGGGCTGGAGTCAGTGTTGGAGAAGGAGCTAGCTTTGGCTGGAGTCAGAGTCGGGGAAAAATGTACCGACTCCGACTCCAGCTTTAAAAAAAATCTTTAAAAAAAATGTAGAATTGATTTTTGATATGAATTTTACAAATTTTGCTAATGAATATATATTATGAGCAACATTCCAATAGGACACTGGCCCTATTACATAAGGGTGGTCGTGGAAACGTTGTCGGTCACTATTTGGCAGTTTGTTTCTAAGCTGGAAGATTCCATTGTGTGGGGAGAGATCTGTGCTGTTCTCTTCCTGAATGCTGGATGACTTTATACGACCAGCAGTGTAATATGACAATATCCTGTGTAATATAGAGGAGGAGGAGGAGAATAAGACATAAGTAGTTTAGCAGTAACCTCTGTCCTCAGTGTGGTGTTTTCTCTCTGGGAGAAGATTGCGGGTTTTTCTTCAGTGTTCTATGGCTGCAGCTGTGTGTGTGTGTGTGTTTGTGTGTGTGCTATGGCTGCATGGTGACTTTGTCTTCCGCGAATATAATGTATGGAGAAGTTGACCTTGAAGCTCTCCTAAGCGTTTGGCAGATGTTACTGCTAGAAGAAGAGTGCACTTTAGAGTGAGAAATTTCAAGTCCACTGACTCTAGTGGTTCAAACGGAGGAAGACATAACTGTGTGTGTGCCATGACTACAGCAGGCTGTGTGTGTGTGTGTGTGTGTGTGTGCTATGACTGCAGCAGGCTGTGTGTGTGCTATGGCTGTAGCAGGCTGTGTGTGTGCTATAGCTGCAGCAGGCTCTGTGTGTGGTGTACGCTATGGCTGCAGCTAGCTGTGTGTGTGCTATGGCTGCAGCAGACTGTGTGTGTGTGTGTGTGTGTGTGTGTGTGTGCGCTATGGCTGTAGCAGGCTGTGTGTGTGCTATAGCTGCAGCAGGCTGTGTGGGGGTGTGTATGCTATGGCTGCAAGAGGCTGTGTGTGTGTGTGTGTGTGTTTGTGCTATTGTGTGCCCCCACAGTGGCCTTCTATATCACTATGTGTGACCTCTGTATCACTATGTGTGACTGCTCTCTATATCACTATGTGTGACCCCCTGTATATCACTATGGATGACCTCTATATCACAGGGATCTGGCATTGTTAGCAGTGTTTCTTTAAGTATGGTGACTATTTAGTTAGAAACATAGAAGATTGTCAGCAGTAAAAGATCACTTGCTCCATCTAGTCTAGTTCTTTGTTGTTTAGGACATGGAGGCTGGAGACTGGCTGCATCCACTGCACACACAGGAGAAGCTGCTTTATATGTTTCAGAAGTTGCCCCAAGATCGTGTAGGACATTAGGGAGAAGCTGCTGAGCCAGTGTGATAAATAAGTCCCCTGGAATATGACCGGCCATTTATGAAGGAGTGGGAGTCGGAGTCGGGAGTTGGAGTCGGTCCTGATTAAATTCAGGAGTCGGAGTTGGAGTCGGAGCTGCAGCTTAGGCTAGGTTCACACTGCGTTTTCAGCATCCGTTTAGCGGATCCGTTTTTTTTAACGTCCAGAAAAATAGGGTCAGCAACGTTTTTTGGTCCGCCAAAAAAAACGGATCCGTTTTTTTAATAATGGAAGTCAATGGAAAAACGGATGCACACAAATGAATCCGTTTTTTGCAATCCGTTTTTCATGCGTTTTTTGCAAAAAAACAGATGCGTTAAACGGATGCTGAAAACGCAGTGTGAACCTAGCCTTACCGACTCCACAGCCCTGGTTCCTGGCTTTGGCTTAAAAAATCTGTCAGATATATTTGTGTAAAGGGACCCTTATCTCCATGCATTTGATTCCTTAATTAATGAACTGAGAACAGCTGAATGGTGGTGTGGTTATTTTATTTTTTTTGTCTAAGGAACTGTGTGAGGGTAATTTTTTTGCACAGTGAACTTTATATTTAAGTGAGTGGGACATTTCATTGTGTTCTTCTAGTACACTTTGGGTTAAATTTATCAATCTGGCGTATCCGGCAAAAATTCCAAATGCGCTGCGCCAGATTTACTAAGGCTCTTCCAGCCAGCGTTAGATGGACACATATATCTATGCTTGCTATTCAGCAGGTGTATTTTTTCTCCATGACGTATGCCTTCTAGAAGAAGTAAATTATGATGAATTAGGTGAATTAGGAGGCCACACCTACTCCCCACCTTAAAGCCACCCCACCCTCCACTTCCTGCCCTTATGGCTGAATACTGGTGAATAGTTTAAAATAATCTCAGATTTTTTTTTTTTTATTATGTTAAGATATTCACCAGATGCAGGCATGATACATCTTGCCCCTTGTCTGAACCAAGTAAAACTGCACAGTGGTGGATAGAATTTTAACTTTATTACACTGACCTATTAGTAAGGCAATTCAGCTTTGTTGGGTTCCTAAATTTGTATTTCTTACCTGTGTATATCCGTACACATTCAGCACTTGGGCTATGGGCAGAGTTGTTACAGATAAAAGATCTCCAATAAAACCAGCAATGTTATAGTCATTCATGCAGTTGTAGTTGGGTACAGTAGCTTTTGGTCCTGATAAGATTTGTATTGTGCTTTTTACAGCTTTATTAGCACTGGTACATGAATCAGACACATAAAATCCTAAAGTCACATTAGGTAAAAGATAAGGGTTTCTATTCACTTCCTCAATGGCAAATCGGAAATCCAAAAAGTGTTTGTAATTAGATAAAAGGGCTCTGTAAGTAAAAATAACACATCCACCAATCACCACAGTTGTATATTATGTACCTAATACTTACTAATACTTAAAGTCATGAGACTGAGATATTACACTTTCTTGAACTGTATGCTTTCATGTACCAGGACATTATAAAAAGATCCTGCCCTCTATAGGTCTTAAATGTTGCCCAATACAACCTCAGGCTATGTTCCCACTACGAGAGAGACTGGCCGTTCCGTGAGCCGAACGGGTCATGGAACGGCCGGTCCCTGCAAAGATCATTCCCGCCGGTACTTAATGCGTAACTGAAAACATTAAATATCAACAGTACAAGCGATTTTAAGAAACTCTGTAATAGGTTTTATGTACTAAAAAAGTTTCCTTCTGTACTGAAAAAGCAATCTCCCAGCCTCCCCCCTCACATCAGAAGAAGCAGGATTTCTGTCTCCATTATGTGGCTATGGAGAGGGGAGAGGCTGTTAGGAGTGACTGAGCACAGAGCAGTCATGCAAAGCACAACACCCTTCAATCTTCTCTCAGTAAGTTCATAGATAAGCACTGACCTTTCTGACACCTGAATTTAGCGTTTTAGCTGCCCAGACAGTCTACAAACAGCTGACCTTCATGTCACCTCTTCCTGCTCCCTCATCTCCCTCAGCCCCTCCCCCCCTTCATAGGCTTACAATGGAGAGAGCAGAACCCGTCTTCACTGGCTTCTCTGTAATGAAGACGTGTTTGCCTGATAATGCACAGATAAGAAGTCAGAGGGGGAGGCTGGGAAATTGCTTTTTGAGTACAGAAGGAGGCTTTTTTTGGCTGATGAAACCTATTACAGAGTTTCTTAAAATCGCTTATACTACTGATTTCTGCAATAAAAAAAACATGACAGTTACGCTTTAACCCCTTAGTGACCGCCGATACGGCTTTCTACGGCGGTCACTAATGGGCCTTATTCTGCTGCCATCAGCTTTTTACGGCGATGGCAGAGAATAAGGCTGCGGGGCCGGGACGGCCCCCACCCCATCCCCCCGGCTACCGGAGGTAGCTGAGGGGTTGGGGCAGTGTGTGGGGTCCGTCCCGCCCCCCCCCCCTTACCGACGATCGCCGCTATTAATGTTATAGCGGCGGCCGTCGGTAAAGAGGATTACCGGTGCTGCCGCCGCCTTTCATCTCCCCCCGCCGTGAATCTACGGTGGGGGGAGATGAAATAAGTGTATATCAGACCCCAGATCAGACCCCCCTAGTGCCCCGATAACTAACCCCCCTCCCCCGGCGGCCATCATTTCCAAGATGGCCGCCGCCATCACTGTGAACCGACTAACGTCGGTTCACAGCGATGAAAAAGTTAAAATGAATGAAAGCCCCATGCTCTCCGCCACCGGAGGTAGCGGAGAGCATGGGGCAGTCATCGGGGACCCCCCCTGTGGGGTCCCGGTACAAGCGATCAGCGGTATATACTATATACCGCTGATCGCTTGTACCATGTGCTCCCAGCACTTTTTATCCCCTGTCACCATAAATGATTGGTGACAGGGGATAAAAAGTGATGTCCCCCCACCCCCCAAGTCGCCCCCCACCCCCCCTGTCACCCCCCGTCCCCCAGTCACCCCCCCTTCCCCATATACTCACCGGAACCCACGGAGCTCCTTCCTCCTCGACGTCCTGGCTGGTTATGAAGTGCGCATGCGCTCCACAACCAGCCAAGCTCTGAAAATTTAAAGTGACAGAGACCAATTTGGTCTCTGTCACTGAACTATGATTACTGTGATAGAAAATATCACAGTAATCATAGTAATACAGTGAAAATGAATGTATAAAGTACAAAAAGTGACAAACATACAAAAAAATAAAACACACACTTTTTATTATAGTAATAATTGCAGTTTACTCCCAAATTACCCCTAACCCCTCCCCAGATTACCCGTAACCACCGCACGTTGCCCGTAACCACCGCACGTTGCCCGTAACCACCGCACGTTGCCCGTAACCACCGCACCTTGCCAGTAACCACCGCACGTTGCCCGTAACCACCAAACGTTGCCCGTAACCACCGCAAATTGCCAGTGACCCCCTCCAGATTGCCCGTAACCACCCCAAATTACATGTACCCACCCCAGATTACCTATAAGCACTTCAGTTTATCAGTAACAATCCCAGATTGTCTGTAACCCTTCCAGGTTGCACATAACCCCCCAGGTTCCCCGTAATCATGCCAGATTACATGTAACCCCCCCAGATTGCACGTAACCACCGCGCGTTGCCTCTGCCCACGCCACGATGCCTCTGACCACGCCACGATGCCTCTGACCACGCCACGATGCCTCTGAACACGCCACGTCGCCTCTGACCACCACACGTCGCCTCTGACCACCACACGTCGCCTCTGACCACCACACGTCGCCTCTGACCACCCCAAATTGCCAATGACCCCCTCCAGATTGCGGTGCCCATGTCAGATTACAGGTACCCACCCCAGATTGCCTATAAGAACTTCAGTTTATCCGTAACCACCCCACATTGCCCGTAACCACCCCACGTTGCCCGTAACCAACCCAGATTGTCAGTAAGCACTGCAGGTTGCGCGTAACCACCCCACGTTGCCTGTATCCACCTCAGATTGTCTGTAAGCACTGCAGGTGTCCCGTAACCAGCCCACGTTGCCTGTAACCACCCCAGATTGTCTGTAAGCATTGCAGGTTGCCCGTAACCACCCCACGTTGCCCGTATCCACCCCAGATTGTCTGTAAGCACTGCAGGTTGCCCGTAACCACCCCACGTTTCCCGTTACCAGCCCACGTTGCCTATAACCAGCCCACGTTGCCTGTAACCAGCCCACGTTGCCTGTAACCACCCCACGTTGCCGTAACCACAGCAGGTTGCCCGTGACCACCACACGTTGCCCATAACCACCACAGGTTGCCCGTAACCACCCCGCGTTGCCTGTAACCACCCCACGTTGCCTGTAACCACAGCAGGTTGCCCGTGACCACCCCATGTTGTCCGTAACCACCCCAGATTACCTGTAACCACCTCAGGTTGCCCATAACCACCCCTGGTTGCCCGTAACCACCCCACATTACCTGTAATCTAATTTTTTTTATTTTATTTTAGTAACTGCGCTATTCTAATAACCATTACTAGCTGCGGTTTTGCTCCTGTAAATTGGCGCTCCTTCCCTTCTGAGCCCTGCTGTGTGCCCATACAGTGGTTTATGCCCACATATGAGGTACCGTTTTACTCAGGAGAACCTGCGTTACAGATCTTGGGGTACGTTTTCTCTCCTGTTCCTCGTCAAATTGAGAAATTTCAAACTAAACCAACATATTATTGGAAAAATTCGAGTTTTTCATTTTTACTGGCCAATTTTGAATACTTTCCTCTAATACCTGTGAGGTAAAAATGGTCACCACACCCCAAGATGAATTCTTTGAGGTGTGCTCTTTCCAAAATGTGGAGACTTTTGGGGGGAATCTATTCTGCTGACACTACAGGGGCTTAGCAAAAGCACCTGGCGCTCAGAAACTTCTTCAGAAAAATCTGCACTGAAAATGCTAATTGGCGCTCCCTTCCTTCTGAGCTGTGTGCCATCCTTCTGAGCTGTGTGCCCACAAATGGGGTACCATTGTACTCAGGAGAACCTGCGTTACAAATTTTGTGGTACTTTTCTCCTCTTGTTCCTCGTGAAATTGAGAAATTTCAAACTAAAAGAACATAATATTGGAAAAATTTGAGTTTTTCATTTTTACTGTCCACTTTTGAATACTTTCCTCTAATACCTGTGGGGTCCAAATGGTCACCACACACCAAGATGAATACTTTGAGGGGTGCACTTTCCAAAATGGGGTGACTTATGGGGGGTTTTCTCTCTGCTGACACTACAGGGGCTCTGCAAACGCACCTGGCGCTCGGAAACTTCTGCAGCAAAATCTGCATTGAAAAAGCTAATTGGCGCTCCTTCCCTTCTGAGCCCTCCTGTGTGCCCATGCAGTTTTTTATGCCCACATATGGGGTACCATTGTACTCAGGAGAACCTGCGTTACAAATTTTGGGGTACTTTTTTCCTCTTGTTCCTCGTGAAATTGAGAAATTTCAAACTAAACGAACATATTATTGGAAGAATTCGAGTTTTTCATTTTTACTGTCTTCTTTTGAATACTTTCCTGTAATACCTGTGGGGTCAAAATGGTCACCACACACCAAGATGAATTCTTTGAGGGGTGTACTTTCCAAAATGGGGTGACTTATGGGGGGTTTTCTCTCTGCTGACACTACAGGGGCTCTGCAAACGCACCTGGCGCTCAGAAACTTCTTCAGCAAAATTTGCATTGGAAAAGCTAATTGGCGCTCCCTCCCTTCTGAGCCCCGCTGTGTGCCCATACAGTGGTTTACGCCCACATATGGGGTACCGTTGTACTCAAGAGAACCTGCATTACAAATTTTGGGGTGCTTTTTGTCTCATATTCCTTTTGAAAATGAGAAACTTTAATCTAAACGTATATATTATTGGAAAATTAAAATTTTCAATTTTTTTACTGCCTAATTGTGAATACTTTCCTCCAGCCCCTGTAGGGTTAAAATGCTCATTATACCCCTAGATTAATTCTTTAAGGTGTGTAGTTTCCAAAATGGGGTCACTTATGGGGGTTTTCAGGATACCAGACTTCTAAATCCATTTAAAAAAAGAACTGGTCCCTAAAAAAATCAGTTTCACGAAAATGTGATAATTTGCTGATACATTTCTAAGCCCCATAACACCCTAAAAAAGTAAAATATGTTTACCAAATTATGCCAGAATAAAGAAGACATATTGGTAATGTGACTTAGTAACTAATTTATGTGCTACGACTTTCTTTTTTTAGAAGCAGAGAATTTAAAAGTTCATAAAATGCAAATGTTTTCAATTTTTCATGATATTTTGATGTTTTTCACAAAAAACACACAAAATAATGACCAAATTTTGCCACTAACATAAAGTGCCATATGTCACGAAAAAACAATCTCAGAATCGCTAGCATACGTTAAAGCATCACTGAGCTATAAGAGCATAAAGTGAGACAGGTCAGATTTTGAAAAATTAGCCTGGTCATTAAGGCCAAAACTAGCTGCAGCACGAAGGGGTTAAGTACCGGCTGGATGATCGTTCCGGCCGCATTGTTCTGATGTAGGTGCATCGTGTGAACTGGCAGGTCTTTCTGCGGCCGCAATTCACTGAATTGCAGACGCAGAAAACTGACATGTCAGTTCTTTGAGGCGCCGTATTGGATCCCGGCCAGAGAGTGTACTATGTGTATATGCTCTGGCTGGGATCCCATAGCAGTAAAGGCAGTGTTCCACACCGTACAAAGTACGGCCGTTGTTGTCGATGGCAACAACGGATGTACTTTTACGTAGTGTGAACATGCCTTAAATGGACAACATATAATTTCTTTATTAAAAAAAAACACAAAAATCTGGTTAAGGAGGTGGGAGAGCTAAAAAGCGAAACCAAGGTCTTAAGGACCCAGCTGAAGGACACCCAAAGAAAACTGACTGATATTGAGGACAGATCAAGATGCTCTAATATCCATATTCTAGGTGTCCCAGAAGGGGTGGAAGCTGGGGACCTGGTGGTTTTTACCCAGAGCTGGCTAATAGAGACTTTTGGACGAGAGGCACTCTCACAAGTGCCTGCCAAGGCCCCGCTACCAGGGGCACCACCAAGAAGTCCATACTTCTACAGTTTGTAAGAAAGATTAATATAATCTCAAGTGGAAAGCTTTCAAGATACCTAACAATCTCAAAGTTGCAGAAAATTCACCTCGAGGCTAAGTAAATCTCACAAATACAAAGCTCTACCTCTCTACAGGGCTCAGTTACAATGGTGAATGATATACAATATAATATACCAGTAAAGGATGGTCTACTCAGTCTGATAGGGGTCCAGTATACAACTAGTACAGATAATACAGTGACCTTGGGGTTCTAGATGCAACCATGCATGCTCACCCTACTGTACCAACTCCATTTCCATGGTGTTTCCATCACTTTCTGAGGTTTTCAGGTGCACCAGACACCCACCCCTCTGCCGAATAGGAGACCCCTTATAAAATGCTCTAATTATGTATTGACTTTAATGGTATCTGTTACTCAAGTGAGCATTCGAGTATTGAAAAATACTTGATACAATAACGCACATTCGAGTATTTTAATGCTCGACCATCAATATTTGTAGTATGTTTTATATTTAAGAACACTTTTGAAAAGAAATGGAACTATTTGGGAGGCAAATGGCAGGAAGAGTAGTAAAAAAGATCAACTGCTGTGAAATTTAAGGGAAAATAGGGGGGGAAAAACTACCACTCTCTCCCTGCGGCTCCAATTCACCCCTTTCCAACCTTTTAAAATTTCTGCTCTCGAGACAAGCACTAAGGGACATGATGTGCGGGCTTAGCCAATCACTGGTCAAGACAGTAAACTTCTGTGGACAGTGCTGGTCCTTATCCCAAGTGGTTATGTCTGAAGAAGAAGAAGATAAAAGTTTAGAGGACGAGATGGAGACGAACCGGAGAGGTAGGGGTTCGGATATCTGACCTGGGTAAGTACGTTTTTTTTTTTTTTTATCCCTGCCTCAGCAGTATATTACTTTTTAATTCAGTACAGTAATATCCCTTTTATAAGTCATGTGTATTGGATTTACCTATTACTCATTCTAGGATCAATCCAAAATAAAAGCATTATAACAGTCAGAAATGCTAAAATGACCATTAGGCTATGTTCCCACACAGAATTTTTGCTCAGTATGTTGGTCAGTATTAACTAAAACCAGGAGTGGTTTGAACACATAATTTTTGTTCAGTATTTTTAACCAAAATCAGGTGTTGATTGAAAACACAGAAAGGCTATGTTCACACACTGTTGAAGTTGGATAAATGGCCGTCATTTAATGGCACATAATTATAGTTATTTTAAAACAACGGATGTTATTTGCCATTAAATGACGGCCATCCACTCAATTTCAACAGTCTGTGAACATAGCCTTTCTGATTTTGGTTAAAAAATACTGAACAAAAATTATGTGTGTGAACAAAGCCTTAGGCTATGGTCACACGTAGTATGAGACCGGCTGTTCCGTCACCCGGCCGGTTCACAGAAAGGCCTGTCTCAGAAAAGATCATCCCGGCTGGTACTGCAGTACTGACCGGATGATCTTTGGCGCCGCTGAGTTCAGATGCGGGAGCATCAGTGGGCGCCAGCATCACCACACTATGGAGCGTGGGGCTGGAGCTGCTCGCTCCAAAGTGTGCACTGACATGTCAGTTTTCTATGGCACAGTTGGGGATCCCGGCGGGAGTGTATACTATGGGGGATATTTATCAAAGGATGCAAAATTTAGATTGGTGCAAACTGCCCACAGCAACCAATCACAGCTCAGCTTCCAGCTCTAGTGAAAGGAAAGAGGAGCTGTGATTGGTTGCTGTGGCCAGTTTGCACCAATCTAAATTTTTCAACCAAAACCAGGAGTAGCTATGTTCCCACACTGTTGAAATTTAGTGGATGGCCGCCATTTAATTAGCAAATAACTGCTGTTATTTTAAAACAACGGATGTTATTTGCCATTAAATGATGGCCACCCACTCAATTTCAACAGTGTGTCAACATAGCCTTTCTATGTTGTAAAATCCACTCCTGCTTTTGGTTAAAAAATACTGACCAAAATACTAAGCAAAAATACTGAGTGCGCACATAGCCTTAAAATTACAAATGTTTTATACTACTTTTTTTTTTTACTATAGCAGCAATTTTCCATTGTGACTTACCCATTGCAAAACATTAGTGGCGGATGTTTATAATCAACTGGAAATTCATCCATGTTCAGATTAACGGTAAATATTCCTCCGATTATAATGTCTCCACCTAATATCCATATTCTTCTACAGATTTTTTCATTTTTAGCTGACAGGTAGACGATGATGCCAAAGTCATAGAAAGTGTCAGATAGAGGATGATCACTGCTGGAATTACTGGATGATGAGACATTATGTATAGAATGTTTTATTTTTTTATGTACAAATTAAATCCGTTAAATAATTGTATAATCTGTGTAGATTTCAGTGACATAACATCGGCAGCCTATCACTGACATTCTGCCTGTGTACCGGTACATGCAGCATCTCAGGCTCTATATATCTACCGGAGCTACTGAGGATCTGTAATTAACTCACATTGTACATTATATATTAAACTCACCAGATGCGTCCAAGTCTTGAATTAATTGTGTTATATATTAATTTTTCTTTCTTTTTTTCTTTTCTTTATGTGACTTAGTAAAATAACTTTGTTAACTTTTTGATAATCAAGGCTCATAGAAGCTTAAAGGCCAAGAACATAAGCAAAATATCACTAATAATAATAATAATAATAATAATAATAATAATGATAATAATATTATTATTATTATTTGAGCGGACATACAGTAATAACAAAGAAAATCACTTTGATATTTCGGCAGTTGGCTTATCAGCCTTTAACTCAGTGTCGCTCCACTCCGGGTGTCAAGAAAAGCTGGATCCAGTCCTGGGAAACTGGGAGAAGTTTCCCAGAACTGGATCAAGCTTTTGCAGGCACCCGGAAAGGAGCGGCATGGAGTGGGACTGAGTAATAAACCAGCCAGCTGACGACAAGGTGATTTGCTTTGTTATTACTAGAGATGAGCGAGTAGTACTTGATTGAGTAGGTATTTGGTCGAATACTATACTATTCGAAATACTCATTTTCTATTGAGCGTCCATCCAAAAATGCAGTAAAAATCCGATGTTTATCCCACCTTCCCTGGTGCCTTTTTTGGACCAATAACTGTACGGGGTGTTGAGAGGCCCTAGGAGCACACTGGCATTGCGAGAACAGTGTCTCCATTCATTGGCTGGCTTACTCATGTGACCTCCAGAGTATAAAAACTTGGGATGTCCTGCTCGTCATCAAATGCTGTGTTGGACCTAGTCAGGGAGAGAGGCTGCTGCAGGGAAAGGGATGTTTTAGCTGATTGTAGGCAAGAAAGACCACAAAAGACCTTGTTAGGGCTACTAGAAGAAACAGCACAGTATATTCCATTCATATATAGAGAGAGAATCGGCCGGCTACCTCCACAGCAGTTGCTTTACTCAGACAGACCTGCAGCTGGTGTGTATTCTGAAGGTGCTGCGCTGGGTTTAGTTGCTCCCACACTATAACTGTTTCAGGACAATCTAAGGGATAGGGGTTTTTTTAGAATAGGGAGAGTGTGAATTTAGCTGATTGTAACAAGGCAAGACCCCACAAACCCTTTCCAGGGGTAATACAATACACAGCATAGCGTATACATCTGCATATACAGTGAATTGGCCAGCTACCTGTACAACATATAGCTTCATTCATACAGCGGACAGAGTACCAGGCATCAGCCACTTATACAGGCAGGCAGTGTATAATTTTCCTCTATACATCTCTGTTGGCCTGTTACGTGTGACATCAAAATTGTCGCAGTGCAGTACATAGGGCTCTGTGCGGAGTAAAAAAAAAAAAAAATATATATATATATATATATATATATATATATATATATATATATATATATTAAAAAGGTGTTGTATATCCACTTTTCTACCTATACTGTATACGCCAGTGTTTGTTTAGCTACTGTTAGCTAAAAATTGTCACAGTACAGTACATAGCGTTCTATGCATGATACGTCCACTTTTCCACCTATACTGTATACGATAGGGTTTGCTTAGCTACTAATAGCTAAAAATTTTGTTTGAAGTGTATTGTCGAGAGGCTGTAATACTGCTGTCCCAGATGCATTGCAGAGGTGTTTGCATGAATTTCTGAGGTGTCATGGTGGACTTGGAAACCTAAATTCAACCACTTGGAGATCACCAAGTCACAAGTATTTTTCTCCCATAGACTTTAATGGGATTTGATTTTCGATCGAATAGTCGAATTTTGTGGTCTGCTCCAATCAAATTTCGAACTTTTGAATATTTCACTACTCTCTCATCTCTAGTTTTTACTGCATGTTCCCTCATCTCCTTTATTTATTCAAGGGATGGAACTCGTATATTGCAAAATGACCTCCAAAACTACAATTCCCCTCATGCTTGGACGGCACTGCTTTGATACAGACAGCAAACAGTTACACAACCGCAGGTTGGTTCACGGTCTATAGCCTGTAGGGTTGCATTTGTTGCAAAACTACAACTCCTATCTTACATGGCATGATGGAAAAAGCTGCCGAGCAATGGTCTAGATGGCACTGTTTTGGTCATGTGACCAAATATCCTCAGACGGAGCATGCACCGATGACAAGTCTTTTGCATTGACATAAGCCAAGGCCCAAGAAATCTACTGACAGTAAAATAGAGGTGCATAAACATAGGTAAATCGATTCACTAAATATCAGATTTGGACTGGGGTTAACAAAGCTTGATTCTTGAAAATCCAAATATTTCATGATTCATGTTTAGTGAATTACACAAAATAGATAGCATTTTAAACATAGAGGGAAGACTTGGAAAGCTGCCTCATAATTAGTTTCGATCAAACTGTTCGAGAAAAGTTAGGTTCGAGTCAAACATCTTGATTTTTTCGAACTCAAACCGAACATTTTACTGTTTGTTTAAGTTAGCGTTCGAGCGCTTTTTTGCCAGCCAATCTGTGCAGAGCACATAGAAGTGTCAGAAACGTCATTGCTGAGGTGTAGGGGCCTCATTGGCTGCTAAAATCACATGACCATCTCATATAAAAGTCACTGTGCTGCGTTCTGGACACCATTGTCTCCTCACTGACTTTTCTGTACAGACTGCTATCTCACAGATAGGTAGTGAGATTAGTGATATTACTGAGATAGGTAGTGAGATTAGAGAGATTAGGTTATGAGGTCATCAGCATATTACACACCCCAGTATGAAGTCCCCACCCACCTTTTTGCAGCTAGTCACCTGCTGAGGGGCCTGCAACTTGAGCTTGCAGAAATATTTTATTTATTAATAAAAATGTTATTTGTGTATGCAGTGTTTGTCTTTATATTTTTGCATTCCTATTTATCATCCACCTTGCTGAATGTTTTTCTCTATGGGACTCCCCAGTATATTACGCACCCCAGTATTAGGCTCCCAGCATATTACTCACCCCGGCATATCTCAGAACCGATCTGTCTCAGCCACTCTGGGCTTTTGTATTTGAGGTCAGACCACTTCCTTTGTATCTGCCCCCAATTTCTTCTTAGATTGAACTTCCTCCGTAAGCCAACTATTATTTTTTTCTTAATTATTTTTTTTATGCAAATTAGGATTCTGCACTGATCCCTTTGTGAGATCGTAATCCATACTGTCCATAATTTGTACAAGATATTTGGCCTCGGCAAAACCGAATAAGGGGGATCTCTGGGCCATGTTTCCTTGCAGCTTTGCCAACTTTCCTCATGGCTCTCCTCCCACTAACCTCACACACTGTAGCTGGGGCTGTGTACACACTCCCTGTAGTCACCATGTCTCCTCATGGCTCGTGTTTACCTCACACACTGCAGGGACTGTGTACACACTCCCTGCAGGCATGTTTGATATACTGAGTGGGACAGGGAGGGACAGGGCTGCACATATATCTACCATTACTGTACTCTATGAGGGAGCTGGGGGGATCACATGTAGTGGAGATCCTGAGGAGAGAATAACACCCTGGGCTGGGGGAGGGGAGGACACATACATGAAAAGGAGGATTATTCAGTATGGAGACTGTTTTGCTCCTATAATCTCTACATACAATGAACAGGTTTGTTTTTTGGAAGCACATGTTGGGGAATGGGCTGGAGCAGCTCTGTTATTTGGAGTATGCTCCTCCTTATTTGTAGTTTTTACTGTTTATTATTTTTAAATATTTATAGAGTTATTTATTAATTTGTTCTTTAGACATTTATTTCATATAACACGGTATGGGTCATGGCTTGTTGAATTTACTTAAAAACACATAAATAAATTGGCTGTTAGTGTTCATCACTCTATTATGGTTCAGTCCTTGGGGTCATAGAGATCATACTTTACATGCAGAAAACAAAAACATTGAGTGCTCTGAGCCTGGTGACTGTGGCTGGAGGAAAACGGTAATGGGCAGGCATGTCTTGTGATGAAACATGTTGCTTCAAGGACCTATTCTAGTGAATATGAATTATCCATTACTTTATTAGCTTGGCAGCCACTGCCTGGCACTGATCACTAAAGTTGAGTTTGATGTCCAACAATACTCCAAAGTCTGTTTCAGAAGCAGTTTTACACTGTGTTTTATTATTTAGAACATAACTGAACTTATTATTTCTACTGTTCAAGTGCATAACCTTACACTTGTGCACATAAAACTTAATTTGCAATTTATCTGCCCAAGCCTCCAGCTTCTCCAAAATTCCTCTGTATAATGATTGTCAGGGCTCCGGGGAACAAAGAGACAAAGGACAAGTGGGCCCTATGTCTAACACCCCCCACACTGTCCCTACCTACTTTTAGTGCAGGTCCTAACTTACCGTCCGCAACTGGGCGTCAGTCCCTGCACTCAAATAAGTGCAAAACACAGACAAGACACAGTACAGGTGAACAGGGTACAATGACAGTTAACAAGGCAAAGTCAAAAACACACACAGAAGGACTGGACCAAGAAGGCAGCAAGGAATGGAGAACCAAACGAATGGAGGACAAAAGCCAGAGATGCAACAAGGTAAACGGAGAAACAAAAGCCAGAGATAGTAGCAAGATAAACTGAGGACAAGGCAAAGAACACTGAGGACTAAGCGAGGAACACTGAACAAAAAGACAAAGAAAGGCAGGAAAAAGGCAAAGGGAAGAGGAAACAAGGAATACAGACTGCAGGCAAAAAAGGCTGGATCTAGCTGAACAGACAAGCTGGACAAAGCTATCAAGAGCCCAAAGTGAAAGGAGAAAACAAGCTATAAGGGAAAAGAAGTCCTGGACTTCAAGCTGATAGGAAGAGCAGGAGAAACACACAAGAGAATCACAGAAAGCCAGAGGTGAAGAGATCTGTCATTCAGAACACAGCGGAGACAATTAGTGAATAGACCACAGCAAAGAAAGTGTAGGGAGAACTGAGAAAACATGGACCGGATTACAGAAGACATAAGCAAAAAACAGAACAAAACCTGGCACGGACTTAATACCAAAAGAGCAGTCTGTGGCGCAGAGGTCGGATCTTCACCGCAGAGGGTGGCACTGATGCTTTTTCAGGCACAATCATGACAATGATATTATCCTCCCCTGTGGTGATTACTTTACCCAGTTAAGTGTCATCAGAAAAAAAAAATGGAAATTCTACTCTGTAGCCCCTCTAAAAGACCATGAATAAACATATTAAAAAGGAATTGCCCCTTTACTGACCCCTGTGGTACTTCACTAGTAAATGTAAACAGAGTATGTTCCATCAATAACCACCCTCTGGCCCATGTCTACCAATGAGGAGGATTTCCAGATTAAAACCAGTGGCTGGAGAAACCCCCCAATTGTGTTAAAGAAATACAGCCACCAAGATGGAATAACAGCAGGTGACAAAGGTTCAATTAGAAGGGTGACCCTGGATTGCCAGCCATGGAAACTGCATTAAAGGAGAAGTCCAGTGATTTTAAATATTTGAAAGCTGGCAGGGGCATGGGAGGTAACATAAGAACCAAGCACAACTTCCCTCTCCAAATGCCCACGAAGTGCAGCACCATTGGCCCTGGCACCCCCACCAGAGGACATTTTCTCCCGAGTGGTGATGATGTCACCACATGGGGAAAATGCAGATCCTGCTGATAGACAGCCCTGGCTGATCTGGGCATGGGTTGAGAAAAAGATCCCGGAGCTAGGCGGAGGTCCCTAAGCAGTGATCCAGCACTGGAGAGGCACAGGGAGAGGTGAGCAGTGATGGTTAATATGTTTTCCAACTGCCCTTTCTGTTTCAATTTTTTTTACAGCGCCAGACTTCTGGTTGGTGTAAATCCACATTATTTGCAGTTTTAACTGCATTATCTTATTCAAAGTGAATTATTATATATTTTATATATGATACCTTGATGTAAGAATAACGTGGATTGAGAGATTTTTGCAAGAAGAGCTCACAGTTTTTCAAAATTGTAACTTGGTTTAAGAGCATAGCTTTGGTTTAATAGCTCCCTGTACTGGGTGGGAGGGGGAGGGAGGGAATATGGTCTGCATAGCGAGGGCTACAGCACAGTACTCTGACTCAGGAAGTCTTCCTCATCTTTCAAATCATGACAGATCCACTTCAGGCTGGGGCATGTATCGGGGACAGGACTGTGGGGGTAATCTCTTCATAACTGTAACCCCTCTCTACCTGGACAGAGGGTGCTGCTATACTGTGCCCACATCTGCCCTGCTCATTCTTTCCTGCAGTCTCTGTCAGCCCTTGTGTTTCCCATCCTCTCCATTGCTGCTATAATGTGCTTGCACTTAAACTCAGCCATTTACACTGCTGATATAAAGTGCCTGCACTTACACTCAGCTATACACACTGCTGCTATAATGTGCCTGCACTTACACACTGCTATATAGAAAGATTTATGTTACTCTGCTCCTGCACAGCTTTGTGATTCTCACTTCCTGATTGGTCCATGGTGAACACACCCTTCTTCCTCATTGCTGTCATGTGACCACACAGACCTCTGACAGCAGCCCTGCTTCTCTATTCTAGCCTGTTGTACTACACTCCTGCATTATGGGGATCTGCAGTTCCATCCTGTATCTACAAAGTGCTGCTGTTTTTCTCAGGTTTATGCACATACTATACATTATACTCCACATGCTGATTGCTATATTGTACAGTAAGTTATAATATCACATATTTAGCTCTTTCTAAATGTTTGCTTCATTCGTTTTACTAATTATTATTTTGGGGTGTGTGGAACCTATAGTCTGTATTTCAGTTATTTCTTATGGGAAAATTTGCTTTGGTTTAGAGCGGATTTGGATTACAAGCTTGGTCCCGGAACAAATTATTCTGGTTATCCAAGGCACTACTTCATGAATTTGACCTGTAAACAATGAAGGTGTTATATTAAGATCTGATGTCTTATCCTGTTCTTTTGGAATGCTTTACATTCCATATTTCATAAAATATTATAAAATATTATACTTTTTATGGGACAAAACTTTATCAGTTGCTGCACCTAGGAACAAGTAAAGTGATGAGACTTAACCACTCTTGTTGCAAAGTCTAAGGCTTCATGTTAAATATAAGCAGAGTTAGGAAATCATATATCAATATGGCTGTTACTAACACTTTGAAATCTAAGTAGTAAATGCTAAATTGATTTAAGCATAAAACGTGAAAAATTTTAAAAGATGGAGGATGATATATGTTTCTTAATATCTATTTTATTTTTTGATTAGTAAATTATAGACATCATGCAATTTTTTAACTGTTATACAGTCGGCTTTTTGTATTCATTTCAGGCTTGAGGAAAATAATGTAGCATTTTGGAAAAAATATTATACCTAATAGTCCAGCACTTGAAGCCAAGATGGAGAAGATTTCTACGGCCACCATGTTTTTTCCTTTTGTGCTCAGATAAGAAGGGACCATAGTAATCCAGACACTACAGAACACTAGCATACTGAATGTGATGTACTTGGCTTCATTAAACCGATCGGGTAATGTTCTTGCCAAATAAGCTACAGTAAAACTAACAGCTGCCAGGACAAATAAGTAACCTAGAACAGCAAAGAAGCCAACTTGAGACCCTTCATTGCACTGAATGATGACTTTCCTGTGATAGGAATGGGTGTCCTGCTCCAGGTATGGGGGAGAAAAGTACAGCCAAAAAATGCTGATAATAACCTCAATGGATGAGGCCACCACAACTATAGAGTTGGACACTTTCACCCCAATGAGTTTTTTCCATCGACTTCCAGGTCTGGATATTCTAAAAGCCATATAGACCATGATGGTTTTGGCCAAAACAGAAGATACTGAGATGGAGAAGATGATGCCAAAAACTATTTGTCGTAATCTGCAGGTTCTATCCACAGGACGGCCAATAAAAAAGAAGACACAGAGGAAGCACAATGACAGCGAGATGAGGAGGATGAAGCTCAGGGTCTTGTTATTTGCCTTCACAATGGGGGAATCTTTATGTGACACAAAAATTCCTAATATCAGAAGACATATTGTCCAAAACAGAAGAGAAAAAGCCATTAATATTATAGCGAGACTGTCGGAGTAGGCAAGAAATTCTTCACGTTTCAGAAGACATTGATCCCTTTTATCACTTGACCATTCTATAGGCAAACATTTTATACAGTTCTCGCTATCTGGAAAGACATACAAGTAAACAAGGCTTACTCAATACAATATCACAAGAAGATACAAAAACACTCAAGTTTTTGCAGTTCACAAATATCTCCAGACAGATTGTCATTAAAATATATTTTTTTTTCTAAGCTAGTTATTTCTTGAGATACATATTGGGATGTGAAAATCCATGGAAAAGGTAAAGAAGGCCACATGTGGTGATGGTCTGCAACCCATTTTAATGTACTACGATAATCAAAATAAATATGCATGAAAATATTTTATCTTACATCATCAGAGGAAAACAAATCCCCAAAATAAACTATGGAAATATTTATTTAACTTGGGGGCTAGGTTCACACTATGAAACTGTGCGGCTGTATTTTTTATGCGGCTGTAAATGTGCGGATGAAACTACGGCCGTGGGAAAAAATAGACATGCGGCTCAAAACATACGGTCATTTACTTGGAAATCTGGTTTAACTAAAAATAACAAATAAAATCTTAAGAAAGTGATGCAAACACCTCTGGATGCATCTGGGAAAGCAGGGAAACAGTTTACATGAATTGCTATTACCGGGGTTTGCGATCCTCTGCACTATAGCCGATGTCTCTTATGGTTAATCTATTAAAATAATAAAACACATTTTCGTTGTAATAAACTCCCTTTCGTTGTTCAATAATTAAATTTAAACTAATCCATCATTTTGCAATTAAATATACTGTTAAAATAAATATATATATAAATAAATGTATATTTATATATATATTTATTTTTTGACCGTATATTTAATTGCAAAATGATGGATTCGTTAGAATTAAATTATTGAACAACGAAACTGATTTTATTTCAACAAAAATGTGTTTTATTAATTAAATATTAATTAGTACAGGAAGCTCCATAAGCCGTTAATTCATATTGCCGGCAAAAGAGCATTCTGTACTAATCATCACTTTACTTTAATGTTATCACAATAGCATTATTAGAAGAAACATTTAGAATTATATGTGCGCTCAGCTGATTGGCTGATCGGCTGAGCGCACATATAATAAGCGGGTCCGCAGTACAGTGACTTCATTGTGCTGCGGACCAGCGAAGAGGACACATCGGGGTGAGTATAGAGCTCTCCCCACCCCCTCCCCAGCACTGCACCCCTCCCAGCAAGGAAGGGGGGTCACTTAACCCCTTCCTTGCTGGGATGGGTGCAGTCTGACATCAGTCTGGCCCCCAAGGGGTTAAGGGCGATGCAATACATCCTCCCTTAACCCCTTGGGGGCCAGACTGTAAGCAGCGAACTGTAAAGATGCTGCATACTGTAAGGAGCACAACACCGCTCACAATGATGGGTGTTGTGCTCTTGTTTGAGTGTTTTTTGTTTGTTTCTCCCTTTTTGTTTTTCAGATATCGGTATCCTGGGGATTACGTTGGATTCCGTGGACTACGTGGGGTGTGGGGGTGTTTTTATTTGAATAAAAAATATTTTAACTTCTGTCTTGTCTTTATTTCTTTACTTTATAGACTTAGTAGTGGAAGCCGTCTAATAGACGGAATCCATTACTAAGTTGGGGCCTAGTGTTAGCCGGTATAAAATGGCTAACACTAACCCCCTATTATTACCCCAGTACCCAATGCCACCAGGGGTACTGGGAAGAGCCGGGTGCCAGTGGTCCCGGAGCGTCAAAATTGGCGCTCCTGGACCGGGCGGCAGCAGGCTGGTAAGATTTAGGCTGGGGAGGGCCTAAACCAATGGCTCTTCCCACCCTGTTGTTACCAGGCTGCTGTCGTTTGGTTTTTAACCCAGCCGGTTATAAAAATAGGGGGGACCCTATGCGTTTTTTTTTTAAATAAATAAATAATTTAAAAAAAAAACGCATAGGGTCCCCCCTATTTTTATAACCGGCTGGGTTAAAAACCAAACCATTTTATACCGGCTAACACTAGGCCCCAACTTAGTAATGGATTCCGTCTATTAGACGGCTTCCACTACTAGTAAAGAAATAAAGTAAAGTAAAGAAATAAAGACAAGACACAAGTTAAAAAATGTTTTTATTCAAAGAAAAAAACACCCCCACACCCCTCATTGACCATTGACCAAAAAAAAAAAAAAAAACGCTGGTCATCGACGTAGTCCACAGAATCCGACGTAATCCCCAGGATACCGATATCTGAAAAACAAAAGGGGAGAAACACACAAAAAACACACAAACAGGAGCACTACAACCATCATTGTGAGCGGTGTTGTGCTCCTTACAGTATGCAGCATCTTTACAGATCGCTGCTTACAGTCTGGCCCCCAAGGGGTTAAGGGAGGATGTATTGCATCCCCCTTAACCCCTTGGGGGCCAGACTGATGTCAGACTGCACCCATTCCAGCAAGGAAGGGGTTAAGTGACCCCCCTTCCTTGCTGGGAGGGGTGCAGTGCTGGGGAGGGGGTGGGGAGAGCTCTATACTCACCCCGATGTGTCCTCTTCGCTGGTCCGCAGCACAATGAAGTCACTGTGCTGCGGACCCGCTAATTATATGTGCGCTGAGCGGATCAGCCAATCAGCTGAGCGCACATATAATTCTAAATGTTTCTTCTAATAATGCTATTGTGATAACATAATTAGAAGAAACATTTGATGTTTTTTTATTAAAGTAAAGTGATGATTAGTACAGAAAGCTCTATTGCCGGCAATATGAATTAACGGCTTATGGAGCTTCCTGTACTAATTAATATTTAATTAATAAAACACATTTTCGATGAAATAAATACAGTTTCTTTGTTCAATAATTTAATTCTAACGAATCCATCATAGTGCAATTAAATATACTGTCAAAAAATAAATATATATATAAATATACATTTATTTATATATATATTTATTTTAACAGTATATTTAATTGCAAAATGATGGATTCGTTAGAATTAAATTATTGAACAACGAAAGGGACTTTATTACAAAGAAATTGTGTTTTATTAATTTAATATATTAACTATTAGAGGCATCGGCATTCGGCATAATTGCCGGCTATTTTTGAAGTACTCCGTACGGACCGCCTGTCAATCCACGGCCGCGTTTCCAGCCGCAAACAATGGTCTTGTTCATTTTTTACGGGTCCGTTTACGATCGGGCCGTAGATTCATACATAGTGTGCACTGTGCAGCCGTATATCCTATACTTTCCAGCGTACGCATGAACCACCAAAAATACCGTCGCACAATTACAGCCGCAAATACAGCCACACACTTACATAGTCTGAACCTGGCCTTAATGTATGTGGTGTATTTTTTTTCCCTGTGTTCGTTGCAGATACTGATAGTTTAAAGGGTCTTTAAACTATTAAAGGACATTAGTACATGATACCACTATGTGATAAATGTGAAGGATGTATTACTCACATGCTAATTAGCCCATATTGTGCACTGTGCACCAACCCCCCCCCCCCCCCCCCCCCCCCCCCGTTTTTGCAGTGAATAAGCCGTCCTTATCAGTATTCATTAGATGGTGTCACTAAAGTAAAAATGTATTTCTACCAGTTATATTGGAAATTTCTCCTTCATGACACTTTACACAGTCATAGCAGCAGATCGGCTTCTGGTTATTCTTGATCTTCCTGCTACCAGGTGGACAATTTTCTGAACATTGAGATCTTGGTATCTGTAAAAAGAAATAAATTATAATTAAATTTAATTAAATTAAATAAAAGTGTATCTGTCATTATAAAAAAAAAAAAAAAAAAACTTTTGACATGTCAAAAGTTTTGATCGATCTGTGTCTGAGTGTTCTGACCTGTATTGATTGGATAGATCGGGGAGAGGATCGTAGTTGCAGCTCGTCCTCTCCCTGCTCTGAGTTAAAAGAAAAAAAAAAAGAGCCCAGAATCAGCCCCAAGTCTGACTCTTTTAAAAAAAATTCAAAGCAGAGAGTGGACGCGCTGCAGCGGTTCTACTCCCTGCTCTATCTCCTGATCAGTACGGGCCTGAACACTCAGACGCGGACCGATTAAAACCTTTGGCTTGTCTCTATGTCTGTGATGTATCGAAAAAAAAATTTATAACGACAGGTACACTTTAATTAATACTTATATAAATACAAAATCTCTGGATGACCCATTTCACTGTACTATGATAGGAGATTAAAAAATAGCAAAAGAAATATGTATGAAAATATTCTTACATCATCAGAGGAAAAAAAATCCAAAAATTTGTTAAAATAAATAAATAAAAACTTCAGGTCCCTAGTAAACATTGCCTACCTCTTTATTTTTCCAGGTTACTAGAGATGTGTTAATGTGAAGCTGCTTGTCTGGTGTCGCCCATGGCATGAAGGAACCCATGTAGTTAATTGAGAGAAATCTTCTGTTCCTCATCCAGTTGTATATCACATAAACTGTATTCATTTCCCCCTTCTCATCATAGTAGAATCTCTTATCTAATCCATTATCGTAGTAAATACGCCTCAAGTGTTGGTTTAGCTTTTAAGAAAAGATCAATCATATGTTATAAAATATAAAAACAGATAGCATTTTTTCTATTCAAAGTTTTTTGTTAGTCTCCAATTCTATGTCCTCTTTTTAACACTAGGGTGGTATTTTAAAAGTTAATTCTGCCAGTTTAACATAATAAACTTAAAGTGTCACTGTCCCTCTAAAAAAACTTTTGACATGTTATAGACCCAACAGGAGGTAGCCACACCCCCACTGCCATTTTTTTTCCTCTGTTGTATGTGGGGGGGGGGGGTTGACTACCTGCTGTTGGCTTGCCCTCCACCCATGTCCTGTGGGTGCTTAAAATAGAGATTAATTTTATCCAATCTGCCCAGTTTGTAGGCTTAATCTTAAAACCCAGGAGCGGCGATTGCTATTGTGGGAATGCTAGATTAGGACCATATCTCTAACTCCCGAAAAATTAGACCCGGACCGATCAAAACTTTTGAAATGTCAAAAATATTTTTATAATGACAAGTACTCTTTAAGAAAAATGTACATTTTACTGTACTCATTTTTAGAGATAAGCAAACCTTTATAAAAGTCCATTCTGGCAATTTGTGAATAGTAAGAATAGTTGCAGCAGCAGGAGGGTCTCAGCAGAGAGCCAATTGGAGATAGCAGTGGAAGCAGCAGCACTCTGTTTGACCCCAAAAGGGCCTAGGATAGCCAATTATACATGTCAGTGGAAGCAGCAGTAGCAACACTCGGTTTGACCACTAATGGCCTAAGATAGAAATTTTAGACGACAGTGGAAGCAGCAGCTCTCAGTTGTATCCCAAAGAGGCTAGGATTTAATATTTTAGATGACAGTGGACGCAGCAGAAGCACTCTGACCCCAAAGGACCTAGGATGGCCAATGTTAAATGCCAGTGGAAGCAGAAGCACTCTGTTTACCTTAAAGGGCCTAGGATAGACAATTTTAAATGCTAGTAGAAGCAGAAGCACTCTATCTACTGTACGTTAAAGGGTCTAGGATAGACAATACTAGATGCCATAGGAAGCAGTTGTACTCTGTCTACCTTAAAAGGTCTAGGATAGACAATACTAGATGCCAGTGGAAGCAGTTGTACTCTGTCTACCTTAAAGGGTCTAGGATAGACAATACTAGATGCCAGTGGAAGCAGTTGTACTCTGTTTGATCCCTAAGGGCCTAGGATAGACCATTTTAAATGGAAGCATCAGCACTGTTGTGGCTCACTGCTGTAGTCATTATTACCAGGCATCAAAGTGTTGAAATCTTGTCAGATCCATGCTGAAGTCACCTTGACAAATGTCAGGATCTCCACATTATTGCATGACGGGTGAGTTCAATAGCGGTCATGTGTCCACTTTATCAGACCAGCACTCCATGGGATGGAGTTTTTCATGGGACAGGTGGGATTCCACATATACCCCCACCTTCTGCTATATCTGCTGCAGGATGGGTACCTGTTTATACTACTGGCTGTTTTGTTCAGCAGGCAGCTTAAAGAAACTACTTATCAGCCTTTGGCAATGCGGCATCATGCCGGTAGGCCTTGACCAACCAACTGCCCAGTATTTTTAGGTAGTATGACATTTTTGCATCCCACACAGAACGTGAAAAGTAAAAAGTCAATTTACAGCAGAACCAAGAATCTAGTAATGTTGACAGCCAGTAGTCATCCATCTGACATATGCCAGAGCATCTTCCCCAATATTTATCATGTGAGTATGTATTGTATGTCAGTCTGTGTGTATTGCTCATGTATATGTACTATGTATGCATATGTGTATGTGAGTCTGAGTGTATTGTACCTATGTATACTATGGGGGAGATTTATCAAACATGGTGTAAAGTAAAACTGTCTCAGTTGCCCCTAGCAACCAATCAGATTCCACCTTTCATTCCTTACAGACTCTTTAGAAAATGAAAGGTGGAATATGAATGGTTGCTAGGGGCAACTGAGCCAGTTTCACTTTACACCATGTTTGATAAATCCCCCCCATGTGTGTATATGTCGGAGTGTATCGTACATGTACAGTATGTATGCATATATGTGAATCTGTATGCATATGTGTTTGTGCATTTGTTTTGTTTATGTAATGTGTATATCCGTATGTATTGTGCATGTTTGTGCAATATATAAGTACACATTCAGGCTATGTTTACACAATAATTTTCAATGGCCATTGTTTAACCCTGTCCCGCCACTGCACAGTAAATTAAAATCGATGCAGCCTATGCCTGAAGCTGCAGCGACGTTAGTTTACCATGTAGGATAACACAGGCACAGAAGCTGCGTCTGTGTCATCCGCCTTTCTATTCTCATGTATGGGATCGGCAACAGATTTTATGCTGCAGGTGCCGATTGCATATGGTGCCACAGAAACAACTATGTAACAGACTGGCAGGGTGTGCACATAGCTGGTCACATACACAGCGCTATGTTGTTGCTGTGTTAACGTGGAAGGTTTGCCACTGGCTACAACTGTGCTTGTAGGGTGGGCCCCTAACATCAATTTACCTGGTGGGACCAAGATACCCCAGTACAACACTATCAGTCATCCTTACTAATTATACCAGAATGAAGTTGCAAGTTTTTTATTCTTATGTTCACACACATGGTTCTACCTTTACTATATGGGGCTGATTGTTGACCCCCTGTTCTGCTGTATCATATATTATAAAGCCCATTAATACTATAATTATAGTTTATTTTACCTTATGTCTGTATTTATGACTTTTCTTTTTATTTCTATGAAAATCTTTTCCCACAGATACAAGCAAAGCATCCAGCGCATAAGCCATGCTCAGTACTGCATAGTATACAGCAGGGGAACGTATATTGAATAATGAATATGGGATTCCTATTATATCCTCATCTCCTGAACAGTTAAACAGTTTTCCTTTATAATAGAATTGAAAAGCTCTATTTTTATAGGGATTGGTTGACAAACAGTGATAATATGTCATCCATACATCCTCAAGCATCTTATCATCTGGGAACTTAGAAGGATGGACATTCATAATAAATTGCGTCATTTCACCGGTTTCATATGGATCCTTTAGTATTTTTCTATTATACTCTATACGAGCATCCATTGTATATAGAAAGCCCAAGCAGCAGTTAAATGCTTGAGAAACTTGCTCTACAAGTTCATTATTGGCGAACCAGCTGGGTGGAAGAATAAAGGTCTTTGTCCTCAGCACATAATCGGGCAGCATTAAAGTACTCGCCATATAGAAAGAAACTGTTCCACATATAAGAATAATATTAGAGGATGAGTTTGAAATGGTCTTTTTGTTCATCTGATTTATAAAATGTTCAGTTCTGATCCTTTCATCTCCTTCAAAGAGTCTTTTAGAAGCAATTTTGGTAGTAAACTCTACGCAAATGTCATGACTATTAAGAAATGAGGTCAGAGTTTGGCTTTCCTTGATTCCGCTGTCATCTTCACTAGTAACAATTCCAACCCAGCTCCATGAAAAATGTTTCAGTAGCTTTAAAATAGCGGAAAAGTAGACATGGTCATTATGTGCTGTACGGAAGAGATAGGGATACATAGTTCTATCACCGAGAAGGGGATCTGTAGCCCCATAGCTGATCTGGAAGAAAAATATATTAATAATAAGTCTACATTTACAAAGTTAGAGAAAATTATTGAAACAAGTTAAATCCTTTAAAAGCGGTTGTCTGTTCTTTCCATAACCCTTTGCTGTTATCCTGTGAGCTTTAAATAAATCCCGCTATTCAACTGGAGTGCTGACAATCTTGTTTGTGGACACATCTAGATACAAAACCATTTATTTAGCCTGTTCCCAGCCCAGTATTTTAATGGTCTTGCTCTTTCCTGTAGATAGTGGGGTATAATGGGGGTTAGCACGAGCTGTTTAATAAGCCAACACTAAGCCCCAGCTTAGTAATAGTCTGGCTTCCATCTGCAGATAGAAGCCAATGCCCTCTAGGTGTGGGACGCCTGAGTCTGTGTGTTACTCTGTCCCGTGACCTATGCTTTAAATGTATATTATAAGTTAGGAAGATGTAAAGTAAAATGCACTGGCTATTGTGGCAAATAATTGCTGTTATTTAAGAAAAAAAAAACGCCAGTTGTTTTAATATAACTAGAGTTTTTTTTTTCCCATTAAATGGTTGCCATCCACAAAATTTCAACAGTGTGTGAAAATAGCCTTTCTATGTTTTCAATCCACTCCTGGTATTGTGTTAGAACATAGCCTTAAAGAAAATGCACCAGCAGTACATCACTTTTCTGTTTTTACTATTAACAGACTGGTGCCCCAAGCACAGGGATGGCGGTGCAGCTGCGCCGGTCTAATACCTCTAAAGGCGGGTTTACCCTCCTCCAGTACTTCCGGCCTGGTCGGCAATAGACCGGCGCCAGCACAGGCATGCCTGTTGTGTCCTTTCCCATGCATGGCGCCAACCTGTTCATGGTAAAAACAGAAAAGTGATGTACTGCTGATGCATTCGCTTAAAAGTGTATGTTATGCTCAACTTCCAGTAATAAATCTAAAATAATCATGTAAATCTTGATTTCCTTTTCAGTACAACTATCTGGCTATGCCCATGTTTTTAGACAAGAAAATGGACCATGTTTTTTCATATTCAAATTTTCAGGGACTGATGTATTAATGGAGACTCTTGATTGAGTACTCCATTGGATTGGTTATTGTTTTGTTTTGCTTCTGCACTATTGATTGCCCCCGATAGCCAGAATAGTACTCCACACTGATGAGGGGCAATATCCCGAAACAGCTGCCTATGGATTGATGCCTGGCTTTTATTTTTCCTTGACAAGTTTTAATACTCACAACTTAGTTAGACTTTGACGCTAAAGGGGCCAACCTATTTTGAAATACCTATTTAAAATTGAGTGGGACTTAAAGGGCTACGTATCACAGTGGTTTTGTGATCTACCCATTGGGAGGCCCCCCTTAGCAACAGGTTTCCTTCCCATGAGGGATATCTTGCTATTCCTATGTTTTGAGACTAGTAACTGAGGGTCCACAGACCCTGTTTTTCCATGGTCATGTTGGATCTTTTTTTTTTTGCTTCACCGCTGCAAGTACGCTAAACTTATATATTACATATTATATATTAACAGATCCATATACTAATTAAAAAAAAAATTCTAAAGCACCTGAATTCCCGTAAAAATCAAGCCCACATCCAGATAAGTATCTTAACCCCTTAGTGACCGCTGATACAGCTTTTTACGGCGGTCACTAATTGGCCTTATTCTGCTGCCATCAGCTTTTTGCAGCAAATAAGAATAAGGCTGCAGCGCTGGCAAGACCCCCACCCCATCCCCCCAGCTACCGGAAGTCCATCCCGGCCGGCCCACCCCCGTACTGGTGTTCGCCGCTATTAACATTATATTGTTATATTGTCTGTAAGCACTGCACATTGCCCGTGACCACCGCAGGCTTTTCGTAACCATCCCATATTGTTCTTAACCACCCCAGAGTGTTCGTAACCACCCCAGATTGCCCGTAACCACTCCAGGTTGTAATCTCATTTATTTTATTTTAGTAACGGAGCTATTCTAATAACTGTTTTTAGCTGCCGTTTTGCTCCAAAAAAATTGATGCTCCTTCCCTTGTAAGTCCCACTGTGAGCCCATACAGTGGGGCTCGTTCAGCAAAATCTGCATTGAAAATGCTAATTGCCGCTCCTTCCCTTCTGAGTCCTGCTCTATGCCCATATAGTGGTTTATGCCCACATATGGTGTACTGTAGTACTCAGGAGAACCTGATTTACAGATTTTGGGGTGCGTTTACTCTCCTGTTCCTCGAAAAATTTTGAAATTTCAAATTAAACCAACATATTATTGGAAAAATTCTAGTTTGGTTTAGTTAGTCTAATTTTGAATACTTTCCTCTAATACCTGTGGGGTCAAAATGCTCACCACACGTTAAGATGAATTCTTTGAGGGGTGCAATTTCCAAAATGGGGTGACTTATGGGTGGATTTTACTCTGCTGACACTACAGGGGCACAGCAAACGCACTTGACGCTCAAAAACTTCTTCAGCAACATCTGCACTGCAAAAGCTAATTGGCGCTCCATCCCTTCTGAGCCCCACTGTGTGCCCATACAGTGGTTTATGCCCACTTATGGGGTTCTGTTGTTTTCATAAGAAACTGTGTTACAAATTTTGGGGTAGATCTTTGATTAAAAGCAGCTATCTGAAGGTACAAGGCGTTTGGGAGGAACAGATTGTGGGAACAGGGTCGCTTTAAGTAACAGGGCAATTTCTTTAAACTTATGACACCACATCTTCTCAAGAAGAGGAACATACTCGACAATAATGACTGTTAGAGGTGCAGTGCCCTTACAGGTACTTTATCCCTCATCTGGATTACATGCCCATTAATTCAGTGCTACACTGTTCAACTACAGTTCAACTACACACGCTATAGGGATCTCACCTTACCCATCCCACTAAACACCAACTTTCCACCCTATTGCTGATGGTGGCTAAACTTCTCATACCTCTTCACCAGTCTTCATAACCTACACAATAAATTGGTGTGTTTAAGCGATCCTTTGTTTACTTCTCATGTATCTAAAAATGACACATACTGTATAAAAAGTAAAATGACTACATCTTATGGCTAGTGGGGCAAAAAGAATAAAATAAAGAAAGGTATGAGTCTTGGAGGGAGCCTCCTACTTCACTCTACTCCCTGTATGTATGTCAATTAGCTGAAGGGTGAGTGCCTTGCACTTTATTATCTATGATTTTACTTTGTTTTTCTGTCTACACTAGTGAGGGCTCATTTTGCTTTGAACTAAAAGCTCTACTTGTTATTGGTACTAGAGATGGACCAACTATTCAAAAGTTTGGTTCAGCAGGTTCGCTGCACGTTAATGTAAAGTTTGGGTTCATCCAAACCAAATATTAAGTGAACCGCAGAAAAACAGCTAAACACTGGGAGGAGCGTGGAGAGGTGAGAATTATTTTAGTTTTTTTATATGTGCGACCGTCATCTTTCCGAACTTGTTCAAAACTTTGCAAAATGTTGAATTTAGTAGCAGGCCAAACTTTTTTGCAAAATTTGGAATTAATCTGGGTTCGAGAGACTCGGCTCACTCATTTCTAATTGGTACCATTTCAGGTTGTTATGTCGGTGCTTTTTTTTTTAGCACAACCTGCCTTACCCAAAGCTCGGAATCCTTCTCTGTAAGATAAATTGTGACCCACTGTTACATATTCACCCCTCTATTTGATGTAAAACTGCATGGTGGTAGCATTTTGACATTGTTAGACTGCTCTTTTAGTAAGTTCTTTAATGTGTATTTCTTACCTGTGTATATCCGTACACATTCAGCACTTGTGCTATGGGCAGAGTTGTTACAGATGAAAGATCTCCAATAAATCCAGCAATGTTATAGTCTTTCATGCAGTTGTAGTTGGGGACAGTAGCTCTTGGTCCTGATAATATTTGTATTGTACTTTTTACAGCTTTATTAGCATTAGTACATGAATCAGACACATAATATCCTAAAGTCACATTAGGTAAAAGATAAGGATTTCTATTCACTTCCTCAATGGCAAATCGGAAATCCAAAAAATATTTGTAATTAGATAAGAGGGCTCTGTAAGTAAATATAAAAAGTCCACCAATGTGCAAGTGGATATTATGTAACAGGCAAACTAATACTTATACAATCACAAGAAAAGAAAATACACCCTCTTTGGTTTTTATGGTTTTGTGTATCACAACTAGTGATGAGCGAGTACTAAAATGCTCTGGTGCTCGTTATTCGAGACAAGTATTTCCCGATACTCGAGTGCTAGTATTCGAAAAAAGAACCCCATTGAAGTCTTTTTGCAGGAGACTCAAGTTCGGTAGAGGGAAGGTCGTGTGAAAACCTGTCAACCACAGAAATTGATGGAAACACAACGGAAATGGACAGGAAACAGCAGGGGGGCTGTACGGTACTATCTGATACTAGCTGGACCTAGATACATGCTGTGATACCACCTTACAATGAGCAGTGACGTTTTAGAAAGGTGTACTACAAATCCCAGCAATACAGTGTAGTACCCACTAGTTAAGGGGGGCTGTACGGTACTATCTGGTACTGGCTGGACCTAGATACACACTGTGATACCCCCGTCCAATGAACAGTGAAGTTTTATGACGGTGTACTACAAATCCCAGCAATACAGTGTAGTACCCACTATTTTAGGGGGGGGCTGTACGGTACAATCTGGTATTGGCCGGAGCTATACACACTCTCTGTCACCCCTTTACAATGAGCAGTGAAGTTCTATGCAGGATGCACTACAAATACCAGCAATACAATGTAGTACAGCAGGACCACCAGCCCCAAAATAAAAAAAGAGTACACTGAGCACTTCTTAGGGGTCTGTATGCAACACCTAATGCCCACTTTCTGCCAGCAGCCGGTCACCACAGTGTGCTGGTTAAATCGCGGTAGCAGCACTGCAAGTCCCAGCCAGCAGTCTGTAGTAATAGTATTAAAAAAAAAAGCTTTTAAGCTGTTTGTTTATATTGCTAGCATATACCCTGCCTACTGGAACGCTAAATCCTACACTGACACTCTCGCTGACCAGCAGCAGCTCTGTCCCTGATCTCTCACAGCATGCGTCTGAAGCGAGCACTGCCGGCGCCGAGTTTTATATGGCAGGGTCATCTGATCTGGCCAACCAATCGCTGCTATTGACATGTATGGGTCCCACGTCATCGCAGGATGTACCAAAGAGTCTCCTGTTTATTCTTTTTCTTGCCATTTCTTGAGTATGGCGAGATGCTTGTCCGAGTAACGAGTACCATCGAGTACCCTAGCTCGGACCAGCATGCTCGCTCATCACTAATCACAACATAAAAAAAAGTTGTGGACCTCTAAAGGCCTTGAAATTAGCTAGATAAAACCTTGGATGAACAACAACTCAATAAATTTGCTCAGCAAATTGACAGAGTTCAACTTGTCTTTTAGCAGGAGCAAGGGATTATCCATAATTCCTTGCGCCCGTCCAATCAACTGCAAACCCCACTGTGATGTCAGCCCCCACCCCCTATATATAAGTTGATTGGATTCCTGTAAGTGGACAGTCAGCTGGGTATAGTGGAGAGCAGATTGGAGCAGGGAGAAAAATGAAGAGATATAGGGACAGAGAGGAGAGGAGGGAGGATTGTGGTGGATTTCTGTGGGAGCAGTGAAACCATTGTCCAGTATAACCAGTAACTGGGTGACTGTTGTTCATTATACCAAGTCCCTGTGAGCTGGGTGTGCATTATAGGAAGTCATGGTAAACACAGTGTCCTTTTTAATAACACACTGGGTGCTCATTTACCAATGTCCACTGCTGTCCATGGCGGAAATTAAATGATTCACAGACTGATTGACATTTTTTTATTTTTCAAATTACATTTTCCAATTTTTGACACAGTCACAGCAACAGCTGTTAAAAAAAAAATCTAATTTGTGCATCACAAACTTTGCGGGGAAAAAAAATCTAAATGATTTGCTCATCTCTAGTGCTGATAATTAGGTGCGACCACCTTCTATAAAAGCAGAAGTTTGGCATGAGGCTCGTCTGGAACATTCAGGCATAGGGCATTTTTGACTTCTTCTCATCAGTAACATGTATACTGTATATACGTTCCTACTGCACATACCCGTGCAGTAGGAATGTACTGTATATATACGTTTCTGAGGTAAAGGGGTTTGATGTGTGTGGGACCGCTGCAGGGAGAACAGCCCCGCACACATCAGTGTCCCGCGAATCGAGGGTAATGAAAGGCAGGTGTGATCCCACAGCTGCCTTTATTAACCCCTTGAACGCTGCAATGCACAGCAAATGCGGCGTTTAAAGTACTAAGTGACGAAACAAGCTTCTGTCACAGTGATCGGGACCCCCGCAGCCATGCTGCCAGGGTCCTGATTGCTTGTACCAATGGGCGGGGGTAATCCACTTACCTCTGTCCTGTTGGATCAGCGTTCTATGGATAGAGTCTGCTCTCAGCCAGGCTCTATGCACAGATCGCCGATAACACTGATCTATGCTATGTTATGGCACAGCATAGATGAGCACATGCAATCTAAAAATTGCATGTTAAACAGTAAAATAAAAGTGTAAAAAAAAGTTTTTAAAAGTATTAAAAAAAACCTTATAAACTTCACCCCCAATAAAAGTTTAATATACCCCCTTGCCCATTATAAAAATAAAAACACTAAATATAAATAAATAAACAAACATGTTATATATTGCAGCATGCAGAATTGTCCGATCTATTAAAATATAACATTATTTTTCCCACATGGGGAATGGCGTAAATGGGAAAAAAAAATCCACACACACCAGGATTGCTGATTTTTTAAAAAAAATTATACATCAGAAAAAAAATAATAAAAAGCAATCAAAACTTTTCTTTTACATCAATATGATATAAATAAAAACTAGAGATTATGGCACAAAAAGTGACATCCCAACCAGCCCAATAGGTAGAAAAATAAAAGTGCTATGGCTCTTAGAAGGTGAGGAGGAACATTGCATTAATTTGACCCGGACATCCGTGCATCAATGGGCTCTGTTTTGAAGGGGTTAAACAACTTAAAGCCCATACTTCTACAGTCAGAAAGACCATTCACAAGTGAAAATCCTTTAAGACACTTAACAATCTTTACAGGACTGGATGTCCCAACAGAGTTACCTCACAGTTAAAGTTATCCAGAGAGCAGAAAAGGTTGTATGTTTTCTGCTCTCCTGCACTTCCTCCCTCTTCATGCCTTTGCCGATAACTTCCAGAGACAAGAGGTAGGGGAGGGAGCATGTTGTAGGCAATGACCAATAGCTGCCTGATGTTATTGTTGTCGTGGTGACATCAGGCAGCTATTGGACGTTGTGTGTGGGCATGGTGTCGCCCACACACAATGCCTGCAGTGCACAACATGATCCTGCCCCATTTCTCCTGTGGAAGTTATCAGCACAAATGGGCAGTCGGAGGAATTGAAGCATCTAAGGAAAAAAAAGTATTACCTTTTCGGCTTAACATCTCATGATTTACAAGCCTCAGTTATCATTTTGTATTAAGTTTTGCGGACATGTTACATTGCTGACCTATTCTCAGAATGCCTGAATACTGGGGTGTCACAACTAGCATTCCTGCTGATCAGCTTTTCTGCAAACCCACGATTCCAGCATATAAACAGAAAACAGGATGGAACCAGTTGGCACCATTCATTGTTGGTTAAGGTTACAAGTGTTCAACTCCCATTGAATTGAATTTTACCCAGAGCCACCAGCATAAAGAATATACAGAGCTAAGATTTTTTTTTGTCTTTCAAAAAAATTATTTATTTGTGAATTTTTTATTTATCTTGTAAAGGCACCACCATGGCATGGATAGAAGTACAAAAACCCGTAAAAATCAACTGCTGTGATATTTTAGCGTGGGGAAAATAGAAAAAAAAAACATAGTTCATTAGTAGAGATGAGCGAACCTCGAACATGCTCGAGTCCATCCAAACCCGAACGTTCGGCATTTGATTAGCGGTGGCTGCTGAAGTTGTATAAAGCCCTAAGGCTATGTGGAAAACATGGATATAGTAATTGGCTGTATCCATGTTTTCCAGACAACCTTAGAGCTTTATCCAAGTTCAGCAGCCCCCGCTAATCAAATGCCGAACGTTCGGGTTCGGATGGACTCGAACCCGAACCCAGTTCGCTCATCTCTATTCCCTAGCTCTGATCTTTTCTTTTCTATCTGCTTGAGATGCTCTCTCAATGAAAAGCAGGATGTACTGGCTTTGCCAATCACTGGCCGAGACAGGACACCAATGTGGATGGGGCAGGTCCTGCTCTTAAAGCTCTGTCTCAGAAACAGAAGAGAAGTTTAGGGTACTGGATGAAGGTGAGCAGGAGCTTCAGGGGACCGCTTGGATATCTGAGCTATGTACATATATTGGCTATGTTCACACTACGTATGAGACCAGCCATTCCGTGACCCGGCCGGGTCACAGAATGGCTGGTCTCTGCCCGGATCATCCCAGCCGGCACCTCAGTACCAGATGGATGATTTTTCCGGCTGCAGGGTTCTAATGCGGGCACATCAGCGCACCCCCGCATCAGAAACCTCCCACAGCACACAATGAAGCAAGCGGCTGGAGCCGCTCACTTCATTGTGTGAACTCACAGGGTTTCCTACATGTTAGTTATTTGCGGGTCCGCACAAGATCCCGGCCGGAGCGTATACGATGTGTATACGCTCCGGCCAGGATTCCATAGAAATGTAGGCAATGTTCCACACTGCATAAAGTACGGCCGTTTGTTTGCGATGGCAACAACAGACGTACTCTTACGTAGTGTGAACATAGCCGTATCCTGTTTTTGTTTTTTTTTTTACTTTGGACTTGAATACCACTTTTATCAGGTATGTACCGCATTTTCCAGCATATAAGAAGACTGGGTGTATAAGACGACCCCCAACTTTTCCAGTTAAAATATAGAGTTTGGTGTATACTCGCTGTATAAGACTACCCCTCTTCCAACACACACCAAACAAAAAGTAACAAAAAACATCAGACAGCATTGAGATCTGAGAGACAGAGAAGAAGGTACAAAAATACCAGTAGGATAAGAGGGAAGGCCAGATAGGCACAGCGCCTGCAACTTGCTCTGCCCTTTATACAGTTGCCGTATATGGTGGGGTTACACTTGTTTTTGAGCTCCCCCCACCCCATTCAGCAACCGCAGATTCTCCAGTCCGGTTCTGAAGTTTTTAGCACCTGCCCTATAAGGCGACACCTGACATATAAGACGACCCCTGACTTTTGACGAGTTTTTCCTAGATTGAAATGTAGTTTTATACGCAGGAAAATACTGTATATGTCTCTTTATCAATTGTGAAAATGGATTTACCTAATACTCATTCTGGGATCAATCCAAAATAAAAAGCATTTTTACGCAGTGAGAAATTCTAAAACGACCGTGTGAATGCATCCTATGTAACATTAGCACTTATAGGGGTTGTATGAGATTACAAAAAATAAGGCTTCACCCATATTGTCCCTGTGATGTGCCTGGTTTTGCAGTTCATCTTCATTCACTTTTAGGGTAGCTTCACACGTACCGTATCACAGCTCATTTTCTGCTGCGGATCCGCAGCAGATTTGACTAAATGAATGAACACAGCATCAAATCTGCACCATAAAATCTGCTGCGGATCCGCAGCACATCCGCAGCTGATTTTACAGTGCGGATTTAATGCTGTGTTTATTCACTTAGTCAAATCTGCTGCGGATCAGCAGCAGAAAATGAGCGACAATACAGTACGTGTTAAGCTACCCTAAGGGTATGTTCACACAACGTGAAATCAGGCCAAAATGTGGCTTTAATTATGAAGAAAAAATTTGTCCACATTTTGCCCTGATTTTGGATATGTTCCCACTACAGGGTTTTAGAGCGAAATGACGGGCGTCTTTTAGTAATGACGACAGTAAGTATTGATGATAAACATTATTTGTTGACATCATTATTTTATTATTATGACGGCCATCATTTAGCGCTAAAATCCCATAGTGGTAACATGGCTTTGTTCCCACACAGTATTTCTGCTCAGTATTTTGCAACCATATCCAGGAGGGGATTGAAAACACAGAAAGGCAATGTTCGCACAGTGTTGAAATTTAGTGAATAGCCACCATATAATGGCAAAAATTTGCCAATAATTTAAAACAATGGCCATTGTTTTGAAATAATGGTCTTTATTTGCCATTAAATGACGGCCATCCACTAAATTTCAGCAGTGTGTGAACATAACCTTTCTGTGTTTTTAATCCGCTGGTGTTTTGTTTGCAAAAAACTGATCAAAAATACTGTGTGGGAACAAAGCCTTTTACTATAATACCTGATATAAAGCATGGAAATAATCTTATTAACATTTAAAGTGAATGACAAGGATTGGCGAGCAACTTACATCTTACGTAAATTGCAGATGAATTGATGATCCAAGTATTAGGAAAAATAATTCTACACAAATCTACCCAGCTGATCGCATTCAATGAAATTCACCTTTTTAAGGACAAAAATGTTTCACGCTACAATAATCTACTATAGCAGCAATTTTCCATCCTGACTTACCCATTGCAAAACATGACTGTCGGATCTGTATAACCAATGGGGAACTCATCCATGTTCAGATTAACGGTAAATATTCCTCCGATTATTATGTCTCCACCTTTATAATATCCATATTCTTCTACAGCTTTTTTCATTTTTAACTTACAGGTAGGTGATGATGCCAAAGTCATACAAAGCGTCAGATAGAGGATCATCACAGATGGAATTACTTGATAACTAGACATTTAGTTTTATTTTATTTTCTTATTTTTTTTTCAAATTAAAACAGAAATAAACTTTATGATTAATAGATTAGATTTCAGTGACATAAAATCTGCAGCCCATCACTGACATTCTGCCTGTGTGCCGGTACATGCAGCATCTCAGGCTCTATATATCTACCGGAGCTACTGAGGATCTGTAATTAACTCACATTGTACCTTATATAATAAACTAACCAGATGCGTCCAAATCTTACACACAAATAAATATTATTTTACATATATATTTATATTCTTTCTTTTTTCCCCTCTTTTCCTGTGTGACTAAGTAAAAAAGACTTGTTAACTAATTTATGACCAAGGCTCATGGGTTTATGGTGGCTTAAAGGTCAAAAACATAAGCAAAATGTCACAAATAATAATAATAATAATAATAATAATAATAATAATAATAATAATAACTATTATTATTATTATTATTGTTGTTGTTATTATTATCTTACATATTGCAAAATAATCTCCTAAAAAATATGCAGATTGGTCTAAAGTTGATGTCACCAGGAAGCAGGAGGCTGAGCCCAAATCAACATGCATGGCAAAGAGGATGGAGGAAGTAGTGGTGAGGCGTGCAGCACAAATGCCTCACAGCTACTCCTCTTTGACACTCGTTTCAAATATATCTACAGCACCGATGGCTTCAAGAAAGGTAACCGACACAATAGGGGACACACATCTTCACTACGCTGTTAGCACCTTGGGACTAGCCCAGGTGCTGACAGATTCCCTTTAATATACTGGATTTGGAAAGTAACAATATGTTTTTGATGGTAGTGGTAATATCTGTCTGAGTTTACTGAATTTGGTCAGTACCGGTATGGCGGTAATATGTAGGGGGATAATATTTGCTCTTTATACCAATGTTATTTGTTAGCTGTATGACTTTAAAGTATGAAGGTAAAGTGTCACTGTCATTATAACTTACAGGCTATGTTCACACTACGTAAGTGAGCGGCCGTTCCGTGATCCCGGCCGGGATCACGGAACGGCCGGTCTCTGGCCGGATCATCTCGGCCGGTACTTAAGTAGCGGCCGGATGATCTATTGGCTGCGGAGCTCTGATGCGGGCGCACCAGCGCGCGCCCGCTTTTAGAGCTTCCCATAGCCCACAGTGAACTGACCTGTCAGTTATTTGCGGCGCCACCTAGATCCCAGCCGGAGCGTATACGATGCGTGTACGCTCCGGCCGGGATCCCATTGAAAGTAAGGTTATGTTCCACCCAGCAAAACTATGGCCGTAGTTTTACGTAGTGTGAACATAGCCTTAAAATGTAAATCAACAGTAAATGTGAAATAAAGCAAGTTTGCAAGACACATTACTTATTATTTTTTTTATCATGCTTTAACCCCTTAGCGACCCATGACGTACCTGGTACGTCATGGTGCCGCGGGGGGTGTTCAGAACGGGGTCCCGCCGGGACCCCGCTCTGAACGGCGCTGATCCTGGCTGACATGTGCAGCCGGGGAGAGCCTCTATTAGCCGGCGCGGGTCCCGTTGCCGCGCCGGCTAATTAAGCACTTCAATGCAGCTGTCAAACCTGACAGCTGCATTGAAGTGCTTCATGCACAACATCCCTGGTGTCTAGTGGGTCGGATCACATCGCGGCGGGTAGATCCGTTCTTCTGGCCGGGCCGGCACTAAGCGTCAGAATGATGCTGATCCCGGCTCGGCAATAGATTGCTATGGCCTGCAGCAGGCCATAGCAATCTATGACCGATCGCATCGATCTTTGCTGTGTATATACACAGCATTGATCTCTATGAGAGATCATTGCTGTGGATATACAAGTCCCCCAGGGGGACTTCTAGTTGATGTAAAAAAAAAAGTAAAAAAGTGTTTTTATTAATAAAAAAATCCCCTCCCCTAATAAAAGTCCAAATCACCCCCCTTTTCCCATTTTATAAATATAAATTAATAAATAAACAAATAAATAAACATATTTGGTAATCGCCAGAACTATTAATTAATCACTTTCCCGATCTTGCACGGTAAACAGCGTCAGTGCAAAAAAATTCCAAAGTGCAAAATTGCGCTTTTTTGGTCGTATCAAATCCAAAAAAAAATGTAATAAAAAGTGAACAAAAAGTTGTATATGCGCAATCAAGGTACTGATAGAAAGTACAGATCATGGCGCAAAAAATGACACCTCACACAGACCCATAGACCAAAAGATAAAAGGTCATCAGATAATATAAAAGTTATACATGTTATATATCGTTGTAATCGTAACAACAACATGCATAACAAGTCAGTTTTACCATAGGGAGAACGGCGTAAATGCAAAACTCCCCGAAATCAAAACAAATTTGTTTTTTTTTTTCAATTTGAAGGCGCAAATGATTTTTTGCCGGTTTCGCAGCATATGTGATGGAAAAATAATGCCTGCCATTGCAAAGTACAATTGGTTTCGCAAAAAATAAGGGCTCATATAAGTCTCTAGGTGAAAAAATGCAAGCGCTATGGACTTTTAAACATAAAATGGAAAAAGCAAAAGCGCAAAAACGAAAATTGGCTTTGACCTTAAGGGGTTAAACCAAAAGACTTCCTGTGTTTGGACTGTTTACAACAAAATAAAAAAGTTAGAGCACAGAAGGTGCAGTGTTTTCGATAATAACAAAAAAATAATTAAAAATAAATAATGAATGTAGATTTCAAACTGCTGGTGTGGCCAAGTAGCAGCATGTAGGAGCTGCTGAGTGTGCTTTCTTTCCCCCTCCAGGAATGACCAGCGGGACCTGCTTTGTCTGACAGCCCGAGCCCTGCCCCCCCTGACCGGGTGATGTCTGCTGGTCTGGCCGCTTCCCTCCCTGTCGGCTGTTGGCGGGGAAAGCCCTGTGTTTGGGGTGCCCTGGCGGTGCCTGTATCGGGAGCGACAGTGGCTGGCTTGGCTGCGGATGCTCTAGGGCTCCTGCGTGGACGGCGGTGGTCTCGGCTGGGTGCCTGGTGTGGGTACAGCTGGATGAAGATGCCGGGGGCCTGTAGTGGAGAATGGAGGCTGCTCCGGCGAATTCAGTGGACGGCTCGGGCCCGGTCTGGGGTCCTTGGCAGCGGAGGGTTATCCTGGCGTACAAGTAGAGCCGGCGCCTGTGTGATCCAGGATGGCGCCCGGACCTGCACGCGGAGCGGCACCACAGTGAGCGGAGGATGCTACAGAGGTCCCCACCGGAGACTTCTAATTAGAACTGTTTGGCACATGGTCGGGGTAAGAGAACTCTGACTGCCCCACACCGCTTTCTGACTGTCCTTGTTGCGGTTCTCCTACTATGGTTACCCACCCTTCAGCCTTATTTTTGTGTGGGGAAGAATGGAGGGACATAAAAGGAGGTTTTTTTTTGTAACCTTGGCCAGCACTGATCACATTGTTTTGCTGAACAGGTCCCTAAAAAGGAGTATATACCCTGCTCAGAACACCTGGTTTAAAGCTAATAGCATGATCAACTCGCCCTGCTGCAGTGTCTGATATATGTTGCCATAGCGGGGTAAGAGCCTTGTTACTAATGGAGTAAAGTTATTTATTACTGCAAATTAACTCCGCCATGGCTGGTATCCTCTCCCCTACTCCCTCCCTGTTGGAGGTAGCCTTGGATTTATGTCTGACTTTATTTTTCCTATTGGGCAGGTTCCCTAAATGAAATATTTCTGTGGGGACTGGTAGGTTGTTGATGAAGCCTCCACCGTAAAAGCTGTATAACTTGATTTGGCTACCTGGTCGCAGCTTCAGGTAGGAAGCTATATGCTGTGATAACAATGACTTCATGTACTCAGACTATTTTATTGTCGGTGACCACTACCTGTTTTTGTAGACTTTTCTGGGACAGTCTATCAGTCACCTGCTGATTCAGATAGTGCTTGGGGAATCAGCATGCCTCCAAAGGCAAGAACTCCAACCACCCCAGAAAATAGAGAAATATTTAAAGTCACCTCTAATGAACAATAAGTCTAGAGGTCAGAAAAATGTTTCACCCAACTTGCCTGCTGCAAATAAGGGATCTCGCTATTCAGGTTTGGAATCGGAAGACGGTGCCTATTGGGGGGGAGGGGATTTGGGGGGAAGGGGGGGAAGGGGAGACTGTCGAGTTTTTTTTTTTATTATTATTATTTTTTGAATGGTTAACCCCGTAAGAGTACTTGTATGGAATGTGAGAGGTCTTGGAGATAGGGTTAAGAGAAGAGCAGTTTTTGACTTGGTAAAGCGCCACCTCCCTGCTGTAGTCTGTCTGACAGAGACTCATGCCACAGAGGATACAACCTTCAGACTGCAGCAAAGATGGGCGGCACAGGAATTTCACGCCCCCTTTACAAGTTACTCTGCGGGTCTCTCCATTTATATTCACAGACAGATTTATTTTTCTTTGATACATAAAAGGATGGATAGAAGGGGTCGATATATTTTTTTACACGCAAAAATTTATGGAGAAGTAATGGTCCTAGCATTTGTGTATCTGCCTCCACCATTTAAAACGGATGTACTTAGAACGCTGGTTGAATATATGAAGGATAAGCCTAACACCCCCCTGATAATATCAGGGGATTTTAATGCAGTAATGTGTCCAGAATTGGACAGGCGTTCGGAGGGTGTCCCCCCCCTCCCCGCACCCCTCCTCCCTTGCGAGGTTTGCTGGAGAGGTGGGGTGGAGGGATGTGTGGCGCTCTCTTTATTCTAATAGGATAGCTTTTTCTTGTTATAGTGCATCCTATAAAACGGCTTCTAGAATTGACATGGTTTTGTCAGATGCACTTGCACTCCCTAAAATCAATAACATGAGGTACGAAGGTAAATCACTGTCTGACCATGTCCCTGTTACATTCGAAATAAGGCCGGCCGGGGTGGGGGATCCTGGGAATGTAAAAATTAATTGTTTTAGGATCAACTCATACTGGTTAGAACTGATGAACAACACAGAACTAATAAATAAGGAAATAAATGAATTTTGGGCTATTAATAAAGGGTCCACTTCGGTTCTAATAGTTTGGGACACATTGAAAGCTTTTGTTAGGGGAATCCTCTATCGGGAGGTAGTACGCCTTAAAAAGAACTTTAGGCAAGAGGAAAATAAACTCATAGAGGAGGTTAGGACCTCAGAGGCTTCTTATAAGAGAGAGGGGACAATAGAGACCTTTGATCTGATGAAAATAGCTCAAGATAAACTCACTGGGTTTCTCTTGGAAAAAGCTCAGCAAAAGTTGTTTTTCCAGGGGCAGAAAAATTTTGTTGAGTCAGGGAAACCTAATAAAACTCTGGGAGACGTAGTGAGGGCCCAGGACTCTAGACCTGAGATCCCGGCTATTAGGAATGAGAGGGGAGAATTGGTGCTGGGCACCTCATCCGTGTCCCAGGTCCTGGAAAGATATTTTGAGGGGCTATATACCAGCCAAAGTCATCCTGAGCCGGAGTTGATTTCTCAGTTTCTAGAGGATCTGAATCTTCCAAAGGTCTCTGAGGAACAAAAAACAGAGCTGGATTCTTCTATTACAGAATCTGAGATAGAATGTGCCCTGAGATTGTTGGGGAAAAATTCTGCCCCTGGCCCTGATGGTATTCCATTTGCAGTGTACAAGAAATATAAAAAAGCTTTCCTGCCCATAATGTATGAGATGATTAAAGAATCCTGTGAACTAAGTGAACTACCCCCTTCAATGTATGAAGCTACGATTATACTTTTACCAAAAAAAAGGGAAAGACCCTCTTGATGTAGGATCATATAGGCCGATCTCGTTATTAAATATGGATGCTAAAATGTTTGCAAAAGTAATTGTTCAAAGGCTCATCGATTTAATGCCGGTATTGATTAGTGGAGATCAGAGGGGATTCATAGCTGGCAGATCAGTATTCTCCAATATAGAGGAGACATTTGCTAATATTCAGATGACTGGGGGGATTCCCCGCTCCATCCTGTCGATAGATGCTGTTAAAGTGTTCGACAGGGTGGAGTGGGGGTTCTTGTGGGAAGCCCTTAGGGCGTTTGGTTTGGGGGAGAGAATCTGTCGGTATATAAAAATGTTGTATTTAAAGCCTGTAGCGAGCATAATGGTGAACGGGGTAGTCTCGGAGGCATTTTGCCTAAATAGAGGTACTAGACAAGGCTGTCCCCTTTCGCCAGTCCTGTTCGCTCTTTACATAGAACCCCTTTCCCAGTTATTAAAAAAAGATCAAAGGATAGAGGGTTTTGGGCTAAAGGGCAGAGATAGTAAAGTGATTATGAACAATGAATAAAGGATAAAAGGAGGCACTCACCAGCAGTGTATTCAGACCATCCGGCTTTTATTGCTGTGCGCAAGGGGAGCGGGGGAGACAAGGTGGGTGACCGCAGTTTCGCGGCTTAGTGCCGCTTTGACGAACCCTCATGTGACTGGTACGTCACTTCCTTTTATGTGTGCAACTTTATCAAACAATGTGAGTGACAAACAAACAAACATCCATTAAAATAAAGTACAAATTACACTGGCTAGCATATTCGGATATAGGGATTCATGCAATATTCACATCACTACGAGTATTAAGACCCAGGGCGCCAAGCGCATCATATTTAATAATAAGTTCAGTTTCTTTTTGAAGGAGCAACCGCTTTCTATCACCCCCACCTTTTGGGGGAGGGACAATACATAACCCAGCAAAATGTAACTGTGAGGAATCCCCATCATGTTCCTGCTGAATATGTCTGATCATGCGGGGGCTACCTTTCCCTGTCTGCACTGATCTGACATGCTCTGAGAATCTCCTCCACATGGGACGGATGGTCTTCCCTATATAATATTTGCCACAGTTACAAATCAAAGCATATACCACATACTGGCTTTTGCATGTCATAAAGTCATTAACCACATGTTCATGGCCACCTAATTTAATGTATCTACCATTATTTAATGATCTACAGTAGTGGCAATGGCCACACTTAAAATTACCCTTGGCTGACCTGGATGTAAGCCATGACCCTTCTTTTTGTGGATTCTGTTTGTCAAGTCTCCCATGGACTAGTAGATCTTTAATGTTGTGAGTGCGTCTAAATGTCACTGTGGGGCGCTCAGCAATGTGTCCTCTTAGGTGTTCGTCCTGTTCTACAATGTGCCAGTTTTTGTAAAAAGCGTTCTTAATGGTTCTCTCCAGGGGTGAATAATCAAATGTGAATACAACTCTTTTTTTATTTTTTTATTTTTTTATCTGCCTTGTGTTTTTTATTTACATGTATATTACGCTGTTTTGTTGTTGTGAGCAATTTGAGTCTGTTCACACTTGACGCCCTCTGGAGGCTCTCGCTAATTAGTTGTTGGGGATATCCTCTTTTTCTCAGTCGGTGGCTCAATTCCTCTGCCTGTTTAGTGAATAAAATTTCATTGTTATTTATGCGTCTCAATCTGATAAATTGACTGTACGGTAACACTCTCTTAGTATGGTGTGGATGGTAGCTAGAGTAATTTAGCAGTGAATTGACAGCCGTCTTTTTTCTATAGCATGATGTGGTAAGTGTGCCGTTGCTAATGTCCAGGTGTACATCTAAGAAGTTACATAGATGATATTGTCATTGTGTGGTCGGGAGGGGAAGAAAGGTTCCTGGAGTTTGTGGGATACATGAATGATAATAATTTCAAAATTTTTTATACATCTGTGTATGGGGGACTGGAGCTGGACTTCTTAGATGTACACCTGGACATTAGCAGCGGCACACTTACCACATCATGCTATAGAAAAAAGACGGCTGTCAATTCACTGCTAAATTACTCTAGCTACCATCCACACCATACTAAGAGAGTGTTACCGTACAGTCAATTTATCAGATTGAGACGCATAAATAACAATGAAATTTTATTCACTAAACAGGCAGAGGAATTGAGCCACCGACTGAGAAAAAGAGGATATCCCCAACAACTAATTAGCGAGAGCCTCCAGAGGGCGTCAAGTGTGAACAGACTCAAATTGCTCACAACAACAAAACAGCGTAATATACATGTAAATAAAAAACACAAGGCAGATAAAAAAATAAAAAAATAAAAAAAGAGTTGTATTCACATTTGATTATTCACCCCTGGAGAGAACCATTAAGAACGCTATTTACAAAAACTGGCACATTGTAGAACAGAACGAACACCTAAGAGGACACATTGCTGAGCGCCCCACAGTGACATTTAGACGCACTCACAACATTAAAGATCTACTAGTCCATGGGAGACTTGACAAACAGAATCCACAAAAAGAAGGGCCATGGCTTACATCCAGGTCAGCCAAGGGTAATTTTAAGTGTGGCCATTGCCACTACTGTAGATGCACACATAAAAGGAAGTGACGTACCAGTCATATGAGGGTTCGTCAAAGCGGCACTAAGCCGCGAAACTGCGGTCACCCACCTTGTCTCCCCCGCTCCCCCTGCGCACAGCAATAAAAGCCGGATGGTCTGAATACACTGCTGGTGAGTGCCTCCTTTTATCCTTTATTCATTGTTCATACAGCATGTTTATTTCGGATTGAGCACCACCACATACCGGACCCAGCCTGAGATAGTGCCATCTAGTGGAGAGCCAGGCAGTGCCATCACTTTTTTTCTTTCTTGTTGGATAGTAAAGTGATTATGTATGCCGATGATGTGCTGATGTTCATCCGGGACCCAGGTACGGGCTTGCCAACCGCGATGGAACAATTTACATTATTTGGCTCCTACTCAGGGTTTCAGATTAATTGGTCCAAATCAACACTGTTAGAACTTGACCACCCTCAAATGGAAACAGCAGAGAATCTAGAGCTTCAGAGACGGGTGGACTTTATAGAGTAATTGGGAGTAAAAGTCTTTCCAAACCTGGAAAGATATGCCATGTTAAACCTTAAGCCTTATTTGCATGGATTGGAGGGAAAGATTAAGGTTTGGCTTAGACTACCGCTGTCTATGACTGATAGGATAGCCCTGGTGAAAATGGTGGTTCAGCCACAAGTACTTTATTTTCTTAAGGCGGCACCGGCCTGGATCCCGGATGGATATTTTGTGCATCTTGAAGTGATGCTAGGTAAACTGATTTGGGGAGGTAAGAGATGCCGACTTAGGTATCATACTTTTACTCTTCCATCCGATATGGGGGGTTGGTCTTTGCCAGATTTTATTTTTTATTTTTTTATGTATAAAATTCTTCAGATTAGGGGTAATGATAATGTACACTGGAGAGAGGTGGTTTTTAGGATTGAAAATTTGAATTATCAATCGCTGTCTGAATTTTTGGAATCTCATAGGTGATCTCTTCCCACATATAAAGATTGGAAGATGGTGCAAATGTGGGGGAAAGTATGGGGAAAAATTAAGAAATTTTTGGGTATTATGGGGTACACATCTTATACACCCCTGTGGGGGAATTTACAGTTGACACAATTGGATACGGTCAGTGATCATGGTTTTTGGTACACTCACAGGATCACTCGTATGAAGCATATGTTTAGGGCTGGATATTTGAAGACCTTTGAGGAAATTAAAATAGAATTTGCACTACATGAATCTCACTGGTTAAGATTTAGGCAATTATTTCATGCAATGAAAACCCAGATGGGTGGGAGTAGGGATAAGTTTCATATTTTTAGTTTTATGGAGACAGTAGAAGAAATGCATGGTAATAAGAAAGGGGAACTGAAGAGACTATATATGATTTTCACCGAAAATTTATACGCAGATTGGTTTATTAGTAGTAAGAAAAGAACAGAGTGGGAAGAAGAAGTAGGAGTGGTGACAGAAGTAGAGTGGGACAACATCCTAGGTAATGTTAGGAAGTGTAGTTTGAAAAAACCCCATCAGATGGTCCAGTTTAAAATCTTACATCGTTTACATTATCATCTGACCTTTTTACGTAAGGTTGGGGTTAGATTGGATGACACATGTCCTAAATGTGGCTAGGTTGGGGCAAATTATATCCACATGTTATGGAGGTGCAATGTAATACAGGTCTTCTGGAGGAAGGTTGTGGACTGTATGGTTGAGAAAATGGAGATTGTGGTACCATATTGTGCGAAATATATTATATTTGGCTGCTCGGTGGGCTTGGAAAGCCATCAGCCATCATGATTTATAGTACTTTGAATTAGTAGGTATTTGTACTCCCTGCGAGGAGAACTATTTGTATTGTCTTTTTATGGAAAATAAAATAAAAATGGTATAAAAAAAAAAAAGATTTCAAACTGCTGATTTTGAAGTTTTGACGACAGTGACAATTTAAGTATACTGTGTTATCATTAGAGATGAGCGAACCGGTTCGGCCGGTATGGGATCCGGTTTGGGTTTTTTCAAAAGTCAGAGTCTGATCGGATTCGGATTTTTGGAAGTCTGCTCCATTTTTTCTCTTGCTTTCTAAAATGGCAGCCACTATTTTAGAAAGAAGGAAGTGTTCCAGGCGTTAAACTCGCTTTCCCATGATGCCCGGAACACATCCAATCAGCAGGGATCTTGCACTAGCCCACTCCCTGTGATGTCGGTATTGCTTTAAGAGGAGCGGTCAGATGACAACACGACGCAGTCTGCACAGAGAAAGAGAGAGAGGAATCATACTGTTAGCAGTGCACAGAGCTCGTCATTGACAAAACGCTGCTGGTGCTGCTGTACTGACTACTGAGAAGCAATTGTATAAAAGAAAAGACCAAAAGATTAGGAAAGCGGAGAGGAGAAAGATCTAGTGATTGAGAGAGAAATATAGAGAGGGCGAAAGATAGATAGATTAGGCATAGGAGAGCAAAGGGTGGACGGAACAAAAACATGCTCTACAGATATATAAGTACTATAGTTGGATCCTTGTGATACTGTCTATCACATACATGTTATCCTGAGAGACAAATATACCTGGTGCATGTGTGTAGCATAAAACTAAAAAAAAAAAGTGTTGGCTACTGTTGCTCCTGCCTGGCCTCCATGTTGGCTACTGTTGCTCCTGCCTGGCCTCCATGTTGGCTACTGCTGCTCCTGCCTGGCCTCCATGTTGGCTACTGCTGATCCTGCCTGGCCTCCATGTTGGCTACTGTTGATCCTGCCTGACCTTCATGTTGGCTACTGCTGCTCCTGCCTGGCCTCCATGTTGACTACTGCTGCTCCTGTACTTGCCTCAAATGACCATTGATGGACCTCCACTGGCCTCTAATGACTACTGCTGCTCCATCACTGCATTTGTGACCTTTTTCCTGCATAGACCCAGTAATGGTGAATTTTCTGCATAGACCCTGTATTGGTGAATATTGAAGTCTAAAAAAAATGACTTTGAGATATTGAAAAGATAATGATGTTACTGACATGTAGAGCCCTAAATTCAACCAAATACACTACCCCCTTATCATATAGATGCTTTAAACTATGAAATCCGAAGAAATCCGAAATTCACTCAAACCAAATTTTTCAAAAAAATCCAGCAGTCCGGTCGGAACAAACTTTTGAAAAGTTCGCTCACCTCTAGTTATCATGCGAGGAAAACTGTCTTAAAGAGGTCCTGTCCCCCCCTAGCCGGGGTGACAGGCTCCCGACCTCCCATTACAGCCCCCTATACTCACCTGATCCCGCCGGGTCCCGCTTCCTGATCCGATCGGGTCACGGAGATATGAGCACCCGAAGCCCCGTGCGCGTGCTCACAGGAGAGTCTGATGCCCATAGAGAATGACAGAGCATCGGACTCCCCATTCATTCTCTATGAGCGTCAGACTCTCCTGTGAGTGCACGCGCCAGGCTTCGGGCGCTCATATCTCCGTGACCTGACCGGATCAGGAAGCGGGACCCAGCGGGATCAGGTGAGTATAGGGGGCTATAACGGGGGGTCGGGAGCCTGTCACCCCGACACGGGGGGTGACAGGTCTCCTTTAATTCCCATTTTCAGGGGTTGATAATCGCAAACAAGCATTCCTAGGAACGCTTATTTAGCTGATAATCATCCTAAGAAAGTGTCAAAAATGAACAGACGGGGGGGGGGGGCGTGGCTAGCCATGGTGGTGTGAGGACGTGCATCCCCAGAGCTCCGTCCCGGCACCCGCTTCCACAGTGCCTAACAGGCTTTCATCATGAGGAAAACGGCCAGGAGAGCAAAGGGGAAGCCCTCCGCCCAGCCCTCGACACCTCAGCCTGATATCGGGGCATACTTCACCCGCTCCCAGCCGCCATCCACAGAGGACCGGTCTCCCGCTATGGCCGCCGCGTCCTCGAGCTCGCGCCCGGCACCTCCCTGCTGCCAACTGCCACATCATCCACCCGCTCACCGGAGAATACCTGGAGGGGCGAACTGGACATCCGACCCAGCCAGCAGCGGTCCCCGGCTTCTCAGTCCACACAGAGACGCCACTCTGACTAAACAAATAGTGGAGGAATGCAGGCAGGAGTTTGCTCAATTCCGCACCAAACTTACCTCTCTATCAGTCAAGGTGTCCTCCATTGCATCAGCACAGGAATCCTCATCCTCTTCTGTTCAAGCCCTCCAAACCCAAGTGCGGCAACATTCGGATCAAATTTTCACCTTGCAACAGCACCTCGATGACATAGAAAATAGGACTCGGAGGAACAACCTTCGCATCAGAGGTCTGCCCGAGACGGTTGCCCCTGGGGACCTATTTGCCACACTAACCTCCATCTTCAATGACCTACTGGAACGTCCTCCAGATAACTTGATAGGGCCCATAGGGCTCTGCGGCCTATTAATCCAGATGACCAAAGACCAAGGGACGTTATATGCCGCGTGCACTTTTACTCCACTAAGGAGGAAATCCTACAGAGTGCACAACGAAGGAGAAAGCTCTTCTACAAGGACAATCAAATATTTCTGTTCGCTGACCTCTCCCGCTATACGCTGGCACAAAGGGCCGCCCTGAAACCACTTCTGGCAGTTCTCCAGGACCGGAACATTCCGTATCGTTGGGGATTTCCATTTGCCCTCTCAGTCCACAGGGGGAACAGAACCTTCACTCTCCGCTCTCCGGATGACCTGCCTGGATTTCTTCAGGACTTAGACTTGCCGAACGTTGTTCTGCCCGAATGGCCCACGCTCACTTCGGCCCCACTGAAGCGCCCTTCGCCTCGACAACTCCAAGGCCCTCCAAAAGACCCATCTGGGGGCTTCCCACCGAGGACCCCAAGACGCCGCGACACAAGACGCAGATCCCGGAGGTCGTCTGAGCAGGAGGGCATGGGAGCCCACCCCTTTACGTCTGTTGGCTGAATTATGCGGCCTATTGGTGTTACAGGTTCTAGATGCTCAGTTAGCTCTTAGTTACAAAAAGATTATATATCCTTCCCCTGAATATGCATAGAAATTTTTCCCATGCTGTTTTCCCCCCAGAGATTTCATGTGGCTCCCTAGGAGCCGATTGTGTAACTGTTATTAGTTATTCTTAGCCTGTTATCTGTACTCACATTAGCTCTTTCCCATTGAGCCCTGGACTGGTTATCAGTTTCCTCCATTGTCTCATCCATCTACCTACCTCTTCCCCCCAAATAGGTGGGTTCCGGGTTTTTCCCGGATGTGTTTTCTCTGTAGATTTTGATTTCTTTAGTTGACGCAGCCGTCGCTTTACTACTGCTTACACCTTGTTCTAACCTTGTGTGCCTTTCCCTCCCCCCTCCTCCCTACTGTTATTTCTATTGTTTTCCTCTGCTTCTCTCGCTTTTACTTTTCCACAGGTGATCCATTCGTCTGACGTCGGCTCTTTCAATGGCCTCTCCCGGACGCCCCGGAGAACACCAGTGATTTGTAAGTGATGGCGGAATTACACATAGCTTCCTTTAACGTGAAAGGGTTGAATACCTCGGAAAAATGAGCCCAGATATTGCATCACTTGCACAAGAAACACACACACATAGCCTGCTTTCAGGAGACTCACTTTAAATCTGTCCACGCCCCAAGCATCAGAAATAAACATTATACTCAGTGGCATTTCGCTAATAATCCAGACTCCAGGTCCAAGGGGGTGGCGATTGCTATCCATCGTTCCCTCGCATGCTCGGTCTCCCAGGTTACAGTAGACCCAGATGCTTGCTACATAATCCTATCCCTCTCCGTTGCTGGCCATGACATCACTGTCATTAATGCATACGCCCCCAACCAAGGCCAAACAGATTTTTTGGTGGAGCTAGTTGATTTAGCTCTACCTCTGCTCCGGGGGACTGTTGTGTTCTGCGGGGACCTGAACATGACCCTAGACCCTACCATGGACAATTCCACTGGTCGGTCAGGGCTTTCCTATTCTTCTATTAAAAGAATCAAAAGGGCGTTCCTGCAACTTCAGCTTTGTAATTCTTGGTGAATGTTGCACCCCACGGATTGTGATTATAGCTTCTATTCGGCCCCGCATGACACATACAGTCGTCTGGACTATATCCTGGTGCAACACAGTGCCTTGTCCTGGCTAACTTCCTCCACAATTGGAAGCATCCTTTGGTCGGATCACGCCCCAGTCTTTTGCTCTCTCCAGCTGCCTAACCTCACCAAATCGGCCTGGTCCTGGAGATTGAATGAATCTCTCCTAGCTGATCCTGTCTGTTTGTCAGACCTTAAAAAATCCATAACGAACTTTCTGCAGGACCATGCCGACGATTCTACGCCTCCCTACGTAAAGTGGGAGGCACTTAAATGCGTTCTCCGTGGGATCTTAATGAAAAAAGGGGCGCAGCTGAAGAGAGATAAAGCACACAAATTGTCCCAGGTGCTCCAGGAGGTCTCCCGGCTTGAATTGGCTCATAATCAGGCACTTTCCGTTCCGGTTCTTAGGGAATTGCAGGCGGCCAGGCTTGAGGTCAAATGGCTGCTTGAAGCCTCATGGGGCAGAGCTCTCCAACTATGTTGAAGTAAGTTCTACGAATATGGAAACAAAATTGGGCGTATGTTAGCGAGATCCCTGAGGGCGAGCATGGCCCAGTCCCATATATCCTCGGTTAAAACAAACACTAACTCTATGGCCCCAACCACTAGGGATATCCTGGCCCAATTCCGTTCGTTCTACTCGGAGCTTTATCATCTTCCGCCCCCGATCTTCACTAGCCCCCCTCCGTCGCTGTTCCCTTCCCTTTCCAGTGAAATTATAGCCTCACTAGAAGAACCTTTCTCCCCCCTGGAATTGGCCTCGGTGATCCAAGACCTCCCAGGAGGGAAAAGCCCAGGCCCGGATGGCTACACCGCTAAATTTTACAAAGATCTCCAGTTACATTTAGCCCCTCGTTTACTTCCCGCGTTTAATTCTATCTCCCCAGACTCCCCTTTCCCTACACATTCTACATTGGCCCATATTGTAGTTATTCCCAAACCCGGTAAGGATCCCCAATTGTGCAGCAGCTATCGCCCCATATCCCTCCTGAACGTCAATTTAAAAATATACTCCAAACTCCTGGCCACTCGCCTTAACGCCCTGCTCCCAACCCTGATTCATTTGGACCAGGTCGGGTTTGTGTCGGGGAGGGAGGCCAGGGATAACACTATCAAGACTATTGACATCATGCATCTTGCGCGCATGCAAAAGATCCCTCTGATGATCTTATCCTTAGATGCAGAGAAGGCTTTTGGTAGGATCTCCTGGACCTCCCTGGCACAAACCCTCCATGACATCGGCTTAGGCCCAGTGTTTTGCTCCAAAATAATGGCGCTTTATCAATCCCCTACGGCCCAACTAAAAATTAATGGAACGCTGTCCGACCCGTTCTCTATACACAATGGCACCCGCCAGGGCTGCCTTCTATCCCCATTACTCTATGTCCTGATCATGGAGCATTTGATGGCCTCTATCAGGGCGGACCCAAACATCCATGGTGTCACTGTGGGAAGCACAGAATGTAAGTGCTCGGCATTTGCCGACGACCTGCTGGTTTACGTTACGGACCCTTTGATTTCTCTTCCCTCCCTAATGGCCCATTGGTCGGAGTTTAGTGAGTGGTCCAACTTTAAATTGAACCTGTTCAAGTCAGAGGCCCTCAATGTTTCCCTGCCCCCCCCCTCGGTTGGCCTCGTCCCTGCAGACTTCCTTCCCCTTCTTCTGGCCCACTGCAGGTATCACATACCTAGGTATTAAAATACCCCCTGATCTTACCCTCCCCTTTTCAGCCAACTTTTCCCCCCTCCTCTCTCGGTTTCGTGAAGGATCTGGAACACTGGGACCGCCCCGAGTTTTCTTGGTTTGGCCGGATAAGTATTGTTAAGATGAATTTATTGCCTCGGCTCTTATATCTCTTACAAACCATACCCATCTCTATCTCTTCTACTTTTTTCCACCAAATTCAGAGGTGCTGGGGAACCTTTATCTGGGCTTCCAGGCATTCCCGTCTTAACAGGCTGACGCTAACCAGGCCCAAACTCGTGGGGGGCACCAGTCTTCCAGATTGCCGCTTATACTATATGGCGTGTGTTCACGCTAGGATCCTGGATATGGTTCATTATGAGAGGACGAAGTTGTGGATCCGCCTGGCCCAGGCGCTTTCTTCCACAGCCCTGGCTGTGCTCCCTTGGATATGGTCCCCTTCCCTATCTGACACTCATACCATGTCCTTCTCTACTCGCCACACCTTAGCCAGTCTTCATACAGGCAGTCCGGGTGTTTCCTTGATTGACCCTGCAGGCCCCTTGCTGCCCATTACTGACCATCCTGAGTTTCCTCCGACTACCCCCTTTTTGGGGTTCACCAAGCACAATCCATTGCGCTTCCACCAGGTTCTGTCCAAGGGCTCCCTCAAACCCCTCTCCTCTATTCTGGCCGAGGACTTCCCAGTGGCAAGAGCCTCATTTGCTTATATGCAGCTCACTCATTTCTTTTCCTCTGTTTCCCGGGGTAAGCGTCTCTCCCGTCCCCTTACAGACTTTGAGCGCTTATGCCTGTCCCCCTCCCCTCCCACGCATTCCATCTCCGTCATCTACGGACAGCTAATAGCGAACGGGTTGGAGGGCCTCCCCCCCTTCTTCAGGAAATGGGAGTTAGAACTTGGCAAACAGTTTACCAAGCAACAATGGACCCGTTGCTTCTTCCTTACACATAAAACGTCTATAGCCACGAGAGCACAAGAAACTTGCTATAAAATCTTATCCAGGTGGTACAGGGTCCCTGTAACCCTACATAAGTGGTTCCCCTCAGTATCAGATGTGTGTTGGAGATGCAGCGGCGCACCTGGAACTATGGTTCATGTCTGGTGGGGTTGTACTTGCCTCCAGCCCTTCTGGAGGGCAGTAGTAGCCCTTATCTCTGAGATAACGGGCGTTCTCATCCCCAACACCCCTGAATCTGTCTTGTTATTTATGTTCCCCATGGCCCAACAAAAATACAAAAGATCTCTCACCCGACACCTGTTGCAAGCTGCTAAGACAGTAATCCCCAGGCACTGGAGATCTACGGATGTCCCATCCCTGGAGGAATGGTTTAGGGAAATCTCCCACATTCATCGCATAGAGGAGCTCCTGGCGACAACTCCGAGGGAGATTTCCTCTTACACCTCTACTTGGTTTCCCTGGCTAGACTTCCTCGCCTCACCTCGATATAAGACAGTCAGCCTTACACAGCCAGGTGGCCAGGATCCCCCCCCCCACTAGGTCAATGTTGGCTGGTGTGACTCTGGTCCGCCCGGACTCTCTAGGTTCTGTTCATTGCCGATTATACAGGTATGGATCATGTAAATAATGCGTGTCTCTCTCTTCAGCTTCTTCCATCCTTTTTCTCTCTGCTTTACCCCTCCATTTCCCCTTTCCCCTTCCTTTTGTCTTCCCTTGTCTGTCTCTTTATGTTGGCAAGCCAAACAGTTCCAAGTTAGTAGTTGCACTATGGTAGGGCATTGCCAGGCGCCTTATTTATGTTTATGCAGGTTGTTAGACTACCTCAAAAGCTCTTCTCATACGCCCTTGTGGTATTTCTACTTTGCTCTTGCTTAAGGTTATTATCATATGTGTGTCGGTAGCGTGGTCTGCTGCGCCTGGCCATTTAGGTTTGTTGGCCTACCCCTGCTCTTCATGTCTTTTATCCTGTTTTGGAATTTATTCTTCTGTAATATGTAAAATCTTTAATAAATACTTGAATTGGAAAAAAAAAAGGAACAGACGAGCAAGCAAACACCTTCTAGTCTGATTTCACATTTTTCTATAAAATCATGCCTTTAAAGGATCTGCAAGCGAGTTTGCAGCCATATGCTGCCCCTTTTTTGGTTTGCATCAAGTAAGCATGGAGCAAACATTTAGAAAGCACCCTGATAATTCATCCAGTGTCCAAGTGACAAATTAAATTCTATTGCTAATTGCCAATAGCAACATGCATCATTGGATGATTTCAAAACGCCTTCAGAGGTGCAGAGCAGGCGGCCAAGGAACCGGCAGCAGCAGGGAAGCGGGACAGGTAAATATACATTGTCAAGTCAAGGAAAAATCTGAGGGCTTGAAAAGAACAAGGACAGCTGAGGATGACGACTGGCGTTACGAAAAGCATCATATCAAAAGACACATGCTACATAAAAAAAATACTAACCCCCCTGACCATTTATTCCTGTCCCTAAAACCCAATAACACTTTCAGACAGTGTTGCATTAATTTTTATTTATTAGTTTATTATTATTATTATTATTATTATTATTATTATTATTATTATTATTATTAATTTTTGTCTTGTGAAGGAGTATGTTCCGGGTCAGCTAACTGTGGACTATACAATGAGCTCTCCTGGCAACTATCTATCTGTATATTGTTGCTGACATATACTTTCACCCCTTAAACTTTCAAAACTTCAGATCTTCATAAAATACTAGAGATTAGTAAATTTTCCCCAAAAAAATTTTCCGCCAGTTCGCAAAGTTTTGGCATAAGATTTGCAAACTTGTAAGCCGAACCTTAACACACTGTATATTAACTTAAAGCAGCATATTTCTGTTTATGTTTTGCTTTTGTAAATTAAAAATAGCAAAATTAGAATGAAAATATGCTTTATTAAGTAAATATATAGTAAAATACCTGGCGGCTTCATTGCAAGGGGATTGCATCAAATGGAATATAACTGCCAGCCATTTTACTTAATATATTTACTTATTACAGCATATTTTCGCTCTAATTTGCTATTTTTTCGTTTATAATAGCACAACTGAAACAAAAATATACTCCAAATATAAAAAAGGTTTGCTGAAAAGGTAGGTGCTGGTAAATTTATGAATGATATCGCTATGTATAATGCGGTAGCATGTATAACAATCTAAATAACTGTAATAGGCGGCTTTGTATTGCCGCCTTGCAGTCAATTAGCTTGTTACACATGCTAATGCATTGTACATGGCAATTTCATTCAAAAATTTACTGGCAATTACATTTTCAGTGAATAGGTAATTGATTGCAAATTAATGAATACATTTTCTAGGTACAATGGGGTAGCATGTGTATAAAGCTAAGTGACTTTACAGTATGGGGCTATGTTCACACTTAAGTCTCCGGACGTAGCGCGTTCCGTGAAGAAGCGGGCGGAGACTTACGTAGTTTGCGTACAATGGAAAGTATACGATGTACGGCGGCACAGTTCACATTACGTAAGAACGTACGCGAGGATCGTACGCGGCGCCGTAAAAAATGAGGAGTGGATTAAAAACACAGAAAGGATCTGTTCACACAATGTTGAAATTGAGTGGATGGCCGCCATATAACAGTAAATAACTGCCATTATTTCAATACAACAGCCGTTGTTTTAAAATAACAGCAAATATTTGCCATTAAATGGCGGCCATCCACTCAATTTCATCATTGTGTGAACAGAGCCTTTCTGTGTTTTTAATCCACTCCTGGTTTTGGTTGCAATATGAGGACCACAATACTGACTGAAATATATGTAGTGTGAACCCAGCCTCAAGAGTATTAGCTACATGCAGGGCAGAAGAGAATGTATACGTAAATACCCCACAATAAAACATTGGTTTTAGAGACTATATTCACACAACACTGTTTTTGAGTAAAGAAAAGATGCTGTTTGCAATGGAATCAGCATCAGTTCTTCACTGCAGGGGCGACATTGCATTGAAGTCAATGCAATGCCACCTGCTGTGTTCATACATCATTATTTTAATGCCCAGTCTTTAGAACGAGTGTTAAAATAATTTACATGACTATTATTTAAAATAATAGCTGTTCACAGAATGGAAAGTGTGGTGGCGGCCGCACTTTTTATTGAAGTGAATGGCTTATTGATTTGCAGGGACGCCCTCAAATCAATTGTGAAAAAAAGAACCGACTATTTGCGTTCTTGCACAATGTCAGTTCAAACTTCAAATGACGTAATTCCTTTGTCTGTATGGGTGCTCTTGTAGGACATAGAGATCAAACGTGTTTCATCGATTAAGATCGCCCTCATCAGGAAAGTGTATCAATCCAGGCTCACAACATTTGGACATTTTTCTGACAAGAGCGATAAAGGTTTTATATTTTAGGTTTTCTTACTGTAATAAATAGAGGAACAGGGCCTCAGAGTTATAAAGCTGCTTAGAAATAAATCTACAGTATAGCGACGTGTTAACAGACATCCCTAGGAGTCTAAAGACAGTTGATATTATGTTACCTGTGTTATTCTGGTTTGTTTCCCTAATAACAGTTCAGGGTTTGTCAGTATATTCCACAGCTTAGGTAAGAACATACAAAACATTATCCCATTACCTGAAGCCAATATAGCAAACATCTCTACACTAACCATACTCTTCCCCTTACTGCTCAGATAGGCCGGGATGGCACAGATCCAGACACTGCAGAACACCAGCATGCTGAAGGTGATGTACTTGGCTTCATTGTAGATATCAGGTAATGTCCTCACCATGAAAGCGAGAACAAAGCTCACCGCTGCCAGAAACCCCATATAACCCAACATGAGGTAAAAGGTCAGTCTAGAACCCTCATTGCACTGAATAAGGATCTTCCCAGGATATGAGTCCATGTCTAACTCCTGGAATGGAGGAGAAAGAGTCAACCACAGTATTCCATTCAGGACCTGAAGAGATGAGAAGATCAGCACTATAGCATTGGGGAGTCTAACACCCATCCATTTCCTCCAGGAGCTGCCAGGGGTGGTGGCCTTGAAAGCAATGCAAACCATGATAGTCTTGGCCAAGATGGATGACAACACAACAGTGAAGATGATTCCAAAGGAGATGTGACGGAACATACAGGTGGTGTCCTCTGGTTTACCGATATAGAGAAATATACTAAGCAAACTAAGCTGGAGGGAAATAAGGATGATGAAGCTGAGGTTACGATTATTAGCTCTGACAACAGGAGAATTCCAGAAATAAAGAAATATTCCAATTATTAATACAATCACTATAGAAGACAATAGAGACAATAATAAGAAAACATAAGCTACAACATCTGTTTCGTAAGAGAGAAATTCGATAATTTTAGGGACACACTTGTCTCTCGTCTCATTGGGCCATTCAGTATAAGAACACTTCTCACAGTTTTCAGCATCTGTAATATATAAATTTAAATATTAAGGGGGGACAAATGTCATATCTTTTATCAAGAGCTCAATTGCTTTGGAAGTTGTGAAGAAGGGAAGGGTGAGCTATGAGGTTTTTTTTTTTTTTTTTTTTGCCAGTCTTGAAAACTATACCCCTTTAAGAGTTTCCCTTACCCAGTAAGTATTATATCTGCAATGGAAGCTTACGGATTTCAATATATAATTTTTCCACAGATTTGCCATAGCAGTGACTTATTTGTTATTCCCAGATTATACTATTATAAAATAAATGCACTCTACAAGGCATAATGTGGTATTTTCCGATTTTAGAAACTCCTTACATGTTGCTGATCTTTCACCTGGACATATGTCAGGGTTCAGGATTAATCACAATATGCATTTTATTTTAAAGTCTAATTTTTTGGTGTACACAGCACTGACCCAGAAATACAAATGTCTGAATTACAATCATAAAAGAAAATCCTCTATTTTAAACACTTAACCTCCCCTGGCATATATTATTGGGTGTAGGGAAGACTTTGTTACCAGATTCATTGGAAAATTCTCCTTCGGAACAAAAGACGCAGTCATAGCAGCAAATAAGATTTCCTTCTTTCACAGCTTTTCTGAATCCTGGAAGACACTTTTCTGAGCACCGGCTATATGGTATCTATGATGAGAGAGCTTGAAAAAGTAAATTACAAGTAGGACTTATGGCTCAGGAACAGACAGAGAAAAACTACAATGGAAAGAGTTGCAGTTTCTGTGTTTTCAACCTACTCCTTGTTTTGGTTAAAAAGAATAATAATAATAATAATAATAATAATAATAATAATAATAATAATAATAATAATAATTAGTCAAATAATTTGTGTGATCATCATAGCTTTACAATGTAGTTTGGTTGATGACCAAGCTATCAGGCTTATCCAAGGAAAGGAATAGACTAGACATAAAAGGAGGGTTGTATATAAGGTTGGGTTTAAACTTGTTCTGGGGTTGTGTAGCAGTCCACTCCATTCATTGCAAAAAAAAAAAAAACGGAGGCCGGCGGTCTGTTCTACAGTAGACACCACCAAATTCTGATGGATCCATCAGGTTTTCTGTCTGACGTCCGTTTTTTTCTGCAGGATTTGCTTGGGGAAAAAATGACTTCTTTTAGTGTTATTTTCAAATGCAACCGGAGGCAGAGCTCCCCTAACAGACAATAAACCTCGCCTACGGTCACACCACCCTGACCATGCCCAATCTCATCTGATCTTGGAAGCTAAGCTGGGTCAGGCCTGGTTAAAACTTTGATGGGAGAGACCAAACCTCACCTTAGTAATTGACATTTCGAACAACTTTCCTCAGTTTGATAGCTTATCTGATTTCTAACATATTTGTAAATCACATCATTTATAGACAATGACTCCTTAGCCTAGAAAAAAATTTATTACATACACCCCAGTTTGTGGGTGTTCCACTGTAGGGTGTCTCCTAATGCAACTGCATCAGAGGAAGAATTCATCCTTGAGAGAAACAAGTGCAGTTGGTTGCGACTAGAGATAAGGGAACTTTTCTGTACTAGTGCTCATCTCCAGTAAGCCCTAGTACAGATGTGTCCAGTCTTACCTTTCCATTAGTTAAATCAAGGAACACAATTTGTCTTTAACGCTTTAGAGGACCAGGCCAATTTCCATTTTTTCTGATCTTGTATATTGTAGAGTAAAACTGACTTGTTATACAGGTTCCTCAAGTTGTTATGATTACAGCGATATGTAACTTGCATCTTTTTTTGTAACTTTAATTTTATTTGATAGCTTTTTAAAAAATTAAAAATATATGTTCCTTAAAATCCCACTATTACCATGCTGTTAGCACTTTAATCCTTTGGACTATGGGGCGGTGTGAGGTGCAATTTTTTGCGCCATGATCTGTACTTTCTATCGGTACCTTGATTGTGCATATGCAACCTTTTGATCACTTTTCATTACAATTTTTCTGGATTTGATTCGACCAAAAATGTGTAATTTCGCCCTTTGAAATTTTTTGCACTTAGGCCATTTACCGTGAGAGATCAGGAATGAAAAAAATTATTAGTTTGTGTGATTATGCACGTGGCAATACCAAATATGTTTATTAATTAATTTATTTTGATTTATAAAATGGGGGAAGGGGGATGAATAGAACTTTTATTAGGGAAGGAGATTTTTTATTAATAAAAAAACAAAAAAAACTTTTTTACACACATACTGGGGACTTCTAGTATAACTACACTGATCTCTTATTGAGATCTACGCAGTATAGTTATATTACATAGATCAATGAAATCAGTGTTCTATTGCTTTCGCCTGCTGCAGCCGAATGCAATAGACTGCAGAGCCAGCATCAGCGCCATTACGGTACAGACCCCGGCCTGGCTCAGATGCGGGGATCGCTCCTCCTTGGTCACGTCGCAGGGGGAGCGATCCTTCCACTAGACCACCGGGGACACAGAAAAGAAGCTTTTTAGCTGACACAGCGATCGGACCGTGCCCGCTAATAGCCGCAGTCCCGAGCTGCATATAGCACCCGCGCCCGTTCAGAGCGGGGTCTCCATGTGGCCCTACTCTGAACGCCCTTAACGACGCCAGAGCGTAAATATATGCCCTGTGTCATTAAGGGGTTAAAGTCATTCAACATAAAATCTGTTGTCATCTCAGTGTCTTTAACCTACAGGTTCTCTTTTTTTTTCTTCCTGTTTTCTACCTACAAGCTTGGTAGTTACAGAAGGATAAGGAGAGCAAAATGTCAAAAGATCTGTTAAAAACAAAGACACGCAGTGGAGTGACATATGATTGTATATCACACAGCTTATGTTTTACAAGGATAGTCATCATGGTTATATGTTCGAAAATAGAATTCCCTGGTATAACCGGACAATGTTATTATTAGCAGCTGTATGTGTATTATTAGTATTATGAAGCAGTAAGAAGTTGTTAAATTCTGCGTTTTTGCAGTATGTGTGTGATGTTTAGATTGTTACTTACCTTATTACTATTCCAACTTATATCTAAAGACAGATTTAGCTGCTGATTCGGTGGAAGTGACTCATTAAATGTACCGACATATTTTACAAGACCTTCTACAATTTTAACTCTTGCAGGATCATAATGTATTTTAATGATCATATTTAGAATCTCTAATGGTTCAGATATTTCTCCTTTATTATTAAAACATACTTTCACCGGATCCTTGATACACATTGACTTCATGTAATGTTTGAGCTGCAACATAAATACTGTAAACTTATTATGTAGCTATGTTTTTAAAAGCATAACTGTTTTTTAAAGGGGTTATATCATGGGCCTGCTCAGCCATCAGTGAGTGTAGCCATGCCCTGTTACAGACAATTATTGGATGGCTGGGCCTAAACCTGAAGATGCTGCACAGCAGATACTATAGCTCTCTAATAGGGGAGCAAGGCCGATAAGTGTTTATTTTGTTATTGCTTTTCATTGTAATTTTCACCTTTTTGAGATAAATTGGATGAAAACATACTGACTATATAACCTCTTTTAATAAACTTCTGTTGCACAGACATGTAAAAGAATTGGATGTATGGGTTCCCATTGCTGAGACCTTCTCTGATTGCTGGATATAATTTTTAGATAAAGACTTATTATCATCTGCAATTACTCACACTGAGCATAGAACCGAGGAGTAAAGTACACTTCTCCTTTCTCTACCTATAAAGTGGAGGTGGTGACGGTACTAAAAATCCAACCGATCTAAACTTTTGACGTGTCTTTGTGTCATGTCAAAAGTTTATTTTAATAATTATGGATCTAATAACCTATCATTTCCCCTCAACTTAATTGGATTCTCCAAAAGCAGTCACACTGGTCAAGATGTCAATTCTCTGCTATCCAGGATCCCAGAGTGTCTATCAGCTAGGTCTTCCATCAACTCCCACCCAACATTAACAAAACAGAACTAAAAATCATTTTACCCCCCCCCCCCCCCCAATCTAATCTGTCAAAGGCTGCACTCTATTGCCCCTGCTTTAGCCCTATGCCTTGGCATCACCTTTGATTCTACCATACTCTTAAACAATACATCAGACCTTGACCACCTCCTGCTTTAACATCCATCAAATTACCAAAATCCAACTCTTATCTTAACCCTGATGTATCAAGTTTGATGTATCAAAACGGCTTCCTACATGCTCTTATTATCTCCCACTTGGATGACTGTAACATTCTTCCGTATGGCCCTACATCTAACACCCTTGTTCCCCTCAAGTCTATTATTATGGGCCCTACTACACGGAAAATCGTGTGGAAAATCGTTATATCGTTCAAATTTAAATGCTAATCGTTCCGTGAAATTGCAGGCAACGATCAACAAATCATTTGTGTCGTTGATCATTCATTTACGTCTGACCCTAAGGTTCCTATTAGACAAATTGATTTTTTATTAATGATAAACTATTGCTAACGAGATTGTTTATCGGTAACCTGTAATTGGTCACCATATTTCACAGGATGATAGTCGTTAGTTATGATCGTTTACTCCATCTGATCTTAGCAAAAGAAGGAACGATTTGGAATTACACTGAACAATTAGTGAATGAATAAGGAAGTACAGCGAATGATTGTGGAATTACAACAATTATAAGCGAACAATTAACAATGATAGGGTCAGATCTAAATATATGATCAAGGACACATGAACAATTTTTCGAATGTTGCCTGCAATTACGCGGAAAGATTATAGTTTAAATTTGAACAAAATAACGATCTTCCACACAATAATCGCCCTGTGTAATAGGGCCCTAAATTCATTGATAATCGTTGGCTACTCGTTTGCTACTCGTTCACTGTAATTCCACATTTGTTCTCTGTAATTCCTCATTAATTCAAAATAACAAACATAATTTTTTATTTTATTTTTAAACGGAGAGGGAAAAACATTGTGAGAACAAAACCTTTAAGTGATTTGCAAGTTAGTCCTGAAGTCCCAAATAATGGTGTCCCGGGCTGCAACAGCCCATTAAAATTTGTTGCAACCATCTTGTTTAACAGCCACTAGGCGGACTTGTCACTTCACAATTGTCACCTTTCACAATTTTCTTCTCTTAGCCTCCTCTTCAGCTTTTCTGGGATCACAAAGTGGAGAACATTTTTGGGGGCTGCCTGGAGAAGACAACATTATTGCACATGCTCCTAAATGCTATCTATCAAAGTGGTGGATAAGGTTTCAAGTGCCCCGTAAGGAGTTACAACCAAGTGGTTGAACATTGCTGGGGTTTTCCAATCTTTCTGTATGCTTTTAAAGGGGAGCTGTAGCAAACAAACAAAAAAGAAAACTGAGCTGTTACTATTATTGAATATCTCATGATGTCCTGATCACACACCTTTTTACAGTTTCTTAGTAAGCCCTCTCATTACAGAGATATATGGCTTTATAGTTAGCTCATAGTGAGATGGGCGTGACCTTAATTTTAATAATAAGTGTAAATATCAGGTAATGGGCGTTATTATAGTCAGCAGGTGTGAATGTTTTACAGTGAGTATCATATATGTCTTATACATACTCCCTCACTGTATAACCACGCCCATCACCTGATATTCACTCTCAATATTAAAATGAAGGTTACACCGACCAGACTTTTAACAGAATTTTCAGCTAACTTCTAAACCCACATATTTGGGAAATTGAAGGGTGTATCAAGAAGCTGTAAAGAAATGTGTAATCAGGAGGTCTTATGCTGCGTTTACACGGAACAATTAACGTGCGAATTTGCACGATAACGATCAAATTCGAACAATAATCGTACGTGTAAACGCAGTGAACGATCAAGCGACGAGCGAGAAATCGTTCATGTTGATTTTTGAACGTGCTCAAATCGTCGTTCGCAAAAAATTTGCAGATTGTTCCGTGTAAACAATCGTTCACCAATTTAACCTATGTGCCAGATAGACTTAAGCAATCGCAAAACGATTTTTCCATACGATATATCGTTCCGTCTAAACGTTGATCGTTATAAAAAAAAATTGTTATTTCGAAATCGTTAATCGGTCGAATTATCGCTACGTGTAAACCCAGCATTAAGGTATGCAATGAAAGCAAGAACTTAATTAATTAATATATTTATTTTTTGATTGGCTATAGGTCCTCTTTAAGGTTAATCTCCATATCAAGTAAAAGTGTGAGCTCTAAGCAATGCAGGGTTCAATTATTAAAATTCACAATTTTAGGATCAAGAGACTTACACGACCATGGCCACAACAACTCCATGGTCCAGTTTATAATGTTTTCTCACCTTTTTTCTGTATGCATCAATCTCAATTTCTTTGTTGTGTATTTTACTCTTTTCTAGGGCTTTATGCAGCTCATCCAAGGCTTGGGCCATCATTCGTACAGCTATGTAAACTTTGTATGGGATTCCATCTACATAGTAATGGGTCTGATTTGTAAAGCGTTCCTCACCGCTGCAGTTACGAAGGGGAACAGGAACAGTATTTTGCAAAAGAGAATTCTTCAAGTCATTTCTTGAAAAACAATGCAATGAGCTGATCCAAAGGTCTTCTAGAATTGGATCATGTGGGTGTGTGGATGGATGACGGCTTAGGACCTTTTCCTGTAATCCTTTTATACTCTGTCTTAAAGGACTAAACATAAGGCTACAATTTATAGTCTCTCCATAAAATATAGAATCATGTGACCAAGATGACAAAAAAATGAAAGTTTTGTTGCTGATACTTAGAGCTGATTTAGTTAGGACATCTTTAACCAGTCCACTACTTGTCCCGCAAAGTATCACAACTTCAGCTTTTAAATTCTTTATGGTAAATTCATCCATGTTTTTCCGTGTAAGAAGTAATTTTAGTTCAATACAAATCCCAGACTTTGTAAGTTCAGTACTGAGAAGTCGAAGTTCCCGTTCTCCAATATCATCATTTGTAGCAAAAATACAAACCATGTTCCACCTAAAGTACAACAACAACTTCACTAAAGCCACGTATTGAGCCTCACTGTCCTGAACCGTTCTAAAAAAATGTGGATACAATCTTCTGTCACTGAGAGCGGAGTCTCTTGTCCCATAACTAATCTAAAAAAAAAAAAAAACAAGATTTTATTTTAAAAAAAGGTAAAAAAAAACATTTATAAGTGGAAAAACTCCTCCCCCACTGTTTTTCTCTTCCTGGAAAACCTATTTAATAATTATTTTAAATGTTTTTGCAGTGCACTGCAATATTATCATATAGCATTGCTGTGTACACCCAAATTGAGGATCTACTGTCAGAGACAGGCTGTATTATACGACAGCCACATAGATCTCCACGCTTCTGGCTGCCATGGCAACTTATTAGCGCCCTGTAAATGTGTGCCATCATGGGGCGAAGCACCAGAGTTAACGCGTGAAAAAGTCATAGGGCCACATGTATCATCCGGCAAAAGGATGATTTTCGGCGGAAAGTGCCCATTTGCATATTTTTTTATTCGCAAATGGCCGATTTGCGAATAAAATATTCGCAAATCGGCACTTTCCGCCGAGTACGCCAGGGGGGGCGGAAAGGGGGCGTGTAGTGGGCGGAACGGAGGGTGCGGACTCAGAGTCCGTGCGATTTACCATCCGGTCCGCCCAAATGTACGCCGAAAACCTACTCCAGTCCTCAGCTGGCGTAGTTTCTCGGCGGTGCGCACCGGCGCGCACGGGATTTATGTAGAGGCAGTCCGCCTCTACATAAATCTCCGTAGCGCCGGAGCTGCGGGGGCATTTATAAGTCCGGCGTAAAAAACGCCGGACTTAATAAATGCCCCCCATAGCCTTTATTCCTCCTTTTAACGACTGGAAACTGGAATAAAGAGTAACTTTTCATTTCAAAAAACTGGTGAGTGCCACAATCATTCTTTTATCTCTGCTTGAAAGATTAGACAAATCTAACCTGCTGATAGCCCCCTATAGTGCCAGGCATAGTTAGGAGGAAGGTATCTGTCTTACCTTCCTCCTCGATGCTGGTCCCACTCCAAAGCACCCTTAAAGGGGAACTCCAGGTAGAGGTTAAAGAAATTAAATTTCTGAAGGAGTATAAAGCATTACTTACCTACCTATCTCAGTTTTGAAACTACCAAAACTCCATTTGTTTTTTTTTTTTGTTTTTGTTTTTTTGTTTTTTTTTTGGGGGGGGGTCTGTATTGTGTTTCTGTACTTCCTGGTTGAGAAGTTCCCAGAATGCAGTATTGGTTCCAGAATGCAATCCTTTCCCTGAGCTGTTCTTCACAGTCCTCCATCCTGCCTATTCCCCACCCAAACCTGTTGCAGAACATCTAGGCTGTGTTCACACATTGCAGTTTCATTGTGTTAATGAATTATTTGCAGTACTTTATCATTTCATTGTTGTCCCACCCACAGAGCACGCAGTTACTACCTGTAACACCACACAGCACTCTGTATTCTCAACCTGTAACACCACACAGGACACTGTATTCTCTATCTGTAACACCACACAGCACGCAGTATTCTCTACCTGTAACACCACACAGCGCGCTGTATTCTCTACCTGTAACATCACACAGCACGCTGTATTCTATACCTGTAACACCACACAGGACACTGTATTCTCTACCTGTAACACCACACAGCACGCTGTATTCTATACCTGTAACACCACACAGCACGCTGTATTCTCTACCTGTTACACCACACAGCACACTGTATTCTCTACCTGTAACACCACACAGCACGCTGTATTCTCTACCTGTAACACCACACAGCACCCTGTATTCTCTACCTGAAACACCACACAGCGCACTGTATTCTCTACCTGTAACACCACACAGCACCCTGTATTCTCTATCTGTAATACCACACAGCGCGCTGTATTCTCTACCTGTAACACCACACAGCGCACTGTATTCTCTACCTGTAACACCACACAGCACCCTGTATTCTCTATCTGTAACACCACACTGTGCGCTGTATTCTCTACCTGTAACACCACACAGCACACTGTATTCTCTACCTGTAAAACCACACAGCACCCTGTGTTCTCTACCTGTAACACCACACAGCACACTGTATTCTCTACCTGTAAAACCACACAGCACCCTGTGTTCTCTACCTGTAAAACCACACAGCATGCTATATTCTCTACCTGTAACACCACACAGCATGCTATATTCTCTACCTGTAACACCACACAGCACACTGTATTCTCTATCTGTAACACCACACAGCATGCTATATTCTCTACCTGTAACACCACACAGCATGCTATATTCTCTACCTGTAACACCACACAGCGCACTGTATTCTCTACCTGTAACATCACACAGCACGTTGTATTCTCTACCTGTAACATCACACAGCACACTGTACTCTCTACTTGTAACACCACACAGCACACTGTATTCTCTACCTGTAACACCACACAGCACCCTGTATTCTCTACCTGTACCACCACACAGCACCCTGTATTCTCTATCTGTAACACCACACAGCATGCTATATTCTCTACCTGTAACACCACACAGCGCACTGTATTCTCTACCTGTAACACCACAGAGCGCGCTGTATTTTCTACCTGTAACATCACACAGCACTGTATTCTCTACCTGTAACACCACACATCACGCTGTATTCTCTACCTGTAACACCACACAGCACACTGTATTCTCTACCTGTAACACCACACAGCACACTGTATTCTCTACCTGTAACACCACACAGCACGCTGTATTCTCTACCTGTAACACCACACGGCATGATGTATTCTCTACCTGTAACACCACTCTCTACTGTTTAGCATAATTTACTTGTGTTACTGCATCATTTTTGTTAATACGCTTCTGTACGTTCTCAAAAGAATTTATCTAGACAATTTTTTTTTTTAAAAATGGTCCTCCGTAATTTTTTCAGAGGATCTGACCCAACAAATATTGAGAGGATCTCAACTAGTGCATTCTGCCACTCCTAATGTGGTTCTATGTGAAATACATTTCCACTTTATACACAAGGCTATATATGCCTTTAATATTCCTTTTTCCAACTCCCACACTTCTCACATAAACAGTTGCCCGAAATGCTCACTTCCTAAAGCAGACTTGTTTCATCGTGCCTGGGCCTGCACGCGAGTGCAGGAATTTTGGGACTCTGTGCGGCTCTATTTTTAATCCACTTGGGGCCATGCCATACCACTTCTCCCTCTTAGTTATCTTTTTAATTTTATTGATATAGACTCTACTGCTCCTTCTCCTAAATTACTTACTTCTAAAGGAATTCATTTAACTCTATTAGTTTCCCTGAAATGTTTATTAAGACACTGGATACTGGATACTCTACCAGACATTTCTGAGGTAATCTCCGCTCTGAAGGAGATCTTTCATTGGGAACTTTTGGATGTATTGCGCACCAAAGAAAAATCAACAAAAACATTTATGTCCAAATGGACACAATTTCTAATTCATGATTTTACTATAGAAGAGAGAGACTCTGTCATTAATCAATTTAAGGACACTGATTGGTATTGCATGGCCGCCCAAAAGGGAACTCTGGGAGCACTCCAAATATCTTAAGCTTTTCCCTTTCTCTGTTAAAGACAATTCTCTCCATTCTATTGGTAGCATATTTGAATATCTGACATCTATACCATGTTTTAAGGTGATATTATAGGTTACTGTTTTTCTACCTATGTTTTTTGGTAAGACTAAGTTGTATTGTATATGATAATATTTCTTTTAAGGTTATTACAAAGGCTCATTGTATCTGTATGATATTGTAAACATAAAATCCTTTGTTGCCTGTCAGCGACTTTCTTTTTGATTATGTAATGAATTTTCAATATGTATGTTCAAATATTACATAAGCCACTAATAAAATATTGTTTAAAAAAAAAAAAAATACGCTTCTGTACTGCAATGACACTCCAGCATGTGTGAACACAGCCCTAATTCCACTGCACACTTCTGATGTTATTTGAAGATATCTGTAGTTGGACCATAGTGAAATAATGCCCTGTCTTTAAGCTTTCCCATTAGCCCTTACCTGTGTGTATCCATACATCCCCAATAACTGGGCCATTGGTAGAGTGGTGACTGACTGAAGGTCTCCAATAAATCCGGCTACCGTTTCATGGTCCTTACAGGAATAGTTTGGAGCTGTTACTGTGTGTCCAGACATTATCTGTAGGACATCCTTTAAAACTTTATTCACATGTCCACAGGAGTCATATATGTGATATCCCAGAGTGATATTAGGCAAAATGGTTGGATCATTGTTAATATCATCAATTGCAAAAATAAATGCTAAGAGATGTCTGTATTCTTTGAAGCCTGAACTGTAGAAAATGAGATTATGATCAGTGTTTTATAGCTATAATATTTTTTGCAGGTCGATCACAGATAGATATATAGCTCTGTGGCTCCATTAATTTTCTATGGGACCACTCAAAACAAAAATTAATGCAGCTTTTGGCTGTCTTTGGCAACTCCTTAGAGAATGAATGGAGCAGCAGTCACAGCATCATCTCTTAGATATGCCTTATCCTGTGTGTACCATGAATAAACCACAGATGTCCTTGTGTGTTCAGGTGCCATCATGCCCACCGGAATACTGAAGATAGAGAAGAGGATTTTTTTTCAAAAGTTTGGATTGGGAGATTCAACAAAATTTGGTGTAAAGTTTGGGTTTGTTCGAACCGAACTTAAAATGCACATGACTAAAAAAAAATATTTTTAGTTATCTTTGTTTGTGCTTTAGTCACATAACCAGAAAAAAAAAGTGCAAGAAAGGTCTGCTACTCAACAGAAGCAAGCTACATCTCGGTCCCTGTGTTACCGCCCCCTAGGTAGCTACACCTCTGTAAGTGTGCTCTCTACACAAAATATAATAACCAAAAATAAAACAAAATAAATAAACAACATGCTTGAAAATAATCATCTGTCATGACTGTGCCTTGGTGCTCCTCGGTTCAGGTTGGGCGGCCAAGAAGGCACTGAGTTTTATGTTTCTGTGAACTTTCCTGAACCCTGTCTGAAAACGGGTGTATATTAGGTTTGTTTAGCCCCATCCATCTTGCTTGCTATGCCTTGACAGCTTTAGGGTTAATCTGCTGCTGTGCAGGTGAGCTGTGTTGAGGATCAGGGGCCGGTCCAATCAGCTGCTGGACTCTCTGCTGGACCTTTCTCTTTCCTGTTGCTTTGTACTTCGCTGGCCACTGTTGCCAACCCGGATTGTAGACTTGGATAGTGGAATGATCCAGCGCTTAGGCGTCAGTTCAGATTGGGGTTGTCAGATCAGCTTAAGGATTTACTCGTAGTGTATCCTACCTCTGACACCCTAGAGGAAACTATGATATTGACTATCAAGGTTGACAGACTACTCAGAGAAAGACTTAGGGACAATGAAACCTCTGAGTCTTCTAAACCTCTCTCCTCTGCTAATTATGCTCCTAAGTGTAACCCTCTATGCAGCTTGGCGGTGTGGATGCCAAGGCCAGGCAAAATCACTGCATTCAGCAAAACCACATCTCCATAGACTTCATAACTTATTTGCCTCCATCTAAAGGAAAACTGTTATCTGGGTTGTTATAGATAGATTCTCTTAGATGTGTCATCTTATTCCTCCAAAGAAACTTCCTAATGCTCGTATGCTGGCGTCTTTGTTCATTAATCATATTTTACGACCACATGAGGTTCCTGAATATATTGTGTCTGAGGAGTACAATTTGTTTCAAAGTTCTGGAAAGATTTCTGTGGTTGGTTGGGAATTTCTTTGTCATTCTCATTGGCCTTTCATTCTCAGACTAATGGACAGACTGAAAGGGTTAACCAATATCTGGAGCAATTTCTCAGATGCTTTGTTTCCAGTGCCCAGGACAAATGGAAGGAGCATTTGTCCCTGTCCGAATTTGCTCTCAATAATAGGGAAAACAATTCTATTAAAGTCGAGTATGGCAGATATAGCTAGCCCGCACTGCTGCCAGGAGTATCCCCCTACTGAGATAAGTGATCGGGCATATGGTGTGGATGAATGAAGACAATGGGGTGCTTGGATGAAAAGGCAGATGTGAATAATGGTAAGGAAGAAATTCCAGCACTCACCAGTCAGCGTCTTTCAAACTTTATTCCAAATAGAACATCGCAGGGAGGGGATGGTGGATCAGTGAAGGTGCAGGCGCATCACCTGGGATAGCTATTTCGGGACTCCTCCCTTCCTCTAGCCAGGTCGATTACATCACACCCGGGGAGGTGCTTTATACACATAGTGGGCGGTGATAAAATGTGAAATAAAAAGTAATGCCAAATCCAAATGTACACAATTACAGAAACACACTTAAATCATTGCGCTCATTAAGACCTCCGGCCCCTGTTGCATCTAGCCTTGATATCCACAATGATTCTCTTTGTAAAAGCAGCCTGTGACGGTCACCTCCGTCCGGTGGCTGGTTAACTCGTTCCAGACCTAGGAAGCGTAGGGCCCCTGCGTCGCCGGCATGAACAGATCTAACATGCTCAATGAGCCTGGGGACACCTTTGTTAGATCATACAGAATAACAATGTTCCTTATATCGGGTCCACAGGGGCCGCTTCGTCTTCCCAATGTAGAACCTTTTGCAGGTGCAGACTATCGCATATACTACGAATGAGGTCTTACAAGTGATAAGATCTTTAACTCGGCACTCGTTGCCGTTCAGGTTAATGTAGGATACATTCAACATTTTCGCGCAATACTTACACTGACCGCACCGTTTTTTCCCAGAAATAGGTGCTTGGGTCAGCCAGGTACTAGGGAGATTGCTATTACCAGTATTACTGAGTGCATCTCCTATTGTGCCATTTTTGCGGAAAGTAACAACAGGTTGTTGAGTGGTGTGTTTGGCGAGGTCAGGATCTTGCTGTAGCAAGTGCCAGTATTTATATATGGCTTTTCTTATGACGTTATTCTGTGGAGAATTTTGAAAGGCAAATGAGAATAAGGGCTGTTCGATCTGTCTGTCCTCACTACTGCTATAGACAAGTTGTCTCCTATTAAGCTTTAGGGCCTGTTGGTATGCTGCCTGGACAAGGGGTCTTGGGTAGGCTCGAGCTACTAACCTTTCCTCGAGCTCCAAAGCTTTGGAGCTGAAGGAGCTGTCAGTGCTGTTCACCCGGCGTAAACGGACCATTTGGCCGTACGGAATGGCATTACGGATAAATGTAGGGTGGGAGCTGGCATAGTGTAACAGTGAACTACAAGCTGTCGGCTTTCTATACACTGATGTATTCAGTGTCCCATCTATGACATCAACCTGGACGTCCAAGAACTCAAAAGATTTTCCTCCTATTTTAAAGGTAAAGGCCATATTCACATTATTTGTTAGATTGAGGTACTGCACAAACTCCTCAAAGACATTTGCGGTGCTGTTCCATACAATGAACACATCGTCCACGAACCGCAGGTAGGTGACGATGTGCTGTATGTATGGATTCTGGGCCGAGAAGACAATATCGTTCTCTAACTTAGAGAGAAAGAGATTGGCATAGGTGCAGGAGATCGGCGTGCCCATCGCAGTGCCGATCTCCTGCCCGTACCAATCTCCCCCAAATGTAAAGACATTGTTATTCAAAATAAACCGTAAAGCCTCGCAAACAAAAGATCTAAAATTACTTGGCTTCTGACAACGTAGCATGAACCAATCGATAGCCTCTACACCCAAATCATGGGGGATGCGGGTGTAGAGGCTCTCTACATCAATGGACATGAGAGTGTAATGATCAGACCATTCAATAGTGTCCAAAGCTTGAATGAAGTCCCCTGAATCTTTAATGTAACCAATCGTCCAAGGTAAAATTGGTCTAAGCACCCAGTCTAAATACTGGGAGAGAGCTTCAGTTGCAGACCCTATTGCCGACACGATCGGTCGCCCAGGTGGTCGTTCCAAAGATTTGTGAACCTTCGGGAGGAAGTACCACCTGGGCGACCTAGGCTCAGAGGGTATTAATCTTTCAGCAGTTTTTTTATCTAGAGCCCCCGACTGACAGTGTTTGTTCAGGAGACTGCAGAGCTGTTCTTTCACTTTCGGGATGGGGTTCCTCGGGAGTTTTCTATACGTTGCTGGATCGTCAAGCTGTCGACTCGCTTCTTGCAGATAGTAACTGCGGGACATCACAACTGTCGCTCCGCCTTTATCGGCTCTCCTGACTACCAAGTCCGGTGTATTCTTGAGCCATGTTAATGCTCTATGTTCAGTCGGGGATAGATTGTTAACTGCGCGGGTAGACCAGTGCCTTCACCTCCTGGGTCACAAGTTTGTGAAACAGATCTAGGGGGCTGCCAGGTGTTATCTGGGGGCAGAAGGTGGATCTATTCCCTCCTGTGAATACTTGATTTACTTGGGATTGGGACTCTATGTCGTCAATATTGACATCTGCCAGAGCCCTTACACATTCGCCCTCTCGGACACTAAATTCTAAAATCACTGCATTCAGCAAAACCATATCTCCATAGACTTCATAACTTATTTGCCTCCATCTAAAGGAAAACTGTTATCTGGGTTGTTATAGATAGATTCTCTTAGATGTGTCATCTTATTCCTCCAAAGAAACTTCCTAATGCTCGTATGCTGGCGTCTTTGTTCATTAATCATATTTTACGACCACATGAGGTTCCTGAATATATTGTGTCTGAGGAGTACAATTTGTTTCAAAGTTCTGGAAAGATTTCTGTGGTTGGTTGGGAATTTCTTTGTCATTCTCATTGGCCTTTCATTCTCAGACTAATGGACAGACTGAAAGGGTTAACCAATATCTGGAGCAATTTCTCAGATGCTTTGTTTCCAGTGCCCAGGACAAATGGAAGGAGCATTTGTCCCTGTCCGAATTTGCTCTCAATAATAGGGAAAACAATTCTATTAAAGTGTTGTCATTTTTCTGTAATTATGGTTTTAATACGAGATACTTAGCTGTCCATGGTCCGGAATCTGTTAATCTGTCAGCTCAAGCTACCTATAGGAGACTGTGCACAGTCTGGACCCAAGCTCTTAGAAGCTTGGTTAAAGCCCAGGAGGAATCCAAAAAACAATCCAACAAAAGACACATATCTGGCCCAGTATATCAGGTGGTGGACAAGGTGTGGCTTTCCACTAAAAATCTGAAACTCAAGGTACCGTCTGGAAAGCTTGCACCTAAGTACATTGGTCCATATGGCATCTCTGAAATAATTAACCCTGTTTCTTTCAACTTGCAATTGCCAAAAACCATGCATAATTTGTTTTATAAATCCTCTGGTCGCTCCTCGGTTCAGGTTGTGTGGCCGAGAAGGCACTGAGTTGTATGTTTCTGTGCAGTTTCCTGAACCCTGTCTGAACACAGGTTTGTTAGGTTTGTTCAGCCCCACCCGTCTTGCTTGCTATGCCTTGTCGTAGAAACTTTGTAATTGGGTTTATTAGCCAAATCTGCCATTATCTGCATGTAAAAAGCCTTTTCCCAGGTCCCCCCCTCCTTCCTCTTTTTCATCCACTCTGAAAAATCTGAAAATTGTGACTTGTTGCAGGAGACGTCCCCTGTCTGTTCTAGGGAGAGGGGAGGGGGGAGGAGGAAGGAGGGAGTTAGCCAGCAGCAGAAAGCAGATAACAGAGGATTACAGGCACCAAGCTGGGTGACAGCTGTAATCTGAGCTCAGACAGGTCACTGGTGACTGTCACAGGAGATGTCGTGAGGGATTTGTAGATTAACTCTTTGTTGTCCTGTTTTGGTCTTTTCTTTAGCTCTCTCCATAGGAGAACAATGAAGACAGGGGGGAGAGCTTCAAACTGCTTTTTCATGATAAAAATGCATTTTTCGGATAATAAACCCAATTATAAAGTTTCTTAAAATCGCCTGGACTATTGATTTCTGCAAAAAAAAAATTCACGACAGTGACACTTTAAAGTGACTGTACCACCAGGCCCAGGCTGAAGCACTGAAGGCGGGCCAACCCACCCCCAGTGGAAAGAAACCCCATTCCCTTCATGATGTGACTCCATTAGAATCAATGGAATGCTATCATAGAGGGGCTAGGGTTTCCTCCCACTAAGGGTGGGTCGGCCCGCCTCCAGTGCTTCAGCCTGGGCCTGGTGGTACAGTCACTTTAAGGGTTACCTGCTGTTGTGCAGGGGAGCTGTGTTGAGGATCAGGGGCCGGTCCAATCAGCTGCTGGACTGAGTCTCTGATCCTCCATAAATAGTATTCAGCTCAAGCAATCCTTACTGGTTATTGTAGTTCTATACTCCTGTTAAGCTTTGTATTGATTCTCTTTCTGTGTTTGACCCTTGGATTTCCCTGCTTTGATTATCCCTGTTTGCTCCCTGCCCTGAACCTTGTGCCTGTATCTGGACCTTTCTCTTGCTGTTCTTGTCTTGTCTGCTTATCTTGCCAGTGTCCTGGTGCTAACATCATCTTTATGCAATGCAAAGATGGAACAGCTAAAACTAGGAGAACAGTGTCCTGAAAGGAGACAAGCCAGTGACACAAACTTTACATCCTAACCCTCCATGTTAGTGTGTAAAAATCTGCCTATTACATGTTTTGATAAACGTGCCAGAGCTGCACGATCATCACTAGTGATGTCTGTTCAGCCTATTGGTCTGGAACCTTTTATTACAAGAAGAGATGCACAGCCAATGGAAGACTATCTTTCTACATACAAGATAATGATTGCTAGTTCCGTTACACAGGGAGATACCTGCCTCATTTGGCAGATAATCTCTCTTTGTAATACAAGCTTTATGTGGAAATGAATCTATATTTTATTAGCAACCAATCAAAAATATAGCAAACAAAAATATAACTTTATTAGAATAAAATATGTTTTTTAAAAGATACTTTTTGAACAATAAATAAATATAATACAAATATTGAACTAAATAGTTAAATAAATTATACACGAATATGAGGTAACATTTGTCATGGAACAGACCATGTAGGGGGGAGGAAATTGTCGGAGATTAATTATAGGCATGCTGATCTGAGACAAATTATTGATAAGGAGACCTAAAGATTGTATCAACTCGTCCAGGTAATCAAGCTCCACTCGGTACTCATGTATCCAAAAATAAGAGTGGAGAAAGACACAAAGGAATGTATAGATCTTGTTTCACAACCATGCGTGCGCTCTATATTGTTAAAATACCAAAATTGCTTTTTACATATCTCTGCGCAGAGATAATCCTGTAATGGCGTGTTTGACCTTTGTTTATCATGATCTCTTGGGTAAGGACTTAGTACATGACTGGAAAGTGCAAATCCCCCAACAGCTACAAGTACTCAAGGGGCTGGTGGTCCAGTCATCCTGGGTAGTGTTCTTGGAGGAGGAAGATCAAGCAGATTAGTCATAAGTTATTGACCCATGTTGGAAAAATTTAAGAAGCTGGCATCTCCAGTTCTTTTATAGGACCTGATATCAACTGGTATGAATAGTCATCTACTTTTGGTAACATCTAAAAGCACCAACAGCAATTTGTGGTTGTACTTGAAATATGGAGCCCTTAAGTTATGTAACTTTTTGACCCAAATAAGCTTCCCATCCATGACTCCCCCAGAGTTTGGAAATTTGTTGACTTTCATAAAATAGGAAACAATCTGCAGCCATTCCTCAGAGTGTGGAGAGAGCCTAACCACATGATGGAGCCTCTTCTTCTTCCATATTGAGTTATATGTCCTCTTCACTAATCCAGAAATTGTTGAAATTGCCAGAAGGAAATGTAAGTGAAGGGATGCATATGAATTCTGATTGGCAAGAAATCTATTGAGAAGGCAACATTGACATTGTACGTGGATTAAACATGATCTTAATAGTAAAATTTAAAATGAAAGAAAAAATAAGAATTACATCCCACCAAAATAATAACCAAATAGATAGTGCCATAAGCTTTTTTTTTTTTTTTCCAAAAAGAGTAAGGGGCAAATATTAATTGCAATGTGAACCATCAATAACTTTATGAGAGAACTGCAATTCTTCAGATCAGAGTATACATACCTTGATTCATGTTGAGCAATCTGGTTGTTGAGGCAACTGTATGACTGTAAAATGGTTTCTAATATGAATTTCCCAATGGCCCAGCAAGACTGATACAGACCTATTAGAATATAAAGTTTCTGAGGGGAGCTGGCCGTCAGTAGTGCTGTGGGTATGGCAGCCTATAGTGATGTTTCGACTTCATCAGAGCTGGAATCAGGAACTGACATGGCTGTTAGTGGCAACAAAAAGGCCCCATAATGCTGCCACTGAACATATTATAGCAGAAACTTTTTAATAAGTAGTACATTTATTTTGATGAAGATATTAAATTTCCCTTTGGCAATATATGGTATAATCCCCCCCCCCCCCCCCTTAAAAAAAAAAAATGTTACTCTCTGAAGTACATCTTTAAAGTGTCGCTGTTGATAAAAAAAAAAAAAACTTTGGACATGTCATTGATGGAAAAGGGATGCCAAGAGCCTCATCATTTTTATGGAGAGTTTCCTTAGCTTCTGCAATTTCAGCCATAACAATGTTCCCTCCCTAGTGTCTGAGGAGAGCTGACCAAATTTGTCTTTTTTCTGTGTTCCAGATGGGGAGAATGGCTGCCTCTACTTGGTTGTGCACTCGACCCATCCCCCATGGGTTATTTTAGCCAGCATTAGTTGTATCCTGCATGCCCCGACTATAGGCTTATTATTAACCAAGGAGAGGCTGGTATCGTGTAGGATCCATCCCAGTCACAAGGCCACCTTACCATGGTGGGATGGTACTCACTATTTGTAAATGGTGTGCCAGGAACCTCATCCTTTTTATGAAGATTTTATTTAGCAGTTGGTGGGGAGGAGGGCTTTTTGTGATTTTCATATTATAGTATGGTTTTTATGTCTTGCCATTTCCCATGAACAGTTGCATTTTTGTTTTTCTGTATGTCATAGAGACATGTCAAAAGTTTTGCTCTGTTCGCGTCCGAGAGTTCAGACCCATACTGATCATGAGAACGTGCTGAGAGAAGTCCGACTTCATCGCGGTCCTCTTCTGGCTCTGTGTCACTTAATGAGTCGGGCTCCTAATTTAAGTCTATGGAGCCCAACTCATTTACTGACATAGAGCAGGGAGCAGAGCATGCAGCAGCGCTATTCTCATTCTCACAATCTGTACCAGTCTGAACACTCAGACCCGGACTGAAAAAAACTTTTGATGTGTCTCTATGATATGTCTTTTACACTTATGTTTAAAACTCTGCTTTAAATACATTTGATACAGTGCTGAGAAAAAAAATAAAGAAATACCACACAGAAAGGAAAGATACAATCTGAATTACACATATTTCTTTCATAATTTTATTTATAATAGTGGTAAACAGAAGAGGTTGGTGGGATTTGTCTGGCGCAACCACCCCTATTGGAACACCGGCCACGTTCCCCTGTAACTTCTCTGAATGAGGAGAACTCCTGGCACTGGTGTGAAGTCAAATTCAGGCTTTTATTTGATGCAACGCGTTTCGAGGGTGCAATCCCCTCTTCATCAGGCATAATACAGGTAACAAACAACAATCTTTTATAGTAAAACAGTAATGGATGACCCGGAAGTGCTTTCTGCTCTCTAGTGACCTCTGACATCATCATCCCACATTACACTGATACTAACAAACATTTGGCTAAAAACACATATCTTTCAACCGGAGATTGAATAAAATAAAATAAAAATACACATCCTCATAAAAAAGCGTTCTTTACATTTAGTGGAAATGCTTCTCTGCTGTTTTCCAGACTTATAAGATCACTATCTCTATCCCATATGGCTTTATAGTGCTGAACATAGATCATTACCAATATCAGCTGCAGGAGGCAGAATGTCTAAATGGTCTAGTGGTAAGTGTCTGGCCTATGACCAATGAGCCTAGCTGAAGTCATGGGTTCAAGCCCCTTGGGAGGTTAATAAATAGAATAAGAGTATAATAAATTTCATTTTACATATATCTATATTGATACTACATAGTACAAGGTAAATCCACCCTACAGTGAGTGATTATGAATTTATATTGTGTGATTGATTATAACCTTAAAACATACATCAGATCTCTGCTACTTGGAAATCATTATAATATAGAATATAATATAAAAAGATATATAAAAAAATTGTATAAAAACGGCATTTGCTAAATACCTCTATAATATGTACTATTTGTGATCGTCGAACACTACCCATAGGTATAAGTATATGTGAATCTTCACTTGATAGACCTCAGAGTCTGTGGCTCACCTTCCAGCACAATATAAACATAGTTCTGTACTCCTGGGTTCAAATCCTCCATCCATCCAAAGTTTTCCATTATTGTGATCACTCGGTGTAAATCTAGGTCTAATAACATACAGACAATTGCCGCTGGCCAATAGTGCCCATATTACTTCCAATTAAAACTAGGAATACAGCTGTATAACCTATCTTGCATACAGGCCAACATTAATTTATGGTAAACTTCATGTACTCATATACACTAGTCTACAATGCACAAAAAAAAAAAAAAAAAAAAAAACAACACTTCCTACAACCCTCAGCAGTAAAGAGTGACTATCATCTTTGATATGGCGACCAAATAAATGCGTCTGGTGTGCACAAAAGCCAAAATCAATACAGTAGTGTAGTCCCATAGGTCTCAATATGACATGAAATACATTTGGAAGTGATGTCGAACCCCTCCCATCTGACATTCTTAATAGGGATCTGGGACCATGTTGTTCTACTGTATGTTCCTTTACTCGATTGGATCGCATGGTTGAACCAGTTGATTCAGACAATTAGTTCTGTTACTTCATTCAACCCTAAGGGCTGTAGTGTTTGCAAACGGTAGATCCAGTACATTTCTCGTTTGACCAACTGGTCAAACCGGTTACTGGCACTGGAATTAATCTGATCAATAGGGCAAACGGTCAAACCTTTGGGGTCAGAATCATGCATTTCATAGAAATGCCTAGAGACCCCATGTTTTAAAAAACCCTTTTTTACATTGAGTCTATGTCCATTGAGACGACAGTGCAAAGGTTGTGTGGTCCGACCCACGTATTGGAGTCCACACGGGCACTCCAACACGTAGATTACATAGCAAGATTTACAATTTAAGCTTTGCTTGATGGTATAGTTCTGCCCTGTTGCCCTGCTTGTGATGGTGGTAAAACCGTCCCTGATGGAAGTACAACACATACATCTCGGATGGTTGCATTTCGCCACTCCTACACATGATTTATTATTTGTTGTACCCTTCCTGTGTCTGCGTAGGCAACTGGGAGCTATTAGGTTCTTTAAAGTGGGTGCTCTCCTGTATGTTACCAACGGTTTTTTAGGAAGTAAGGGGCCTAAAAAGGGGTCTAGTTTCAACAGGTGCCAGTGTTTCTGCAATACTTTTTGTATGTCTTTGTGTGATCTGCTATACCGAGTGATGAAATTAATCCTGTTGGGCTCTTGTTGTACAAGATCTTTAGTGTTGCTAGTTAGACATGACCCCTGTGTCAGTTGACATGTTCTCTGGTAGGCATTATGTAGCAATTGTTTGGGATATCCCTTTGCTTTGAAACGTCTTTTCAAGATCGCTGCTTGTTTCTTGAAAGTAGTGTCTTCTGTACAGTTCTTTCTAATTCTTTTGTATTGACTATAGGGGACATTGGTCTTCCATTTTTTCAAATGGCCACTCTTGAAGGATAAATAACTGTTAGAGTCAACCTCCTTGAAGAAGGTTTCTGTAATGATTTCACTTCCTTTGTGACTAATTAAAAGGTCCAAAAATTCAATCTGGACTTCAGAATGGTTGGGAGTTAATTTAATCCCCCATGTATTCTCATTGATGTACTGTACAAATTCACTGATGGTATTTGCGTCACCTTTCCACAGGAAAAAAAGATCGTCTATATAACGTTTGTAAATAAGGACATGATCTTTAAACAGAGGGCAGGACCTGATGTGTGTGTTTTCAAAGACCCCCATAAAGAGATTAGCATACGACGGCGCCACCCGCGTCCCCATGGCTGTCCCACGGGTTTGGTGGTAGGTGGCACCGTCGTACATGAAAAAATTATTCTTCAATGTTGGCCTGTATGCAAGATAGGTTATACAGCTGTATTCCTAGTTTTAATTGGAAGTAATATGGGCACTATTGGCCAGCGGCAATTGTCTGTATGTTATTAGACCTAGATTTACACCGAGTGATCACAATAATGGAAAACTTTGGATGGATGGAGAATTTGAACCCAGGAGTACAGAACTATGTTTATATTGTGCTGGAAGGTGAGCCACAGACTCTGAGGTCTATCAAGTGAAGATTCACATATACTTATACCTATGGGTAGTGTTCGACGATCACAAATAGTACATATTATAGAGGTATCTAGCAAATGCCGTTTTTATACAATTTTTTTATATATCTTTTTATATTATATTCTATATTATAATGATTTCCAAGTAGCAGAGATCTGATGTATGTTTTAAGGTTATAATCAATCACACAATATAAATTCATAATCACTCACTGTAGGGTGGATTTACCTTGTACTATGTAGTATCAATATAGATATATGTAAAATGAAATTTATTATACTCTTATTCTATTTATTAACCTCCCAAGGGGCTTGAACCCATGACTTCAGCTAGGCTCATTGGTCATAGGCCAGACACTTACCACTAGACCATTTAGACATTCTGCCTCCTGCAGCTGATATTGGTAATGATCTATGTTCAGCACTATAAAGCCATATGGGATAGAGATAGTGATCTTATAAGTCTGGAAAACAGCAGAGAAGCATTTCCACTAAATGTAAAGAACGCTTTTTTATGAGGATGTGTATTTTTATTTTATTTTATTCAATCTCCGGTTGAAAGATATGTGTTTTTAGCCAAATGTTTGTTAGTATCAGTGTAATGTGGGATGATGATGTCAGAGGTCACTAGAGAGCAGAAAGCACTTCCGGGTCATCCATTACTGTTTTACTATAAAAGATTGTTGTTTGTTACCTGTATTATGCCTGATGAAGAGGGGATTGCACCCTCGAAACGCGTTGCATCAAATAAAAGCCTGAATTTGACTTCACACCAGTGCCAGGAGTTCTCCTCATTCAGAGAAGTTACAGGGGAACGTGGCCGGTGTTCCAATAGGGGTGGTTGCGCCAGACAAATCCCACCAACCTCTTCTGTTTACCACTATTGTGACTGACACCGAGGATCCACTTTGGAGAATCGGAAGGTGGAAGGCAGCATCCCCCGTTGATCCAGAGCGCTTATTAGAGTCGTGCCTAATTGTGTACGACCCACTCAGGTGAGCGTGCATTTGCACACATATGCATGTTTCTCCAAAGTGTGTTTTGACCTGCACATGCAGCGCCGTTTGTGTGTTTTTTTCTTTGCATGTACAAAATTTTATTTATAAAAGAGGCTGAAGTTACACATGTAGTATTTGTGATGGTTTTATTGAGCATGCAATGTGAAGGCAGAGGAGAAATATCTCTTTCCTCTATACTATTCCTTCTTAGTGTAGTCACTTCTGGCTTAGCTGATGGCCAAGGTCGTGATTTGCAATTTATTGCTGCTTTTTCAGAAGCCTTTTAGCCAGGTGTTAGATATGAAAACTTGGTATATACATTTTAGTGAATTTGTGTTCGTTTAGGTTTTTTAATAAGCGGCGAATCATGCCCCACATATGGTATAGTTACATCCAGATAGAGCATGTTTATACAGGGAAAAGATGTCACCAGAATTTACATATTTACCCCACTCCCAGTGAAGTCAATGGGTCGTGGTCATTGGTGTGCTTTTTTAGACACAAAGATTAATGTTTTCTAAGTCCAGAACATTGCTTCTTATGTATACATGTCAAAGTTCCATCAATGCAATTGGCTTATGGAAAAGTCAGTTGCATGTGGAAATGCATGTTTGTTTGCTTGTCTTTTTATTCTGTTTGTTTTTTTGCCAAAAAAAAAAAAAAAAAAAAAAAAAAAAAAACATACAAACAAAATAAAAGGAAAATACTGGATCTGGCAACAAGAACTTATTTTTATTTTAAAGTGTGTTTAACCTCCAACTTAAGACTTGCATGTGAAATGTAACTTTTTTTTTTGTACTTACAATATGCAGACAACTCTAGGAAATATTTCCCCTATATAGCTCCAGGGTGTTGTCCATGAATGTACAGTGAAGATTCCTCCTATAATGATATCTCCTTCTTGAGAATATTTATATTCAAATGTATAATCCTTCATGGTGAGATGACATCCCGGTGCTGAGATCTGTGACTGTGCGAAGGAAAATATCAAGTGCAAGAGAAGCAACCAGCAACATTTTTGTAAAATATTATGTACAATGTAACAGAATGAAAAGTATGTAGTGAAGAGTCTTCTCTCCTTCACCAAATACATGGCAGACATGAATCTCTGAAGGAAAGAACAGGTCTGTACTTACAGTGACAGGGTGAGGGCTTTATATATTGTTCTCAGGTATATTTTAAACTTCATGTTTTAATCTGTATTCAGCAAAACTGAGAAAAAAATGTGATAGGTGTGCAGGTTATATTAAAATTTTAGAAAAAAAGTAAAAGCAAAATAAAAATATAAAGCTTACAAAATGATGTTGTATATTACTGAACTGTAATGGTCTTTGTTGTCCTGTGTACAGCTTCAAGGAGTACTCCAGCCATAATATGATTGCATTTATTACTAAGGCCTATCAGCCTCCCCCCCCCCCCCAGGGTCCTCCTGTCTTGTCATCAGGTCCCACACTTAATGATAAGGCCATTCATTCTACGTGAAACGTGACATCGCTGTGGCCAGTGATTGGCTGAGTGGGGTGTGGGCCTAGTGGTGAACCTTTTAAAATTCACGGTCAGGGCCTAGTGGTGAACCTCTTTATAGTCCATGGCGAGAGCCTTGGGGGCCCCTCGGGGGGTTTGGTGCCACATTTTTTAATTTTATTTTAACATGCAATTTTCATTTTAATTTATTCATTTGTTTGACAAATTTTCTTCAAATTTAGAATAAAGACTAAATTTACCCGAATGTTATCAATAAGCGCATTTGTAGTTCAATTTAAGTGAGCTTTAAAATGAGTCAGAGCAACCAGGCAGTAAGGAAAGCAAATAATATAATGGGCTGTATAGCTAGGAGTGTAACTAGTAGGAAGAGGGAGATTGTGATGACTACCCATGAAAAATGGATATCTAAATTTAAACTGACTAGTGATGATCGAGTACTAAAATGCTCGGGTGCTCGTTAATCAAGATGAATATCTCCCAATACTCGAGTGCTCCTTTTGAGTAACAAACCCCATTGAAGTCGATGGGAAACTCGAGCATTTTTGCAAGGGACCCAAGTTCGGTAGAGGGAAGGTTGTGTGAAAACTTGTCAACCTAACAAAATGATGGAAACACCACGGAAATGGACAGGAAACAGCAGGGGCAGCGTGTATGGATGCCTCTGAGGCTGCCTAATCGCACCATTATGCCAAATTCTGAGCAACAGCCTGCTTAAAACAGAGGTAGGCATATGAACCAACCAAAATTTAGCCTGACACAGCATGGCGGTGAGGACACAGAGAACCATTAAAACAGAGGTAGCATACGATGAACCACCCAAAAACTTTACCTGACACAGCATGGCAGTGAGGACACAGAGAACCATTAAAAACAGAGGTAGCATATGAACCACCTCAAAATTTAGCCTGACACAGCATGGGGGTGAGGACAGAGTGACTAAGGTAGATGCGGTAGCCAGTGAGCCTCCCAAAAATTAAGCCAGACAGCATGGCAGTGAGCACACAGAGATCCATTAAAAGTGAGTGAAGAAGCAAGTGAGCCTGTCAAAAAATTGGAGTGGGGCCAGGGGCTGGTATTGATAGTGGACACAAACCTAGGTGCTGACAGCTAACTGGATAGGCCAGCTGTCAGTTACCATCAAGAGTACACCTGATACCAATCGACCGGGGGTGGTGAGGCCCTGGCCGTGGCTACTCACAAAAAATAAGATAAAACAGCCACAGCTTGCTGATTGCCGGGGACACAATCGGCGGGCCACCAGAAACCAGTCCCGCTCCTCTGCAGACAAAGTGATGTCACAGCATGGCAGTGAGGACACAGAGAACCATTAAAAGTGAGTGAGGTAGCAAGTGAGCCTCCCAAAAATTAGGCCAGACACAGCATGGCAGTGAGCACCCAGAGAACCATTAAAAGTGAGCGAGGTAGCAAGTGAGCCTCCCAAAAATTAGGCCAGACACAGCATGGCAGTGAGGGCACAGAGAACAATTAAAAGTGAATGAGGAAGCAAGTGAGCCTCCCAAAAATTAGGCCAGACACAGCATGGTGGAAGAAGACTTGGCTGTTGGCTGGGAATTGAAGGAGGAGGAGGAGGAGGAGGAGGAGGAGGAGAAGGAGAGGAGATACCAATAATCTTCATGTTGAGCTGCTTTCCCCCGGTGGACAGTTGAATTTAGGTAAAATCCAGACTTTGTTCATATTTATATATGTCAGCCTGTCAGCGCTGTCAGTTGACAGGTGGGTGCTCTTATCAGTGATGATGGCACCAGCTGCACTGAAGACCTGACAACACGCTAGCGGCAGGGCAGCCCAGCACCTCCAATGCGTAAAGCGCCAGTTCGGGCCACTTATACAGTTTTGCAACCCAATAGTTGTATGTAGCAAAGTGATCGGGGAGGACATTGGTATGGTCAGCAAGGTACTCCCTCACCATCTTTCTGAAGGCCTCCCCCCTACTCTGTCTAGACTGGGGACGGTTGACATAGTCTTGCTGGGGTGCCATGAAATTGTGAAAGGCCTTGGAGAGTGTTCCCCTGCTCCTTGACAAGCTGCCTGCTGCACCCCTCCTCCTCCCAGCTCTTTGGACCACAGAATTACGTCCTCTGGCGCTAGTGGTGTCAGATGGTAAGTACATTTTCAAAAAAAATGTTAACCCGGAGGGTCACGGGAAAGAGAGCCTCACAAAGTCAGTCATGTGCGCCAGGGTCCCAACACGCAAGAACTCCCTCTCCTCAATAGACTCGATTTCCTCCTCCTTCATCAAATCCTCCTCTTCAGGCCATGCACGCTCAACAACTAAGGATTGAGCATGGGTACCCTCTTCAGTGGCGGCAGCAGTCTGCTCCTCTTCCTCCTCTTCTTCATCCTACTCATCCTCTACTCCGTGGTGAGAAACTGATGTCAGAGTGGTCCGGCTATCTAGCGGCGGATGTTCTTCACCCGTCTCCTGAGACTAAAGGCAAAGTCTCAGACTTCAGGCCGAGCAGGCAGGTTTGAAGCAGACACAGCAGCGGGATGGAGAGGCTGATGATGGCGGCATCACCGCTGACCATCTGTGTTGACTCCTCAAAGGGGCCCAGTACCTGACAGATAGAGATCCATGTCCACTCCTCATTGTAGATTTGAGGTAGCTGACTGACCTGACAACCGTTACTTACCAAAGTTAACATCTGGCATTCCACAATGGCTCTGCGTTGCTGGTAAACCTTGGCTACCATCTGAAAGGTGGAATTCAACCACATTGGCACAACGCACAGCAGTCTGTGAGTCAGCAGTTGCAAGCATCTTTGCACTGCCCTAAGGGTGGCGGCATCCGTGGTTGACTTGCGGAAATGCACACAGATGCACCACACCTTGGTGAGAAAGTGGAGGAGAAAGAGGTGTACAACTCATGAGAGACCGCGACCGAGGTAGGCCCCGCAATCCTTGGTGTGGGCAGCACATGAGTGGAACCAGGGTCAGACTCTGTCCCAGCCTCCACCAAGTTGACCCAATGTGCCGTCAGGGAGATATAGTGTCCCTGCCCGCCAGCACTTGTCCATGTGACCGTGGTTAGGTGGACCTTGTCTCTGACCGCATTGGTCAGGGCACGGATGATGTTATCCGACATGTGCTGGTGTAGGGCTGGGACGGAACACCGTGAAAAGTAGTGGCGGCTGGGGACAGAGTACCGAGGGACAGCCACCGCCATGAGGTTTTTAAAAGCCTCTGTCTCTAGCAGCCGTTAGGGCAGCATCTCCAAGATCAGCAGTTTGCTGAGAACAATGTGCACATTTAGGGCTTTTCCATGCGGGTGAGTGGCAGTGTATTTGCGCTTCCGTTCAAAGGTCAGCTGCAGGGACAGTTGAATGCTTCAGTTGGACACCTTGCTGGAGGGTGTGGAGCATAGTGGAGGTGAAGGGGTGCGTGAAGGGTGGGAGGCGCTCGTGCCTGTGGCCTTGGCGGGGGGAATGACAGAGACAGCAAGTGACACAGGGGAAGGAGCAGGGGTGCAACTTGCAGTCACTGACCGGCCTTGGTTCCACTGAGTGGGGTGTTTAGCACTCATACGCTGCGCATGCTGGTAGTAGTTTGGCTGGTAGTGGTGGCTCCCCTTCTGATCCTGGCGTGGCACACGTTAAACACTAAAGTCTGTCGGTCATCCGCACTTTCTCTAAAAACCTCCAGACTTGGGAACATCTAGCCCTGGCCACGGGAGTTTGACTCCGTGAAATAGTTGCTGATCTACTCACTCTGCCCCTGCTTCTCTCTCTGCCCACCCCTCTTTCTCTTACAACTTGGTCCTGCGGATGAACTTGCCTCCCCCTCAGAAGCACGGTCTTCATTAGGCTTATCCTTCCAGCTCGGGTCAGTCACCTCGTCCTCCAGCTCTTCCTCCAATTCCTCTCTCCTCCTCACTTTGAGTTACATCCATGACAACAACCTCACTGTTTGACAACTGGGTCTCATAGTCATCATCAGACACCTCTTCCAACCTTGCTTGCAAGTCCCCACTCTCATCACCCACTGACTGCATGAGCTGCATAGCTTGGGCATCGGGACAGATCGACTGCTCCGGTTGCTCAGACTCAAGGAAGGGTCCAGAAAAGAGTTCCTGGGAGCATGGTGGTGGTGGTGGTGGATCTGAATCCCCTCTTTCCCTGAAGGGGCAAGGGCCAGGCTGTGGGGAAGGAGGCTGAGCTAATGGAGCAAGGGTTCCACTCCCTTGGGTAGTGTGGGTGGACTGCGTGGAAGACTGGGTGGTGAATTAGTTACTGGACACATTATCCGCTATCCATGTGATCAACTGTTCACACTGCTGTGGTTTCAATATCGGTCTACCATGAGACCCCCTAAGTTGGGCAAAGAAGCTAGGGAGTGCACGTCTGCGGTGTGCCACTGCTCCCTCCTCAACAGGTGCTGCTGTGTCACCTTGCCCTGAACCACGGCCTCCGGCAACCACATCACTGGGGACCCTACGCTCACGCCCCCGACCCTTAACCCTGGGGTTCACCATTTTATGGACACTGCACAGTATGGAACTTAGATAGGCATTGTGTATGAAATACAGAAATCAGGAAAAATGCTTGTGGTCCCACTAGTTTTGGGGGGCTGTGGGATACAATCCGATAGTGGCTGCACCTATACACACTCTGTGACACACCCTTACAATGAGCAGTGAAGTTCTATGCAGGTGTACTACAAATCTCAGCAATAAAATGTAGTACAGCAGCACCACCAGCCACAAAATAAAAAAAAAGAGTACACTGAGCTCCTCTTAGGGGTCTGTATGCAACACCTAATGTGACCTTAGTAGTTTCCCCTTTCTGCCAGAAGCTGATCACCACAGTGTGATGGTGAAATCGTGGTAGCAGCACTGCAAGTCCCAGCCAGCAGTCTGTAGTAATACTATTAAAAAACGATTTGAAGCCCTTAGAAGGGCTGTTTGTTTGTATTGCTAGTATTCCCTGCCTACTGGAATGCTAAATTCTACACTGACGCTCTCCCTGACCAGCAGCAGCTCTGTCCCTGATCTCTCACAGCATGCGTCTGAAGAGAGCACTACCGGCCTCACTTTTTATATTGCAGGGTCATCTGATCTGGCCAACCAATCGCTGCTATCGGCATGTATGGGTCCCACGTGATTGCAGGATGTACCAAAGAGTCTCCTGCATGTTTATTGGCTGAGAAATAGTGCCCAGACTTACAGGAAACGGATGAGATTTTCCCGAGCATTCTTGCTCATCACTACTAATGACATCACAAATACAGTATAGGATCAAAATTGCTAAATAGAAATATTAGGTGCCATTAGATAATATGGTGGTGTTTCCTATGTTGTACATAGAGTCCAGTCAGTAAGGTGGTTCTCAATCGGCAGCGTTTGCTGGGTCCTTACAAGCCATATGGATAGTTTATATATTGTATATAATTCCAGCTGGCATTAAAAATGAGATTATTCTGATTTGTTGTGATGGTTAGTATAGCAGGTATTATTGAAAAACTGCGGCTGCAAATGGAAAGTTCTAGTAGATAGATGGAAGTTCACCTCTCACCAGTCCCATAGTTCTCCGTGTGTGGCTTGCTCACTTAAAATGGATAAGGCTTTGTTCGTAGACGGGGTCTCCACATCTGTAACCGGTGTTTTGCTGCTTGGGGCGCACAGTGGTGTAACTACCAGGGTCGCAGCGGTCGCCACCGCGACCCGGCCCGCCACAAGGGGGGACCCGTAGGGCCCCCCTATCAACCACTCTTGTGACCACAAGCATTGTTTTGCCTCCGGTCACAAGAGGCCGACTCCGTCTTCCCCCGGCTGATGCACGGCTGCCGGGGGTGTTACGTCCTATTCCCAGCAGCGCGTGCATCATAGAGTTTCCTGTGGCTGTGACTCCCTGCACAGGGAGCGTCTCTAACGTGCGCTCCCTGTGCAGGAAGTCACAGCCACAAGAAAGTCTATGATGCTTGCGCTGCCGGGGATAGGACGCGACACCCTCGGCAGCCACTCATCAGCCGGGGCAGACTGAGTCTGAAGGAGAGGATCAACGGAGGAGCGGGTTAGGTGAGTTGTGTGTGTGTGTTTTTTTTTTCTGCCTGCAGGGGCCATCTATAGGGAGGGCGGGGGGAGGGGGGGTTGAGGGCGGCCATCTATAGGAGGAGAGGGGGGTTGAGGGGGGCCATCTATAAGAGGAGGGAGGGGGGCCATCTATAGGAGGAGGGGGGTTGAGGGGGCCATCTATAGGAGGGGAGAGGTTGAGGGGGGCCATCTATAGGAGTAGAGGGGGTTGAGGGAGGCCATTTATAGGAGGAGGGAGGTGGGTTTGAGGGGGGTCATCTATAGGAGGAGGGGGGTTGAGGGGGGTCATCTCTAGGAGGAAAGGGAGAGGGGGCCATCTATAGGAGGAAGGGGAGAGGGGGCCATCTATAAAGAGGGGGGAAAGAGAGGGGGCCATCTATAAGAAGAGGAGGTAGAGAGGGGGCCATCTATAAGGAGGAGGGTAGAGAGGGTGCCATCGATAGGAGGGAGGGGGAGAGAGGGCCATCTATAGGGGGTGGGAGAGAGGGGGCCATCTATAAGGGGGGAGAAGAGGGGGCCATCTATAAGGGGGGGAGAAAAGGGGGCCATCTATAAGGGGGGGATGGGGGGCCATCTATAAGGGGGGAGGGGGCTATCTATAAGGGGGCAACAGGGGGAGAGGGGGCCATCTATAAGGGGGGCAACATGGGGGGGCATCTATAAGGAGGCTGCACAGTGGCGGGCATATACTATAAGGGAGTCGCATACAATCAGCCTACCTACTAAATGAGGGTGTACAGGGGCCAATACAGATGTGCAGTTTGTATAGAGATGAGGATGGTGCCAGTATGAGGAGCCTAATATGTCTGTCTGGCAGATTCTGTGGATTTGTGGCTTGGAGAAGTTCTCATAACGGCCCAGGGCAGATGGAGAAGAAGATGAAAAGGGAAGAACTCTGATCAGAGAAGACGTCCACTGTGAGTCACCTGATATAACCGCACTGTAATGTATATGGAGTACAGAGCCTGCGTACAGCTGCATCAGCCTCTATATGACTGTATGAAGTGATAGTGATCTGTGTACAATGGATATTATTCAGTAGCAGCGGTGGTGTTAGTCAGTATGTGCTAGTATTATTCAGTATGTGGTAGTGTTAGTCAGTATGTGGTGGTGTTAGTCAGTAGTAGCAGCAGTGGTGTTAGTCAGTATGTGGCGGTGTTATTCAGTATGTGGTAGTGTTAGTCGGAATGTGGTGGAATTATTTGTTACTTGTTATCTTGTACTGTGTTTTGTATTGGTCTTAGTATACAGGATTTGGCTAGTAACAATATGGTGGTGATGGTAGTGGTTGTGGTGTGGCGGTAATATTTCCTTCCTATATACTAGTAATATTGGTCTCAGTGTACAGGATTTTAATATGTATGGTGATAATATTTTCTCTTCCTTTATGCTGGTGTTATTGGTAATATCTGTCTTGGTGTGTGTGTGTGTATGTGTATATGTATATATATATATATATATATATATATATATATATATATATATATATATATATATTTATATACCGATAGCATTACTTGGTCGTGAAAAGGGGGGGGGGCACGTTGATCTCTCGCACCAGGGCCCAGGAGACATTAGCTACGCCCCTGGGGGCGCACGCTTGTCCAGCAGCGCTCTCCTTGGAATTATGTATACAAACAATTGCCTAACCACCATTGAGCAACCTCTTTACAATAAGGGCACGATCCTGTAACGTGAATTATATACAATATAGAAACTATCCAGATGGCTTGTAAGGTCCCTGAAATCACTGCCGATAGAGAACCACCTTACTAACTGGATTCTATGAACAACACAGGATACAACATATTATCTCATGGTATCTATGTGGTTTACCCCAGGTGTGATGTATATCGAAGGAGCAACCAGTCACTTGCTAGGTGTTGTAGTGTGACACCACTTCTATGGTGGATGGCCAAGATACAGACCGTGGGATGTTGTTACATGAAGCCAGTGCCTGGTGGGCAAACAGGAGTGCTATCACGCCTGCTTTTACTTTAGGAGGTCGGCTGTACCTTATTCCCCTGTGGTCAGTGTCCTGCCGGGTTGCTACCGGGTCCCTTGGGGTTATGTCGTCACGGATGATGTAGTCACGGATTGCCAGAGTGGTATAGTGACCCTCCCAGATAGTAGGACCTGCCACCCACATAAAGGGGATAATGTCCCAAGGTTGTGGTGTGTGTAATGTGTTGTTGGGGGTGAATAATCACAGACTCTTGAAATAAAGTTGATTTGGTTTACTACTTATAAATGTACAGCAGGTAATACAGAAAGTCTCTGAGATACAGTTGACAAAGTTCCATTAAACACTTGATAGTAGAACAACCAGATCTGTAGAATACGTGTAGTGTAGGATATAGTCATGTTGATTGAGTTGTGCGTAGTAATACAAGAAACAGAGTAGCAGAGAGGAGGATGCCATGAGCGTCTCAACCCATGTAGTACTGTGCCCTGCCGGGAGTTTGGTGGATGAGGTAGAATACTGAGAAGAATAGGAAGAAGAACACCTGTGCCCTCGTATTGACTTTGACTTCAGTCTTCACACCACCTTATGTCCACAAGACTCAGCTGAATCTTCCTTATGGGTGAAACAGGACCCAGACCTTGTTACCTGGGATACGCGGAATGCTGAGGGTTCCCTGCTGACACCCGCGCTGTGAGATAGAGTTCATAGGCTACTGCAAATTTGCTCTGTCCAGATCACTTCCTGGCTCTGTGGCTCTAGTAGGGATACTGTCCTGCTCTGTGACTACATCTTGTCAAGGGCATGGGTTGAGGTTATCTCTGGCTAGTCCTCTCCTAAGAGGAGTTTAACAGTGCATAGTGCTTTGGAGGGTTATTAGTGAAGAAATTGTGAAAGACGTGCTGTCTTGCGTCCCTTGGGGTACTGACTAAGACTGACCCGTAGGTACTGGGACCTGGCAGAGGGCCAGGGCCCAGATAGGACCACTGTGGAGAACTATCTGGCTTGTGTCCTTCCTCCACAATGTCCAGAACGAAAGATTCTGCTGCTCCCCCACCCATGGGACTAACTTCCTCTACAGCGTGTATGGTGCGCTGCGATTGGGTGAAAGAGTGCAATAGAAGAAGAAAGGAGGGAGATGAGATGGTAGGAAAGAAGAATGCAGAAATCCTACTGGTCTACAGATTCTGGTGACATACAAACACACTAGCCATTTGCAATCCTTCCCCTGTGCAGCTTCCATATATACATTCACAATACAGCGACATCTAGTGGCTAACTTTTAGTACTACTTTTACCACGATAAGAATACAAAAAGTACAGACTTTTGCAGAGGGTGTATACAACTGCAACACCCTTAGTGGGACACCACATCTAATATTTCTATTTAGCAATGTTGATCCTATATTGTATTTGTGATGTCATATATATGATTTTATTTGTACGTCTGATATATTTGCTGTTACATTTTGTATTATTGCTACATGCAGCAAGATCTACCATATTTTATATTTTTTTTAATAATATTTTAACTATATGAAGACGGTGTATTCTAAAGGACCTAACTTTCTATATTAATAATTCTTATACAGGTGTCTCAGCATATAGCACAACTGGGGTCCTTGGACTACTATCTGACTGAGGGTAATAGCTAAGAGGAGTTGCCTTGTGCTCATTTGGGTTCTTCAGCAGAGATGAACGAATACTATTAGATTGAACAGCTATTTGATCAAATAGTACGTTATTCGGGGTATTTGACCGCGGTCGAATATTTTGTGTAAAAATTTGATTCGCCCTCCCACATCCCCTGGCGCTTTTTTTCAGCCAATGCAGGGGGTAGGGACAGGCACTAGAAGTAGGCAGGACTTAAAAAAACCTCAGTGATTGGCTGGCTAAACCATGTGACCTCCTGAACAAAAGAATAGGGATTTGAGATTCATGTCACTTGCTGGTTGGAGCTAGAGAGGGAGAGTCTGTAAAGCAGGAAGAGGAAGGTTTTAGGTGAAGTTAGGTAGGAAAGGACTCTCGAAAGCCCTTGTTAGGGCTAAAACTATAGAAAAACCAACATTTACAAGCTGTAGTGACACGGGCAGTGTTTATACACTGTGTATACTCACTGAGAGTGTATACAGCTGTATACAGTGTATGTGGGATATTAGCTGTTATCTTGCTACTACAGATTTGTGCAGTCTGCTTCCAGTGAAGGCGCTTTTAGGTGAAGTTAGGTAGGAGGGACCCCCAAAAGCCCTTGTTAGGGCTAAAACTATAGAAAAACAGACATTTACAAGCTGTTGTCACATAGGCAGTGTGTATACACAGTGTGCATATCCACTGATGTATACAGCTGTATACAGTGTGTGGGATAATATAGCTGTTATCTTGCCTCTACAGATTTGCGCAGTGTGCGTCCAGGGAAGGCCTTGAGCAGCCCTTTATTTCTATTGTAAAAACAATTTTATATCAGATATAAGGTTGTATACAGTGTGTGGGATAATATAGCTGTTATCTTGCCTCTACTGATTTGTGCAGTGTGCGTCCAGGGAAGGCATTGACCAGCCTTTTATTTCTATTGTAAAAACAATTCTATACCCGGTATACGGCTGTATACAGTGTGTGGGATAATATAGCTGTTATCTCGCCTCTACAAATTTGCACAGTGTGCGTCCAGGGAAGGCCTTGACCAGCCCTTTATTTATATTCTAAAAACAATTCTCTATCCGGTATATGGCTGTATACAGTGTGTGGGATAATATAGCTATTATCTCACCTCTACTGATTTGCCAGTGTGCTTCCAAGGAAGGCCTTGACCAGCCCTTCATTTCTACTGTAAAAACAATTCTATATCCAATATACAGCTGTATACAGTGTGTGGAATAATATAACTGTTATCTCGCCTCTACTGTTTTGAGCAGTGTGCGTCCAAGGAAGGCCTTGACCAGCCCTTTATTTCTACTGTAAAAACAATTCTATATCCAATATACAGCTGTATACAGTGTGTGGAATAATATAGCTGTTATCTCGCCTCTACTGATTTGAGCAGTGGGCGTCCAGGGAAGGCCTTGACCAGCCCTTTATTTCTATTGTTGTAAAAACAACTCTATATCTGGTATACGGCTGTATACAGTGTGTGGGATAAATTAAAAACTATCTGGTACAGCTAAATTTTATTGAAAAAAATCCATAGTCAAGTAATTGCAGATACAGTGCATGCTTCAGAGGGACATCCAGTATCGCACGCATCCACCATCCCTGGCTTTACAGGACAGTTGTGCAGGGGCGGGGTACACAAATGAGGCCCGATCATCGTGGCCAAGTGTTACAATGGATGGCGGAGAGTGCTTCCAGTCATTTATCCATCAGTCCAGTCTCGAGGCTACACTCATGTCTCCAAACCTGCACAATTAGTCCGTCATAGTCATCCACCCTTGCCCACTCCGAGGAGCTCTTTTCGGGTCCTTTTCCCCAATTGGACAGTGTTCAAATACTTGATGAATCCCAGGAGCTACCTGAGGATTTTATCTGTAGCGATGCACAAAATCTGGATCATTCGCCGCCATGTCCAGTTGATTTTGGTGTTGTGGACCGGCAACCCGAAGTTGTCACGACTGACCATGAGGAGACCCAATTGCGGTTAAACCAAACAGTTGACATGCCCAGTGTGCAGGAGGAGCAGCAGAGTGAGGATATAGAAGAGGAGGGGCTGAACGATGAAGCGAACGACCTGACCTGGCAAGGGGTGATGTCCAGTGGTGAAAGTAGTGGAAATGTGAAAGCCTGCGTCGCACCAAAAAAGGCGCACAGAGGCAGAGGGATGCCTGCTCCTTCGCCTGCACCGTCATGTGCTTCTTCACAGCAACTGCCTCTACTCACCCCTCTGCCCAAGCCTTAAAATGCCAAATCTCCAAATTGCTGGCCATGAAGATTATGCAGTTTAGGCTCGTGGAGACTCAATCCTTCCGTGACCTGATAGCAGCTGATGCACCGCAGTATTCCGTCAATAGCCCCCACTACTTTTCCAGGTGTGCCCGTCTTGCACCAGCACATGTCCTGTAACATTGGGCGAGCCCTGAGTTACTCGGTTAGCGTGAAGGTCTTCTTGACCACCGACGCTGGGACAAGCACTTACAGCCAGGGACGCTACATATCACTGACGGCACACTGGGTGAATGTTGTGGAGGGGGGTACTGGGTCTCAGACAGGGATAGCCTCCCTCCTCCCCCCGCCTAAGATTGCCAGCACGGGCTCTGACAACCCCTCCCTCTCCTCCTCCTCATCGGTGAGCTGGAAACGCTGCAGCACTGGCGTGGGGAGACGTCAGCAGGCTTATCAGCCAGGGTGATAAAAAGCGCAGTGCCCCAGAGGATCCCATCTTGCAGCTGGCAGAAATTTGGCTGTCGCCGCTGCAGCTGGGATCAGGCATGGTCGTGTGATAATGGGCGTAACTTGGTGGCAGCTCTGGAGCTTGGAGAACTCCATGCCTGGCCCATGTTTTTAATTTGGTGGTGCAGCGCTTTTTTAAGTACCTACCTTGACCTGCCGGAGCAGGTGAAAGTGCGGCGTCTGTGCGCCCACTTTCAGAAGTCCACCGTGGCGGCTGCTAGCCTTAAAAAGCTCCAAAAACATCTGCATTTGCCCGAACACCGGCTGTTGTGCGATGTCACCACTCGCTGGAATTCTACATTTCATATGTTGTCAAGAGTGTGGGAGCAGCTGAGAGCTCTTATGAAATACCAGCTTCAAAACGTACACTGTCGGCAAGGGTAATGGTGCAGTTGGGTGCATCCCATTGGTCCAGTGAGGATGGGGAAAAGAGCAGGAAGAGTGGGAACAAGGGGAGGAAATATTGAGCGATCCTTCTGGTGGTGGCAGCAAAGTGATGCCAATTCACAGCCTGGCACACATGGCTGAATTTATGTTGGGCTTCTTTGCGAGGGACAAACACATTGTCCACATAATGGGGAGCAAAAAATACTGGGTTTTCGCAATTCTGGACCCCCGGTATAAAGATATTGTGTCCTTGTTCATTCCAGTAGAGGAGAGGACCACCAGACTACTGGAGCACTAGAGGGAACTGCTGCAAAATATGATGGAGATATTCCCACCTTCCATTGCTGGCGGCAGAGAAGAGAGTTCCACGGCCGCCAGGGGAACACTTCCAAAGTTTGGGAGACCACCATAAGTACCATCACTGCAGGGCCTAGTACGAACAGAAGGGACAGGTATCGGCGGACGTGGCGGGAATACCTTGACAACCACAACCCTGTTCTCCCCGATCCCTCGGCGCCCTACACGTATTGGGTCTCCAAGTTGGACTGGAACTCTCATTATACGCCTTGGATGTGCTGGCCCTCCCTGCCGCCAGTGTTCTGTCTGAAAGAGTCTTTAGCACAGCCGGAAGCATCATCACAGATAAGCGCAGCCTCTTGTCAACTGACAGTGCTGACCGGATGACGCTCATCAAAATGAACGCCCAGTGGATAGGCCCAGACTTTGCTTCTCCACCAGTTGAAAGCCTCGAGAAGTGAAGTTGCATGTTTCAGCTCTAGGTCATTTTCTCCTCCTCCTCCTCCTCTTCCTCCTCCTCCACTACCATAGAAATGGGCAATTAAAAATAATAAAAATAAAATAAACAATAATGCTCACCTGAAGGGCCATGTTCCAAATTTTCTTAAGGGCTCACCTCATGGCCCTAATTTCATACGCCTCTAGATAATTTTTTTTGAGGGCTCACTTCATAGGCCTCTATACAATGTTTTTCAGGGGTCTCCTCATGGGCCAAAGTTCATATGCCTCTATACAATTTTTTTGAGGGCTCACCTCATGGGCCAAAGTTCATAGGCCTCTATACAATTTTTTTAAGGGCTCACCTCATGGGCCTTAAGCAATTTTTTTGAGGGCTCACCTCATGGGCCTTGTGTAAAAATATTATTTTTCATTTTAGAGGACAGATACGTGTCACCGAGGTGCCTGGCCTTGGTGAAGTGAAACGGTAGCTTTAGACAGTAACTGTAGGTTATTATCACTTTTCCTAAATGCATCAGCTGTTTCCACAGCTGATCCGTGTCCGACTTTACTGGAGCAGTCAAAGCGACGGGTGGGTCGACTGCTCCCACGTATTCCAGGCTTTTCCATTGCCACAAAAAAAAAAAGGACCTCTGTTTGGCTAAACAGCATGGGGAGAGAGACTATTGCCCTTTAAAGTAATCCCCACACCAACTTTGCTTTTTGTGATTTAAATGGCTGCATGATAAATTTTCTTTTACTCAATATTTGGCTTTCTGTCCATGCTAATATAGAGAAAAAAAAAGTTGTCCGAGTATTTTTTCCATTATACAAAGCGGTTATATTGTGTTTGGCGTCTATAGTTGATTGTTTGTGATAGTGGCGTAATACTGAAAGTGGATATATATATGCAATATATTCATGTGTGCAATTCACATCACTGGCTGGGCAATATATAACTCTGCAAACAATTGTATTTCACAAGTGTACTGAATAAACAAGAAACAAACATACACTAATATTACGCACCACCTAATACGTACACAAATACCGCTAGACCAGAAGGTACAGTACACTTCTACTTTACGTTCATGTACCTAGGCATGCTTCCCCTGCTTTCCCATATGCATTCCAGAGCTGTTGGCATAATTTCCTGAGGTTTCATTGTGCACATGGTGACCTCCTAGTGGTTGAATCTTGATTTCCAGGTCCCAAGGATTTGTCTCCCTTAGACTATAATAGGATTCGATATTCGATTGAATAGTCGAATATCGGGAGCTATTCAAATAGAATCCCATCAAATCAAATATTTCACTATTCGCTCATCTCTATTCTTCAGTTTCGTCCCAAACTCCAGAAACCTACAGATTCCTATGGAATCGTCCCTAGTGTTTAGTGTATGTTAGGTTGTAAGCCTTACTGCAGGCAAGGGTTACTCTGAGGGATGGGGATCTGTATACAGGACTGTGGATTTGGAAATACATCTGTATAACACAATGGTGGCTGATAAGGATATTTCTGTTTCCTACTCTACAATTCTCTAGAGCAAAGACGGATCAGGCCACAGTCATCAGGGATCAGACCAGAATAATGTGTGATGTAACCAGACAGTGTAACCTATGTCCCATCATCCTGTATAAGAAGAGGAGAGATAAGAGCAGTCCCCATAATGTCACTGATCCTATGAGCTGCCGCACGCTCTGTGTCTCTGCTCTTCTTGCTGCCTCCATCCGATAATACTTAGAGTATTGGTCTCTTCTTCTTCCTCATCTGATTCCTAGGAGGAGATGCTGCTTTTCCTTATGATATCGATCCATCTATGGCTTCTCTCAATGCAAAAAGCTTGTGATCTCAGGATGATAAAAGTTATAGATTGGATAGAGAAGCGTTACCAGGATGGAGACCTCATCATTGGGGCGTTATTGTCAATATTACACAAGGATGACGAAATACAAGGTCTAAGGGAATACCACAGGCCACTATATTGTGCTAGGTAAGGGATCCTTTCATCTATAAGGCGAAGAGAATAGTGTGACTGCTGCAGACACAGATTCACCATCTATAGGCACAGTACAGGTTTCTATGTGTAATCTGTTACTATGGGAGAGGTTAACGGCGGCAGCTGTGACCACCCAAAAGTTATACAAATCACCAATATACACTTCTTACGGGAAATGCCTATAAAGTGTTTTTTTCCCTGCACTTACTACTGCATCAAGACTTCACAATGTCACACCCTGACTCCCAGAGCTGTGCGGGCTGTGGCTGCTGGAGACAATGATGGTAGAGGGACACTGAGGGACACAGGGCACTGTAGGGAAACTGAGCATCCCCCTGCCATCATCCTCTCCAGCAGCCACAGCCCGGACAGCTCTGGGAGTCGGGGGGTAATGTCACCATTTTATCCAGGAAGTGAAGCCTTGATGCAGTAGTAAGCGCACAGGGAGCCACATAGTAAGCGCACAGTGAGCTATATACTACTAGGGAGGGCACAGGGGGCTATATACTACTGAGTGAGTTCACAGGGGGCTATATACAACTGGGGGAGTGCACAGAGGGGCTATATACAACTGGGGGAGTGCAAAGGGAGGCTATATACAACTGAGGGAGCGAAGAGGGGGCTATATACTAGTGGGGGAGTGCACAGGATGACTATATACTACTGGGGGGGCACACAGGGTGACTATATAGGGGCTGGAGAGTTAATGGAAAAAAGCACTTTATAAGCATAGAGATAGAAAAAAAAACACACCAGTTTTCCCACTAATAAGCATCAATTCTGTATGTAAAAAGTTCAACAACGTTTGTGAAATGTTAACAAAACACATTTACTACTGATGTTCAGCTCGGACCTTCACTTGACAACAGACCCCGGTAAGTGGACCTTCACTAAAGTTGTTGAGTACCCCTGGTATATACTGTAACAGGTTTCTTCTCCTCTCCTCACTAGTCAGCCACAGTGTCACATACAGTACTGATACTATTCCAGTCTCAATGTTACAACTTGGTTACACTGTTGCTTTTCCTGCTGTCATCCTGCTTATTCATTACTTGGATCTACAGGATATTACTATACTATGCAGCAGTCATTTATTTTATTTTTCTTTACGCTCCCAATATGTTCATTGTCACTGTTTTCAGGTTCAAAACACATGTAGACAGCAAGTAGATGGTAGGAGGTGGGGGAGGGGCACAGGGTAGTGGGGACGGGGCCCTGCTACTTTCTACACTCCTGCTTGTCCTATTCACTGTGTCTATACAGTAAGCTAGGTACTGTGTCTCTGTGACAGATGATAGGCAGGAGTGTAGTGAGCAGCAGGGCACCGACACTGCAGACACCAGTGCAGATCAGGACCCTGTGTGTGGAAAGCAAGGGCAGTCGGGAGCTGGATCTCTATGATGCCTTTACCTGAGCAGCAGTGGGCCCCTCTCCCTTCTGGGGCCCCTGTGCAGCCGAATCGGCTAAACATGCAGTATGTCTGCCACTGAGACTATTACACTGTTACTACACAGTCTTCCTGAGCCCCACGGCTTCTCATTGTTTTTGGCTCCTGAATAGACTGACTGCACTGGTACTTTGCATTGGGGCTTCTGTCACTACACATGTCTATACCACAGATCCTACTGAGGGTACTGGGAAGGTGACCCTCCCCAGATACAGTAGTATAGGTACTGGGAAGGTGACCATCCCCAGATACTGTAGCATAGATCCTGGGAAGGTGACCATCCCCAGATACAGGAGCATAGGTACTGGGGAGGTGACCATCCCCAGATACAGTAGCATAGCTACTGGGAAGGTGACCATCCCCAGATACAGTAGCATAGGTACTGGGAAGGTGACCATCCCCAGATACAGTAGCATAGGTACTGGGAAGGTGACCATCCCCAGATACAGCAGCATAGGTACTGGGAAGGTGACCATCCCCAGATACAGCAGCATAGCTACTGGGAAGGTGACCATCCCCAGATACAGCAGCATAGGTACTGGGAAGGTGACCATCCCCAGATACAGCAGCATAGCTACTGGGAAGGTGACCATCCCCAGATACAGTAGGATAGGTACTGGGAAGGTGACCATCTCCAGATACAGTAGCATAGGTACTGGGAAGGTGACCATCCCCAGATACAGCAGCATAGGTACTGGGAAGGTGACCATCCCCAGATACTGTAGCATAGATCCTGGGAAGGTGACCATCCCCAGATACAGGAGCATAGGTACTGGGATGGTGACCATCCCCAGATACAGCAGCATAGGTACTGGGAAGGTGACCATCCCCAGATACAGTAGTATAGGTACTGGGATGGTGACCATCCCCAGATACAGCAGCATAGGTACTGGGAAGGTGACCATCCCCAGATACAGTAGCATAGGTACTGGGAAGGTGACCATCTCCAGATACAGTAGCATAGGTACTGGGAAGGTGACCATCCCCAGATACTGTAGCATAGATCCTGGGAAGGTGACCATCCCCAGATAAAGGAGCATAGGTACTGGGGAGGTGACCATCCCCAGATACAGTAGCATAGCTACAGGGATGGTGACCATCCCCAGATACATTAGCATAGGTACTGGGAAGGTGACCATCCCCAGATACAGTAGGATAGGTACTGGGAAGGTGACCATCTCCAGATAAAGTGGCATAGGTATTGGGAAGGTGACCATCCCCAGATACAGCAGCATAGGTACTGGGAAGGTGACCATCCCCAGATACAGTAGCATAAGTACTGGGAAGGTGACCATCCCCACATACAGTAGCATATGTACTGGGAACGTGACCATCCCCAGATACAGCAGCATATGTACTGGGAACGTGACCATCCCCAGATACAGCAGCATAGGTACTGGGAAGGTGACCATCTCCAGATTCAGTAGTATAGGTACTGGGAAGGTGACCATCCCCAGATACAGTAGTATAGGTACTGGGAAGGTGACCATCCCCAGATACAGTAGTATAGGTACTGGGAAGGTGATAAACTCCAGATACAGTAGTATAGGTACTGGGAAGGTGACCATCCCCAGATACAGTAGTATAGGTACTGGGAAGGTGATAATCTCCAGATACAGTAGTATAGGTACTGGGAAGGTGACCATCCCCAGATACAGTAGCATAAGTACTGGGAAGGTGACCATCCCCAGATACAGTAGCATAGGTACTGGGAAGGTGACCATCCCCAGATACAGTAGTATAGGTACTGGGAAGGTGACCATCCCCAGATACAGTAGTATAGGTACTGGAAAGGTGACCATCCCCAGATACAATAGCACAAGTGCTGGGAACGTGACAATCTCCAGATACAGTAGTATAGGTACTGGGAAGGTGACCATCCCCAGATACAGTAGTATAGGTACTGGGAACGTGACCATCTCCAGATACAGTAGCATAGGTACTAGGATGGTGACCATCCCCAGATACAGTAGCATAGGTACTGGGAAGGTGACCATCCCCAGATACAGTAGCATAGGTACTGAGAAGGTGACCATCTCCAGATACAGTAGCATAGGTACTGGGAATGTGACCATCCCCAGATACAGTAGCATAGGTACTGGGAAGGTGACCATCCCCAGATACTGTAGCATAGATCCTGGGAAGGTGACCATCCCCAGATACAGGAGCATAGGTTACTGGGATGGTGACCATCCCCAGATACAGCAGCATAGGTACTGGGAGGGTGACCATCCCCAGATACAGTAGCATAGGTCCTGGGAAGGTGACCATCTCCAGATACAGTAGCATAGGTACTGGGAAGGTGACCATCCACAGATACTGTAGCATAGATCCTGGGAAGGTGACCATCCCCAGATAAAGGAGCATAGGTACTAGGGAGGTGACCATCCCCAGATACAGTAACAGAGCTACTGGGATGGTGACCATCCCCAGATACAGCAGCATAGATACTGGGAAGGTGACCATCCCCAGATACAGTAGCATAGGTACTGGGAAGGTGACCATCCCCAGATACAGTAGCATAGGTACTGGGAAGGTGACCATCCCCAGATACAGCAGCATAGGTACTGGGAAGGTGACCATCTCCAGATAAGGTAGCATAGGTACTGGGAAGGTGACCATCCCCAGATACAGTAGCATAGGTACTGGGAAGGTGACCATCCCCAGATACAGTAGCATAGGTACTGGGAAGGTGACCATCCCCAGATACAGCAGCATAGCTACTGGGAAGGTGACCATCCCCAGATACAGTAGGATAGGTACTGGGAAGGTGACCATCTCCAGATACAGTAGCATAGGTACTGGGAAGGTGACCATCCCCGGTACAGTAGCATAGGTACTAGGAAGGTGACCATCCCCAGATACTAGAGCATAAGTACTGGGAAGGTGACCAACTCCAGATACAGTAGCATAGGTACTGGGAAGGTGACCACCCCAGATACAGTAGCATAGGTACTGGGAAGGTGACCATACCCAGGTACAGTAGCATAGGTAGTGGGAAGGTGACCGTTCCCAGATACAGGAGCATAGGTACTGGGAAGGTGACCATCCTCAGATACAGTAGCATAGGTACTGGGAAGGTGACCATCCCCAGATACAGTAGCATAGGTACTGGGAAGGTGACCATCCCCAGATACAGTAGCATAGGTACTGGGAAGGTGACCATCCCCAGATACAGCAGCATAGGTACTGGGAAGGTGACCATCTCCAGATAAGGTAGCATAGGTACTGGGAAGGTGACCATCCCCAGATACAGTAGCATAGGTACTGGGAAGGTGACCATCCCCAGATACAGTAGCATAGGTACTGGGAAGGTGACCATCCCCAGATACAGCAGCATAGCTACTGGGAAGGTGACCATCCCCAGATACAGTAGGATAGGTACTGGGAAGGTGACCATCTCCAGATACAGTAGCATAGGTACTGGGAAGGTGACCATCCCCGGTACAGTAGCATAGGTACTAGGAAGGTGACCATCCCCAGATACTAGAGCATAAGTACTGGGAAGGTGACCAACTCCAGATACAGTAGCATAGGTACTGGGAAGGTGACCACCCCAGATACAGTAGCATAGGTACTGGGAAGGTGACCATACCCAGGTACAATAGCATAGGTAGTGGGAAGGTGACCGTTCCCAGATACAGGAGCATAGGTACTGGGAAGGTGACCATCCTCAGATACAGTAGCATAGGTACTGGGAAGGTGACCATCCCCAGATACAGTAGTATAGGTACTGGAAAGGTGACCATCCCCAGATACAATAGCACAAGTGCTGGGAACGTGACAATCTCCAGATACAGTAGTATAGGTACTGGGAAGGTGACCATCCCCAGATACAGTAGTATAGGTACTGGGAACGTGACCATCTCCAGATACCGTAGCATAGGTACTAGGATGGTGACCATCCCCAGATACAGTAGCATAGGTACTGGGAAGGTGACCATCCCCAGATACAGAAGCATAGGTACTGGGAAGGTGACCATCCCCAGATACAGTAGCATAGGTACTGGGAAGGTGAACATCCCCAGATACAGCAGCATAGGTACTGGGAAGGTGACCATCCCCAGATACAGCAGCATAGCTACTGGGAAGGTAACCATCCCCAGTAGCAGGGGCGGGCTGGGCCGGGGGGCAGGGTGGCATATGCCCCCCGGGCCGGTCCCCCCCAGGACACTTAAGGGCCGCAGAAGCCGGATGTTAATGTAGCCGCTCTGCCTCTTTAAGGATCCCGGAAGTAGCGGCCGCTGCACTGTGACGCTGTCTCTCTCTCTCACACTTCTCTTCATTGGTGGTGCAGGCAGCCTGCTGCATCAGGGAGTGAAGAGAAGGGCACTGCCCATGAAGGAGGGAGAGAAGGACGCCGGCCGGGAGAGGAGCCGCCCACTGTGCTGACAGGTATCTGGGGAGGGGGTCTGGGGGGGTCACTGTATAGTACTTGGGTCTGTAAGCTGTAAGACACCACCACTATACAGTAGCCTAGGGCTGGCTGGAGCAGAGGACACTCACCTCCCTGTCCGGACAGCCAGTGTTTCCTCCGTGATTCTGCAGTGTGATTAGCCGGGCCTGCTCCTCTCTGCTCTGGTCAGACCTGATTAGAAGAGGCCAGAGCAGCAGAGAAGCGTGGACCTGCTAGTGAGTATATTGGGGAGGAGGGGGGTTATTGTGCTTTATTCTACAACATGTGACTCTCCAGTTATTGCATAACTCCAACTCTTATTATACCCTGGTGACAGGACATGATGGGAGTTGTAGTTTGGTAACAGTTGAGGAGCCACTTGTTAGAAAGCAATGATTTAGGTGTACAGTTTATTTAGTAGTGTTCTCCAACATGTGACTCCTCAGTTAGTGCAAAACTACAACTCCATCATGCCTTTCTGGCAGGTGAGAATGGGGATGGTAGTTTAGGAACAGCAGGAGGGTCACATGTTGGAGAACACTTCACTAAATAAACTGTACCCCTAAATCATTGCTTCCTAACAGTGGCTCCTCAGCTCTTACCAAACTACAACTCCCACCATGCCCTGCTGGCCAGATATAATGGGGGTTCTAGTTTAGGAACAGCAGGAGGGTCACATGTTGGAAAACACCACACTAAATAAACTGTACCCATAAATCATTGCTTCCTAACCAGTGGGTCCTCAACTGTTACTAAACTACAACTCTCATCATGCCTTGCCACCAGGGTACAATGGGAGATGTAGTTTTGCCACTGGTAGGAAAACAATAATTTAGCGGGGGGGGGGGGGGGGCAGTTTATTTAGTATAGTGTTCTCCAACATGTGACCCTCCAGCCGCTACAAGTACATTAGAGAGGACAGTGGTACAGTACATTAGAGGGGACAGAGGTACAGTACATTAGAGAGGACAGTGGTACAGTACATTAGAGAGGACAGTGGTACAGTACATTAGAGGGGACAGTGGTACAGTATATTAGAGAGGACAGTGGTACAGTACATTAGAGAGGACAGTGGTACAGTACATTAGAGGACAGTGGTACAGTACATTAGAGAGGACAGTGGTACAGTACATTAGAGAGGACAGTGGTACAGTACATTAGAGAGGACAGTGGTACAGTACATAGAGGGGACAGTGGTACAGTACATAGAGGGGGCAGTGGTACAGTACATTAGAGGGGTCAGTGGTACAGTTCATTAGAGAGGACAGTAGTACAGTACATAGAGGACAGCGGTACAGTACATTAGAGGGGACAGTGGTACAGTACATTAGAGGGGACAGTGGTACAGTACATTAGAGAGGACAGCGGTACAGTACATTAGAGAGGACAGTGGTACAGTACATTAGAGAGGACAGCAGTACAGTACATTAGAGGGGACAGCGGTACAGTACATTAGAGGTGACAGCGGTACAGTACATTAGAGGGGAGAGTGGTACAGTACATTAGAGAGGACAGTGGTACAGTACATTAGAGGGGATAGTGGTACAGTACAATAGAGGGGAGAGTGGTACAGTACATTAGAGGGGAGAGTGGTACAGTACATTAGAGAGGACAGTGGTACAGTACATTAGAGGGGGCAGTGGTACAGTACATTAGAGGACAGTGGTACAGTACATTAGAGAGGACAGTGGTACAGTACATTAGACAGGACAGTGGTGCATTACATTAGAGAGGACAGTGGAAAGTGGTGCAGTACATTAGAGGGGTCAGTGGTACAGTACATTAGAGAGGACAGTGGTACAGTACATTAGAGAGGACAGTGGTACAGTACATTAGAGGGGACAGCGGTACAGTACATTAGAGGGGACAGTGGTACAGTACATTAGAGGGGACAGCGGTACAGTACATTAGAGGGGACAGTGGTACAGTACATTAGAGGGGATAGTGGTACAGTACATTAGAGAGGACAGTGATACAGTACATTAGAGAGGACAGTGATACAGTACATTAGAGGGGTCAGTGGTACAGTACATTAGAGGGGAGAGTGGTACAGTACATTAGAGAGGACAGTGGTACAATACATTAGAGTGGACAGTGGTGCATTACATTAGAGAGGATAGTGGTACAGTACATTAGAGGGGACAGTGGTACAGTACATTAGAGGGGACAGTGGTACAGTACATTAGAGAGGACAGTAGTACAGTACATTAGAGGGGGCAGTGGTACAGTACATTAGAGAGGACAGTGGTACAGTACATTAGAGAGGACAGTGGTACAGTACATTAGAGGGGACAGTGGTACAGTACATTAGAGAGGACAGTAGTACAGTACATTAGAGGGGGCAGTGGTACAGTGCATTAGAGAAGACAGTGGTACAGTACATTAGAGGACAGTGGTACAGTACATTAGAGGGGACAGTGGTACAATACATTAGAGAGGACAGTGGTACAGTACATTAGAGGGGGCAGTGGTACAGTACATTAGAGAGGACAGTGGTACAGTAAATTAGAGAGGACAGCGGTACAGTACATTAGAGGGGACAGTGGTACAGTACATTAGAGAGGACAGTGGTACAGTACATTAGAGGACAGTGGTACAGTACATTAGAGGGGTCAGTGGTACAGTACATTAGAGAAGACAGCGGTACAGTACATTAGAGGGGACAGTGGAACAGTATATTAGAGAGGACAGTGGTACAGTACATTAGAGGGGACAGCGGTACAGTACATTAGAGGGGACAGTGGTACAGTACATGAGAGAGGACAGCGGTACAGTACATTAGAGGGGACAGCGGTACAGTACATTGGAGAGGACAGTGGTACAGTACATTGGAGGGCATAAGTAATATAGTTTATTAAGTAGGCAGTGGCAAACTACATTGTGGGCACAGTATAATACGGGGACAGTGGCACTATTTAATATAAACACAGTTGATAAGAGGCACAGTTTATCCAGGGGGGGCAGTGGTACAGTTCATTTGGACAAAGGGGTACCATTTATTTAGCAGAAAGGGGGGGCTAACTGCAGATGGAAGCACAAAGTCGGGGCCCAACTAGTGATGAGGGCAAAAAGGGGGGGGGGGGGGGCACAACTACAGATGGGGCACAAAGAGGGGCTCTCATTACAGATGAGGGCACAAAGAAGGGGTCTTTCTACAGATAAGGACACAATGATGGATCCTAACTACAGATACAGGCATAAAGAAGGGATCTAAGTATAGAAAGAAGCACAGAAAAGGGAAATGACTACAGATTGATCTTCAAAGAAGTCTCTTCTACTGTTTAAGGGCACTATGATGGAGAGTTTGTATAGAGGTGGTTAAAGGTGCTGTAAAAGTAAGGTCCTGAAGATGTTTGTCTGGCAGATACTGCTGTGATGATTTGTGGTTAGAAGAAATCTTTATGATGGAAAAGAAAAGGAAACCTGACCGACTCTGATCAGAGAAGACGTCACCTGTGAGTCATTGGATGTGTCTGCACTGTACTTACACCTCTGTTTGGGGGAATATTGGCCCCTGTGTGGTGGAGTGTAGTACCAGTATAGTAGTAATGCTTGTGGAGTGACGGTATTATTAAGTAACCATTTATAATGTAGTTACTGTGTGATTATAGTATGTGGTCATGGTGTGGGGGTATTATTGGTCCCTTTTATAGTAGTAGTATTGGTTATATTAGTATACAGGGTTTGGTCAGTAATAGTATGATGTTCATGTCCATACCAGGTACAATTCAAACCAGAGCAGATTAAACTCTGGCCTTATATAAAAATCCTGGGCCGGGGGAACATAAAAAAGAATCTATACTTACCCATCCCCGTGCCCCTGCAGCACAGGGTCACCAGCTCTCTCACAGCTGCTGTTATCCTGTTCCTCACGTTCCTGCATTGTCATGTCCCGGCGGTAAGTACCCACTCGCCCCAGTGCGTGACGTTGCAGGACCAGGAGCTGCAGGAGGCCGGTCTGTGAGCAGAGACGCTGCACTGCGGGGGCACAGGGACAGGTAAGTATGGATTCTTTATTATGTTTCCCTCACCCCCTGCCCGCTTGGGATGTTTAGGTTCGGCAACAGTTCTCCTTTAAGTATATGTGCCCTGACAATTGTCTGCTACTCATGGGCCACTGCTTTGTGCTTGCCCCCCAGGCCAAAGTTTGCCAGCCAGCCCCTGCCCAGTAGGATAGGTACTGAGAAGGTGACCATCTCCAGATACAGTAGCATAGGTACTGGGAATGTGACCATCCCCAGATACAGTAGCATAGGTACTGGGAAGGTGACCATCCCCAGATACTGTAGCATAGATCCTGGGAAGGTGACCATCCCCAGATACAGGAGCATAGGTTACTGGGATGGTGACCATCCCCAGATACAGCAGCATAGGTACTGGGAGGGTGACCATCCCCAGATACAGTAGCATAGGTCCTGGGAAGGTGACCATCTCCAGATACAGTAGCATAGGTACTGGGAAGGTGACCACCCCAGATACTGTAGCATAGATCCTGGGAAGGTGACCATCCCCAGATAAAGGAGCATAGGTACTAGGGAGGTGACCATCCCCAGATACAGTAACATAGCTACTGGGATGGTGACCATCCCCAGATACAGCAGCATAGATACTGGGAAGGTGACCATCCCCAGATACAGTAGCATAGGTACTGGGAAGGTGACCATCCCCAGATACAGTAGCATAGGTACTGGGAAGGTGACCATCCCCAGATACAGCAGCATAGGTACTGGGAAGGTGACCATCTCCAGATAAGGTAGCATAGGTACTGGGAAGGTGACTATCCCCAGATACAGTAGCATAGGTACTGGGAAGGTGACCATCCCCAGATACAGTAGCATAGGTACTGGGAAGGTGACCATCCCCAGATACAGCAGCATAGCTACTGGGAAGGTGACCATCCCCAAATACAGTAGGATAGGTACTGGGAAGGTGACCATCTCCAGATACAGTAGCATAGGTACTGGGAAGGTGACCATCCCCGGTACAGTAGCATAGGTACTAGGAAGGTGACCATCCCCAGATACTAGAGCATAAGTACTGGGAAGGTGACCAACTCCAGATACAGTAGCATAGGTACTGGGACGGTGACCACCCCAGATACAGTAGCATAGGTACTGGTAAGGTGACCTTACCCAGGTACAGTAGCATAGGTAGTGGGAAGGTGACCGTTCCCAGATACAGTAGCATAGGTACTGGTAAGGTGACCTTACCCAGGTACAGTAGCATAGGTAGTGGGAAGGTGACCGTTCCCAGATACAGGAGCATAGGTACTGGGAAGGTGACCATCCTCAGATACAGTAGCATAGGTACTGGGAAGGTGACCATCCCCAGATACAGTAGCATAGGTACTGGGAAGGTGACCATCCCCAGATACAGTAGTATAGGTACTGGGAAGGTGACCATCTCCAGATACAGGAACATAGGTACTGGGAAGGTGACCATCCCCAGGTAGCATAGGCAGATGAGTGATCCAGGAGAGAGTGCGGGGCCGTGACGTCACCAGCTGATATTTTTCTGTTTCTAATTTTTGTATATTTCTCTCCTTAACCTGTACTTGTCATTATAACTTTTAAAATCTAAATCAACAGCAGATATGATATAAAGCAAGTTTGCAATAAACAATATTTTTTTTTAGTTATCATGGAAAACACAGAACTTCCTGTTTTCTCAAAAACAGGAAAAAGTCAGAAAACAGGAAGTCCTTTGTATCCAAGGCCATCTAAGCCCTCGCAGAGAGATGGCAGTCATGTGATTGACAGACATATTGAGCCGTGACTCTCTGTACTGGACGAAATCCCTGTGTTTAGTCAGAAAGACTTTCCCCTTAGGAGACTGGGCCTGGATACAGTAAGTATAGCTGTTATATAGCAGCCTTCAGGAGACTGGACCTGGATACAGTAAGTATAGCTGTTATATAGCAGCCTTCAGGAGACTGGACCTGGATATAGCAAGTATAGCTATTATAAAGCTGCCTTTAGGAGACTGGACCTGGATTTCTGGTAAGTTTATCTTTGTTTTACAGAATAAGACAATAAATAATGAATTTGCATTGCAAACTTGCCTTTTATCACATCTATTGCTGATTTAGATTTTGAAAGTTATAATGACAGGAAGACATTAAAGGGATGTTTAACCCCAATTTTCATTTTTGCACTTCGGTTTTTCCTTCTCGTGTATATAAGGCAATAGTGCTTGTATTTTTCCATCTAGAGACCCAGATGAGCCCTTATTTTTTGTGCCACTAATTTTACTTTGCAATTACATGTAATTTTTGCATATAGTATGCTGTGAAACTAGAAAAAAAATTGTGTGTGGTGTCGGCATTCTGTGTATAGGGGCAGACACACCAGTGACTGTATGAGAGAGCGGGATCTGCCCAATGTCGGCCCGGCTGCATAGGACTGCATGTTAGACCATGTAAAAGGAGCACTATACTAATATAGGTACTGTACTGTGACTATCACTTCTGTTACTATACTAATATAGGTCCTGTACTGTGACTATCACTTCTCTTACTATACTAATATAGGTCCTGTACTGTGACTATCACTTCTCTTACTATACTAATACGGGTACTGTACTGTGACTATCACTTCTCTTACTATACTAATATAGGTCTTGTACTGTGACTATCACTTCTGTTACTATACTAATATGGGTCCTGTACTGGGAATATCTATTACTTTTCTGCTCATTCAATTTCTCCCTATCAGACACATATTTTTTTGAAAAAGAGAGGTGTAACCCTTACATTGCCTGCACAGTAACTGATTCATGGAAAGGCAGTGTAAGGGTAAACTTTAGCAAAAAATACAGGTGACTGTTAAGGAGAAACTAGAGAAGCTGCCCATCCCCCTCCTCCCACTAACATCGGACCCTGACACTGCTGTCTTCCCAGTGACCCCCCTGCCAGCTCAGATTAGATGAGTTGTAATAGGATAAGAGAGCAGGACTTAAAGAGGAACTCCGGATAAGAAAAAACTTGTTTTCTATTAAAAGTACATCCAAAGTTAAATATATGTGTCTATACATTGTATTAACGTACCTGTGCGGTTCTGCCACACTGGTAGCTGATAGAAATCCAGGAAGTGAAAAAAAAGGGCCCCTGTGCAAATCCACATTGTCTCCTAATCCTTCTTTTATCCCCCCTTAGGGGACAAATCTTCCATGCCTCTGTCTCACATTGTGTGTGTTTGCTGAGATCAGGCTGATGATGCAGACAGGGGGCAGGGCGTGAGGTCCCAGGAGGCTTGGCTGAATCCCCCAATCCCCTGAGTGATTCACCATCTCTGACCCGCCAAAAGCAGGTGTTGCACTGATTTCTCTGATTGTGCAGAAGTCTGCAGTGAAATTAGGGCTGTGTTCACACATGTTGGAGTGTCATTGCAGTACTGCAGCATATTCACAAAAATGATGCTGTAAGACAAGTAAATGATGCTAAACGGCAGAGAGGATCAGAGCCTTATTGTGGGGCTCAACTTCAACGATAACAGATGCTTGATCATAATGTGCTTGGAAATAAAAAAAAAAAAAAATCAAAAAGTTATTTACTTTATTCCAATATCAGAGTTACAGGTAGAGAATACAGCATGCTGTGTGGTGTAACAGGTAGAGAATACAGCGTGCTGTGTGGTGTAACAGGTAGAGAATACAGCGTGCTGTGTGGTGTTACAGGTAGAGAATACAGCGTGCTGTGTGGTGTAACAGGTAGAGAATACAGCGTGCTGTGTGGTGTAACAGATAGAGAATACAGCGTGCTGTGTGGTGTAACAGGTAGAGAATACAGCGTGCTGTGTGGTGTTACAGGTAGAGAATACAGTGCTGTGTGGTGTTACAGGTAGAGAATACAGTGTGCCATGTGGTGTTACAGGTAGAGAATACAACGTGCTGTGTGGTATTACAGGTAGAGAATACAATGTGCTGTCTGGTGTTAGAGAGAGAATACAGCGTGCTGTGTGGTGTTACAGGTAGAAAATACAATGCGCTGTGTCGTGCTACAGGTACAGAATACAGTGGTGTTTCAGGTAGAGAATACAATGTGCTGTGTGGTGTTACAGGTAAAGAATACCACGTGCTGTCTGGTGTTAGAGGGAGAGAATACAGCATTCTGTGTGGTGTTACAGGTAGAGAATACAGTGAGCTGTGTGGTGTTACAGGTAGAGAATACAGTGGTGTTACAGGTAGAGAATACAGCATGCTGTGTGGTGTTACAGGTAGAGAATACAGTGCTGTGTGGTGTTACAGGTAGAGAATACAGCATGCTGTGTGGTGTTACAGGTAGAGAATACAGTGTGCTGTGTGGTGTTACAGGTAGAGAATACAGCGTGCTGTGTGGTGTTACAGGTAAAGAATACAACGTGCTGTCTGGTGTTAGAGGGAGAAAATACAGCGTGCTGTGTGGTGTTACAGGTAGAGAATACAATGTGCTGTCTGGTGCTACAGGTAGAGAATACAGTGTGCTGTGTGGTGTTACAGGTAGAGAATACAGAGTGCTGTGTGGTGTTACAGGTAGAGAATACAGTGTGCTGTGTGGTGTTAGAGGTAGAGAATACAGCGTGCTGTGTGGTGTTACAGGTAGAGAATACAGCGTGCTGTGTGGTGTTACAGGTAGAGAATGCAGCGTGCTGTGTGGTGTTACAGGTAGAGAATACAGAGTGCTGTGTGGTGTTACAGGTAGAGAATACAGTGTGCTGTGTGGTGTTAGAGGTAGAGAATACAGCGTGCTGTGTGGTGTTACAGGTAGAGAATACAGTGCGCAGTGTCGTGTTACAGGTAGAGAATACAGTGGTGTTACAGGTAGAGAATACAGTGTGCTGTGTGGTGTTACAGGTAGAGAATACAGTGTGCTGTGTGGTGTTACAGGTAGAGAATACAGCGTGCTGTGTGATGTTTCAGGTAGAGAATACAGCGTGCTGTGTGGGGTTACAGGTAGAGAATACAGTGTGCTGTGTGGTGTTACAGGTAGAGAATAATGTGTGCTGTGTGGTGTTACAGGTAGAGAATACAGTGTACTGTGTGGTGTTACAGGTAGAGAATACAGCGTGCTGTGTGGTGTTACAGGTAGAGAATACAGCGTGCTGTGTGGTGTTACAGGTAGAGAATACAGTGTACTGTGTGGTTTTACAGGTAGAGAATACAGCGCGCTGTGTGGTGTTACAGGTAGAGAATACAGCGTGCTGTGTGGTGTTACAGGTAGTAACTGCGTGCTGTGTGGGTGGGACAGCAATAAAATTATAAAGTACTGCAAATAATTCAGTAAAACAATGAAACTGCAATTTGTGAACACAGCCTAGATGTTCTGCAACAGCTTTGGGCGGGGAATAGGCAGGGTGGAGGACTGTGATGAACAGCTGAGGGAACATGTAGTACTGTGTACAACTGATAAACCAGGAAGTGCAGAAACACAAAACAGAACAAAACCCCCCAAAACAAATGGATTTTTGGTAGTTCCAAAAATGGAATGGATAGTAAAGTAATGCTTTATGCTTCTGCAGAAGTTTCATTTTTTTAACATCTACCTGGAGTTCCCCTTTAAGTCCATATTCCACGGGCCGACTGTGAGGAGCAAACGAGCAAACGGCCCTGGTCTAAGGTACAGACTTTCCTGTGTTAAGTTTTTGGTTTGCCCAACTTTGCTTGAACATTACTCAGCTCACTTGTCATTCCCCTCAACAGTGCCTGTAGCTTAGGGGGAACATTGTCTCAAGTCCCATATACGGTTTGATGTCCTCGAGATGAGTATGCTTCGTCTTGTGCCATCAAATTGTGGTGGTTATGCCCCATTGTGAGGCGCAACCAGTTACTTGCCAGGTGGTGGTTGGTTGAGGCACAGCTCAGCCAGGTGTTTTGTCGTTGTGACGCGAGTGCCGGTTTGGCACATTGGTATGCTGGCACAACTGCTTTTATTTTGAGTGACCTGCCAGGCTGTTTGGGGGTCCCTTGGGCAATTGTCACGGTGGTCCGGAGTGGAGAAGTGACCCATCGGGACTATTGCCACGGCCACCCACTGAAAGGGGAGATGACCCAAGGAAAGTGTGAATACTGTGTCGGTGCTTGATGAAAAACCACAGAGTGCTGTTAGAATAAATATACTTTTGTTTACTGTGAAGATACTTGATACAGAGAACATAATACACTTTCCCCTTGATACGTTGCTTTATACTTTAGAGTCCAGATCTGTACCGAGAGTGAAAAGGTGACACAGCTGTGCTCGCTGGGTTGTGTGCTAAGAGTTAGAAGAGGTTCAAGAGAGTCCCAACCCAAGTAGTACTGTGCTCTTCCGGAACTTTAGAAGTAGAATATTTAAAAGTAGAAAGAATACTTGTGCACATGTTTTGACTCCTTGGTCTTTGCACCACCCATTGCCCACCAGTGTCGGGTGACCCGTCCTAGGGGGTGACAAAAGCCCTAGTTACCTTGTTACCTGGAATGAGAAGAGTGTTCAGAGTTCTTTGATTACACCCACTCTCCAAGATAGAGTTCTTAGGCTTCTAGCAACTTTGCTCTATCCGGATCACTTAGTTTACTTCTTGTGGATACTGTTCTGCACTGTGTTACGATGCCTACGGTGTGGGTTGGGATGATCCTTGACTTGTCCTTTCTGGTAGTGACTTAACACTGTATAGTGTTTAATAGGGTTGCTTGAGAGAAAACGGTGTCTAGTTCTTGCATATACATGTGCTCTCCTCAATGACTAGACCACACACTCTAGACTGGGGACCTGGCGGGAGCCAGGGCCCAACTTGACTGCTGTAGGGAGTGTCCTATCTTGCATCCTTCCTCTACAGAATCCAAGGCAAAAAGACCTCACACTTCCTCTACCCAAGCAACTTCCTGTCTACAGCATGTGTAAACTGTGCTGTGAGTGGGTGAGGAGTGCGTGTGTAAGATGTAAATAGAAAGATGATAGGTGAGAAGAAGAAAGAACTCTCATTGGTGTACAGATCCATGTGGTATATAAGGAAACAAGAACCATTTAGTTTCTACAGCTTGCAATATCTGGACCCAAATACTTTTAACAACGACATCTAGTGGTAAAACTTAGGCACTGCTACATTACCACTTACACTTTTAGGCTATGTTCACACTACGTATATGTCCGGCCGGACATATACGTGTTAAACTCCAGCTGGGGATTTACGTAAGTTGTGGCCGGCTACGTACGGTCTGCGAAATTACGCCCATAGTCTACTTATGCTTCCCGAGCGCCGTACGTAGCGATCTGACAGCGGTCTTTTACTTGGATATCTTCAGCTAGCCCCAGACACCCCACAGAACCTTTTGGATCGGCAAATCAAAGTGCTAAAATGAAGAAACCACTACTGCATTCGGGACCTCATGTTACGCTAGGGGCGTAAGTTACAGAATTTCCGTCCTCAAACAATGGTCTGGTTCATTTTTTACGGCACTGCATACGATCCTGACGTAAGTTCTTACGTAGTGTGAACTGTACAGCCGTAGATCGTATACTTTCCATTGTACGCAAACTACGTAAAACTCCAGCCGCTTATTCACGGAAAGCGCTACGGCTGGAAATTACGTAGTGTGAACATAGCCTTAAGTACAGACTTTTGCGAAGGGTGTAACCAATAGCAACACCAGTGGTGAGACACCACAAACTGGTTAGGGGTAAAGTCATTAGGAAATCAGGAAGGAGCCATATAATTTATCACTGAATTGTACAAGATAAAGCTGATAAGGAATCATCAGGAATATCTCATGTACTTAGGCAGTGTAGGGAATAAGCGGAGACCAGATCTTTAGTAATTAACTTATCTATCTATATATGTATTCTATTTACAGCTATGAAATTCAAGGACTCATACATCCTCTGATATTTTTCTTTGCCATTGATAATATTAACCAGAATCCTGACATTTTACCCAACATTACTCTGGGATATCATGTATATGACTCCTGTATAGATGGGCTAGTGGCTGTACAACACGTTTTACATCTTTTGTCCGACGCAGATAAAAAGATACCAAACTACTCTTGTATGAGCCGTACTGGAGGCCAGCTGGTCGGTGTCATTGGAGATCGCCACTCATCTACCACTATTCCTGCAGCACAGATCCTTGGACTATATGGATATCCTCAGGTAATGGATAGTGATGATCGAACAGTAAAATGTTCGGGTCGAACCACGAACAGTAGTGGTGTTCGGTTCGAGATTCGATTCAAACTCGAACCCCATTAAAGTCAATGGGAGATGTTTGGGTTAATTTTTATACCTATACAGGTGAGGAGAAGCTGGAATTAGCATCCAGAAGAGGAAACTGGAAACATGGAACAACTAAGTGAAGAAAATTTGGCTCTAAGAATGACAGAAAAAAAATATAGAGGGTAAAGTACTTCATTCCTTTCAATAGATAACCGAGGTAGCAGAGTTGAGATAGTGAAATAGAGTTGAGGTAGAAGGTAGTGAAATAGCAGAGTTTAGGCGGAAGTGATGTAGCAGAGTTGAGGTAGTAAAGTAGTGACATAGCAGAGTTGAGGTAGTAAAGTAGTGATGTAGCAGAGTTGAGGTAGTAGTGACATAGCAGAGTGGAGGCGACAGTAACGTAGCAGAATTGAGTAGTAAGGTAGTAATGTAGCAAAGTCGAGGCGGCAGTGACGTAGCAGATTCGAGGCGGCAGTGACGTAGCAAAGTTGAGGTAGTAAGGTAGTGGCGTAGAAGAGTTGAAGTTGCAGTGACGTAGCAGAGTTCCAGTGGTAGTGATGTAGCATATTTGCAGTGGTAGTGATGTAGCAGAGTTAAGCTAGTAAGGTAGTGACAAAGTAGAGTTGAGGTAGTAAGGCAGTGACATAGCAGAGTTGAGGCGGCAGTGACGTAGCAGATTTGCAGTGGTAGTGATGTAGCAGAGTTACAGAGGTAGTGACGTGCTGCTATTTTACTGCCAGTTGCAGATCACTCAGCTTTCCCAGCATCTTGTATAGTAGTCAGTATAATGGAGGTCACCCAGCTTTGTCAGCATCTTGTATAATGGAGGCCACCCAGCTGTCACAGCATCTTGCATAGTAGTCAGTATAATGGAGGTCACCCAGCTTTCTTAGCATTTTGTGTAATGGAGGTCACCCAGCTTTCCTAGCACCTTGTCAGTAGTAGTAGTCAGTATAAAAAGGAGGTCACCCAGCTTTGATATTGGAAAGATGGAAAACTGTATGACAAATCTGTATGACAATAACACACAGTGTATATATGTATGTATGACAATAACAGTGTGTGTGTGTGTGTGTGTGTGTGTATATATATATATATATATATATATATATATATATATATATATATATATAGAAAGAGAGAGAGAGAGAGAGAGAGAGAGAGAGAGAGAGAGAGATATGGGGGTTGTGCTCACAGCCCAACACTGTGCAGGACGCATGGCATTTGACAGAGAACAACAGGATTGGCAAATTCGCCCACTGGCGCCCTGATCTCTTCACAGTTAAAGGTAGGTTCACTCTGAGCACGTGAAAACGTGATAGAGTCTGGAGGCGCTGTGGAAAGTGATCTGCTGCCTGCACTATCCTTTAGCATGACAGGTTGGACAGTGGATCAGTAATGGTGTGGGGTGGCATTTCTTTGGAATACACAGCCCTCCATGTGCTCGCCAGAGGTAGCCTGACTGCCCCTAGTGAGACCATATGCTGGTGAGTATGCAAAACAAGAGTCCGTGGAGTCTCGGGTGCGAGTCTTAAAACACAGGATAGCCAGATATCTCTAGCCTGTTGCCACGGGGTGCCTCCATGATGGGAAGAGCACCACACCACCCTGATAAATAGCCCCTTAAGTCCCACTCGGTTGCAAGTATTGGAACCCAAACTGGGAAATACCAGGGTGGCCCCTTTTTGTCAATGTCTAACTCAAGGTACGAGTATTGCGATCATGACAAGGGCTTGCCAAGGCAGGCCTCCATCCACAGACAGCCGTTTCGGGGTATTTGCCCCTCATCAATGTGGAGTAGGATTCTGGCTAGTTGGGGCAATATTAAATCAACCAACAAAACACAGTAATCACTGAACTCAAGGAGAACAGTGAAAAAAAGGTTGGCCCTGGGTTCCTTCTAATGCAGGATGTGAAGATGTTAATAGATTGATGTAAATTAAGACAAAAAAAAAAAAAGAAAAAAGAAAAATAACTGTATGTTTGTAAACTTTGTGTTGGTACATGAAGTTCCCTGGACTGACAAACCACCTGTGTGAAGGGTTCTTTTGTTTCTTGCTTTGCTTTTTCTCATTAGGCTGGCCACCTAATGTTCTCATTTTCCTCCCATTTCTGGTATTGCCTCCAGGGAACAATTTACCAAAACTAAATAAAAGTGCTCTGATGTGACCATAAAACATTATAACAATTTTGTATTTTCTTTTTTACTTACCCACCTGGAGCAGCTGCAGCAATTGTATGCTCTGACCATGTAAGAGGCAGACCAGCAAGGTCAAGGGTATAAAACCCCATCAGGTACAAATGATTGTGTGGATTGTGAAGTTTTGTACAATGTTACAAGGTGGAAAGCAGCAAGCTGACTGCTGTCATGTGATTATTATTTTTTTTTTTTGTGGAGTAAAATAAAAGTCCTTTGGATTATTTTCCTCTGATCAAGATTGATCTTTTTGAAAACCCCATGCCCAACACAGGACAATGCTAGATCTCATGTGCCTGAAGTGTCAGCAGTTTCTGCAAGATGAAGGCATTGAAGCTATGGACTGGCCACCCGTTCCCCAAACCTAAGTCCAATTGAGCACGTCCGGGGAATCAAGTCTTGCTCTATCCACCAACATCATTTTGTGGCACAGACTGTCCAGGAGTTGGGGGATGCTTTAGTCCAGGTCTGGGAGGAGATCCCTCAGGAGACCATCCACCAACTCATCAGGAGCATGCCCAGGCATTGTAGGGAGGTCAAACAGGCACGTGGAGGCCACACACAAGATTTCATCCATTCAGATCTAGGATGTATTATTTGAGTGTTCCCTTTATTTTTTGAGCAGTGTATAAAAAAGGCACTAAAAAGTCTTAAATGTCTTAAAAGTATTAAATGTTCCCTTCTGCCTCAACATGACATGAAACAACAATGCATACTTACCCCAAACCAACTCCCTTGCTTCCTTCCCCCAAACACATACACTGCTGCCGCTGTGCGATCTTCCAGTTCTGGCTGTGTTCCTGTTCTGTTGGATTCGGATAATGTCTCAAACTATCATTTTAAAGGAGAAGTCCAATGAAAGGACAGAAACTTCAGGCAGACTGGTGGGGGCAGGAAAATAATAAAAAAACAGAACTCTCCCATCCTCGTGCTGCCGATGTGCCGCTTCAGAGTCCCGCTCACAGCAGCCATCTGTTAGCTTCAGCTGGAAATCGGGTACATAACGACCCACCTGAGCTGATGTGAATGGAATCCGGAACCAGCGCTTCGGAGGCACGAGGATGGGTGAGTTCAGTTCTTTATTATTTTCCTGCCCCCAGCAGCCTGCCTGCAGTTGTTGTCCTTCCATGGGACTTCTCCTTTAAGATTCCTCTGTGAATGTATGTGATATATGAGCGAAAAGATAAGTTTACTAGGAAAAAACCTTTCAATTGAAAGCAGCCTCCAAGACCCTATGGTCGCCTCTAGCCTGGATCCAAGATAAGATACAACTGTACATGGAGGATACTGGTTCCATATGGCATCTTGCAGCACATTTGTCCACAGATCTTTGGACCTGTAGACCCTGCACACTAGTAGGTTGTGACGCTGGCTCGCCATTATCCAGCTGAACTTTCCAGTGTGAGGCCCCTCTATTAGATAGACTGTACAACATGTTTTCTTTGTTTCCATGTGTGTATTACAGATCAGCTATGGAGCCACCGACCACTCATTATCTGATAGACACCTCTATCCACATGTTTTCCGCACCGTCCAAAGTCACCACGTCCACAATATGGTAATAACCAAACTGGTGAAGCACTTTGACTGGACCTGGGTTGGGATTATAGTATCGGATGATGATGCCGGAGAGAATGAGCTGCAGATACTGAGAAAGTACATGAAAGAGGACCGGATCTGTGTCGCCTACATCATAAAACATAAAAGGAACAGTTATCTTGATGTACAGCTAATCACAAAAATTATGGGGAATCCACAAGTCAGTGTCATTATAATATGTGGCAGCTACACTGTTCATGGAGCTTTTATGCTACTTCACAATAGAGATCTGTTTTTAAACATAACTTTTATCCTTCCCCCATCTTGGGCTTTCAATAAATTGGTTACAGGAACCACCTATGCAGGAATGAATGGAAGTCTAGCCGTGGACTTTTCATCACAACCTTTTCCCGGAGTAGAAGATTTTGTGAGAAACTACAGAAAACTCCCCAATATCCACAATAATAAGTACACATGGTTAAATATAGATAAGATAGCAGGAAATAAGGATAAAGACTTTTTTGAAGAGGATGGCCACAATAAACAGCACCAAGTGCCAACTCTGAGGACTTACCTCTCTTATGGGGTTTCTCGTAACTTGTATCACGCAGTAGAAATCCTGGGGAAATCTCTACATGAAATGTTCTTATATATAAAAGAAAAATATGAAGAAAATTCAATCCCTGGTCTCCTACACTATACACGGAGGTTACAGCGTTACATACAGAGGCTGAAGTTCTCACCGGATCCGATGTCATCTTCATATTACTTCAATGACCAAGGGGAAGCTGTACATGCATATAAGATAATAAACTGGATATTTAAAGATTGGATCACACATATGGCCAAAGTTGGAAACTTTACACCCTGGGATGTCAGTGGTCAGAAGCTTTATATCAATCCCCAGTCTATAACATGGAAAAGCACACAGGTAAGAAGCATTATAATATACAGCTTATATTTATATGTTTTATAAATAATCATGTTTCTTGTGACTGTCCTGATCACATGACCCAAAGGTCCTTAACCTTTCAGTGTGGAGAGCTTCCCAACAGGAAGAGGGAGAAGACTGAGCTGTAAGTCACTAAACTGACTCCAACACCAATATATTACTACCTCTGGGGGTATCTATTTTTGCTTCAAACTAAGAATACCCTCTAGGATAGGCTGGGGAATTCTGAGGTACCTGACTCAGGGATTGGTGGAACACAGCGTCTCATACAGGGGCATAAAATACATACAATCAATACATGTATCAGTTAACTAGCAGTATTTCAGCCATGCAATATAGCACAGAAGCTACAGTGACACCTGGTGAGAGCAGCAGAACACTAGAGACTTCAAGGGGTTATTCAGCGCTACAAAAACATGGCCACTTTCCCCCCTACTGTTGTGTTCAGTTCAGGTGCGGTTTGCAATTAAGCTCCATTCACTTCAATGGAACTGAGTTTCAAAACCCCACCCAAACTGGAGACAGCAGTAGGGGGAAAGTGGCCATGTTTTTGTCTCGCTGGATAACCCCTTTCAGTCTCAGAGCCTATACACATATGGTACTGATTGCATAAATAAAAGTATTTATATTAATTTGTATAAATAAAAGAAGTGGACACTCACTCTGGGACAATGTACTGTAGCTTGTGATAGCGATGAAGTGAAGATGAACCACAGGGTCCAGAATAACTAAACCACAAAAATACTTTACTAGAACAGTTCTTAAAGTGACAGTACAGGATAACTTTAGGAACAAGTAAAGGCAAAGGGTTTTTTTGCTTGCGTATGATAGCCAATCCCTTGTACTGAAGATAGTTTTGAACAGGAACACTTAAGTTGCAAAGTCTACTAGGTAGGTTTTAGGTAGAAGACTTGAACAAAAGATAGGGGGCTACAAAGGAACCTGTCTAGGCAGTGCAGAACTCTGTCATGATGACCCTAATACTTGACTCTTGATTGAAGAAACCTGTACTCATGGTTTAGAGTATTCCGCTCTTGCTGGAAGAGATCACAGAGTGCCAGTTCCAGAAACACTGGCTCCAAGCTTGAACAACTCGAGATTACCCAAACAAATCGAGAAAATATCAGAATTGAAATTTAAAGGAACTTGTGAAGATCAACAATTTGTAGCATCCATCCCACACTGCTACAGCTACTAAGCGACTCTAAACATCAGGAACTAGCAGGGAGCTTCATAAGAGAGAGTGCAGCCTATCTCACACTGGTGGAGGGTAGATAAGGCAACCTAATGTCTCATTGGTGGGACCCTTCTAGAACAAGCCTGGGGTTGGCTGAGAGTGTGGGATGTATCTGACAATCATACTCTTACACTACAAAGCAGAATGAACATAAAATATGAACCCCCATAAGACTTCAGTAAATTGGCTTTTACTGCATAGAAATACTCTCTAGTGGTTAAACTTGTGGCCAAACAGTAAAGGTGCAGTTCAGACAACCAAATTCTGTCCAACTGTAACAGAGAGCATAGGAACCTCTAGTAAAATACCTTAGTTCCAACGAACAACATACAGACATCTAGCAGTGACACATGAGTTGCTGCACACTGCACCTAGACATCAGTAAACTTTATAAGAATTAAAATAGAGCAATCCCCCCCCCCCCAAAATTCATTTTTTTTTTTAATTTCACTATGCAAATAATAGTTTTTCGGTTTTGCCACATAACATATTGAGAAATTAAGTGTGTCATTGGTACAATTAGCTCATTTGGGTCTGTACTGTAGGTGGGAAAAAAAAAAACACCTGTCCACAGACTCAATTAATCACACTCCAACCTCTCCACCATGGACATGACCAAAGAGCTAAGCACACCAGGGACAAAACTGTAGACCTACATGAAGCTGGGATGGTCTACAGGACAACAGACAAGCAGCTTAGTAAGAATGCAACAACTCTTGGTGCAAGTATTAGAAAATGGAAGAAACACAACATGACTGTCAATCTTCTATTGTCTGGGGCTCCATGTATCGTAAGAATTTGGCCACCAACCTCCTTTCCTCAGTAATCTTCTAGCTTGACAATGACTCAAAATACACAGCAGGTCAACTAAGGAGCAGCTCTGAAAAAAAGTATTTCAAGGCCCTGGAGTGGCCTAGCCAGTCTCTAAACCTGAAACCCAATGGAAAATCTTTGGAGGGACGTTGCCCAGCGACAGCCCTGAAACCTGAAAGATCTGAGAAGATGTGTATGGAGAAGTGGGACACAATCCTTGCTGCAGTGTCTGCAAACCTGGTCAAGAATTCCAGAGATCGTCTAACCTCTGTAACTGCAAACAAAGGTTTATGCATCAAATATTTCTATTGTACCAAATCCTTGTTTCATGTTTCATAAAATGCAGAATAATTATTTATAAATCATATAATGTGAATGAATCAGAGAAGACGTCACCTGTGAGTTAATGAATATACAGTAAGTCACTGTTTCATATTCTAGCCTGTATGAACATCTGTGTGTGTGTATGTATATATATATATATATATATATATATATATATATATATATATATATATATATACAGATTGAAGGAAATTAAAATATTACATATATATAAGGGGGCACCGAAAAAAAGTTTCATAGTGGACATTATCTAACCTAAGGCTGGCCCTGACCAGGACACTGCATTTGTATATAGGAAACCCATAGACCCTTCCTCTAAGCAGTAACCCTAGGTCCACTATTACTTTCATCATATTTAGGTAGTATAGTGATTTACTTTTTGTCATCCTGTAAAGGTTCTTGTGTTTTCCTTCAGGTCCCAGTATCCCGCTGCTCAGACCATTGTTTACCTGGAAGTAGGAAAATGGCGAGACCAACATCCATCCATACCTGCTGCTATGACTGCGTCCCGTGTTCAGAAGGAGAGATATCCAATAGGACCGGTAGTAGTATTGTCTTACCAGCAGAGGAGTAGCTAGCTTTTTCTAAACCCGGGGGCAAAAACTCAATTGGGGTCCAACCTCTCCAATTTATCCTTCAAACTAAGGAAACTCCTCTTTGCATCCCATACTGCATGATCTGAATATAATACTGCCACACACTGGTCCCTGTGTATACTGCCAAACATTATACCTGCTAAATACAATACTGCTATGACTGCACCCCTCTGGGGGAGATTTTGTTCCCTTTCTCAGGATTGGTGTGGGTCCCAGTGGTTAGACCCTTGCTGGTTATCTTCTTATCCTCTATCCTATAGGCCTGCAAGCTAAAACAGGGATACCTCTTGAGAATGTTCAGCAGGTGCCAGGGTGCAGCCACCCACGTGTGCAGATGTAGGAAGCCCTCCAATGACCAGCCTTGGACCAGCCTTGGATACACTGGCTCAGCAGCTCCACACGCTAGGAGTTGGGTAGAGTAGTGAGTGCTGGATGTTGTGCAGGTATCACACGGGAGAAATGACAGTCCCTGGTAAGACTTAACCACAAAATAGTTTAGTGAATCGAAGGACAGTTCAAAATATCACAGCTTCTGAATACAATGGACACTGTTCACAGTAGCGATAACATGAGGAGGAGTCAAATACCTGTACACACACACACACACACACAATCACACACACACACAATCACACACACACACAATCACACACATATATTTATATATATAATCCACAGATGAGGAGACAACTGAGATGCTGCTAGATAAGACTTTATATGATATTTCAACACTGACAAGAATACTGATAAGGACTTGAACAGTCTTTGAAAACAATAGTTGCTTGAAATATGCTGAAAAACGTTTGTAGAGCTTGTAGTTAGTTGAAATAGACTTTAAGTTGTACAATGAGGGTTCCGCTGGAAATGTGAGAGAAAGTTCCTGAATCCACAGGTAAAGACATCCGACTATGCTACCTAGTGGGCATGGAATGACACACGATCAGGTGTTAAAGACCCACCTTGTGGGTAGAGCTAGGTGTCTGGGAGACCCTCTAGGGGCATGCTAGTGACTTGCAGTAGATACTCGGCATAGGCGCTTAGCTAGACTATTGACTAGTATGATACCCCAAACTCTTGCATATCCTTCAGAGGTAACAGAAGAGAACAGTTCCCCAGCGAGAACAGGTTAGTGCTCCAGCCGGACATGGCTAGGATCTCTTTAGACAGAAGAAATAACATTAGTCCTCCACAAGGCTCCTAGCGGCAGGCCAGGGCCAGGATGAATACTGTCACTACATTCTCGCAACAGAGTGAAAATTGCAAATTGTTACATGTGGACTCAACAGAATACACATGATTATCACAGTAACACATACACCTCACTCTTTATACAGATATAGCATGCATAAACACATAGAGAGTTACACAATTGTGTGGAATCTGACTTGCTGCTATGGGCACCTAATCCACACAGAGGTGACCAGCCTGTTACCTGTGGCATGCAGTGCGGTGAAATGTACAAGTATGTTACCTCTGATGGATGTAGTGCAGCTCCAGTACAAGAAGACTGAGGTACAGGCCATTTTTACTCACACCAGCAGTGCATGCCACATGTAGCTTACACAACTACAGCAACAAAACAGAACAAATGGAGATAACTTATATGTAGAGATGAGCGAACCGGGTTTGGGTTCGAGTCGATCCGAACCCGAATGTTCGGTATTTGATTAGCGGGGGCTGCTGAACTTGGATAAAGCTCTAAGGTTGTCTGGAAAACATGGATACAGCCAATGAATATATCCATGTTTTCCACATAGCCTTAGGGCTTTATCCAAGTTCAGCAGCCACCGCTAATCAAATGCCGAAAGTTCGGGTTCGGATCGACTCGAGCATGCTTGAGGTTCGCTCATCTCTACTTATAAGTGACCTATAAGACATCGACAGAGATAGAGGTCTATTACTATGTGACTTACTTGCATATGGTGCGGTTGAAGGGGAATGTAGAATATGGACAATAAACGAAATGTTCCATCTGTGCAGACAGCAATGCAGGGTACTTATGAGGACTTAAAGGAGTTTAACTATAATTTAAGTATGCAAAACAAGAGTCCGTGGAGACTCGGTTGCGAGTCTCAAAACACGGGATAGCCAGATATCTCTAGCCTGTTGCCACGGGGTGCCTCCATGATGGGGAGAGCACCACACCACCCTGATAAATAGCCCCTTAAGTCCCACTCGGTTGCGAGTATTGGAACATAAATAGGGAAATACCAGGGTGGCCCCTTTTCATCAATGTCTAACTCAAGGCATGAGTATTGCGATCATGACAAGGGCTTGCCAAGGCAGGCTTCCATCCACGGACAGCCGTTTTGGGGTATTTGCCCCTCGTCAGTGTGGAGTAGAATTCTGGCTAGTTGGGGCAATGACAAACTAACCAACAAAACACAGTTATCACTGAACTCAAAAGAGAACAGTGAAAAAACTCCAATGAAGTACTCAATCAAGAGTCTCCACTGATGCCCCCAAAAATTTAAATATGCAAAACAAGAGTCCGTTGAGACTCGGTTGCGAGTCTCAAAACACGGGATAGCCAGATATCTCTAGCCTGTTGCCACGGGGTGCCTCCATGATGGGGAGAGCACCCCACCACCCTGATAAATAGCCCCTTAAGTCCCACTCGGTTGCGAGTATTGGAACATAAATAGGGAAATACCAGGGTGGCCCCTTTTCGTCAATGTATAACTCAAGGTACGAGTATTGCGATCATGACAAGGGCTTGCCAAGGCAGGCTTCCACCCACAGACAGCCATTTCGGGGGATTTGCCCCTCGTCAGTGTGGAGTAGGATTCTGGCTAGTTGTGAAAAATTAACCAACAAAACACAGTTATCACTGAACTCAAGGAGAACAGTAAAAAAAACTCCAATGAAGTACTCAATCAAGAGTCTCCACTGATGCCCCCAAAAATGTAAATATGCAAAACAAAACTCTTGATTGAGTACCACCAGATTTCTGTCTGGAATAAACCTGGAATCTTTCTACAATGCCTCTGCAAAGGAGTTTAGCTATCTGAATAATTCAGATCCACACTGTGTGTGCTGCATTATGGCTGAGGGACACAGTGAAATGCAGCAAAGCATGGATCCTAGTCTGCAGTCCAGTGAAAAGGAAAAACGCTCTCTGAAAAAACCTACTTGGAAGCTTAGAGAGCATTTTGAAAGTTTGCAGCATGAACTTTCATTAGATATCCAGAATCTGTGGCAAAAATTACAGACTCATTTCCTCAGTATATCCTTGTCTAAATATAAGGTGTTACCACTAGAGGGAGCCCTAGAAAAGCTCTTTGCAATGCATGAACATTATAAAATGAAAAGAAAAGAATACGTGAACATTCTAGAAAGAATCAATACACAGGACAGTTTAGAAGAATTGCAAAGCATCTCGCATCATATTTCTGAACGAGAAGGCTTAATATATGAAATTAAGTGTAAAACAGAGGAAAGAATTGCGCGACTCCAGGGAAATGACATCTCATTCTTCTGTGTCCACAAGACGTTCAAAACACACGTCTAGGCCACAATCTTCCAAATATTCCATGCTTAGTGAGCAGCTTATAAAGGCACTTGCAGAAGTAAAAGCTAATAAGATTCAGGCCTCTTTTGCGGAAAAGAAAGTGGAAATGGAAGCAGAGGTGACAGTCAAAGAGGCAGATGCAGCACAAAGAAAGGCAGAGATAGAAGCTCTGCAAAAACAATGTGATCATGCTACAGCCATGGCAAGGTTAAAGGTCTTAGAACGAGCAGCCAGCGGGAGTGAAAAAGGCAGTGCTACCTTAAAGGGGTTATCCAGTGCTACAAAAACATGGCCACTTTCCCCCCTCTCTTGTCTCCAGATTGGGTGGGGTTTCAAACTAATTTCCATTGAAGTAAATGGAGCTTAATTGCAAACCACACCTGACCTGGAGACAAGAGAGGAGGTAAAAGTGGCCATGTTTTTGTAGCGCTGGATAACCACTTTAAGTGAAATGGATGTAGAGGACCCTCAGCAATAACAGTGAACCCCTCAGCAAACTGAAGACAAAAGCACTCAAATGCAAGTCAAAATGCCAATGAGTTTCCAAAACCCTGATAATGCCATAGCTTCCTACCCACACACAGCTAAGCCTATGGACATCAAGCCATGTCCTGGGTTAAATGCCTATGCAGCCTCATATACACCCATGTTTCTTAGCCAGAACACTAGAAACAATATGACCAACACTACTTAGCCAGCCATCACTTGTCCAAACACAGAAAGAATAGACATGCCAGAGTTTGCAAGATACATGGCCCACTGTGAACTTACCACCACCAGGGGTACTGGGAAGAGCCGGGTGCCAGTGGTCCCGGAGCGTCAAAATTGGCGCTCCTGGACCGGGCGGCAGCAGGCTGGTAAGATTTAGGCTGGGGAGGGCCTAAACCAATGGCTCTTCCCACCCTGGTGTTACCAGGCTGCTGTCGTTTGGTTTTTAACCCGGCTGGTTATAAAAATAGGGGGGACCCTATGCGGTTTTTTTTTTTAAATAAATAAATAATTAAAAAAAAACCCGCATAGGGCCCCCCCTGGTGGCATTGGGTACTGGGGTAATAATAGGGGGTTAGTGTTAGCCATTTTATACCGGCTAACACTAGGCCCCAACTTAGTAATGGATTCCGTCTATTAGACGGCTTCCACTACTAAGTCTATAAAGTAAAGAAATAAAGACAAGACACAAGTTTAAATTTTTTTTTAATCAAATAAAAACACCCCCACACCCCTCATTGACCATTTTATTAAAAAAATTTAAACAACAACTGCTGGTCATCGACATAGTCCACGGAATCCAACGTAATCCCCAGGATACCGATATCTGAAAAACAAAAAAGGAGAAACACACAAAAAAAACACAAACAGGAGCACAACACCCATCATTGTGAGCGGTGTTGTGCTCCTTACAGTATGCAGCATCTTTACAGATCGCTGCTTACAGTCTGGCCCCCAAGGGGTTAAGGGAGGATGTATTGCATCCCCCTTAACCCCTTGGGGGCCAGACTGATGCCACACTGCACCCATCCCAGCAAGGAAGGGGTTAAGTGACCCCCCCTTCCTTGCTGGGAGGGGTGGAGTGCTGGGGAGGGGGTGGGGAGAGCTCTATACTCACCCCGATGTGTCCTCTTCGCTGGTCCGCAGCACAATGAAGTGACTGTACTGCGGACCGGCTCATTATATGTGCGCTCAGCCGATCAGCCAATCAGCTGAGCACACATATAATTCTAAATGTTTCTTCTAATAATGCTATTGTCATAACATAATTAGAAGAAACATTTGATGTTTTAATTAAAGTAAAGTGATGATTAGTACAGAAAGCTCTATTGCCGGGAATATGAATTAACGGCTTATGGAGCTTCCTGTACTAATTAATATTTAATTAATAAAACACATTTTCGTGGAAATAAATTCAGTTTCGGTGTTCAATAATTTAATTCTAACGAATCCATCATTGTGCAATTAAATATACTGTCAAAAAATAAATATATAGCTAAATATACATTTATTTATATATCTATTTATTTTAACAGTATATTTAATTGCAAAATGATGGATTCGTTAGAAATAAATTATTGAACAACGAAAGTGTCTTTATTACAAAGAAAATGTGTTTTAGTAATTTAATATATTAACTATTAGAGGCATCGGCATTCGGCATCATTGCCGGCTATTTTTGAAGTACTCCGTACGGACTGCCTGTCAATCCTCGGCCGCATGTCCAGCCGCAAACAATGGTCTTGTTCATTTTTTACGGGTCCGTTTACGATCGGGCCGTAGATTCAGACATAGTGTGCACTGTGCAGCCGCATATCCTATACTTCCAAGCATACACACGAACCACCAAAAATACCGCCGCACAATTACAGCCGCAAATACAGCCGCACAGTTACAGCGTCTGAACCTGGCCTAAGGCTAAGTTCACACTACATAAAAGTACGGCCGTTGTTGCAATCGGCAACAACGGTGCTACTTTGCACAAATACAGTATATACATTGCCTCTCCTTCTATAGGATCCCGGCCGCAGCGTACACACATCGTATACGCTCTGGCCGGGATCCCTTGCAGCGCCGCAAAGTACTGACATGTCAGTTTTCTGCGGCCGCTATTCAGTTAATAGCGGTCGTAGGTAACCATGTCAGTGCACACTATGAAGTGAGCTGCTCCGGCCACAAGTGTGCTGTGGCAAGTTCTCATGCGGGTGCGCGCTGATGTGCCCGCATCAGAACTCTACGGCAGAAAAGATCATCCGGACGGTACTGCAGTACCGGCCAGGATAATCTTTGCAGAGACCGGCCGCTCTGTGACCCGGCCGAGTCACGAAACAGCCGGTCTCATACGCCATGTGAACATGGCCTAAAAGAGAAAACTCTGGAATTTATAGAATATTTTTCCTATTATAGTATGTAGTGAAATCTAAAGATTTCATACGGGGAGTGTCATGTCCCAGGACATGTGTCAATGTTATATTGCATTGCCTGTTTTAGTTTGACCCTCCTGTCTTCCTGTACCATAGCTGTGGTGTTTTTTCTCCTCCCTTCTCCCTCATCCTGTCAGCCATTTTATCGTACTTTTCTGTGAAAGGTAACTGTATCCTGCTGTTGACCCTGGTCATTTATATTCTTTTCACGCCATTGTAACCAGCATTTCTACAAGAATTCTGTCTGAAATAGACTTGGAATCTTTCTACAATGCCTCTGCAAAGGAGTTTAGCTATCTGACAAAAGGTGCTTGGAGTAAGTAAAAGGGAATACAGATACAGGGACTATCTCATACACCCCACACTTACTGCCAGGTCATTGAGTCAGAATATAAACACAGTTAAGTTTAACTTACAAGAACATAGCTTAACCTTTCCCGTAGACTGTAGATGTGCAGAAGGGGAGTGAGACACCTAGTGGCTGGAGAGAAAATCACAGCTTGCAGTACTTGGTGTGACTCCTGAGAGAGTGAATTTACCTGGGTGGTATAAAACTTAGGGAACCAACTATACTACATATATATATATTCTCACCAGTTTTATCCTGCCTACCTCCAGTGCTCCCACTCAGGTATTTGGTATGAAATGTGGAATTAAGGAATTGCCGAAATGTTACTGCATGGTGAATATGACAAATAAAAAAATACTAATTAACATGATTCAGGTTTTTGTTCATGTCACATACTAAAAAAAAATAAGAAGAATCAAAAAGTCCCTACTCCATGGTATAAAAAAAACTGAAAATTGCGATAAAAAAAAAAATTGCATTGTTGTTCTGATTATAAACTAAAAAAAAAAAATAATAAAAAAAAAAATATATATATATATATATATCCCAACATTTTTTCTTTTCAGATTTACTGAACAGTTAGGCCCCCAACGGGTTAAGTGAGGATGCTGTGTATTCCTACTTAACCCCTTGGAGGCCAGACTGAAGGGGAAGTAATCATATTTACCCCCTTGAGCTCAGCTCTACCCCCTTGAGCTCAGCAGACCTTGCAAACAGTGCTTGATGTGCCAGCACTGCTTCTGCAGTGTTCGCTCAGCCAATCAGCAGCTAAGGTGGGACATTGCTGCAGCCCCTGACTGGCTGAGCGAAGAGTTGCTGCTGTGTGCTGCTCCTCCTAAAGATACAAGACTCAGGAGGGTAAGTATGATTGATTAACCCCCCTCCCCCAATAGAAAACACACTGCCCCTGTTCCAGCCCTTAAACCAGCGGTTCGTGAACGGGGTGAGACAAACTTTTCAAAGGTTTGCTCATCTGTACTTTTGAGCAATCAGAATTATTAATTTTATGTTCGATCTGAGTGTTTAGATTTTGACCAATTGTGAGAATGAGCTGGGAGAAGTCAGTGCAGTCCTCTCCCGTCACATGAGAACACAGCCTCATACCGAAAGTCTAAGGCTATGTTCACACTGCGTATGAGTCCTGCCGTAGTTCGTACGCCGCCGTACATGTGCAGCTGAAACTACGGGCGTGGGAAAAATCGACATGCGGCAGGATGCGTACGAACCACGAACATACGCCCGTAGTACAGTTCTGCTTCCCTAGCTTTTTTCTAAGCGATCTGAGGCAGGTTGCAAGGCTGGGTTCACACTCAGTATATTTCAGGCAGTATTTGGTCCTCATGGCAACCAAAACCAGGAGTGGATTGAAAGCACAGAAAGGCTCTGTTCACACAATGTTGTAACTGAGTGGATGGCCGTCATTTAATGGCAGATATTTGCTGTTATTTTAAAACGACGGCTGCTGTATTGAAATTTCAACATTGTGTGAACATAGCCTTTCTGTGTTTTCAATCCACTCCTGGTTTTGGTTGCCATGAGGACCTGACATGAGGACCAAATACTGCCTGAAATATACTGTGTGTGAACCCAGTAAGTGACATGGTTTTCGCACAGAGCCTGAAGTGTACCACGCAGCCGCACGACCCTCTCCCTGCTCAATCTATTGTTCAGTCATGGTCTGAGCACTTAGACTCTAATAAAAACCTTTGATATGTTTCTCTGACATGTCAAAACTTTTTTTCTGATGACAGTGACCCTATGAAGATTATTTATTGGCTGCTCTGCAGCATTTCAACAAGATTTATTAAAAAGTCACTGTACGCTGGACCCAAACACAGACTTCTGTGATGGATCTGGGTACACTCATTATTACTTTAGACCTTTCATTAAATGACTGTTATGTCTATGAAGCCTTTTGTGTGTTCTGATACCTTGTGGTTATAGTTTTTTACAAGCGTGTCACCAGGGGCGTAGCTAATGTCTCCTGGGCCCTAGTGCGAGAGGCCAACTTGCCCCCCCCCCTCCTTTCACAACCAAGTGATGCTATTGGTGTGTATATGTATATATATATATATATATATATATATATATATATATATATATATATATATATACACACACACCAAGTCAGATATTACCAATAACACCAGCATATAGGAAGAGAAAGTATTATCACCGTACATATTACCGCCATACTGTTACCGACCAAATCCTGTATACTGAGACCAATATTACCAGTAATACCAGTATATAGGAAGGAAACATTACTGCCACACCACAACCACTACCATCACCACCATATTGTTACTCACCAAATCCAGTACACTAAATCACCTCATCCAGTCATATAGAGGTGGCCCCAGCTCTACACAGGTTCTGTACACCATATACATTACAGTACAATTATATCAGGTGACTCACAGGAGACGTCTTTTCTGATCGGAGTTCTTTCCTTTCCATCTTCTCCATCTGCCCTGGGCCATTATGAGAACTTCTCCGAGCCACGAATCCACAGAATCTGCCAAGACAGACATATTAGTCTCCTCACACTGGCACCATCCTCATCTCTATACACACTGCACATCTGTACTGTCCCCTTTACACCCTCATTTAGTGGGTAACCCTGACTTTATGTGACCCCCTAATAATATATGCCCCCCTCTGTGTATTCCCTCTCCCCCATGTTGCCCCCCCCCAAATAGATGGCCCCTCTTCCCCCATGTTGCCCCCCCCAAATAGATGGCCCCTCTCCCCCCATGTTGCCCTCCTTATAGATGGCCCCCTTTCCCCCCACCCTCCCTTATAGATGGCCTCCTCTCCCCCCTCCATATAGATTGCCCCCTCTACCCCCTCCCTTATAGATGGCCCCCTCTCTCCTCACCCTCCCTTATGGATGGCCCCCTCTCCCCCCACCCTCCCTTATGGATGGCCCCCTCTCCCCCCACCTTCCCTTATGGATGGCCCCCTCTCCCCCCACCCTCCCTTATGGATGCCCCCCTCTCCCCCCACCCTCCCTTATGGATGGCCCCCTCTCCCCCCACCCTCCCTTATAGATGGCCCCCTCTCCACCACCCTCCCTTATAGATGTTCCCCTTCCCCCCCTCCCTTATAGATGTTCCCCTTCCCCCTCCCTTATAGATGTTCCCCTTCCCACCCTCTCTTATAGATGTTCACCTTACCCCCCCCTCCCTTATAGATGGTCCCCTCTTTCCCCCCACCCTCATAGATGCCCCCCCTCTTTCCCCCCACCCTCATAGATGCCCCCCCTCTTTCCCCCCACCCTCATAGATGCCCCCCTCTTTTCCCCCACCCTCATAGATTGCCCCCTCTTTCCGCCCACCCTCATAGATGCCCCCCCTTCCCCCCCCTCCCTTATAGATGCCCCCTCTTTCCCCCCACCCTCATAGATGCCCCCCTCTTTCCCCCCACCCTCATAGATGCCCCCCTCTTTCCCCCCACGCAGCAGGCTGATAAAAAAACAAAACAAACTTAACTCACCTGACAACGTGCTCCCACGTTGATCCTCACTCCTCCTGGTCTGTCCGCTGCTGCCGGGGGTGTCGCATCTTATCCCCGGCAGCGCACGCATCCCAGAGCTCCCTGCGCGCCGGAATCGGAAGTCAGGGCCCAAGGCGCGCAGGGAGCTCTGGGATGCGCACGCTGCCGGGGGTAAGACGCGACACCCCCGGCTGCCGCACAGCAGCCGGGGGAAGACGGAGGCGGACTCTTGTGACCGCAAGCAAAACAATGCTTGCGGTCACAAGAGTGATTGATCGGGAGGGCCTCGCGGTCACAAGACATTAGATTTATCCTGACTAGAGATGAGCGAACCTCGAGCATGCTCGAATCCATCCGAACCCGAACTTTCGGCATTTGATTAGCTGGGGCGGCTGAAGTTGGATAAAGCCCTAAGGCTATGTGGAAAACATGGATATAGTCATTGGCTGTATCCATGTTTTCCAGACAACCTTAGAGCTTTATCCAAGTTCAGAAGCCGCCACTAATCAAATGCCGATCATTCGGGTTCGGATGGACTCGAACCCGAACCCGATTCGCTCATCTCTAATCCTAACCTGATAATTTACCAATAGTTATGGTGAGGGCATGTTATATTACTTGTTTTGAAGACAGCACTGCATGTATACAAAAAAAGAGCTAAAGAGGAGTTAGATGGATAGATGGATCACAATGACGCATTTAACTCGACACTCTAATTGACTTAGCATAGCTCCCTGACACAATTGTTGAGTCAGGGATCATGTTAACCCTGGCTACATCTGTAATGTGTTATGAAAAATTTTTGCAGATTCTGAGAACTGTATTAAATGCCCAATTGATAAATGGCCGAATGAGAAGAGAGACCAATGTCTTCCAAAAGTCCTGGACTTCATCTCTTATCACAATGACACAATGGCTTCTGTATTCTCCTGCGTCTCGCTTTTCGGATGTCTAGTGACCGGCTCCATATTGGGAATATTTATCTCCTACCGGGACACTCCTATTGTTAGAGCTAATAACCGGGACCTGAGTTATCTCCTCCTGGTCTCCATCATCCTTAGCTTCCTCTCTGTCTTCTTGTTTCTTGGTCGTCCTAGTGATGTCACTTGTAGATTACGTGAAACCAGTTTTGGAGTCTTCTTCTCAGTTGCCGTCTCTTCACTTCTCGCCAAGACTGTGATGGTTTGTGTTGCTTTTAAGTCCACCAAGCCTGGAAGCTCCTGGAGGAAAGGGCTGAGTGTGAAGGTGCCCTATACCATAGTGTTGTTGTGTTCATCCATTCAGGTTATAATCTGTGTTATCTGGTTGTCTATATCTCCACCTTTCCAGGACCTGGACACTCAGTCTTACCCTGGAAAGATCATCATTCAGTGTAATGAAGGGTCAGATATCTGGTTCTTCTCCATGTTGGGTTACCTGTGGTTCCTGGCAGCGGTGAGCTTTGTTCTGGCTTTCATGGTGAGGACATTACCGGACACTTTTAATGAGGCCAAGTACATCACCTTCAGCATGCTGGTGTTCTGCAGTGTCTGGATCGCCATGATCCCGGCTTATCTGACCACCAGAGGCAAGAACATGGTGGCTGTGGAGATATTTGCAGTGATGGCGTCCAGTGCTGGACTGTTAGGATGTGTGTTTATCCCCAAATGTTTTATTATTTTATTTAAATCAGAAATGAACAATAAAAACGAACTGCTGGGGAAGAGGAAGAAATGACTAAGAAACATTGCCACCCCAACCCCACCAAAAAAACACTGCAACCTCTGGCAAAAGTTATGGAATCATTCGCTTAGAGGTTTTCATTTAGCGTTTTCTCCTTGGTGAACCTGTTGGTGTATCGTACGTTCCCAGCAACCATCTGTGGACCACTTCAGAAATGATTATGTCACTGTTGAAAATAAAATAAAGTCATTTGTTAATCTTTAAAAATTCTGCCTATTCTATAGAGTAGTCCCCCCTTACAAGCCTCATTATTCACCACTGACCTATTCACCATCTTTACTCTAGTCCTTTTTACACTCATATCACCTACCAAAATTTTGAATGGGTACTGTCACTTTAATAAACTTTTGACATGTCAAAAAAGTCAGAAGTTTGGATTGGTGGGAGTCCAGATGCTCAGACCCCGACTGATTACTAGAGCGAGCCGGGAGTAGTGTGCAGTTTCTCTTCTGTCTCTGTGCACTCCTAATGTAACTCTATTGGACCAGAGGGTGGGAAGCAAAGTGTCCAGCCATGTGCTGATGCCACTCTAGACCTTTTCTGATTAAACTGGCTCAGTTGCCCCTAGCAACCACTCAAATTCCACCTTTCATTTTCCAAAGAGTCTGTGAGGAATGAAAGGTGGAATCTGATTGGTTGCTAGGGGCAACTAAGCCAGTTTGACTTTACACCATGTTTGATAAATGTCCCCCATTGTTTTTTTTATATTTGTATGTGTTGATATATTGTTTATACTTTGGTGGGTGCCAGCGTGCTGACATCTAGACACACGTGCCAGTCCATTTATCAGAGCCGTGTGTCTGCCTGGGGTTGGCGGTTTACCCACCTCTATATATCTGTCCTTATACATAGGTCCTACAGTTTATATTTTCATTATATATTTATTTCATGTTTTCATTCAAACAGCACTTACATTGCTTAGCAATGTTTGCTATGTAACAATACATCTCCTGTTAAGTGCAGGACCTTTTGCATCAGGCTGATACCATGACGATGACCCAGTGAGCATGTGCACTACCAACATGACAAAGGTCCTGCATGGTCTTGCTACTGCAGATGAAGGTGCGTGTAGCATGCTAGGTCTCCTACACTACTAACTGTAAGTTTATTTTTATTTTTATTTATTTTTATTTCTATAGTCTATGTGTTGTTATAACACTAATTAGTGCTGCCTCAACACATGTGAGTCAGCCTGTATTTTTGGCTACATGCATGTTTATTCATGGAGTGTTTTATGCCGTTTGTCTAGTTTTGTCCATTCTTATATGAGGAAGAGGCCGTTTGTCTTGAAAACGCATTTATAACTATTGGACTTTTAAATTAATCTTCCATTTTGATACAAAACCTGCACTTACATTGATTTGCTTTTCAATTTTGAATTATTTTTGGACGTCTTTTGCAAACACCAGATGTTATTTTTTATACGGACATGGAGAGAAAGGAGCGCTGACAGTAATGCCTCTCGGCACATATAAAGACAGGCGCCAGGATGTTGGTATATAATTTGATCAAACCATATTGCCCCATGTACTAGGTGCAGGTCCCCTGGTTCACACTACACTAACTCAATACTGTGTCAGTCAGAGACCGCAAACCCTGAAAAGCGAGCACAAACAGGGAAGGGAGGCCACAGAATGGCCCTGCAACCCCACTGTCACAGGACTAATCCCCAAGGGCCCCCCAAAAATCAAGCAGGCACCGCCGGCAGAGAAAGAGGTCACCAAGCAACACAAATGTGAACATGGTCTTGTCACTCACAATTACTCCTGCAGGTAGAATGGGAAAAATAGGAAGTACAAGTCAAGTGTGCACAGGAGCCTCCTGCTGATTGGGGTCACATGGGTCTTACCAGGAGGAGTGCAAACACTCAGAAAAGAGAAAAACATAAAATACGAGCGGCATTAGTGTCAGCCATAGGTGTGAGGTACAGCACTGCTTTCTCTCCTTGTCCGATGTTATTTTTTAGTTCTTTATACAAAGTTGTTTTTTTCACCGTCCTTTCACAGTTTTCACTATGAAATTCAATGGAGTTTTCTATTAAAGATGCACTCAAAGGGCAATTAGTCCACCTTAACTAGGATAATGTACCAACAGCTGTTATTGCACTGACAGGCATTTTTAACCCAAAATGACGGACACATTTTTTTTTTTTTTTTTTTTTTTTTCAAAAACGGAGAGGAAAAAACGTTGTGGGAACATAACCTTTATGTGATTTGCAAATTTGTCCTGAAATCCTCCAGTGTGGTGTCCCAGGCTGCAAAAGCTAATTAAAATTTGTCGCATCCACTATGAGGCTACTTATTACTACCCCCACCACTTTGATTAATAGCCACTAGGCTAAATTGTCACTTCACAATTGTAACAATTGTCACCGTTTACAATTTTGAGCTTTTCTGTGCTTGCAAAGTAGAGAACACTTTGGCGACGGCCGGGAGAAGAAAACATTACTGCACATTTCCCGCTCAGAAACGCCATGGTGGAGTTTCATGTTAGAAGTACAGTAGAGGTGAAAATAAACCTAAATGCTATCCATCAAAGTGATGGAGTAGGTTTCACGTGTCCCATAAGGAGTTACAACCAAGTGAATAAGATGAACTTTGCTAGTCTTTTCCTATATTTCTGTATGCTTTTAAAGAGGAGCTGTAGCAAACCACAAAAACTGAGATGTTTCTATTATTGTTTATCTAATGATGCCCTGATAACACAACTTATTACAGTTTCTTGGTATGCCCTCTCATTTCTCATTACCGAATAGAGATGAGCGAACCTCGAGCATGCTCAAGTCGATCCGAACCCGAACTTTCGGCATTTGATTAGTCATTGTCATTATAGTCATTGGCTGTATCCATGTTTTCCAGACAACCTTAGAGCTTTATTCAAGTTAAGCAGCCCCCGCTAGTCAAATGCTGAACGTTCGGGTTTGGATCGACGTGGACCCGAACCTGCTTCGCTCATCTCTATTCCCGAGATATGTGTCTTTATAGTTTGACAATACAGCTCATAGTCAGATGTGCGTGACCTTTATTTTAATAGTGGGTGTTAATATTAGGTAATGAATAGTGATGAGCGAGTACTGTTCGATCAAATAGATATTCGATCAAATAGTAAGGTATTCGATCATATCTAATATTATTGAATAGTTCGTGGAATATTCGAAAAATATTCGATGAGCGTTCAAATTCCCCTTCTTCCCTGTTTTTCCCTGTTTTTATAGCCAATCAACATGCAGGGAGGCTGCCTCAGCTCCTTGTACGTAGCATCGCAGGAAATGAGAATAACAATGATTGGATGGTATAGTCACATGACCCAATAACATATATATGTGTGTTCATCCAGTGCTAGGTGCTGCTACGTCATACATAAATACAAAGGGTAGTGCAAGCACTCTGCTCACCAAGTGCTTTGTGCTGCTGATACGTGCTAGACTACTAGATAAAAAAAAAAGAGTAGTATGTGTGTTCATCCAGTGCTAAGTGCTGCTATGTCATACATTAATACACAGGGTGTATTTATGTACAAGCAGGCTGCTGTGCTACTATAAGGCACTCTGTTTACCAAGTGCTATGTGCTACATAATACAGCCGTCCAGCTTTACCTATAAAATATTCATACACCCTTTAATAACCAGGTAATACATCTGTATAACATCAACTTACTGACTTTATTACCAGCGATTTGGGGGTGTTAGATACTTCCTTTGCTGTCCCAGTTGCATTTCAGTGGTGCTGGCATCATTTCCTGAGGTGTCAATGTGGACTTGTGGACCTCCAAGTGGTCGAATAGATGTTTTTGAATAAACTAATACTTGTTCCCATAGACTTTAATGGGATTGAATATTCGATCGAATAGTCAAATATCGGGGAGATATTCAAACGAATATCGAATATTCAAATATTTCACTATTCACTCATTACTAGTAATGAACGTTATTATAGTAAGTAGGTGTAAATCTTTTACATAGAGTATCATATTTGTCTAATACATACCCCCTCACTGTATAATCACGCCCATCACCTGATATTCACTCTCAATATTAAAAGTAAGGTTACACCCATCTGACTTTTAACTAAATTGTCAGACAACTTATGAATCCACATATTTGGGAATTGAAAGGGTGTATCAGGAAGCTGTAAAGAAAACAACGTAGCGATGAGGCGGCACTCCAGATATAGTGAATAAAGCAAGTGAATTTATTCACCCATTATGTGCAATACAACGTTTCAGTTTCTCAATTAAACCTTTTTCAAGCAACACATGCCTACGAACCAAAGGTGTTTAATTGTCTACTTTTCAGCCTTTTTGTACCAACTTAGCTTTGATGAAGAATTTCGAATAAAGGTCTAACTCTCCATGTAAGTGCGCACTGATCTGCCTATTACACTGTTTGATAATCATCGGGCCAGAGCTCCACGATCATCACTAGTGATGTCTGTGCAGCCTATTGTTCTGGCACCTTTTATTACAAGGAGCGATACATAGCCAATGAAAGATTGTCTTTCTACATATTGAAGAAAGCGATCAGCCGATGATGATCGCTGGTTCTATTACACAGGGAGATACCTGCCTCATTTGGCAGATAATCTCTCTGTATAATAGGACCTTTTAGTGGAAATGTATCTATAATTTATTAGCAATCAATCAAAAATGTAGCAAGCAAAAATGTAATAATGTGGAATAAAATATGGTTTTCAACAGACACATTTTAAACAATAAACATAAAATACAAATAAATTAGTTAAACTAAAAAGTTTAACAATTATACACGGATATGAGGTGACATTTGCCACGCAAGTGAGAGGAAATTATCAGGTATTAATCACAGACACTTTGATCTGAGACAAATTATTAAGGAGAACCCAGAGATGATATCACCTCATACAGGTCATCTAGGTCCACTCAGTACTCATGTATCTAAAAATAAGTGTGGAGAATGACATTTGGAAGTATGGAATATATAGTCCTCAGACTTAGTACATGACTGAAAAGGGCAAAGCCCCCATCAACTTCAAGGGGCTGGTGGTCCAGTCATCCTGGGTAGTGTTTTTGGAGGAGGAAGATCAAGCAGATTAGTCATAACTTATTGACCTATTTTGGAAAAATTAAAGAACCTGGCATCTCCAGTATTTTTATAGGACCTGATATAAACTTCTATGAATAGTCCTCTACTTTTGGTAATGTCTAACAGCACCAAGGGCAATTTGTGTTTGTAGTTGAAATATGGAGCCCTTAAGTTATGTAACTTTTGACCCAAATGAGCTTCCCATCCATGACTCCCCCACAGTTTGGAAAATTGTTGACTTTCATAAAATGGGAAGCTATCTGCAGCCATTCCTAAGTGTTTAGAGAGAACCTAACCACATGATGTAGCTTCTTCTTCATCTTCCATATTGCATCATATGCCTTCTTCACTAATCCAGAAATTGTTGAAATTGCCAAAAGAAAATGTAAGTGAAGTGATTCATATGAATGTTCATCGGCAAGAAATCTATTGAGAACCCAACATAAAGAAAAATTTAAATTGTACATTGAACATGTTCTTAATAGTACAATTTAAAATGAACGGAAAGAAAAAATTAATGACATCCCGCCAAAATATTAACCATATGAGTAGTGCTAGAGGTTTGTTTTAAAAGCAGTAAGGGGAAAATATTACTGGCAATGTGAACCATCAATTACTTTATGAAGTTGGAAAAAAACAGCAAATCTTCAGTTCAGAGTGGACATGTGTTGATTCATGTCGAGCAGTCTGGTTGATGAGGCAGCTGTATGACTCCCAGCAACTTCTTTGTAGGAGTACTATTAATTAAAAATGGGTATGGATACCTTGACTGTCCGTCAGCCTCTTCAGAACAAGCTGTGACTACTATCATTAGTGATTTTTCGACTTGATCAGAGCTGGGATCAGAATCTACTATGACTGTTGGTGGCACCAAAAAAGGCCCTTACTGCTGCCACTGAACATATTATAGCAGCAACTTTTTTTAAAGTAATTTATTTCGATTAATATAAAATAAATACTCTCGCTGTTGATTAAGAAAAAAAAATGGACATGTCAGTGATGGAATGGTATACACTGTTTGCAAAAGGTATGCCAAGAGCCTCATCATTTTTAAGGAAGTTTTCTTTAGCAGTCGTGGCGGACTGTTTATAGTGATTTACATATCTATATTTGGTTTATGTCTTGCCATTAGCAGTGAGCTTTTGCATTTTATTTTTTATGCTTCTGCTATGTCAGCCATAACAATGTGCCCCTCCCTAGTGTTGCAGGAGAGCTGACCAAATTTGTCTTTTTTCTGTGTTCCAGATGGGGAGAATAGCTGACTCTACTTGGTCGTGCACTCCACCAATATCCCCCTGGGGGTTATTTTAGCCAGCATTAGTTGTATCCTGCTATGCCACTGGATAACGGGATTAATTAAACCCCTTTGCCCAATATAATATCACATTATTTTTATTATTTATTAAAGTGCCCTTAATTCCAGAGCACTATGCAAGTGATAGGGGTAACAAACCGGAACATTACAGAATCAAAACACATTACATGAATAAGGTAAATGGTAGACTGGTACATGGGGAGAAAGGACCCTGCCCGTGAGGACTTACAATATACAAGGTTAGGGGAGGGAGACAAAAGGTAAAGGGCAGAAGGCAGTCAAAGTGTAATGAAGAATTATTGTGGGTTGTAGCCTGGTATAAAGACAGTGGCCTAGCTACCATGAAGGCAGGGAAGGCGACTGCTATGGGGCCCCTGCAGAAAGGGGGCCCGAGGAAGCCTGCTCTGCCTTCATGGTAGGTACTTTATGCCACTGACAGCCAACCACTGTACCCTGCTCTGCCAGGTCCTACACAACACAGGAGAAGGATGAAGGACCTTATGATCACATGACCCAAAGGTCCTCAATACTTCTATGTGAAGATCAGCCCGGACTACATATGTATCTATGGGTATATATGTATATGTTAGTATGTGTATGTATCTGTGGCTCTTTCTCTCTCTCTAATATCTGCTGCATTTTCTTTTATTTCTGGTTGAGTATTTCTTATTACACTGAGATGATTTCCCTGTGTACAGTCTATTCATGGTGTATACATCAGCACTAGTGTAATCACATTACAGCGTATATATGTGTGTATGTCAGTGGTGTATCTGTATTTATGTTAATGGTGCCTCTGTGTGTATATATGTGTGTCATTGTCTGTGTTTGATAGGATAAAGAAAAAAAGCGAAAGGCGGGAGGCGGCGCCTCGTGTGATACCGTAGGTACCAATGGGTAATGAAAAGATAGAAAGAGGCTCACCTTAAAGCCCCTTGGGCTTGTTGCATATCACCCCTTTATGGGGTACTGTATCCTGTTTCAACTTGGCGTCTGTGTTTCAGGGCTGCAGCTAGCTGGGAGAGACAGACCGGGATGCTCCCAAAGGGGCCCGTAGAAGTGCAGGCAAATAGCGGAAAAAAAAAAAAAAAAAAAAAAAAAAAAAAAAAGGTGCGTCAAACTCCTAGATGCCAGCGCTGCCTCAGAGGAATCACAGGGACGATGATGGTAATATTTAAAAGGTTTATTTAGAATACGCACAGAGTATTACGCATTTCAAAAGCATAAGCTTTCTTCCTCAGATAGTTGTGCATACAGAGTGTAGGACAGTGGGAGTTTAAAAGGACTGAGAGGATTGAAAAAAAGGGCGCCAATCCCGCCCATTACTGTTGCTAGGCAATAATATAAACAAACCAGGAGGTACACAAACACTAATCAATACAGTTGTATACATAGAGTTGATGTAATGATAAGGCAAAAGGTATATATTACACTGCAGCTATTGGGAACTAGAGGCAGATCGCTACAGATAAATGTAATGAGATTGCAGGAAACCAAAACATGTTAGATCACTCAGGATACATTGTAACAGTGAGGACTTGTTCTGCTCAGACTGTGTGCCGAGAGCAGAGGTCACGTGAGCAGATGTGTCCAATTACAGAGGAGGTGTGGTGAGAGGGAACCAATGAGGGCACTTAGGAATGTGCCTTCAGCTGCAGACTCCAGCAGGAGGGAGCTGTCAGATCGTGTTGTGAAACTGGAATCCCCATCAGGCTGTGGCGTAGTACAAAGGCTGATATCACTGTGCTGAGCTGCAGGGGGATTCATGCTGAGCAGTTCGGCTGTCCCATGGGCATGGCAGGCAATAGAAGAATGCTATAGAGGCAGGTAAACTGCAGCTGGTAGTGGAAACCGAGGAGGGGATTATCGCATAACAGGGATAATGTATATATAACAAATATAGATAGGTGAACTATTGGAATAAATTCATGATGATAAAAGAATACCTAGAAGTATATAAGGTAAACATAAGGGGATTAGAGGTAAACACATTCCTCAGGGGGTATATTATCACATAAAAACATTAAATTAGTGATAAAACCATATCAAGGGAATAAAATCATGATGGTGAATAGTCTATATCAATATAAATAAATAAATAATAGTAGGATAAATTCATGGGGGGAAAAAAAGGTAGAATAATGATAATAATTAATGATCAATAAATTAAAAAAATAATCAGAAAAATAAAACAAAGGAACATGGTGATATAAACAAACAAACAAACAAACACGCAAACCACTATATCTATGATGGTATATAAGAATATAAATAAGAATGAAATGCACCTAAATATTGGTATTAATATTAGAAAAAGGCAAAGCAAATTAGTACACGTTTTCTATATATTCATTTAATCCTTTAGGGACCAGGGTCTTAAGCTTATAGATCCAAAAATTTTCCCTTTTGCGCAGGGATTGGAATCTGTAACCGCCTTTGGGGATCTGCTCGATGGGGGTAATGCGGAAGGCGCTAAAGTTGGAGTTAGTGCAATCGATGGCATGTCTGGATACACTATGTAGATAGAAACCCTTCTCCACGTTAGCTCTATGTTGGTTCATTCTCCTCCTTAGGGCTTGGGTGGTGCGACCTATGTACTGAATTCCGCACTTACATTCTAGTAGGTATACAACATAGGTGGACCCACAGTTCAGGAAGTTTTTTATTGGAAAAATCTCACCAGTGACTTTAGACTCAAACTGTGTGGTTTTATGTGTTATATTGGAGCAGCACTTGCAGGCTTGAACGCCACACTTGTAGCTACCTGTGATGGGAGGCCAGAAAGATGTTTTTGTTGGTTTCTGGGATTCACAAGACTTAGCTTTTTTCAGTTTACTTGGGGCGAGGATGTTTTTCAGGGAGCAAGATCTTCTGAAGGTGACTTGGGGTTTTTTTGGGACTATGTCGCAGAGAAAGGGATCTTGTTTTATTATATTCCAGTGTTTAAACAGGATGTTTTTGATGGCCTTATGATCTGATGAAAAGGTGGTGATGAAATTGAGGCCAAACTCCATGGTTGTCTCTGGGTTTTTGCTGGATTGTAGACATTGTTTCTGGGTAAGGGATCTAGCTCTGGAGGCGGAATGCTGAACCAGAGACCGGGGGTATTTCTTAGCTTGGAACCTTTTTCTTAGCTTGGAACTGTACCAATACAAGCGATTATAATAAGCAAAGCAAAATCCTTGTGAAAAGGTTCCAAGCTAAGAAATACCCCCGGTCTCTGGTTCAGCATTCCGCCTCCAGAGCTAGATCCCTTACCCAGAAACAATGTCTACAATCCAGCAAAAACCCAGAGACAACCATGGAGTTTGGCCTCAATTTCATCACCACCTTTTCATCAGATCATAAGGCCATCAAAAACATCCTGTTTAAACACTGGAATATAATAAAACAAGATCCCTTTCTCTGCGACATAGTCCCAAAAAAACCCCAAGTCACCTTCAGAAGATCTTGCTCCCTGAAAAACATCCTCGCCCCAAGTAAACTGAAAAAAGCTAAGTCTTGTGAATCCCAGAAACCAACAAAAACATCTTTCTGGCCTCCCATCACAGGTAGCTACAAGTGTGGCGTTCAAGCCTGCAAGTGCTGCTCCAATATAACACATAAAACCACACAGTTTGAGTCTAAAGTCACTGGTGAGATTTTTCCAATAAAAAACTTCCTGAACTGTGGGTCCACCTATGTTGTATACCTACTAGAATGTAAGTGCGGAATTCAGTACATAGGTCGCACCACCCAAGCCCTAAGGAGGAGAATAAACCAACATAGAGCTAACGTGGAGAAGGGTTTCTATCTACATAGTGTATCCAGACATGCCATCGATTGCACTAACTCCAACTTTAGCGCCTTCCGCATTACCCCCATCGAGCAGATCCCCAAAGGCGGTTACAGATTCCAATCCCTGCGCAAAAGGGAAAATTTTTGGATCTATAAGCTTAAGACCCTGGTCCCTAAAGGATTAAATGAATATATAGAAAACGTGTACTAATTTGCTTTGCCTTTTTCTAATATTAATACCAATATTTAGGTGCATTTCATTCTTATTTATATTCTTATATACCATCATAGATATAGTGGTTTGCGTGTTTGTTTGTTTGTTTGTTTATATCACCATGTTCCTTTGTTTTATTTTTCTGATTATTTTTTTAATTTATTGATCATTAATTATTATCATTATTCTACCTTTTTTTCCCCCCATGAATTTATCCTACTATTATTTATTTATTTATATTGATATAGACTATTCACCATCATGATTTTATTCCCTTGATATGGTTTTATCACTAATTTAATGTTTTTATGTGATAATATACCCCCTGAGGAATGTGTTTACCTCTAATCCCCTTATGTTTACCTTATATACTTCTAGGTATTCTTTTATCATCATGAATTTATTCCAATAGTTCACCTATCTATATTTGTTATATATACATTATCCCTGTTATGCGATAATCCCCTCCTCGGTTTCCACTACCAGCTGCAGTTTACCTGCCTCTATAGCATTCTTCTATTGCCTGCCATGCCCATGGGACAGCCGAACTGCTCAGCATGAATCCCCCTGCAGCTCAGCACAGTGATATCAGCCTTTGTACTACGCCACAGCCTGATGGGGATTCCAGTTTCACAACACGATCTGACAGCTCCCTCCTGCTGGAGTCTGCAGCTGAAGGCACATTCCTAAGTGCCCTCATTGGTTCCCTCTCACCACACCTCCTCTGTAATTGGACACATCTGCTCACGTGACCTCTGCTCTCGGCACACAGTCTGAGCAGAACAAGTCCTCACTGTTACAATGTATCCTGAGTGATCTAACATGTTTTGGTTTCCTGCAATCTCATTACATTTATCTGTAGCGATCTGCCTCTAGTTCCCAATAGCTGCAGTGTAATATATACCTTTTGCCTTATCATTACATCAACTCTATGTATACAACTGTATTGATTAGTGTTTGTGTACCTCCTGGTTTGTTTATATTATTGCCTAGCAACAGTAATGAGCGGGATTGGCGCCCTTTTTTTCAATCCTCTCAGTCCTTTTAAACTCCCACTGTCCTACACTCTGTATGCACAACTATCTGAGGAAGAAAGCTTATGCTTTTGAAACGCGTAATACTCTGTGCGTATTCTAAATAAACCTTTTAAATATTACCATCATCGTCCCTGTGATTCCTCTGAGGCAGCGCTGGCATCTAGGAGTTTGACGCACCTTTTTTTTTTTTTTTTTTTTTTCCGCTATTTGCCTGCATTGTCTGTGTTTGGCAGTGGACTCATGGGGCCCTGTACATTTTTTTGCTATTGGGCCCCATGATTCCTAGCTACGCCCCTGTATAAAGAGATGAGTTTCCAAGTTGCTTTTGAAGATCTTAATGGTGGATTAGAACCAAATGTGTCGGGATGGAGAGTTCCAGAGTTTTGGGGAGACTCGGAGAAAATCTTGGAGATGGTTGAGTGAGTTACGAACAAGGGGAGGGACAAAAAGAGGTCATTGAAAGATCTGAGGTTGCATGGGGGAAGGTAGTAATTAAAGCGGTAAACCTGTCAGGTACCCAGGATGTGGAGTAATCCAACAGTAAAACAGATAGAGAAATATGCAATAAATGTCAGAGATTTATTTATAAAAGACAAATTATCTCTATGGCCTGAATATAATACTGCACTACATTATATTACAAAGAAAATACACGGCCAGTAGCAGTTGTTCCCAGCAATAGACTGGAAAGAGTAACAGTTAAAGAAGTACAGTAGCTGCAATATCTACGTGGAACACTTTGTTCATGTTACCCTTGGTTTTTTGGTTTGTTTTTCTAATAATCGTTCTGGATTTGTCAGTATATTCCACAGCTTAGGTAAGAACATACAAACCATGATCCCATTTCCTGAAGCCAATATAGCAAACACCTCTACACTAACCATACTCTTCCCCTTACTGCTCAGATAGGCCGGGATGGCACAGATCCAGACACTGCAGAACACCAGCATGCTGAAGGTGATGTACTTGGCTTCATTGTAGATATCAGGTAATGTCCTCACCAGGAAAGCTAGAACAAAGCTCACCGCTGCCAGAAACCCCATATAACCCAACATGAGGTAAAAGGTCAGTCTAGAACCTTCATTGCACTGAATGATGATCTTTCCCCGATATGAGTCCATGTCTAACTCCTGGAATGGAGGAGAAAGAGTCAACCACAGTATTCCATTCAGGACCTGAAGAGATGAGAAGATCAGCACTATAGCATTTGGCAGTCTAACACCCATCCATTTCCTCCAGGAGCTGCCAGGGCTGGTGGCCTTGAAAGCAATGCAAACCATGATAGTCTTGGCCAAGATGGATGACAACACAACAGTGAAGATGATTCCAAAGGAGATGTGACGGAACATACAGGTGGTGTCCTCTGGTTTACCGATATAGAGGAATATACTAAGCAAACTAAGCTGGAGGGAAATAAGGATGATGAAGCTGAGGTTACGATTATTAGCTCTGACAACAGGAGAATTCCAGAAATAAAGAAATATTCCAATTATTAATACAATCACTATAGAAGATAATAGAGACAATAATAAGAAAACATAAGCTACAACATCTGTTTCGTAAGAGAGAAATTCAATAATTTTAGGAACACACTTGTCTCTTGTCTCTTTGGGCCATTCAGTATAAGAACACTTCTCACAGTTTTCAGTATCTGAAATATATAAAGGTAAAAATTAAGGGAAAAATGTGATATCTTTTATCAAGAGCTGAAATGCTTGGCAAGTGGTGAAGAAGGGAAGGGTGACCTATAGTATCATATAAATTAGTATTTTTGACCAGTTTATGAAAACTATACCCCTCAAAGAATTCATCTAAAACAGTAAATATTTGGGGGCACAATGTTTTTAAGCAGGTGGTACTTTTTATCGGGTACCCACATTTCTTGGCATATGCCAGGGGTGCACAATGATCAATCCCCCCCAAGTGTTTTATGATTAAAACTCCCTACATGTTGCTGATCTTTCACCTGGACATATGTCAGGGCTCAGGATTGATCATCATGTGCATGTTCACACTACGTAAAAAGCAAGCCTGTATTTCATAACAACTTCCGTATTTGCCCAAACAACGGCCGTTATTGTGCAAATAACGTCCGTTGTTTGCGCAAACACAGCCGTTGTTATGAAATACGGCCGTGTTTTTTACGCAGTGTTAACCTGGCCTAAGGTCTAATTTGGTGGTTTGCATGGAACTGACTCACAGATACAGATGTCTGAAAGAGAATAATTAAAGAAAACCCAGTATTTTATAGATTAAACCTCCCCAGGCATTTATTATTGGGTGTAGTGATCCCTTTATTACCAGATTCATTGGAAAATTCTCCTTCAGAACAGAAGACACAATCATAGCAGCAAACGGGATGTCCTTTTTTCACCGCTTTTCTAAAACCTGGCAGACAATTTTCTGAACACCGGCTATTTGGAATCTATGAAAAGAATATTTCAAACTCAATTGCAGAGAAAACCGCCTCAAAATCACACTTTTTTTCATTGCAAAAGAGCAAATTTTAATGTCAAACTAGATTTGCATTTCCAGGGAAATACATAGTGCTTGAAAAGAGCGCCCGTTTACCAGTGACTTCCTTTTAACATAAATGCTGGGTTCTGTTCCTTTAAGAGCGACTTGGGTCCCATCCCTTTAAGAGCAACTTGGCTCCTGTCCCTTTAAGAGCGACATGGGTCCCTTTAGGAGCGACCTGGGTCGTTTTAAGAGTGGCATGGGTCCCTTCGCTCTTAAAGGGACCCGGGGTCGCTCTTAACGGAACCCAGGTCACTCTTAAAGGGACCCATTTCGCTCTTAAAGGGACCCAGGTCGTTCTTAAAGGGACCCAGGTTGCTCTTAAAGGGAACCAGGTCGCTCTTAAAGGGACCCATTTCACTCTTAAAGGGACCCAAGTTACTCTTAAAAAGACCCAGGTTGCTCTTAAAGGGACCAAGGTCGCTCTTAAAGGGACCCAGGTAGCTCTTCAATTGACCCATTTCGCTCTTAAAGGGACTAAGGTCGATCTTAAAGGGACCCAGATCGTACTAAAAGGGAACCAGTTCGCCTTTACATGGACCCAGTTCACTCTTAAAGGGACCCAGGTCGTTCTTAAAGGGACACAGGTCGCTCTTAAAGGGACCCAGGTCACTCTTAAAGGGACCAATTTCACTCTTAAAGGGTCTAATTTCACACGTAAAGGGACCCATTTCGCTCTAAAAGGGACCCAGGTCGCTCTTAAAGGGACCCAGGTCGCTCTTAAAAGGACCCATTTTGCTCTTAAAGGGACATATTTTGCTCTTAAAGGGACCCGGGTCGCTCTTAAAGGGACCCAGGTCGCTCTTAGAGGGACCCAGGTAGCTCTTCAAGTGACCCATTTCGCTCTTAAAGGGACTAAGGTCGATCTTAAAAGGACCCAGATCGTACTAAAAGGGACCCAGTTCGCTTTTAAATGGAACCAGTTCGCTCTTAAAGGGACCCAGGTCGCTCTTAAAGGGCCACAGGTCGCTCCTAAAGGGACCCAGGTCGCTCTTAAAGGGACCCAGGTCGCTCTTAAAAGGACCCATTTTGCTCTTAAAGGGACATATTTCGCTCATAAAGAGACCCATTTCGCTCTTAAAGGGACCCAGGTCGCTCTTAAAGGGACCCATTTTGCTGTTAAAGGGACATATTTCGCTCTTTAAGGGACCAAGGTCGCTCTTAAAGGGACCAATTTCACTCTTAAAGGGACCAATTCACGCTTAAAGGGACCCATTTCACTCTTAAAAAAGACATATTTCGCTCTTAAAGGGACATATTTTGCTCTTAAAGGAACCTAGGTCGCTCTTAGGGGGACCCAGGTCGCTCTAAAAAGGGACCAATTTCACGCTTAAAGTGACCCATTTCGCTCTTAAAAGGACCCATTTTGCTCTTAAAGGGACATATTTTGCTCTTAAAGGGACCCAAGTTGCTCTTAAAGGGACCCATTTTGCTCTTAACCCCTTTGTGCTGCAGCTAGTTTGGGCCTTAATGACCAGGCTAATTTTTCAAAATCTGACCTGTCTCACTTTATGCTCTTATAGCTCAGTGATGCTTTAACGTATGCTAGCGATTCTGAGAATGTTTTTTCGTGACATATGGCACTTTATGTTAGTGGCAAAATTTGGTCACTACTTTGTGTGTTTTTTGTGAAAAACATCAAAATATCATGAAAAATTAAAAAAATTTGCATTTTATGAACTTTGAAATTCTCTGCTTCTAAAAAAAGAAAGTCATAGCACATAAATTAGTTACTAAGTCACATTACCAATATGTCTTCTTTATTCTGGCATAATTTGGTAAACATATTTTACTTTTTTAGGGTGTTATGGGGCTTAGAAATTTATCAGCAAATGATCACATTTTCGTGAAACTGATTTTTTTAGGGACCAGTTCTTTTTTTAAATGGATTTAGAAGTCTGGTATCCTGAAAACCCCCATAAGTGACCCCATTTTGGAAACTACACACCTTAAAGAATTAATCTAGGGGTATAATGAGCATTTTAACCCTACAGGGGCTGGAGGAAAGTATTCACAATTAGGCAGCAAAAAAATTGAAAATTTAAATTTTCCAATAATATATACGTTTAGATTAAAGTTTCTCATTTTCAAAAGGAATATGAGACAAAAAGCACCCCAAAATTTGTAATGCAGGTTCTCTTGAGTACAACGGTACCCCATATGTGGGCGTAAACCACTGTATGGGCACACAGCAGGGCTCAGAAGGAAGGGAGCGCCAATTAGCTTTTCCAATGCAGATTTTGCTGAAGAAGTTTCTGAGCGCCAGGTGCGTTTGTAGTGCCCCTATAGTGTCAGCAGAGAGAAAACCCCCCATAAGTCACCCCATTTTGGAAAGTACACCCCTCAAAGAATTCATCTTGGTGTGTGGTGACCATTTTGACCCCACAGGTATTACAGGAAAGTATTCAAAAGAAGACAGTAAAAATGAAAAACTCGAATTCTTCCAATAATATGTTCGTTTAGTTTGAAATTTCTCAATTTCACGAGGAACAAGAGGAAAAAAGTACCCCAAAATTTGTAACGCAGGTTCTCCTGAGTACAATGGTACCCCATATGTGGGCATAAACCACTGCATGGGCACACAGGAGGGCTCAGAAGGGAAGGAGCGCCAATTAGCTTTTTCAATGCAGATTTTGCTGCAGAAGTTTCCGAGCGCCAGGTGCGTTTGCAGAGCCCCTGTAGTGTCCACATAGTAAAATCTCCCAATAAGTCACTCCATTTTGGAAAGTACACCCCTCATAGAATATATTTTGGGGTGTGGTGAGCATTTTGACCCCACAGGTATTAGAGGAAAGTATTCAAAAGTAGACAGTAAAAATGAAAAACTCGAATTTTTCCAATAATATGTTCCTTTAGTTTGAAATTTCTCAATTTCACGAGGAACAGGAGAGAAATGTCACCCCAATATATGTAAAGCAGGTTCTCCTGCGTAGAACGGTACCCCATATGTGGGCATAAACCACTTCATGGGCACACAGCCGGGCTCAGAAGGGAAGGAGCGCCAATTAGCATTTTCAGTGCAGATTTTTCTGAAGAAGTTTCTGAGCGCCAGGTGCGTTTGCAGTGCCCCTGTAGTGTCAGCAGAATAGATTCCCCCCAAAAGTCATCCCATTTTGGAAAGAGCACCCCTCAAAGAATTCATCTTGGGGTGTGGTGACCATTTTTACCCCACAGGTATTAGAGGAAAGTATTCAAAATTGGCCAGTAAAAATGAAAAACTCGAATTTTTCCAATAATATGTTGGTTTAGTTTGAAATTTCTCAATTTGACGAGGAACAGGAGAGAAAATTCACCCCAAAATCTGTAACGCAGGTTCTTCTGAGTAAAACGGTACCCCATATGTGGGCATAAACCACTGTATGGGCACACAGCAGGGCTCAGAAGGGAAGGAGCGCCAATTTACAGGAGCAAAACTGCAGCTAGTAATGGTTATTAGAATAGCGCAGTTACTAAAATAAAATAAAAAAAATGAGATTACAGGTAATGTGGGGTGGTTACGGGCAACCAGGGGTGGTTATGGGCAACCTGAGGTGGTTACAGGTAATCTGGGGTGGTTACGGACAACATGGGGTGGTCACGGGCAACCTGCTGTGGTTACAGGCAATGTGGGGTGGTTACAGGCAACGCGGGGTGGTTATGGGCAACGTGTGGTGGTTATGGGCAACGTGTGGTGGTCACGGGCAACCTGCTGTGGTTACGGCAACGTGGGGTGGTTACAGGCAACGTGGGCTGGTTACAGGCAACGTGGGCTGGTTACAGACAACGTGGGCTGGTTACAGGCAACGTGGGCTGGTTACAGGCAACGTGGGCTGGTAACGGGCAACGTGGGCTGGTTACGGGCAACCTGCTGTGCTTACAGACAATCTGGGATGGTTACGGGAAACGTGGGGTGGTTACGGGCAACCTGCAGTGCTTACAGACAATCTGGGGTGGATACGGGCAACGTGGGGTGGTTACGGGCAACCTGCAGTGCTTACAGACAATCTGGGCTGGTTACAGGCAACGTGGGCTGGTTACGGGCAACCTGCTGTGCTTACAGACAATCTGGGGAGGTTACGGGCAACGTGGGGTGGTTACGGGCAATGTGGGGTGGTTATGGATAAACTGAAGTTCTTATAGGCAATCTGGGGTGGGTACCTGTAATCTGACATGGGCACCGCAATCTGGAGGGGGTCATTGGCAATTTGGGGTGGTCAGAGGCGACGTGTGGTGGTCAGAGGCGACGTGTGGTGGTCAGAGGCGACGTGTGGTGGTCAGAGGCGACGTGCGGTGGTCAGAGGCGACGTGCGGTGGTCAGAGGCGACGTGCGGTGGTCAGAGGAATCGTGGCGTGGTCAGAGGCATCGTGGCGTGGTCAGAGGCATCGTGGCGTGGTCAGAGGCATCGTGGCGTGGTCAGAGGCAACGCGCGGTGGTTACGTGCAATATGGGGGGGGGTTACATGTAATCTGGCATGATTACGGGGAACCTGGGGGGGTTATGTGCAACCTGGAAGGGTTACAGACAATCTGGGATTGTTACTGATAAACTGAAGTGCTTATAGGTAATCTGGGGTGGGTACATGTAATTTGGGGTGGTTACGGGCAATCTGGAGGGGGTCACTGGCAATTTGCGGTGGTTACGGGCAACGTGCGGTGGTTACGGGCAACGTGCGGTGGTTACGGGTAATCTGGGGAGGGGTTAGGGGTAATTTGGGAGTAAACTGCAATTATTACTATAATAAAAAGTGTGTGTTTTATTTTTTTGTATGTTTGTCACTTTTTGTACTTTACATATTCATTTTCACTGTATTACTATGATTACTGTGATATTTTCTATCACAGTAATCATAGTTCAGTGACAGAGACCAAATTGGTCTCTGTCACTTTAAATTTTCAGAGCTTGGCTGGTTGTGAAGCGCATGCGCACTTCATAACCAGCCAGGACGTCGAGGAGGAAGGAGCTCCAGGAGCAGGTAACGTATATGGGGAAGGGGGGGGTGACTGGGGGACGGGGGTGACAGGGGGGGTGGGGGGCGACTTGGGGGTGGGGGGACATCACTTTTTATCCCCTGTCACCAATCATTTATGGTGACAGGGGATAAAAAGTGCCGGGAGCACATGGTACAAGCGATCAGCGGTATATAGTATATACCGCTGATCGCTTGTACCGGGACCCCACAGGGGGGTCCCCGATGACTGCCCCATGCTCTCCGCTACCTCCGGTGGCGGAGAGCATGGGGCTTTCATTCATTTTAACTTTTTAATCGCTGTGAACCGACGTTAGTCGGTTCACAGCGATGGCGGCGGCCATCTTGGAAATGATGGCCGCCGGGGGAGGGGGGTTAGTTATCGGGGCACTAGGGGGGTCTGATCTGGGGTCTGATATACACTTATTTCATCTCCCCCCGCCGTAGATTCACGGCGGGGGGAGATGAAAGGTGGCGGCGGCACCGGTAATCCTCTTTACCGACGGCCGCCGCTATAACGTTAATAGCGGCGATCGTCGGTAAGGGGGGGGGGCCGGGACGGACCGCACACACTGCCCCAACCCCTCAGCTACCTCCGGTAGCCGGGGGGATGGGGTGGGGGCCGTCCCGGCCCCGCAGCCTTATTCTCTGCCATCGCCGTAAAAAGCTGATGGCAGCAGAATAAGGCCCATTAGTGACCGCCGTAGAAAGCCGTATCGGCGGTCACTAAGGGGTTAAAGCGACATATTTTGCTCTTAAAGGGACATATTTTGCTCTTAAAGGGACATATTTTGCTCTTAAAGGGACCCAGGTCACCCTTAAAGGGACCAATTTCACTCATAAAGGGACCAATTTCACGCTTAAAGGGACCCATTTCGCTCTTAAAGGGACCTATTTCGCTCTTAAAGCGACCCAGGTCGCTCTTAATGGGACCCATTTTGCTCTTAAAGGGACATATTTCGCTCTTCTAGGGACATATTTCGCTCTTTTAGGGACCCAGGTCACCCTTAAAGGGACCAATTTCACTCATAAAGGGACCAATTTCACGCTTAAAGGGACCCATTTAGCTCTTAAAGGGACATATTTCGCTCTTAAAGGGACCCAGGTCGCTCTTAGGGGGACCCATTTTGCTCTTAAAGGGACCCAGGTCGCTCATAAAGGGACCCAGGTCGCTCTTAAAGGGACCCAGGTCGCTCTTAAAGGGACCCAGGTCGCTCATAAAGGGACCCAGGTCGCTCTTAAAGGGGCCCATTTCGCTCATAAAGGGAACCAGGTTGCTCTTAAAGGGACCCAGGTCGCTCTTAAAGGGACATATTATGCTCTTAAAGGGGCCCAGGTTGCTCCTAAAAGGACCCATTTGCTCTTAAAGGGACATATTTGCTCTTAAAGGGACATATTTTGCTCTTAAAGGGACCCAGGTCGCTCTTAGGGGGACCCATTTCGCTCTTAAAGGGACCCAGGTCGCTCATAAAGGGACCCAGGTCGCTCTTAAAGGGACCCAGGTCGCTCTTAAAGGGACCCAGGTCGCTCTTAAATGGACCCAGGTCGCTCATAAAGGGACCCAGGTCGCTCTTAAAGGGACACAGGTCGCTCTTAAAGGGACCCAGGTCGCTCTTAAAGGGACCCAGGTCGCTCTTAAAGGGACCCAGTTCGCTCTTAAAGGGACCCAGGTCGCTCTTAAAGGGACCAATTTCACGCTTTAAGGGACCTATTTCGCTCTAAAAGGGTCCAAGGTCGCCCTTAAAGGGACCCAGGTCGCTCTTAAAAGGACCCATTTTGCTCTTAAAGGGACATATTTTGCTTTTAAAGGGACCCAGGTCGCTCTTAAAGGGACCAAGGTCACTCTTAAAGGGACCCAGGTGGCTCTTAAAAGGACCCATTTTGCTCTTAAAGGGACCCATTTCGCTCTTAAAGGGACCCAGGTCGATCTTAAAGGGTCCCAGACCGCACTTAAACGGACCCAGATCGCACTTAAATGGACCCATTTTGCTCTTAAAGGGACATATTTTGCTCTTAAAGGGACCCAGGTCGCTCTTAAAGGGACCCAGGTCGCTCTTAAAGGGACCCAGGACGCTCTTGAGGGGTCCCAGGTAGCTCTTAATGGGACCCAGGTCGCTCTTAAAGGGACCCATTTCGCTCTTAAAGGGACCCAGATCGCACTTAAAGGGACCCAGTTTGCTCTTAAAGGGACCCAGATCGCTCTTCAAGGGACCCAGGTCGCTCTTAAAGGCACCAATTTCATGCTTAAAGGGACCCAGGTCGCTCTTAAAGGGACCCATTTTGCTCTTAAAGGGACATATTTCGCTCTTAAAGGGACATATTTTGTTCTTAAACGGACCCCGATCGCTCTTCAAGGGACCCAGGTCACTCTTAAAGGGACCCAGGTCGCTCTTAAAGGGACCAATTTCACGCCTAAAGGGACCCAGGTCGCTCTTAAAGGGACCCATTGTGCTCTTAAAGGGACATATTTCACTCTTAAAGGGACATATTTTGTTCTTAAAGGGACCTAGGTCGCTCTTAAAGGGACCTAGGTCACTCTTAAAGGGACCCAGGTGGCTCCTAAAGGGACCCATTTCGCTCTTAAAGGGACCCATTTCGCTCTTAAAGGGACCCAGGTCGATCTTAAAGGGACCCAGATCGCACTTAAAGGGACCCAGATCGCACTTAAATGGACCCATTTTGCTCTTAAAGGGACATAGTTTGCTTTTAAAGGGACCCAGGTCGCTCTTAAAGGGACCCAGGACGCTCTTAAGGGGTCCCAGGTTGCTCTTAATGGGACCCAGGTTGCTCTTAAAACGACCCATTTCGCTCTTAAAGGGACCCAGATCGCACTTAAAGGGACCCAGTTTGCTCTTAAAGGGACCCAGATCGCTCTTCAAGGGACCAATTTCACGCTTAAAGGGACCCAGGTCGCTCTTAAAGGGACCCATTTTGCTCTTAAAGGGACATATTTCGCTCTTAAAGGGACCCATTTCGCTCTTAAAGGGACCAATTTAGCTCCTAAAGGGGCCCATTTCGCTCTTAAAGGGACCCAGGTCGCTCTTAAAGGGACATATTTTTCTCTTAAAGGGACATATTTTGCTCTTAAAGGGACCCAGGTCGCTCCTAAAGGGACCCAGGTTGCTCTTAAAGGGACCCATTTTGCTCTTAAAGGGACATATTTCTCTCTTAAAAGGACCCAGGTCGCTCTTAAAGGTACCAATTTCACTTTTAAAGGGACCAATTTCACGCTTAAAGGGACATATTTTGCTCTTAAAGGGACCCAGGACGCTCTTAAAGGGACCCAGGACGCTCTTAAAGGGACCCAGGACGCTCTTAAAGGGACTCAGGTCGCTCTTAAAGGGACCCAGTTCGCTCTTAAAGGGACCCGGGTCGCTATTAAAAGGACCCAGGTCGCTCTAGCGACATGGGTCTCTTTAAGAGCGACATGGGACCCAGGTCGCTCCTAAAGGGACCCAGGACGCTCTTAAAGGGACCCAGGACGCTCTTAAAGGGACTCAGGTCGCTCTTAAAGGGACCCAGTTCGCTCTTAAAGGGACCCAGGACGCTCTTAAAGGGACCCAGGACGCTCTTAAAGGGACTCAGGTCGCTCTTAAAGGGACCCAGTTCGCTCTTAAAGGGACCCAGGACGCTCTTAAAGGGACTCAGGTCGCTCTTAAAGGGACCCAGTTCGCTCTTAAAGGGACCCAGGACGCTCTTAAAGGGACCCAGGACGCTCTTAAAGGGACTCAGGTCGCTCTTAAAGGGACCCAGGTCGCTCTTAAAGGGACCCAGGACGCTCTTGAGGGGTCCCAGGTAGCTCTTAATGGGACCCAGGTCGCTCTTAAAGGGACCCATTTCGCTCTTAAAGGGACCCAGATCGCACTTAAAGGGACCCAGTTTGCTCTTAAAGGGACCCAGATCGCTCTTCAAGGGACCCAGGTCGCTCTTAAAGGCACCAATTTCATGCTTAAAGGGACCCAGGTCGCTCTTAAAGGGACCCATTTTGCTCTTAAAGGGACATATTTCGCTCTTAAAGGGACATATTTTGTTCTTAAACGGACCCCGATCGCTCTTCAAGGGACCCAGGTCACTCTTAAAGGGACCCAGGTCGCTCTTAAAGGGACCAATTTCACGCCTAAAGGGACCCAGGTCGCTCTTAAAGGGACCCATTGTGCTCTTAAAGGGACATATTTCACTCTTAAAGGGACATATTTTGTTCTTAAAGGGACCTAGGTCGCTCTTAAAGGGACCTAGGTCACTCTTAAAGGGACCCAGGTGGCTCCTAAAGGGACCCATTTCGCTCTTAAAGGGACCCATTTCGCTCTTAAAGGGACCCAGGTCGATCTTAAAGGGACCCAGATCGCACTTAAAGGGACCCAGATCGCACTTAAATGGACCCATTTTGCTCTTAAAGGGACATAGTTTGCTTTTAAAGGGACCCAGGTCGCTCTTAAAGGGACCCAGGACGCTCTTAAGGGGTCCCAGGTTGCTCTTAATGGGACCCAGGTTGCTCTTAAAACGACCCATTTCGCTCTTAAAGGGACCCAGATCGCACTTAAAGGGACCCAGTTTGCTCTTAAAGGGACCCAGATCGCTCTTCAAGGGACCAATTTCACGCTTAAAGGGACCCAGGTCGCTCTTAAAGGGACCCATTTTGCTCTTAAAGGGACATATTTCGCTCTTAAAGGGACCCAGGTCGCTCTTAAAGGGACATATTTTTCTCTTAAAGGGACATATTTTGCTCTTAAAGGGACCCAGGTCGCTCCTAAAGGGACCCAGGTTGCTCTTAAAGGGACCCATTTTGCTCTTAAAGGGACATATTTCTCTCTTAAAAGGACCCAGGTCGCTCTTAAAGGTACCAATTTCACTTTTAAAGGGACCAATTTCACGCTTAAAGGGACATATTTTGCTCTTAAAGGGACCCAGGACGCTCTTAAAGGGACCCAGGACGCTCTTAAAGGGACCCAGGACGCTCTTAAAGGGACTCAGGTCGCTCTTAAAGGGACCCAGTTCGCTCTTAAAGGGACCCGGGTCGCTATTAAAAGGACCCAGGTCGCTCTAGCGACATGGGTCTCTTTAAGAGCGACATGGGACCCAGGTCGCTCCTAAAGGGACCCAGGACGCTCTTAAAGGGACCCAGGACGCTCTTAAAGGGACTCAGGTCGCTCTTAAAGGGACCCAGTTCGCTCTTAAAGGGACCCAGGACGCTCTTAAAGGGACCCAGGACGCTCTTAAAGGGACTCAGGTCGCTCTTAAAGGGACCCAGTTCGCTCTTAAAGGGACCCAGGACGCTCTTAAAGGGACTCAGGTCGCTCTTAAAGGGACCCAGTTCGCTCTTAAAGGGACCCAGGACGCTCTTAAAGGGACCCAGGACGCTCTTAAAGGGACTCAGGTCGCTCTTAAAGGGACCCAGTTCGCTCTTAAAGGGACCCGGGTCGCTATTAAAAGGACCCAGGTCGCTCTAGCGACATGGGTCTCTTTAAGAGCGACATGGGACCCAGGTCGCTCCTAAAGGGACCCAGGTTGCTCTTAAAGGGACCCATTTTGCTCTTAAAGGGACATATTTCTCTCTTAAAAGGACCCAGGTCGCTCTTAAAGGTACCAATTTCACTTTTAAAGGGACCAATTTCACGCTTAAAGGGACATATTTTGCTCTTAAAGGGACCCAGGACGCTCTTAAAGGGACCCAGGACGCTCTTAAAGGGACTTAGGTCGCTCTTAAAGGGACCCAGTTCGCTCTTAAAGGGACCCGGGTCGCTATTAAAAGGACCCAGGTCGCTCTAGCGACATGGGTCTCTTTAAGAGCGACATGGGTCCCATACCTTTTGGAATGACTTGGGTCCCTTTAAGAGCAACATGCGTCCCGTCCGTTTAAGAGCAACTTGGGTCCCATCACTTTAAGAGCGACTTAGATCCCTTTAAGAGCTACATGGGACCCTTTAAGAGTGACTTGGGTGCCGTCCTTTTAAGAGCTACTTGGGTCCTTTTAAGAACGACTTGGGTCCCTTTAAGAGCGACATGGCTCTCGTCCCTTTAAGAGCGACTTGGGTCCCTTTAAAAGCGACTTGCGTTCCTTTAAGGGCGACCTGGGTCCCTTTAAGAGTGATCTGGGTACTTATAATGGTAAAGATTATTGCTTGGTTACCATGACAACCTTACTCATGTCAGTGATGGTGCGTTTAAACTGACAGATTTATCGGACAGATTTTGGAAGCCAAACCCAGGAGTGGATTAGAAAAGAGGAGAAATCTCAGTCTTTCCTTCATGACCTGTTCCCTTTTTATAGTCTGTTCCTGGCTTTGGCTTCACAAATCTGTCAGATAAATCTCTCTGTGTAAACGCACCATGAGACAAAATCATTAAGGACCTTCCATATATTACATCTTCTATTGGCGAATAGTGGACATGTGACTGTGGATGGTGTGATACATTGCCTGACAAAACCTTAGAGTTCCTATTGGCTGCTATTTTTCAGCTATTTGCATATGTGCTGTGATTGGCTGTTAGCGGTTAGAGTGTGGCCATAATTTGCAATGGGCCAGTATTTTCTATGGGAAATTTGGGGTTGTTTAACGTAAATTTCTTAAAAACGACATATACGATGAAAATGAAAAATAGATAGCACACCACACACCGCCGAGGGCTTCGAAACGCAGTTTGAATGGAGTGTGTGCGCAAAGCGGTTCGGGCTGTATTACGCGCAGAAAAAGCTGGAGGAAGCTGGAAGAAGAAGAAACGGAAGAAGAAGAAGAAGAATACGGATTACAATATAGTGCTTTTCAAGCACTATAATTAATTTGAAAGGAGAAGCTTCTAAAATGCAATTTTAAAAGCTGCAAAGTGAAATGTCACTTCATAGCAGCATCTCTGCTTGTTCCAGGTATTAAAAAGTGTTTTTGCAATAAAACCATGCAAAAAAAATGCATCAGAAATCGCACTAAAAAGTGTGATTTTTTAATAACCTTGTGAACTAACTCTTAGAGAATATTACTGCTGGAATCAGCAAGTAGTGGTAACCGTGACCTTACATGGCCAAATACAGACAGGCATCAGATTTATTTAGACCTTACTTGCCTGAAACAGGTTTTGCCTAATCAGCCACAATGTAAGTGACCCCACAATGCCTATGATAGTTGAATGTGGTCACACCAGCACCACGCTCTTTGACCCACTAGGGACTAGAACAGCCAGGGGACTGTTGTATAATTGCAGTTTTTATCCTGCCAGACACAGTTTTTATAAAGCACTAAAAGTGACTCAAAGGGTTAAATTGAAACAAGAGAGTTGATTGACTGATATATAATCAAATTTTTTATAAAACTATTAAAAAATCCCCTGACTGGTGATTGAACTGGTTAAATTAAAGCAAGCTAGATGAATGACTGTGGGAAAAAAATAATATATATATTTTTTTTTTTATTCAAAAAGACTATGTTTTATAAAGCACTGAAAATGTCACCTGACGTGATTCTAAGGGTTAAATTAAACCTTCAGCAGTGGATGACTGATGTATAATTACATTTTTTATTCTGCCTTACACTAAAGATCTTTCATGACAAGTGATTCAAAAGCTTAAAATCACCCGGGAGAGCTGTGGACAGGAGTGACAAGAGCAATTTCACAGCTACACATATTACACAACTAATTTCTTTAAACTTTCTTCTCTCTCTACCCAATCAGCTTTCTCTCTCCCTGCTTCTTTTTGCCATTCTCTGCCTTTTCCATTTTCTCCTTCTATCTATTTTATTTTATGTGCATTTGTTGAGGTCACTGATAAGGAGCTGAATGGCGAGCTGATGGCACGCTCCTGCATATACTGAAGGAGAAAGTTTGACATTGCAGGGGGTGGTTTGCAGCCGATTGCTTGTACCCATGCTTTTGATGTGATGAAGTGCAATGTATTGTACAATGTGTTGCCACAATATTTACAAACACATTATAAACCTTTCAGAACGTTTGGTTCTGTACTGAGCTAGTGATGAGCGAATACTGTTCGATTGAATAGTAAGTTATTTGATAGTATTGAATATTATCAAATAGTACGGCTAATATTCAATAATTATTCGATAAGCGTTCAAATCCCCATTCCCTGAGGTGTCATTGTGGACTTGGTGAACCTCCAAGTGATCGAATAGATGTTTTTCAATAATCGAATACTTGTTCCCATAGACTTTAATGGGATCGAATATTCAATCGAATAGTCGAATATCAGGAATATCGAATATTTCACTATTTGCTCATCACTAAACTGAACTTTTTTTTTTTTAAGGTCAGAACAAATCTCTGCCTAGCCTTTCAACATTTTTTTTTAAATCTCAAGCACACAAGCAGCACAAGGTACCCGGTCGATCATCTCTAATGAGCACTAGTGCAGATGTCTCCAGTCTTACCCTTTCATTAGTTAAATCAAGTAACACAATTTGTCATGATAGTCATTCACAACAATATCTGTTGTCACCTGAGTGTTTTTAATCTATCAGTGCTCATCTTTTTTTTCTGCCTATGGACAATCTTGGTAGTTACAGAAGCATAAGGGGAGCAAAATGTCTCAAAATATCTGTAAAAAAATATATATATAAAAAAAAAGGGCGGGGGGGGGGGGAACATATATCCAATATGTAACGTTCTATTCAAACTGTTAATCAAGAACCTCCTATATACCTATCTATAGGTCTACATATACTTTTACTTTATTAAATTTAAACACCTAGTAGACTTGGACAAATAACTTTTTATCACACAGTTTACTATGTTTTACAAGGACAGTCATCATGGTTATATGTTTTAAGATAGAATTTCCTGGTATATTAAAAAAAGGTTTAAAATATTATTAGCAGCTGTATTATGATTATTATTTTTATAATTCTTCAGTAAGAGGATTGTAAAATATGCAGTTTTATGTGTGTGATTGTTTAGATTATTACTTACTTTATTATTAATCCAAATTATATCTAAAGACATATGTAACTGCTGATCCGGTGGAAGTGATTCATCATATGTACCGACATCTCTTGTAAGACCTTGTACCATTTTAACTCTTGAAGGATCATAATGTATTTTATATATTGAGTTAAGAATCTCTAATGGTTCAGATATTTCACCTTTATTGTTAAAGCATACTTTTCTTTTCTCCAGATCGTTGATACACATTGACTTCATGTAATGTTTGAGCTGCAACATAAATACTGTACACTGTATTTTTTAAAGCATAACTTTTGTTAAAAGAGGGTTAATCAGGGAGAATTTTCTAATTAATCTCAGGGAATCACTGGGGATTTTGCTGCAGAATTTGCAATGTGGAATCCACTGAAATTCCAGTACATGTGAAGCTGCCCTTAATCATCTCCACCCCCCCCCCCCCCCCCCTCAATCTCCACTCCCCCATCTAATCTTTCAAATACAGCCAATGGCTGCACTTTATCCCCCCTCCCTCAAGTCCGCTGCCATGCAGTAACCTTTGACTCTTCCCTGTCATTTAAACCCTGAACTTCCTGCCACTTTAATCTCCATGAAAATTCCCAAATCCAGTGCAGTAACTAGGGGTTACCAGGTGGTCTTTAGCGAAGCAAGATATTATGTACCACTGAGGCACTTGTCACTGTGGCTAGGAGTAGTATGGGGTACCTGGAGGTACCGGCACAGGTGCAGGTGTGGTGAAGAGTGATCACTGAGGCTCAGATACACTTAACCAAATAGAGTCTTTACTGTAAAACTTTTTAAAGGTGCAGTTGACAAAATATACAGTCTCACTTAAATAAGGTGCAACAGATGCTGAAAATTGCTGAATCCCTTGAGCTGGGCACTTGAGATAATACATGGATATACTTAAAGATAAAATGCTTTATATATTTATATACTGTGAAACTTCTCGAGCAGATCATTTCTTTGAGAAGATACACGCCCCTACATCATCCCAAAATCCTTCCAAAGTCCACTGTTGTGTGCAGATTTTGAAGCTAAAGACTGCCATTAAAAGACCACAAACAGGACTTGAAGGATAATGAAGGATAAGTGAGCATGTGAGCAGGATGAGAGATTTTGAAGAGCGGAAGGAGGAGGCATAGCTGAGCTTGAAGGAGGAAGAAAGAGCACTATAGCGTCCAGAAACAGCACTTACAGTGGCCTTATGGAGCTGTGAGGACAGCAGCTCCAGCAGCCACCGGCACCCCCCCAGACTGACCAGACCTCCATCCCTAGTAATTAGCATCCTCTGGTTGACACTGGCACAGAGAAACTGTGCCTGTGTCAGCCGAGGACCATCAAAACTGTCAGCTCCGAAGCCATGCCCTGGTGCTGACAGTTAACTCTATAAATGTGTCAGTCAGCACGACCACAGCATCTTTAGGGCTGCAGGGGGAGAATTCTCCCTGTATAAAGGGAAAATTCTCTCTCCGTTCAACAACGGGGCTCTGCAATGCGATTGCAGAGTCACAATGGTAGCCATGGGCACCAGAGGCCTCAGGTGTCGATTGTCCTGGCTGTATACTGAGGCTTACAGGGAGAGAGAGCAGGAGTGTCCTGGCTGCTTACAGATCCTGGCTGCTTACAGAAAGCCACAGGTAGAGGTTGGGTCAGATGCTATCTCATTAAACACGTAATAAAATACATCACTGTGCGCTCTTTCATCATTGTTTATGTGTACATTTATTCTGTACATGTTCCTGATTTAAATAGACACTTATTTCTGCATTTTATTTGTACTTTGTTCTCTTATTAGACCACCCCCATAAAAGACTGGGGGTGGGGTCATAGAGGTTTCACTGATACTTGAATAATCACAGCTTCTCGCTGCCCAAATTTCCGCCTCATGCCATCTGTGGGTACAAGTGACACAGATCAAGTGATGCAGGCCCCACCTAGTGCATAGAGGTAATAGAGCTTTAGGGTGACCCCAAAGGAAACCTAGCACGAGCAGTGGAGTTTCGGGGAGATCTTAAGCGCCCAGTTCACGCAAGACAGCCCAGAAATGTACATTAACTGGAGAAAATAACGAGCCACATCCACAACTACCACAAAAGACCTGAAGCTGTGATTGATGTTCGAGGGTGCAATACACGGTATTTAGAAGTGGGGTAAGTAAACTTTTGATCAGGGTCATTTGGGTGTTTTTGGTTGTCATTATGATTTAAAAAGAAAACAAAGTAGTTTGACAATAAATGACTTTACTCAACCTACCACTAACCATGAGTTGTTATTCATAGTCTCTGAAAAAAGGACAAGAAAGAAAAAATCCAGCCAGGGTATGTTATTTTTTGAGCAAACTATTTAATTTGTCATTACTAATTTAATCATGCACACTTAAGTTCGGACAAACCCAAAAGCTCTCAAAGTTTGCTGAAGTTTGTAAGATTCCAGTTATTTGAGGCCTGTGTACTCCATTGGCCATAAATGTACATGTCTTTAGACACTGAATTCTTGCTTACCTTTGTTTTGATGATTGACTTTTCATTGTTGAAATGTCATGCATTTAAGTAATTTGCAAATTAGCCCTGAAATCCTCCAGGGTGTTATTCCAGGCTGCAAAAGCTCAGCAAAAATTCATTGCATTCACTGTGAAGCTGCCTATTATCTTATATTAATATTATTACTTATTATCAATATTATTACTGGTACTTCTAATTTTTATTACTTTTCCAGGGGCTGCAAGGAGAGGACAACATTATGGCACATGCTCCACATACGCCATGGTGGAATTCCATGTAAGAAGTAGAAGTGAGAATACAACCTTAATGCTATCCATCAAAGTTCGGGAGTAGGTTTCAAGTGCCCCATGATCACACACCTTTTTACAGTTTCTTGAGCTTTTATTACTGAGATGTAGCTTTATAGTTTGACAATTCAGCTCATAGTAAGATGGGTGTGGCCCTAATTTTAATAGTGGGAGTTAATATCAGGTAATGGGTGTTATTATAGTCAGCAGGTTAAACCAGAGCGTTGTTTACCTTGTATACAACCCACTTGTCAATGCATGATAAATATATAGAAAACACCAAGATCCACAGAAATCTTAAAAATGCTAGACATATAAATCTCACAAAAATATATCTCTTATAGTTCAAAAAGTAAATAAAATGTAATTGAAAGTATTACCAAAACCAGTATGTTAAGCGGACACATATACAGATGTGAGTATGATGACACTTGCATATGACATATGGTGAGTGAGCTGGCATAAAAAATATATATTTTTGACCCTTAGAAGTATGGCAAAATACAGCTGCGGAAAAGAAAAGAAAAAACAGTGGCAGCTACTGTAAGTAAACACAGTATGGTCAAAAGGCAAAATAACAACTACATAGTTGCCGACCCACCCATGTTAATGCATTCAACCATACACAATGTACATGAATAAATGGATACAACTGTATATCTGGGTCCATATCATTGCTTAGCCCAACGCGCATTTTACAAAGCGTTATCAAGGGTCCCTTGATAAGATTACGTACAAGGTATGTTGGGTGAAGCGTGTACCAGAGAGAGCTCCCCACTGCAGTGTTCTTCCAAGAAGAAGTTAAATAACAATTGTGGCTGACAAATAGTTAAAAATAAAATGTAACTTTTATTGGATACATAAAAACTAATATAGGGAATGGACATATGTGTAGTTCTACAGCTGTGACTGTAGGGATAGTGGGGTTAGGAGAATAGTCTACACTAAGCCTTAATGAGTCCCTGCCTAAGCTTTTAGTGGACCACCTAGTATGACCGTCCTCTTTGGCAGGCGGGGCTAATCCTACAAACCCTAGAGATGTAGTATTGGGTAGATAGCTGAGTAAGCATAGTAGGTGTGATGTAGGAAATAGCCTGGTATGTGGTAGTGAGTTATCTAGAGTGTCTGCTTGATGAGAACAGAAGTGTGGTCCACATTAGTCTATGTGGGCAGCTAGTAATCCTGCAACTTCTTGTATAGTATAGTCCACTCCATGATCTGCGGGCTGTTCATTGACCCTGTGTCATCTTCCACCGTGGTTCCCTCAGTAGATAATGCTGGGTTCTTCAGGGAATTGATGGGTCAATAGTTAGTACAGGTACATCTATAAGTAGTCAAGCGGTCACTGATGAACTCCGGGTCCAGAAAACCCCTATTTTAGCACAGATGCAAGATCAAGATTACAGACTGGTGTATAGTGCTCCGTATCAACATGTTAGGTATCAAGGAGATCTTAAGATGCAAGAAGTCCTATATGTGTGTTGTTCATTGTCCCAGGTGGACTGATTCCCTGGAAGTACAGATTGGCTAAACAGGCTAATGTACGAGGGTGTGCTGGAAGTAATGTGTACCATTTAGTCTTCCCTATACAGGTGCTGGATTGGACATCTGTCCTTTATACTGGTCTGTATACCCAGAAAGATAGTGATCCCAGCATGTAGCAAGTATAAGATGATATTCTGTATAGGTTCATAGGAATAAGTAGATAGGTGAGTCGGAGTTACTTGTAGTGATGTATCAGGCCATGGTGAACTGATGGCGGTAGGTGCCTATAATGTTCCTCCAGGGCCTGGCCTGGAGGCAAGGACCCATTAGTCAGACTACATGATAAGAGACTTTATCTATCTAAACACGTATATTACCTAGTTATGGCAGGTTTGTTCTATTTACTGTAAGGTTCTGTTCACACGGAGTAAAACTGGCGGAATTCCATGGCGGAATTCTCAGTGGAGGAATCCCGCCAAACCCGTATCATACTGACATGAGAGTCTATGGGAGGCTTGCGCGCCTCCTCTCTCTGCACGGAAAAATTCTTTGACATGGAAAGAGGAGGCGTGCAAGCCTCCCGTAGACTGCCAGCATGACACAGAGGCTGGCAGGATTCCACAAGCTGATATTTCCTGCTGTGAAATTCCACTAGTTTTACTCGATGATTGGAGTCTTAGGCTGCGGTAGAAGGAAACAGGAAACCCTACTTATGCTGGGCAGATAGTGCCTTTGTTTCAAAATGCTGCCGGAGGTCTCCAGGTGGCACTTTCCAGTGGCTACCTCTACCCACTAGATAGGGCCTACCTCCCTGATCAATCATCCACAGCGATAGGTGGAAGATTCATGGACGTAGTTACAGTCTCTTTAAAGACCTCACAGGTAAGTACCTGAAGTACTGGATAGGCCCCATATACCCTAAACCCACTGGCAGTCCACTGTCACCACTAGGGATGAGCGAACCGAATCGTTACAAACCAGTTTCGTTACAAACTTTGGAAAAAGCTCACTTCGGCGCCGAACCGAACTTTGAGAAAGTTCTTTATGAATCATAAAAATAATAACGGCGACGCAAAATTGTACTTTTTCACAGAATAGACCAGGATACAAGTGGTGATGTCTGGTCCTTTAATTATGGGCAAGAGCAGTTCATGTCTGTTACTGCCCATTGGGTCAACATTCCCCCAGAAGACCACCAGAAAGTTAACCCATTGTTGCCACTGTCACTTCCCCGGTGCTTTAAGGGGGCCAGTTCTGAAAAATTTCTGCCTCCACCTGCTTGCAACCATCCACCGCTTTGACTGCAGTCCAACCTTGCCCGGTGTCCTACCAACGATGTCAGGCTCAGCGCTCTCAGGCTGTCCTTCATTTTGTGAGCCTGGGTGAACGAAGCCACAGTGGGCAGGAGCTCTTTCGGACCATCAGGTGGGAGATATATGAATGGCTCAGCAAAGGTCAACTAACGGTGGGAAGTGTTGTAGCCCACAAAGGGAGGAACCTCTCTCTGCAGTGCAGCAGGGAGTCATACACTTTGTATGGCACATGTGATAAGCTCATAGTGCACAGGTTTCTTCGAACATGTCGTGCCAATTGTTGATCCCTTTTGAGGACGCGACTCTGTGAGCAGGCATCAACGACATCATCCCACTCGTCTGTGTTCTTAAAAGTGCGGTGAACAACATTATCAGCGAGAAATCCCAGGCCACCACTCCAAGGTTGAACATCCTCCTCCATGAATAGTCTGTTCGCAGTCATACTGGCCTGGGTGCAATCAAGTGGTGCCGCCTCCTCCAATAGTCTCTTTTCAACCATATTGGGCTGTTTGCAATCAAGTGCTACTGCCTCCTCCTCTCCCTTCTCCACACTGGGTCCAATACAGTACTACTACTGCTGCTGCTGGTTCCACTGTCAAATGTCTGTTTTCCACCATACTTGGTCCAAGGAACTTTGTGTCCTATGTCCCGTGTAATCACTTACACCTTGGCTAATCTTTTTTCACTATTTTTGCACTTTGATTTTTTCCACTTTTTTCATTGTAATAGCAACTGCAACTAAACAAAACTATACCCTATCAAACTCAGATTATTGTAGCTGCAATTATTCAACCGTTATTGCAAGGTTTGTTTTAGGTTCGGTTCGGCAGAATCCGAACTTCACAAAAGTTCCCCGGATCAAACCAAACTTTTCAAAAGTTCGCTCATCCCTAGTCACCACCACAAGGTAGAGTAGCAAGGGAGAGTCAAGACAAGAAAAACTAAAAGCATTTTAAAGTAATTAAGAGACTGTAGCCTCCAGCAAGAGGATGTGATTCTTCTCTCCCACCAATGAGAAGCTGTGTCTTGTCAAAGTAGTATACCGCCAGTAAGAAACTGTTACTGTAACAGTTTCTTATCTTATCTGCACTATTTCTTATCTGCACTATTATTCAAGGTACAGTACTGTGATAATTTCTTCTGTGCCTTTAAAAAGATATACGGACTGTTCTATCAAAGGGCATGTGTCAGCTCTAGTGGTGAGCAAACATGTTTGTATGAACATGGCACTAATTGTTCGCTGTTCACAAACTATTTGTTTGATGATTGGAATGGTTATAACGATCATTTTCGAACATATTCAAACATTCGAACATTTATCTAGCAATGTAAGCAACTGCATAAGTTTCCTCCCCCCAATTTGAAAGAGCCAATGAATGTAAGGGGAAGGAAGGGCACATCTGGTAATGTAATAGCCGTGTTCACTATTGGCATTCCTGGGATTGGCTGTACGATTAGCGTTGTTACTTAGATGCTATAAAAACACAATGCTGAGGCAAATTCTTTCCTGATTCTTGTGCCGTTCAGTAGGGAGAGTGAAACGAGCAGGGACAGCATCTGAATTTAGTTAGGTAGTCAGTGTAGGGAGGGAAAGCTGACCGAGTAGGGCTTAGAATGTTGTGAAATTGTAGGTGTAGTTAGGGTGACAGAATCTAGCATTTTAACACTATAAGGATCCATTTCTTAACCCTATAGTGACCTGGTGTTCTCTGTGAAAAAAACTTAAGAAACCAAAAGTCTTTTTAAGGGCATATATATATATATATATATATATATATATATATATATATATATATATATGTAATTCTGATTCTTTGTAAATAATGTTAATTTCCTATATATATTTATATCACACTGAAAAAATAGGACTTGATTTTTAGATTGTTTAAAAAATAACTTTTATTTTTCTTATGTTAAAAAATTATTTATTCGTATTCCAAAAAGTCACCAGATGCTTAAATACCTAATTACTATTTACATGGCCATCACCAATAATTTAGCTATGTACAAAAAATTTTTTTTGAAAGAGTTCCTTTTCCCCTCTTTCCAATAAATATCCGTGTTCCTTTATTTTTTATATTCAGTCCACTTGTATTTATTTATATTTTTTATATGTCCCTTTCTTTGTATATCCTTTTTGTGTATTCTTTTTATTGTCTTCAATGTGAGTGTTCAGATCACTGCGTTTTTTACACAGACATTTGTTTGCAAAAAGAAGTGAAGATTTACTTCCCTTGTCTCTGTTCCTCGGGTTCTCTTCACATCACATAGCTTGCAGCCCAACGCGTTTCCTGTTACCACACATCTTCAGGGGCTATAGGGTTAAACTCACGTGTTGCCAGGGACGTTGATTTATTCCTCTGTACAGCTCTGGTGATGGCCGTACACTGAGTCTGTGCATCCGGTTTCTATTTATATGGTGCATGTGCCCGCCCACTTCTCTGTGTCACTGATCACTTGCCCAATCATTCACTGTATGAGCAATAAAAATGTGATCCGGAGTGCCGTGTCACATGACTTGTTACGTCATCCTTGTTGCTTGGTTACCCGGGACGCCTCTGCATCTCAAGCCTCCTTTTGGATTGCGTACTTGAACCGCACTGTGTATCCTTATGAAGGTTGGAAAGAACCATTTAATTGTAAGAGAATTTTAACAGAGTATCGTATTTTAGATATATAATCATTTAACAGGATTTTAGCAGGATGATTTTAGCGGAATGAATGAATGTGAATATAACATGAATGGATCTAATCATTTAACAGGGTTTTAGCGGAATGACATATATGAAATGTAGTCATTTAGACCATGTGGGTGCATTGTATTGAGCCGGAATGTCCACCGCGCCTCGCATTGTAACAATTTTTTGTCATAATTGCCTCGTAGTCTTGATTTCTGAACCACCTCAATCACTTGACATTTCAATGTTTCCCAATTTCCTTCATGGTGTTGTAAAAAGTGAGCAGCCACAGGGGTATCACGTTTATTTTTTATATCCCCTATGTGTTCGCTTAACCTCTTTTTGAGGGATCTAAACGTCTTTCCCACATAGTTTTTAGGACAAGGACATGTCAGCATGTAGATGACTCCAGCTGTGTTGCAATTTGCAAATTCCCTTGTTTCATAGTATTGTCCTGTACTAGAACTTTGAATTTGCTTTCCTGTTTTTATATATTTGCACATCGTGCATTTACTGCATGGATATGTCCCTGTGATGCTTTTCCTTGATTTTTCTTTTCTGTTTGTTGGTAGATAGCTGTGTACCAGCCTATCTTTTAAATTACGGCCCCTTCTATAAGTAATCTCTGGATTGTCTGGAAGAAATTGGTCCATAACGGGGTCCAGTTTTAAGATTGCCCAATACTGGGATAATATTTGTCTTACCTCCTTGGATTTTACATCATAAGTACCTATTATCCGACATTTTTGATCCAGATCCATTTCCTGTGCTTTTGGGATAAGCAATTCATTTCGATTCTTTTTTATTGCTTTCCAATACGCCTCTCTTAGCACTTTTTTAGGATACCCTCTTTGTAGTAGTCTATCTCTCAGATCTCGCGTTTTTTCTTTAAATTCTGTAATTGTGGTACAATTGCGCCGTATCCTGTAATATTGGCCCACCGGTATGCCAGCTTTTTGTGGACGAGGATGGCAGCTTTCCCATCTCAACAGTGAGTTGGTGGCTGTTTCTTTTCTGTGAACACTTGTATTAAGTCTCCCATCCGCCATCACATGGATATTCAGATCCAGAAATACAATACGATTCTTACTGATGGTTTTAGTGAATTTTAGACCTAGTTCATTTTGGTTTAATTCCCCTACAAATGTGCTAAAGTTTTCTTCAGTGGAATTCCAGATCAGTAGCACATCGTCTATGAACCTTATCCATAGCTGCACATGTTGTGACCAGTGAGACATCACTTCTCCGAAGACGACCTGCTCCTCCCACCAGCCGAGGTACATATTTGCGTATGTGGGGGCACAGGGGCTCCCCATCGCTGTACCCCGTTGCTGGTGGAAGAAGTCGTCTCCGAAGAGGAAGTAATTGCGGGTAAGCACAAAATCCAATAGTGTCAAAATTAAGTCATTGTGAGCTTCATATTGAGTTCCTCTCATTCTTAGAAAATGTCGTACTGCCATTTTTCCTCCTTCATGGGGGATCGATGAGTATAAAGCCTCTACATCTAGTGAGGCCAAGTAGCTGTGGGGTTCCAGCTGTACTTCATCGATACGTCTCAGGACATCTGTCGTATCTCTCACATAAGACGGTAATGCCTCTACAAATGGCCTCAGTACTATATCTATGTATTGGCTCACATTTTGTGTAACATTGTTGATACCCGCCACTATTGGACGTCCGCGTAATGGGGGATACCCCTTGTGTATTTTTGGTACACTATAAAAGCTGGCAATTTTTGGGTGTTCTGGCTTCAAATAGTTAAACTCTGTTAGATCAATCAATTTATTTTCTTTTGCTTGGTTCAGTATATTTACTAGTTGATGTTCAAATAAATCTGTTGGATCTGTACTTATTTTTCTGTAACACTTCTTATCTTTAAGTAATTGTAGGCACATTGAATTGTATTCCTCCCTAGTCATCAAAACAATGTTACCCCCTTTGTCGGAGGGTTTGATGACCAGGGAGGAATCACTTTCCAGAGAGACTAGTGCCTCCCTTTCTTCTTTGGACAGATTTTGATGGCCGACTGTCCTCTCTTCCAAGTTTTTGAAGGCTCTGGTGACCACCTCCACAAAAGTGTCTATATGTGAATAGTCCCCAATCGGTGGTGTTTTCATACTTTTTTGTTTTAGTGTGGTGAATGGTCCTTCTCCTTCTCTTTTGGGTGTGGAGTTTGCCAATTCCATCATATCCCTATATACGGGTATATCTTCTTCTTCAATACCCAATTCTTGATATTCTTTTTTATTTTTTATGGAGAAGTATTTTTTCCACTTCAAATTTCTTGCATATAGGTGTATATCCTTCACCCACATAAATGCATTGAATTTCACCGAGGGGACAAACGACAGACCCTTTGTTAAGACATTCATTTCTGGTTCTGTAAGCACCCGTTCAGTTAGATTTATTATTTGCAATTTATCATCCGCTTTTGTTGTTTGCAATTTATCATCCGCTTTTAAAGTTTTTACTTCCTGTTCCGAAGGACGTATTGGGATATCGGTGGTGTTCCTAAAAAACCCCTCCCCCGTCCTCGTCCTCTTCCTCGTCCACGTCCCCTTCCTCTTTGTTGATCCCTTGTTCCTCGGTTTAGGGAATTTTCCGTATCAGATGCCTCTGCTTCCGATGACGACACGTCTGTTTCTTGTGTGTTCACTGTATTATATTTTATGGCTTCATATACCCTTTTTTTCTTTGAAATCAGCTGAATCCCTTTTGTATTGTTGATGTTTACGTTCTTTTAAATGTGCTACAAATTTCTGTATGTCCTCCTCTAGCGTTTTTTCTTTCTTGCTAAATGCTGGATCTTCTCTTTGTGTATTTATCTTCTCTACTGTCTCATCTAGTTTTGTTGTTAATGTTTCCAGATGAATTTTTTCCTCTTCCAGTAGAATCCGCATCAGCCTCAGTGAGCCATCTGTGGCTTCCTTTTCCCACCTTTCTTTAATTTTTTCAGTTTTCAATCTTGGTGCTGGTGTAATTGGGTTCCTTAATCCCCTAGGGACTATGCCATTTTTAATAAAGTTCTCCAAACTATGAATTTCCCACCATGAACGGGCGTGATCCTTATATAATCTTGTTAGGGATCTGAAGGAATTTTTTAGGGACGTTGTTTGTGTTTGGAAGGTTAATTCTTTTTCGGAAAATACTTCTTTCGCATCCTCCAACCATTTGGCATTATCCACCTTGCCGCTCAACAATCCAGCCATTCCCTTCGTTTTAGGAAGGGGTATCAATAATTCTGATTCTTTGTAAATAATGTTAATTTCCTATATATATTTATATCACACTGAAAAAATAGGACTTGATTTTTAGATTGTTTAACCCTTAGACGACCCAGGGCGTATAGTTACGCCATGGAAGTCTGTCCCCAGACGACCTAGGGCGTAACTGTACGCCCTGGGTGTTATTCCCGCTATGAAGCGCGCTCCGGAGCGGAGCGCGCTTCATAGGAGGTGGGGGCCGGCTGCTCACTGGCAGCCGGGACCTCACCGGCAATGACACGCTGCAGCGATCGCGCTGCCGCGTGTCATTAACCCCTTAAACGCCGCGATCGCGGCGCGACCGCGGCGTTTAAGTGTAAGTGACAGGGGGAGTCCCCTGTCACTTACCGATCGGGACCCCCGCAGTGTGACTGCGGGGGTCCCGATCGGTAAAACGGACTGCTGGAGGTCTCTTACCTGCCTCCATGCGGTCCGATCGGCGCTCTGCTACTCTAAGCCTGCACAGGCAGGCTCAATGAGCAGAGCGCCGATAACACTGATCAATGCTATGCCTATGGCATAGCATTCATCAGTGTAGAAATCCAAGTAATGTATGTAAAAGTCCCCCAAAGGGGCTTCAAAAGTGTAAAAAAAAAAAGTTAAAAACACTAACACACTACCCCAAAACCCCTCCCCCAATAAAAGTTGAAATCACCCCCCTTTCCCATTATATAAATAAAACATATAAAAATAAATAAATAGATAAACATATAATATACCGTAGCGTGCGTAATTGTCCGATCTATTAAAATATAACAAGCGTCATTGCGAACGGTGAACGGCGTACACGAAAAGAGGGGAAAAAGTGCGCAGATTACCGATTTTATGTTACATTATATATATAAAAAAATTAATAAAAAGTGATCAAAACGTCCGATCTTCACAAATATGGTATTAATAAAAACTAGAGATCATGGCGGAAAAAATGACACCCCAGACAGCCCCGTAGGTGAAAAAATAAAACCGTTATAAGCGTCACAATAGTCCCATTTTATTTATAATTAATTGCCAAAAAAAAGGATTTCATTAAAAAATACATATATAACATTAGAGAATCTGTGTAACCTGCATATGGTTGTGTTCGGACTGACCTATAGAATAATTGTATCATGTCGCTGTTACCATATAGTGCATAACGTAGACACAGGAACCCCCCAAACGTTACCATATTGCATTCTTTTTTGCGATTTCACCAATTTATATCTTCATAAATAATATATTTGGAATTCCATCATACATGTTATGGTAAAATGAATGACGCCATTACAAAGTACAACTATTCCTGTAACAAATAAGCCCTTACATGGCCTGTAGATAAAAAACTGAAAGTGCTAGAGCTCTTAGAAGGGGAGGAGGGAAAAACGGAAACACTAAGATCAAAATTTGCGCGGTCCACTGGGTCATTTTGGGCCTGGTCCTCAAAGGGTTAAAAAATAACTTTTATTTTTCTTACGTTAAAAAATTATTTATTCGTATTCCAAAAAGTCACCAGATGCTTAAATACCTAATTACTATTTACATGGCCATCACCAATAATTTAGCTATGTACAAAATTTTTTTTTTGAAAGAGTTCCTTTTCCCCTCTTTCCAATAAATATCCGTGTTCCTTTATTTTTTATATTCAGTCCACTTGTATTTATTTATATTTTTTATATGTCCCTTTCTTTGTATATCCTTTTTGTGTATTCTTTTTATTGTCTTCAATGTGAGTGTTCAGATCACTGCGTTTTATACACAGACATTTGTTTGCAAAAAGAAGTGAAGATTTACTTCCCTTATCTCTTTTTCTCGGGTTCTCTTCACATCACATAGCTTGCAGCCCAACGCGTTTCCTGTTACCACACATCTTCAGGGGCTATAGGGTTAAACTCACGTGTTGCCAGGGACGTTGATTTATTCCTCTGTACAGCTCTGGTGATGGCCGTACACTGAGTCTGTGCATCCGGTTTCTATTTATATGGTGCATGTGCCCGCCCACTTCTCTGTGTCACTGATCACTTGCCCAATCATTCACAACGCTTCCCACGCTGTATGATGATGTAAAATCCAAGGAGGTAAGACAAATATTATCCCAGTATTGGCCAATCTTAAAACTGGACCCCGTTATGGACCAATTTCTTCCAGACAATCCAGAGATTACTTATAGAAGGGGCCGTAATTTAAAAGATAGGCTGGTACACAGCTATCTACCAACAAACAGAAAAGAAAAATCAAGGAAAAGCATCACAGGGACATATCCATGCAGTAAATGCACGATGTGCAAATATATAAAAACAGGAAAGCAAATTCAAAGTTCTAGTACAGGACAATACTATGAAACAAGGGAATTTGCAAATTGCAACACAGCTGGAGTCATCTACATGCTGACATGTCCTTGTCCTAAGAACTATGTGGGAAAGACGTTTAGATCCCTCAAAAAGAGGTTAAGCGAACACATAGGGGATATAAAAAATAAACGTGATACCCCTGTGGCTGCTCACTTTTTACAACACCATGAAGGAAATTGGGAAACATTGAAATGTCAAGTGATTGAGGTGGTTCAGAAATCAAGACTACGAGGCAATTATGACAAAAAATTGTTACAATGCGAGGCGCGGTGGACATTCCGGCTCAATACAATGCGCCCACATGGTCTAAATGACTACATTTCATATATGTCATTCCGCTAAAACCCTGTTAAATGATTAGATCCATTCATGTTATATTCACATTCATTCATTCCGCTAAAATCATCCTGCTAAAATCCTGTTAAATGATTATATATCTAAAATACGATACTCTGTTAAAATTCTCTTACAATTAAATGGTTCTTTCCAACCTTCATAAGGATACACAGTGCGGTTCAAGTACGCAATCCAAAAGGAGGCTTGAGATGCAGAGGCGTCCCGGGTAACCAAGCAACAAGGATGACGTAACAAGTCATGTGACACGGCACTCCGGATCACATTTTTATTGCTCATACAGAGTGGGAAGCGTTGTGAATGATTGGGCAAGTGATCAGTGACACAGAGAAGTGGGCGGGCACATGCACCATATAAATAGAAACCGGATGCACAGACTCAGTGTACGACCATCACCAGAGCTGTACAGAGGAATAAATCAACGTCCCTGGCAACACGTGAGTTTAACCCTATAGCCCCTGAAGATGTGTGGTAACAGGAAACGCGTTGGGCTGCAAGCTATGTGATGTGAAGAGAACCCGAGGAACAGAGACAAGGGAAGTAAATCTTCACTTCTTTTTGCAAACAAATGTCTGTGTAAAAAACGCAGTGATCTGAACACTCACATTGAAGACAATAAAAAGAATACACAAAAAGGATATACAAAGAAAGGGACATATAAAAAATATAAATAAATACAAGTGGACTGAATATAAAAAATAAAGGAACACGGATATTTATTGGAAAGAGGGGAAAAGGAACTCTTTCAAAAAAAAATTTTTGTACATAGCTAAATTATTGGTGATGGCCATGTAAATAGTAATTAGGTATTTAAGCATCTGGTGACTTTTTGGAATACGAATAAATAATTTTTTAACGTAAGAAAAATAAAAGTTATTTTTTAAACAATCTAAAAATCAAGTCCTATTTTTTCAGTGTGATATATATATATGTACACACATATATAATCTTTCTGTCTGGCTCTGCTGTGTGAAATTGTCAGTGTAGGGAGGGTGACAGAATCATGCATTTTAGCACTATAAGGATTCATCTTGACTTGCTGAGCTGACTGTACGCAGTGGCCTAGCATTAATATTGCTCGATACATGTGTGCATGTCATTGCGTATATACGAACAGACGAATAAAAGATATGCTACTGCCACACACCTCGTAATTGCTCCATTTTGTATTTTACACTTTGCACTTGATAATCTGTACGCATGTGCGTAACTAGATGTGTATAATGTTTGTTTGTTATTTGTCTGTGAATGCTCAGAGAACACGAACCGATCACAATAATTTTTTTTAATGTTCATGTTGGGGATCTGAACCGAACATTGGTACGTTCACTCATCACTAGTTGGTACATCTAAGGGTGGGCACATACCACTCCTGGCCACTGTGACGAGTAACTTAGCAGTACACTACCATCTTGCCCAGCTAACACCACCTGGCTTCCTTGGGTTACTGTCAGGAACCGGACAGCAGGACAAGACAAGACACTGAGCCCTAAGCTCAGCCCCGCCCACTGTCCTCTACCTTCTTGCCACAATCCGCCCTAAGATGGCGGCGAGCAACTTGGCGGCGGTCCCTGCACTGACTAGGTGGGACATAAATACAAGACAGACAGACAAAACACAATGAAGAATAGTCAACAGTCCGGGTCACAACAATCGGGCAGCAAAAGTACAAAATCACAATCCTATAATTAGAGTCAACAAACAAGCGATATGGTCAGGGGCAGGCAGCTAGCAAGGATAGTCAGAACACAAAGCAGTAGTCAGGAGATGCAAAGAAACAGAATCCACAAGCAGGCAGAGACTAAGTCAATAACCAGCAATGATATCCAAGACTGAGGTAGTTATATAGGAGGCTAGGGTTCTGATCCAGAACATAATTGGACCATCCCCCTGATCTCCAAGCACAGACAGCTGAGAACAAAACAGATCCACTGGCAGGAAGACCTGTCAGTCACAGCAGAACCAAAACACAGATTAACCATGACATGGCCAGACAGAACTCAGCAGGTGAAGTCGGGTGTGTCTCCCAACCCAGGTGAGCAATAAACCAGAGTTCACACACAGCAAAACAAAACACAGAAACAGGATACAAGAAAATCAGCGCCTTCTCGGCCGAACAGCACGAGCAGAGGGACGCATAATGCTCTGCAGAGATACCATTCTGACAGTTACTGCATAAGGACAGAGACATCTTATTTTCTTTGGATTGGCTACAGGTCCTCTTTAACCCCTTAATGACCGCCGATACGGCTTTCTACGGCGGTCACTAATGGGCCTTATTCTGCTGCCATCAGCTTTTTACGGCGATGGCAGAGAATAAGGCTGCGGGGCCGGGACGGCCCCCACCCCATCCCCCCGGCTACCGGAGGTAGCTGAGGGGTTGGGGCAGTGTGTGGGGTCCGTCCCGGCCCCCCCCCTTACCAACGATCGCCGCTATTAACGTTATAGCGGCGGCCGTCGGTAAAGAGGATTACCGGTGCTGCCGCCGCCTTTCATCTCCCCCCGCCGTGAATCTACGGCGGGGGGAGATGAAATAAGTGTCCCCCAGACCTCAGAACAGACCCCACTAGTGCCCCGATAACTAACCCCCCTCCCCTGCCTCCCTCCTAACGTCGGTTCACAGCGATGAAAGAGTTAAAATGAATGAAAGCCCCATGCTCTCCGCCACCGGAGGTAGCGGAGAGCATGGGGCAGTCATCGGGGACCCCCCTGTGGGGTCCCGGTACAAGCGATCAGCGGTATATACTATATACCGCTGATCGCTTGTGCCATGTGCTCCCGGCACTTTTTATCCCCTGTCACCATAAATGATTGGTGACAGGGGATAAAAAGTGATGTCCCCCCACCCCCCAAGTCGCCCCCCACCCCCCCTGTCACCCCCGTCCCCCAGTCACCCCCCCTTCCCCATATACGTTACCTGATCCTGGAGCTCCTTCCTCCTCGACGTCCTGGCTGGTTATGAAGTGCGCATGCGCTTCACAACCAGCCAACTCTGAAAATTTAAAGTGACAGAGACCAATTTGGTCTCTGTCACTGAACTATGATTACTGAGATAGAAAATATCACAGTAATCATAGTAATACAGTGAAAATGAATATGTAAAGTACAAAAAGTGACAAACATACAAAAAAATAAAACACACACTTTTTATTATAGTAATAATTGCAGTTTACTCCCAAATTACCCCTAACCCCTCCCCAGATTACCCGTAACCACCGCACGTTGCCCGTAACTACCGCACGTTGCCCGTAACCACCGCACGTTGCCCGTAACCACCGCACGTTGCCCGTAACCACCGCAAATTGACAGTGACCCCCTCCAGATTGCCCGTAACCACCCCAAATTACATGTACCCACCCCAGATTACCTATAAGCACTTCAGTTTATCAGTGACAATCCCAGATTGTCTGTAACCCTTCCAGGTTGCACATAACCCCCCCAGGTTCCCCGTAATCATGCCAGATTACATGTAACCCCCCCAGATTGCACGTAACCACCGCGCGTTGCCTCTGACCACGCCACGATGCCTCTGACCACGCCACGATGCCTCTGACCACGCCACGATGCCTCTGACCACGCCACGATGCCTCTGACCACCGCACGTCGCCTCTGACCTCCACACGTCGCCTCTGACCACCGCACGTCGCCTCTGACCACCACACGTCGCCTCTGACCACCCCAAATTGCCAATGACCCCCTCCAGATTGCGGTGCCTATGTCAGATTACAGGTACCCACCCCAGATTGCCTATAAGAACTTCAGTTTATCCGTAACCACCCCACATTGCCCGTAACCACCCCACGTTGCCCGTAACCACCCCAGATTGTCTGTAAGCACTGCAGGTTGCCCGTAACCACCCCAGATTGTCTGTAAGCACTGCAGGTTGCCCGTAACCACCCCACGTTGCCCGTATCCACCCCAGATTGTCTGTAAGCACTGCAGGTTGCCTGTAACCAGCCCACGTTGCCCGTATCCACCCCAGATTGTCTGTAAGCACTGCAGGTTGCCCGTAACCACCCCACGTTTCCCGTAACCATCCCAGATTGTCTGTAAGCACAGCAGGTTGCCCGTAACCAGCCCACGTTGCCCGTTACCAGCCCACGTTGCCTGTAACCAGCCCACGTTGCCTTTAACCAGCCCACGTTGCCTGTAACCAGCCCACGTTGCCTGTAACCAGCCCACGTTGCCTGTAACCAGCCCACGTTGCCTGTAACCACCCCACGTTGCCCGTATCCACCCCAGATTGTCTGTAAGCACTGCAGGTTGCCCGTAACCAGCCCACGTTGCCCATATCCACCCCAGATTGTCTGTAAGCACTGCAGGTTGCCCGTAACCACCCCACGTTTCCCGTAACCATCCCAGATTGTCTGTAAGCACAGCAGGTTGCCCGTAACCAGCCCACGTTGCCCGTTACCAGCCCACGTTGCCTGTAACCAGCCCACGTTGCCTGTAACCAGCCCACGTTGCCTGTAACCAGCCCACGTTGCCTGTAACCACCCCACGTTGCCGTAACCACAGCAGGTTGCCCATGACCACCACACGTTGCCCATAACCACCACACGTTGCCCGTAACCACCCCGCGTTGCCTGTAACCACCCCACGTTGCCTGTAACCACAGCAGGTTGCCCGTGACCACCCCATGTTGTCCGTAACCACCCCAGATTACCTATAACCACCTCAGGTTGCCCATAACCACCCCTGGTTGCCCGTAACCACCCCACATTACCTGTAATCTCATTTTTTTTATTTTATTTTAGTAACTGCGCTATTCTAATAACCATTACTAGCTGCGGTTTTGCTCCTGTAAATTGGCGCTCCTTCCCTTCTGAGCCCTGCTGTGTGCCCATACAGTGGTTTATACCCACATATGATGTACCGTTTTACTCAGGAGAACCTGCGTTACAGATTTTGGGGTACGTTTTCTCTCCTGTTCCTCATCAAATTGAGAAATTTCAAACTAAACCAACATATTATTGGAAAAATTCGAGTTTTTCATTTTTACTGGCCAATTTTGAATACTTTCCTCTAATACCTGTGGGGTAAAAATGGTCACCACACCCCAAGATGAATTCTTTGAGGGGTGCACTTTCCAAAATGTGGTGACTTTTGGGGGGAATCTATTCTGCTGACACTACAGGGGCTCAGCAAACGCACCTGGGGCTCAGAAACTTCTTCAGAAAAATCTGCACTGAAAATGCTAATTGGCGCTCCTTCCCTTCTGAGCCCGGCTTTGTGCCCATGCAGTGGTTTATGCCCACATATGGGGTACCGTTCTACTCAGGAGAACCTGCTTTACATATATTGGGGTGACATTTCTCTCCTGTTCCTCGTGAAATTGAGAAATTTCAAACTAAAAGAACATATTATTGGAAAAATTCGAGTTTTTCATTTTTACTGTCTACTTTTGAATACTTTCCTCAAATACCTGTGGGGTCAAAATGCTCACCACACCCCAAAATAAATTCTATGAGGGGTGCACTTTCCAAAATGGAGTTACTTATTGGGAGATTTTACTCTGCGGACACTACAGGGGCTCTGCAAACGCACCTGGCACTCGGAAACTTCTTCAGCAAAATCTGCATTGAAAAAGCTAATTGGCGCTCCTTCCCTTTTGAGCCCTCCTGTGTGCCCATACAGTGGTTTACGGCCACATATGGGGTACCATTGTACTCAGGAGAACCTGCGTTACAAATTTTGTGGTACTTTTTTCCTCTTGTTCCTCGTGAAATTGAGAAATTTCAAACTAAAAGAACATAATATTGGAAAGATTTTAGTTTTTCATTTTTACTGTCTACTTTTGAATACTTTCCTCTAATACCTGTGGGGTCAAAATGGTCACCACACACCAAGATGAATACTTTGAGGGGTGCACTTTCCAAAATGGAGTGACTTATGGCGAGATTTTACTCCGCTGGCACTACAGGGGCACTGCAAACGCACCTGGCGCTCGGAAACTTCTGCAGCAAAATCTGCATTGAAAAAGCTAATTGGCGCTCCTTCCCTTCTGAGCCCTCCTGTGTGCCCATGCAGTGGTTTATGCCCACATATGGGGTACCATTGTACTCAGGAGAACCTGCGTTACAAATTTTGGGGTACTTTTTTCCTCTTGTTCCTCGTGAAATTGAGAAATTTCAAACTAAACGAACATATTATTGGAAGAATTCGAGTTTTTCATTTTTACTGTCTTCTTTTGAATACTTTCCTGTAATACCTGTGGGGTCAAAATGGTCACCACACACCAAGATGAATTCTTTGAGGGGTGTACTTTCCAAAATGGGGTGACTTATGGGGGGTTTTCTCTCTGCTGACACTACAGGGGCTCTGCAAACGCACCTGGCGCTCAGAAACTTCTTCAGCAAAATTTGCATTGGAAAAGCTAATTGGCGCTCCCTTCCTTCTGAGCCCTGCTGTGTGCCCATACAGTGGTTTACGCCCACATATGGGGTACCGTTGTACTCAAGAGAACCTGCATTACAAATTTTGGGGTGCTTTTTGTCTCATATTCCTTTTGAAAATGAGAAACTTTAATCTAAACGTATATATTATTGGAAAATTTAAATTTTCAATTTTTTTACTGCCTAATTGTGAATACTTTCCTCCAGCCCCTGTAGGGTTAAAATGCTCATTATACCCCTAGATTAATTCTTTAAGGTGTGTAGTTTCCAAAATGGGGTGACTTATGGGGGTTTTCAGGATACCAGACTTCTAAATCCATTTAAAAAAAGAACTGGTCCCTAAAAAAATCAGTTTCACGAAAATGTGATAATTTGCTGATAAATTTCTAAGCCCCATAACACCCTAAAAAAGTAAAATATGTTTACCAAATTATGCCAGAATAAAGAAGACATATTGGTAATGTGACTTAGTAACTAATTTATGTGCTACGACTTTCTTTTTTTAGAAGCAGAGAATTTCAAAGTTTATAAAATGCAATTTTTTTTAATTTTTCATGATATTTTGATGTTTTTCACAAAAAACACACAAAGTAGTGACCAAATTTTGCCACTAACATAAAGTGCCATATGTCACGAGAAAACAATCTCAGAATCGCTAGCATACGTTAAAGCATCACTGAGCTATAAGAGCATAAAGTGAGAAAGGTCAGATTTTGAAAAATTAGCCTGGTCATTAAGGCCAAAACTAGCTGCAGCACAAAGGGGTTAAGGTTATTTTCTATATCAAGTAAAAGTGTGAGATCTAAGCAATGCAGGGGTCAATAAATAAAAACAACAGATTTAGGACCAAGATACTTAAACGGTCATGGCCACAACTCCATGGTCAACTTTATGTCGTTTATTCACCTTTCTGTATGCATCCATCTCATTTTCTTGTTTGTGTATTATACTCTTTTGTAGGGCTTTATGCAGATCATCCAAGGCTTGGGCCATCATTCGTACAGCCACATGCACTTTGTATGGGATTCCATCCGCATAATAATCGGTCTGATTTGTAAAGCGTTCCTCACCGGTGCAGTCATGAAGGGGAACAGAAATAGTATTTTGTAAAAGAGAATTTTTCAAGTCATTTCTTGAAAAACAATACAATGAGGTGATCCAAAGGTCTTCGAGAATTGGGTCATGTGGGTGTGTGGATGGATGACGGCTTAGAACCTTTTCTTGTAATCCTTTTATACTGTGTCTTAAAGGGCTAAACATAAGGCTACAATTAATGATCTCTCCATAAAAAATAGACTCATGTGACCAAGATGACAAAAAAATGAAAGTTTTGTTGCTGATAATTAGGGCTGATGTAAGAAGAATATCTTTAACCAGTCCACTATTTGTCCCGCAAAGTATCACAACTTCAGCTTTTAAATTCCTCATGGTGAATTCATCTATGACTTTGCGTTTAAGAAGTAATTTTAATTCAATACAAATCCCAAACTTTGTGAGTTCTGTACTGAGAAGGCGAAGTTCCCGTTCTCCGATATCATCATTTGTAGCAAAAATACAAACCATGTTCCACTTAAAGAACAACAACAACTTTACTAAAGCCGCGTATTGTGCCTCACTGTCCTGAACCGTTCTAAAAAAATGTGGATACAATCTTCTGTCACTGAGAGCGGAGTCTCTTGTCCCATAACTAACCTGAAAACAAAAGGCAAGATATACTGTAGATTCAATTATCAATCACTTGCTCGGTTATCAAACACTTCTTTGGCACCCAGTCTTGAACCTTGGTGTCTGCGGGTTGAGGCAAAACCTGAAGTGGTGCCCACACACCCACAATGCCCACACAACCCCATCTGAAGAGTGCCACACACTGTGCCCTCTGAATATAATAGTGCCACATGCTGCACCCCTAAATATAATGCTGCCTCACCTAACCTCATGCTCGGTTTTCGAATGCATCTAAATTCGATATTCAAATGAAAATTTACCTGGAAGTAACATTTTTGTAAGCGTGGAACGTGGGTTGTACCTGCTAAGTTTAGCACTAAAGAGGCTTCACATACAGTACAGTACTGTATAAGACTGCTGGAGTGCATATACATACATCCAAAATGGATACACACATATACATATGTATAAATACTCAATGTAGAGTTATTGTGATATACATAACAAACACAGTCTCAAATCAATAATAATCCTATGAAGCAGAAAAAGACCTTACGTGTAATAATAAATTGCAATCAATACAAGTAGAATATGAAGGTTCAAAATTTTATTAGCTAAAAATTTTTTAACAATGGCAGTAAAAAATTCAAAAACCACACATGGAAGACAGCATCACAAGTATGGACAGGTCCGGGTAACCTGATAATACAGGCTGCAACACGCTGTGAATTATAGGGAGATAGTCAACCATGACCATGCACTGATGCTATATGTAACCTGGATAAATGGCTCTAAAGCCCAAACAATAACTTAAGTAGACCATCCATGGCAAAGTGACTAAGTGCTAAAGTGCATAAAGCAAGGTGCAGAACATACCCATCTACAGTTCACTGCCCGTCCTGGATGCCGCCAAACCCCGACGTATGTTTCGTCTCCTTCAATAATATGAAGTAACTTGGCGCTTATTACCGATATAATATTTGGATCCTACTGAATTGTCTCTTGTCTGACTGAGATCATCACATATTACACATAAAATAACCACCATAGAAATAAAAGCAAAGTGTAAATGATACATCACCTAAGGTTTCAAAGCCTTTTTAGAATAATATATCATATGATCCTTTTTGTAATAGTAGCATTGGTATGGATCCTTTATCCTTAAACCCATCTTTTGACTGACAGGCCTCTTTACAGACACTTGGATTCTTGGCCTCAGTTATATCGCTTCTTTTAAGGCCACTAGTATCACCTCAGACATTGGCTTTGTTGTCTCCCATAGCTTTGGCTGACCTGTAAAGAAGACACCAATACAAACAAGGACATACCTATATAGGCCACCTGTGGCAGGTGGATGACGTCCACTTACATTCCCTGAAACAGGCAGGAAGATGACAGACTATGCAGACAGGCACTTTACCGTGTTACTTACAGTAGGTTATGGCAGGTGTAGACAATACAGCCGTACACAACCCTCTCTGCTATATTTGTTGTCCCCTGGGCCGCCCAATGTGAGGATACTACACCACATTACACATGGCTTCCTTCTGCTGGTTTTGTCAGATAACTTACAGTGGGATACAAGGCAGGCGGCAAACACAGTTACTTACTTACTGTCTGACTGCCATCTTTACCCTGTACCTCCTCTCCATCCGCTGGTCTTACAGCTTGTTGCTGATTGTCTCTGGAAAAGACTTAAAAACAAACAGATCCACCTCTCCTCCTCCACCTGTACACTATGTACGGTTACCTCAGGAAGAGACTGGAAACATCTCCCCATTCCCTTGTACGCTTTGTACGCTGTTACCTTGGGAAGAGCACAGAAACAGCATTGGCAGCTTCATCCATCATCCATCACCCTTTTTGCTTCAGGGTTTGTCTGCGTGAACGTTGCGTCAGCCGCTCTATGGCAGCTTTTCTTCTTCTTTGAACAGTTTTTTTTTTTTTTTTCAAGTGCTTTTAGTAAGCCCAGCGACCAAACAAATCTCTAATTTGCCAATTAACCCATAATGGTGGGCTTCATATAGACATCTGCACAGTTACCTTCAACCATCCTACATGTCTTAGAGATTGTCCTCACCTCCAGCTTATGGCAGGAGCGGTTTCTGCAGTGGAACGTCACTCTGCATGGCGGTAACATATATCCTTGCGTCTTGTGTCATCCATCTTGAAAAGTCTGAGATAATCTACAATGAAAACTTTTAAACTTTCATTAATATTTGGGCTTTCAATTACATTTTCATCTTTCACAATTTAAAATATCAAAATTGGCTACTCCATCAAAATGGGCTGCTATATATATTGGGGGGCATAAGGAGTGCAGACTGGAGCCATGGATATGGGTTTGGCTTTACTAGGGATAAAACAATACATATATATTCATGAGCTAGTCTGCCATAACCCTAAAAATAAAAACATTAAAAAAATAATTAAACATTGTACACTTGTCCCATATTAACCTTCTTTTGATAAAAAAAAGTAAATAAATCAGCTGAGATGAATATTCCTTCAACCCGCTGCTCTTATCAGTAAACAGAACGCTCTGTACCTCACTTCTAACCTTGAGCAGTGAAATCATAGATACAAGAGTTAAAACTTCTTGGAAGTTTTTTTTTTTTTTTCCTAATGCTGCTTGCATGTGATCTGCAGCCCTCAGAGCTGGTTGATGGCCTTGTACAAAGCATAACAAATAACACACATTATGTACTTTGTATGCTGCTTCACTACGCAGCATTAATTAACCTCTTCATTCTCTCAGTACTGTATCTAGCAATGAGCTGGACTGTTCTCCTTGTCTGAGTACGTGGCTTTGTACTTAGACACTTACATGGCAATGTACACTATTTGAGGTTAGGCTGCCCACCTCCACAAAGGCATTGGTCTTACAATCAGGTAAGGGGCACTTTAAATCAAAGTAACTACTTCAACAGCCGACCAAAGGGAAGATTCCTGCAGAACAAAGGGTCTATACGCCACCATTGGAGGTAGGTTGGCTTTTCGCAGGATCTGGGGTTTGTATACAGATATAAACTGGGTACAATGGTGTAACATAATGATGTGGCTTGGGTCTGCCACACACACTACAATATTCTGTCTTATCTAGATATTGCTGGTCACCGGCACATGACATGTCCACCCATTATCAATTATTAATCCTCCCCTTGTTTCTTGGACTTTAGTCCAAGTATTGGGGTTAAAAACAGCATCGTGTTGGATGTTAAAATATTTCAACATTGCTTTTGCCCTTTTTGCTTGTTCTTTGCCATATCGGCAGGTCACTATGTGGGTTGCAGAAACCCCTTTTGATTCTGTGTGTCCCATTTTATATTACTTTGTGATCGTATAACAGGAGGCACCCAGAATAATCAACTGATGATTTCCTTTCCTGTGTCCTGTACACTTATGACAGGAGGCACCCAGAATAATCAACTGATGATTTCCTTTCTTGTGTCCTGTACACTTATGACCACGGATCACTACCAAAAGCTGGGACTTAGAATATTCCACGGTTCAGGGCTTCCTTTTCTTATGTTGAAATACACTCTTGCTGCTATGTAGATTGCAAAACAAGTTACCCCAAGTATACAGAGGACAGTAATAGGCATATCACAGATCTTTCCCTTGGAAACAACCAGACCACTGTCCAGCGTCCTTGTATAGTTAGGCTACTAGGCTCATTCCAAAGTGGTTTTAGCACTGGCACTGTTCCCACCGCACAACGCTCCGTGTCTATGAGGACCTGTGACAACCACGGCCGGGCTCTGGGTAACAGTTTTAGCCTGAATGAGCAATTCTTCGCCTACTATATACTAACCCTCACAGGTTAGGACAAACAGACATAGAACAGCCAACAAGAGGAGAACAAAGTTCAAATTGACACACCTATCGTGAGTTCACTTTGATAACTTACTCTGCAGAGGTAGGTAAGAAAAGATGTGAAGGAGAAGAGCACAGAAAAGAGTAAACAAATTTTTTACTCTTACCTGGCCAGGTTTTGTGGTCTCCTTGTTCACCTCTCTCTCCCCTGGTACAGCAGTGCAGGTCATCCGATCTCCCGATGTAATGGGCGTGTCCCTGTTCAAAGGGCGCCCCTGATGAAGGAGACGAAACGTACGTCGGGGTTTGGCAGCATCCAGGACGGGCAGTGAACTGTAGATGGGTATGCTCTGCACCTTGCTTTATGCACTTTAGCACTTAGTCACTTTGCCATGGATGGTCTACTTAAGTTATTGTTTGGGCTTTAGAGCCATTTATCCAGGTTACATATAGCATCAGTGCATGGTCATTTGACTATCTCCCTATAATTCACAGCGTGTTGCAGCCTGTATTATCAGGTTACCCGGACCTGTCCATACTTGTGATGCTGTCTTCCATGTGTGGTTTTTGAATTTTTTACTGCCATTGTTAAAAATTTTTTAGCTAATAAAATTTTGAACCTTCATATTCTACTTGTATTGATTGCAATTTATTATTACACGTAAGGTCTTTTTCTGCTTCATAGGATTATTATGGAGTGCATATACAGTACAGTAGTAGTTCAGGCAGTGCACCACCATCTCCCATCCTGTACTGTATAAGACTACTGGAGTGCATATACAGCACAGTAGTAGTACAGGCAGTGCACCACCATCTCCCATCCTGTACTGTATAAGACTGCTGGAGTGCATATACAGTACAGTAGTAGTACAGTCAGTGCACCACCATCTCCCATCCTGTACTGTATAAGACTGCTGGAGTGCATATACTGTACAGTAGTAGTACAGTCAGTGCACCACCATCTCTCATCCTGTACTGTATAAGACTGCTGGAGTGCATATACAGTACAGTAGTAGTACAGTCAGTACACCACCATCTCCCATCCTGTACTGTATAAGATTGCTGGAGTGCATATACAGTACAGTAGTAGTACAGGCAGTGCACCACCATCTCTCATCCTGTACAAGACTGCTGGAGTGCATATACACTACAGTAGTAGTACAGTCAGTGCACCCCCATCTCCTATCCTGTACTGTATAAGACTGCTGGAGTGCATATACAGTACAGTAGTAGTACAGTCAGTGCACCACCATCTCCCATCCTGTACTGTATAAGACTGCTGGAGTGCATATACAGTACAGTAGTAGTACAGTCAGTGCACCACCATCTCCTATCCTGTACTGTATAAGACTGCTGGAGTGCATATACAGTACAGTAGTAGTACAGTCAGTGCACCACCATCTCCTATCCTGTACTGTATAAGACTGCTGGAGTGCATATACAGTACAGTAGTAGTACAGTCAGTGCACCACCATCTCCCATCCTGTACTGTATAAGACTGCTGGAGTGCATATACAGTACAGTAGTAGTACAGTCAGTGCACCACCATCTCCCATCCTGTACTGTATAAGACTGCTGGAGTGCATATACAGTACAGTAGTAGTACAGTCAGTGCACCACCATCTCCCATCCTGTACAAGACTGCTGGAGTGCATATACAGTACAGTAGTAGTACAGTCAGTGCACCACCATCTCCCATCCTGTACAAGACTGCTGGAGTGCATATACAGTACAGTAGTAGTACAGTCAGTGCACCACCATCTCCCATCCTTTAAAGCAAATCTGACACCCCCAGATTATCACATTTACATTTTTATTAGCAGTGTTTTTTTTTTCATTCTGGGAAAAAAGATCTTCACTGTTTTATTCCTCCATGGGGACCTGTATAATAATTCTTTGGAATGCTTATACAGTGCACTGCAATATTATTGTATAGCATTGCTGTGTAGTGTCAGATTGAGGATCTACTGCCAGAGAAAGGCTGTAATAGTAGATTTTATATGGCAGCCATATAGGACCCCAAGCCTCTGGTTGCCATGGTAACAGACGAGCACCATGCAAATATGTTGTGATGGTGCCCATTGAATTGGGAACCTGTCCGGTGCATGGTGGTAAATCATCAAGATACTGTTTTAAGCAATGACATCTGGAAACGTAGAGTCACCCTATTAAGATCTCTACAACAAAGTAAAGAATGATTACCATGGAAAAACATGGAAATACACCACAATGTTTCTGCTGCCAAAATAAGCTTCTGCTGTAGACACATACCTTTGTATCACAAATATAGAGGAAAAAGAACATGGCATTTCCACTACAGGATTTTTGTTTAATGATCTCAGTAGAGTAACAGCAAGCAAATACTAGCTGTGATACGTGAAGGGGAAATTGTGACTTCTCCTCATTTCTATTCCTAGTAAGAGATGAGCGAGTAGTGAAATATTCGACTTTTGAGAATTCGAATCGAATAGGCACCGAGATTCGACTTTTCGAACGCGTATTCGATCCCATTATAGTCTATAGGAAAAAAATTCTCAGCACTTGGAAATCCAAATCGACCAGTTGGAGGTAACCAAGTCCCCCATGAAACCTCCCTAAACAATGCCAACACCTCCAGAATGACACTGTGACATCAGGGGGAGCATGTCTGGGTTCACCCAACACCCCAAAATCACGGTATAATGCCATTTTCCGCAGTTGCGAATGAAAAATATTTGCGAACGCTTTACGAATGTTTACGGCAATGTTCACATATTTCCTTTGTATTTCTTGTGCAGCGTTATATACATGATTCCAATGCGTCCATAGAGCGTCATGTTATTCGTGCCTTTTACTCGGCAACTGGCACAATAGGTATCACGTGCCTTTTACTGGGCAACTGGCACAATATGTATAACGTTTACGTGCCCTTAGTGGGCTAAACCAGGAACACTATAAGTCACTTGTACACACAGGGTACTGGAATGAATACACCTGCTGCTGTTATATCATCTATTTCTTAGCACTGAGAAGTGCTGTGGATGCAGAGATGACTTTTTCGCTGTATCTTAGCCCTGAAAAGGAATTTTGGGTTCTGTAGTAAGCCCGCCTAACCAAAACGCTACTAAAACCTATCTCTCCCTGCTGCAAGATCTTTCCCTGGCTAGGTTGAAAGCTCATCTGCGGTCGAGAGGCGGAAGTGAATTATTAAATATTCAAGGTCATGTGGTTCAGCCATCCAATGAGGGTAGACACCGTTTTCGAGCTGCGTGCGTACTCCCAGGGTCCCTCACGGCCTCCCTGCATTGTGATTGGATTAAAAAAAGTGGTAAGTGCGATGGGAGGGTTTTCCCACGTATTCGTCACACTACTCGATTGAATTTGAATCTTTCGAATACAACAATATTCGATCGAATACCATCTCGATCGAATCGTATTCACTCATCAATAATAATAATAATAATAATAATAATAATAATAATAATAATAATAATTTTTAAAATATTATTATTGTTATTATTATTATTATTATTGTTGTTGTTGTTGTTATTATTATTATTTGTATAGCGCAAAGAGATTCTGCAGCGATTTTAAAAATATATACTGTATATGTACAATAAAGGTTATAGTTATATTGCATTATACAATAAATAAATAAATTTAAATAAAAACAATACAAACAGAGTTAGAGACCTGCTGGCGAGAGCTTACAGACTAGGATGACTGAGTTTTATTTGCCAATGTTCCAGTCATTGTACATAGTCGCAAAGTGCCTACAGTATATGCAGTAGGCCTGATTATAATAGGCCTGTTTTGGGCGGTAGCCCGGGGCCCTGAGCTCCTGGAGGGCCCATGTCCACCCAAAGAGACTTATACTTTCAGTGGTGTATTGTCTCCTGGCTACAGTTCTGCCATGATTTGCAAAAAAAAATAAAATGCCTTTTTACTGCAATCTTGCACAAAACAGGGCATCATGACATTATTTATCCTGTACTATGAACACCACCCTAGTGCTGCCATAGTTACAGTGGGATGGGGGGGGGGGGGGGGGGGGGGGGCAGGCTTGGTGAACAGCACGGGCCTATGGTAAAGTTAAAGGGGTTATCCAGCGCTACAAAAACATGGCCACTTTCTTCCAGAGACACTGAGGGGGTGTATGGAGATGTATATACACTGGGGGCTACACTGAGGGGGTGTATGGAGATGTATATACACTGGGGGCTACACTGAGGGGGTGTATGGAGATGTATATACACTGGGGGCTACACTGAGGGGGTGTATGGAGATGTATATACACTGGGGGCTACACTGAGGGGGTGTATGGAGATGTATATACACTGGGGGCTACACTGAGGGGGTGTATGGAGATGTATATACACTGGGGGCTACACTGAGGGGGTGTACGGGGATGTATATACACTGGGGGTATACTATGTGAGGGGGTGTATGGAGATGTATATACACTGGGGGTATACTATGTGAGGGGGTGTATGGAGATGTATATACACTGGGGGCTACACTGAGGGGGTGTATGGGGATGTATATACACTGGGGGCTACACTGAGGGGGTGTATGGGGATGTATATACACTGGGGGCTACACTGAGGGGGTGTATGGGGATGTATATACACTGGGAGCTACACTGAGGGGGTGTATGGAGATGTATATACACTGGGGGCTATACTATGTGAGGGGGTGTATGGAGATGTATATACACTGGGGGCTATACTATGTGAGGGGGTGTATGGAGATGTATATACACTGGGGGCTACACTGAGGGGGTGTATGGAGATGTATATACACTGGGTGCTACACTGAGGGGGTGTATGGAGATGCATATACACTGGGGGCTACACTGAGGGGGTGTATGGAGATGTATATACACTGGGGGCTATACTATGTGAGAGGTGTATATACACTGGGGGCTACACTGAGGGGGTGTATGGAGATGTATATACACTGGGGGCTACACTGAGGGGTTGTATGGAGATGTATATACACTGGGGGTATACTATGTGAGGGGTGTATGGAGATGTATATACACTGGGGGCTACACTGAGGGGGTGTATGGAGATGTATATACACTGGGGACTACACTGAGGGGGTGTATGGAGATGTATATACACTGGGGGCTATACTATGTGAGGGGTGTATGGAGATGTATATACACTGGGGGCTACACTGAGGGGGTGTATGGAGATGTATATACACTGGGGCTACACTGAGGGGTTGTATGGAGATGTATATACACTGGGGGCTATACTGAGGGGGTGTATGGAGATGTATATACACTGGGGACTACACTGAGGGGGTGTATGGAGATGTATATACACTGGGGGTTATACTATGTGAGGGGTGTATGGAGATGTATATACACTGGGGGCTACACTGAGGGGGTGTATGGAGATGTATATACACTGGGGACTACACTGAGGGGGTGTATGGAGATGTATATACACTGGGGACTACACTGAGGGGTTGTATGGAGATGTATATACACTGGGGGCTATACTATGTGAGGGGGTGTATGGAGATGTATATACACTGGGGGCTACACTGAGGGGGTGTATGGAGATGTATATACACTGGGTGCTACACTGAGGGGGTGTATGGAGATGCATATACACTGGGGGCTACACTGAGGGGGTGTATGGAGATGTATATACACTGGGGGCTATACTATGTGAGAGGTGTATATACACTGGGGGCTACACTGAGGGGGTGTATGGAGATGTATATACACTGGGGGCTACACTGAGGGGTTGTATGGAGATGTATATACACTGGGGGCTACACTGAGGGGGTGTATGGGGATGTATATACACTGGGGGCTATACTATGTGAGGGGTGTATGGAGATGTATATATACTGGGCGCTACACTGAGGGGGTGTATGGAGATGTATATACACTGGGGGCTATACTATGTGAGGGGTGTATGGAGATGTATATACACTGGGGGCTACACTGAGGGGGTGTATGGAGATGTATATACACTGGGGACTACACTGAGGGGGTGTATGGAGATGTATATACACTGGGGGCTATACTATGTGAGGGGTGTATGGAGATGTATATACACTGGGGGCTACACTGAGGGGGTGTATGGAGATGTATATACACTGGGGACTACACTGAGGGGGTGTATGGAGATGTATATACACTGGGGACTACACTGAGGGGGTGTATGGAGATGTATATACACTGGGGGCTATACTATGTGAGGGGGTGTATGGAGATGTATATACACTGGGGGCTATACTATGTGAGGGGGTGTATGGAGATGTATATACACTGGGGGCTATACTATGTGAGGGGTGTATGGAGATGTATATACACTGGGGGCTACACTGAGGGGTGTATGGAGATGTATATACACTGGGGGCTACACTGAGGGGGTGTATGGAGATGTATATATACTGGGCGCTACACTGAGGGGGTGTATGGAGATGTATATACACTGGGGGCTATACTATATGAGGGGTGTATGGAGATGTATATACACTGGGGGCTACACTGAGGGGGTGTATGGAGATGTATATATACTGGGGACTACACTGAGGGGGTGTATGGAGATGTATATACACTGGGGGCTACACTGAGGGGGTGTATGGAGATGTATATACACTGGGGGCTACACTGAGGGGGTGTATGGAGATGTATATACACTGGGGACTACACTGAGGGGGTGTATGGAGATGTATATACACTGGGGGCTACACTGAGGGGGTGTATGGAGATGCACATACACTGGGGGCTACACTGAGGGGGTGTATGGAGATGCACATACACTGGGGGCTACACTATGTGGGGTGGTGTATGGGGATGTATATACACTGGGGGCTACACTGAGGGGGTGTATGGAGATGCACATACACTGGGGGCTACACTGAGGGGGTGTATGGAGATGCACATACACTGGGGGCTACACTGAGGGGGTGTATGGAGATGCACATACACTGGGGGCTGTGTGGGTGCAGCCAGGCCAACCTGAGAGAGCAGGGCAGTGACAGCGCCATAGTCCTGTGCCCAGAGACCCCCAGCCCCCACTGCTCTCCAGAGACCCCCAGCCCCCTCACTGCTCCCATAGGACAAACCCTGATACCAGAGCCCTCTATGATGGTGAGTGTGCATATGTCCTAGTCTACAGGTGTAACTTTATGTCATGTAGGTGTAACAGGTGTGTATGCATACTGTATATGTGGCTGATAGATATATATTACTGTTATTTTTTTTTTTTTTTTTTTTTACCTCTCAACAACTAATGATAGTTATATCCATCCTGCCTGATGCTTGTTTCTACATTGTGCTGAATATCTGTCATGATCTCACTAGTATTGCTTAGTGTCAGGCTGTGTGACGTTTTTGGCGTTAGGGCCAATTCACTCCGAGTAAAATCGGCGGAATCCCTCCCTCCGAGAATTGACATCTCAGCTCTTTGAGCGGAGAGTGGCAAAAGTGGAGTCGAGCGAGCCGTCCCATTGAAGCAGACGGCAGGAGGGAATCCGCTGCAGAGAGCTCCGTCATGGAATTCTGCTGACTTCACTCTGTGTGAACATTCCCTTAGGCAGCAGAAAGGATAGATACCCCCTAGTATAATGGTATATGAACAATGAGAATGTATAGTTTGTTGGCATCGCTACGCCTATGTCTGCGTGCTGGGGGTGCAGACTGCAGTGTCAGAACTCAGGACAGAGAAGAAGCTGCCCTGGAAGTGAAGCTGCATGCAGCATCTTAAAGGAGACATAATATACCATCATTACCTTGCCTCTCCAGCACTATATTGCCGCTTAGCGACCCCCACCAGGCCCTGGGAATAACTTCTCAGCCAGGTTGGCATTTTCCCCTGTGCTGTGACATGATCAGAACTCGGGGTTACCAAAGCCTGTGACGCAGCACATAGGGAGAGGTGAGTAATGATTGTTTAGTATGTTCTCCCTACCCGCTGCCAATTATTTAAAATTGCTAGACTTCTCCTTTAGAGAGTAAAACAGTTGGAAATTCCGAACGAAATCTCCACTGCGGACTCCACTCGGAGTACCGTCTATCTGTCTCAATGTGATCTCACACGGCTCTCCATGCAAAGAATTGACTTGTGAGATCACATTGAGAAAGATAGACAGACAGAACTCCGAGTGGAGTCTGTAGTGGGAATTCCGCTCAGAATTTCTGCCTGTTTTACTAAGTGTGAACAGGCCCTTAAGCCTGCAGCTTAGCAGAGAGGAATAGTGGCACAACTGAGGCTGGAAGCCAGCCCAGCAGGGAGCAGAAAGAAGGCAGGTAGCCATTTTTTAGCCCGCCAGTGCAGGGCCGTTTTAATACATTGGTGGGCCCAGTGCACAGCCCTCAAGAGTGGCCCCCCCCCTTCCCTTTCGGCACATTGTATAATGTACTGAATTTGCCCCCACACTGTACCAAGAGCCCCAATACATACAGTAGTTACCTTATAACACTATTTCCACCATACAGTGATTACATATTACATAAAAATTGCACTAAACAAAACAGAAAGATATCACCAATGATACCATTACATAATACCGCCACATCATGACCCCTAACACTACAACCCTATAACAGGGTGCAGTTACATCCAGTGACTCACCGGGGGCGTCTTCTCCGATCAGAGTCTGTCACCTTTTCTTTTTCTCTCCATCCAGCCTGGGCCACCTTGAAGTCTTCTCCTGGCTGTGAATCTTCTCTCCAGAATCTGCCAGACAAATATTTTAGGCTCCAACACATACAGTAGTTAGGTCCCTTGTACCCCTATACAGTAGTTACACCCCTCTGTACCCCTACATAGTTACACCCCTCTGTGCCTCCATAGTTTTAAGGTGTCCCTGTAGTATATAGACCCTCATGTGCTCCTCCAGTTATATACAGCCCTCCTGTGCGCTCCCCCATTAGTATATAGCCCCCCTGTGCACTCTCCCCAGTAGTATATAGCCCCCCCTGTGCTCTCCCACAATAGTATATAGCCCCCCTGTGCTCTCCCACAATAGTATATAGCCCCCCTGTGCTCTCCCACAATAGTATATAGCCCCCCTGTGCTCTCCCCCAATAGTATATAGCCCCCCTGTACTCTCCAATAGTATACAGCCCCCCTGTGCTCTCCATAATATATAGCCCCCCTGTGCTCTCCCCCAATAGTATCTAGCCCCCCTGTGCTCCCCCCCAATAGTATATAGCCCCCTGTGCTCTCCCCAATAGTATATAGCCCCCCTGTGCTCTCCATAATATATAGCCCCCCTGTGCTCTCCCCCATAGTATATAGACCCCTGTGCTCCCCAATAGTATATAGACCCCTGTGCTCCCCAATAGTATATAGACCCCTGTGCTCCCCAATAGTATATAGCTCCCTGTGCTCCCCAATAGTATATGGCTCCCCTGTGCTCCCCAATAGTATATAGCCCCCTGTGCTCCCCAATAGTATATAGCTCCCCTGTGCTCCCCCATAGTATATAGCCCCCTGTGCTCCCCCATAGTATATAGCCCCCTGTGCTCCCCCATAGTATATAGCCCCCTGTGCTCCCCAGTAGTATATAGCCCCCTGTGCTCCCCCATAGTATATAGCCCCCTGTGCTCCCCAGTAGTATATAGCCCCCTGTGCTCCCCAGTAGTATATAGCTCCCCTGTGCTCCCCAGTAGTATATAGCCCCCTGTGCTCCCCAGTAGTATATAGCTCCCCTGTGCTCCACAGTAGTATATAGCTCCCCTGTGCTCCCCCATAGTATATAGCTCCCCTGTGCTCCCCCATAGTATATAGCTTCCCTGTGCTCTCCCCCAATAGTATCTAGCCCCCCTGTGCTCCCCCCAATAGTATATAGTCCCCTGTGCTCCCCCATAGTATATAGCTCCCCTGTGCTCCCCCATAGTATATAGCCCCCTGTGCTCTCCCCAATAGTATATAGCCCCCCTGTGCTCTCCATAATATATAGCCCCCCTGTGCTCTCCCCCATAGTATATAGACCCCTGTGCTCCCCAATAGTATATAGACCCCTGTGCTCCCCAATAGTATATAGCTCCCTGTGCTCCCCAATAGTATATAGCTCCCCTGTGCTCCCCAATAGTATATAGCCCCCTGTGCTCCCCAATAGTATATAGCTCCCCTGTGCTCCCCCATAGTATATAGCCCCCTGTGCTCCCCCATAGTATATAGCCCCCTGTGCTCCCCCATAGTATATAGCCCCCTGTGCTCCCCAGTAGTATATAGCCCCCTGTGCTCCCCAGTAGTATATAGCTCCCCTGTGCTCCCCAGTAGTATATAGCCCCCAGTGCTCCCCCATAGTATATAGCCCCCTGTGCTCCCCAGTAGTATATAGCCCCCTGTGCTTCCCAGTAGTATATAGCTCCCCTGTGCTCCACAGTAGTATATAGCTCCCCTGTGCTCCCCCATAGTATATAGCCTCCCTGTGCTCCCCATAGTATATAGAACCCTGTGCTCCCCAGTAGTATATAGTCCCCTGTGCTCCCCCATAGTATATAGCTCCCCTGTGCTCCCCCATAGTATATAGCTCCCCTGTGCTCCCCATAGTATATAGACCCCTGTGCTCCCCATAGTATATAGACCCCTGTGCTCCCCAGTAGTATATAGTTCCCTGTGCTCCCCCATAGTATATAGCTCCCCTGTGCTCCCCCATAGTATATAGCCCCCTGTGCTCCCCCATAGTATATAACTCCCCTGTGCTCCCCCATAGTATATAGCTCCCTGTGCCCCCCCATAGAATATAGCTCCTCTGTGCTCCCCCATAGTATATAGCCCCCTGTGCCCCCCCCACATAGTATATAGCTCCCCTGTGCTCCCCCATAGTATATAGCCCCCTGTGCTCCCCCATAGTATATAGCTCCCCTGTGCTCCCCCATAGTATATAGCTCCCTGTGCTCCCCCATAGTATATAGCCCCCTGTGCTCCCCCATAGTATATAGCTCCCTGTGCTCCCCCATAGTATATAGTCCCCTGTGCTCCCCCATAGTATATAGCTCCCCTGTGCTCCCCCATAGTATATAGCCCCCTGTGCTCCCCCATAGTATATAGCTCCCCTGTGCTCCCCCATAGTATATAGCTCCCTGTGCTCCCCCATAGTATATAGCCCCCTGTGCTCCCCCATAGTATATAGCTCCCCTGTGCTCCCCCATAGTATATAGCTCCCTGTGCTCCCCCATAGTATATAGCCCCCTGTGCTCCCCCATAGTATATAGCTCCCCTGTGCTCCCCCATAGTATATAGTCCCCTGTGCTCCCCCATAGTATATAGCTCCCCTGTGCTCCCCCATAGTATATAGCCCCCTGTGCTTCCCAGTAGTATATAGCTCCCCTGTGCTCCCCTATAGTATATAGCCCCCTGTGCCCCCCCCATAGTATATAGCTCCCCCTCCCATATAACATTGAAAAAAACAAACACTGTTGCTCACCTAGGTCCACGCGTTCCTCTTCTCTTCCCTCTTGTGGCTGCACTTCCTGCGGTCACAAGAGGCTGCACTCCCCTTACCCTCGCGCCAATGCTCCAGTGACGTCGGGCGCTAGAGGGAGAGTGCGGCCTCTTGTGACCATATGAAGTGCGGCCACAAGAGTGACTGACAAGGAGGGAGCCAATGGCTCTCTCTCTGTCAGTGTCGCTGCTGCTGAAGCGCCGCAGCAGCAGCGGGCGGGGGCAGCGGCGAACGGCGGGGGGGCCCTGCAGGGGGCGCCATGGAGGGGTAAGTAGATTACCCATCCATGGCGCTCCCCCCTGACAGGCTGGTGGCCGGAGCCCTGTGCGACCGCACTGGTCGCACATAGCAACGGCCGGCCTGCTCGGGGGGGCCCCTTTAACCAGTGGGCCCTGTGCACGTGCACCATGTGCCCTCTGGTTAAAGCGGCCCTGCGCCAGTGTATTGGGAACAGTCAGGCCAGTACGGGTAATTAGTAAAAATTGTTATATATACATAAATACACTTACCTAAATGTCCCTATTACCCACCTATAGTGGTTCCAATTCCACATATTGATGGCCAATCCTCAGGATAGGATATCAATATGGGATCAGGGTGCCAAAATCCCACTGGTTAGCTGTTCTGCAGGGCTGCCACAGGTGAGTCTGCACTTTAAACAAAACCAAATGGCTTTCTTCCCTAGGTAGCGGCTATTCAGAGTTACTGCAGATTAGCTCCCATATATTGTATCAGGAGTTGAGCTGCAGTAGGGCCAGCAGCAGGGCCACTATGCAGCATGGCGCAATTTGCTTTTGGTGCTGTCCACAACATAGATTCAGTTGCAGCAGCCCCGCAGAACTATTGTAGCAAAATTGTACAAAACAAGCACATTGTGATTGGGAGTGGCACTTGAAGTGGCGTGGCATTGCCTATGTTGGGGGGCCCAAGTTGAACTCTTGCACCAGGGCCCATGAGACATAAGCTACGCCCCTGCACTGGGGGCTATACTATGTGAGGTGGTGTATGGAGACTGTATATACACGTGCTATACACTGTGGGGGCTATACTATGTAGTGATGTATGGAGACTGTATATACACTGGCAATACACTGTGGGGGATATACTATGTGATGGGTGTATGGAGTTTGATAATTTCCCCACTAGGTGTATATATGTGTGTATATATATGTATATATATATATATATATATATATATATATATATATACAGAGAGAGAGAGAGAGAGAGAGAGAGAGGCTTGAAAAGGCTTGAAAAAGACTTATGCTTGAGTCAAAATGTCGCATTACGTGTATGGGTGAATAAATTATCACGCATTTTTTCACTATTGGAGTGCCGTCCTCCCATCTCTTATTATTTATGCTGTGGAGTCCTGGGTCGACTACCTGAGAGACGTGCACCCACGGGCTGGAAGCCGCTTTGACTAGAAGTCTGCACAGTGCCGTTCTGCTACTGCTTCTATATATATATATATATATATATATATATATATATATATAATTTTTTTTAAAGAGGGGGGGCGCCATTTGCCTTCTTTGCCTAGGGCACCAAAACTCCTTGTCCCGGCCCTGCTCCTGATGGTCTGTCCGACGGGGGCTGTATAGACGGAGAAAAGGAGGGCACCCAGGACTGATCCCTGGGGAACCCCAACAGAAAGAGGTAGAACCCGAGAAGGATACACTGAAGGAGTGGTAAGAGAGGTAGGAAAAAAAACTGGAAAAACAGAGTTCTTAAGACAGAGAGAGCTGAGCATGGAGAGGAGGAGCTGGCGGTCTACAGTGTCAAACGCTGCTGAGAGATCCAGGAGAATCATCAAGGAGTAGTTTCCTTGTGATTTGGCCTTCAGAAGATGGTTTGACATCTTGGTGAGAGCAGTTTCAGTGGAGTGTAGGGATCGGAAGCCGGACTGTAGAGGGTCGAGAAGAGAGTTGTCAGAGAGATAGCGGGTTAATAGACCAGACGTTCCTGGAGTATAGAGATGAAAAGCAGATTACAGGAGACAAAAGATAAGACTAGACTAGGACAGCAAAATCTACAGCTTCTAAGTAGCTTAGAAGCCAATAAAAGGTAATTTTATTCTTCTATACTAGAAAACCACAGATAATCCCTGATTTATTAATTTCTTTGTCTTGTTTTGGTCTAAAACAACCAATTAAAGCTCAGCTTTTATTTTACTAGAACTCATTACTCTGGTACTATGTAGAATACATTTTATGTGCCCTAATACATTAATACGTACGTTAATAAATAATATTTGTAATTCGCTGTAAATTTGCTTCTTTTTGCTAAGCAAATTACTGCTGCACATGCTGTCTAGAGCATCACTGGGTGGGAGAAAAGGATTAACCATAATCCCCAGTGGCCCTCCAATCAGCTGCAGGCCCCTCTGTGATGTCAGCAACTCTTCCCACTAACAGAGACTAACAGAGCGATTTAGGGACAGAGAGGAGAAGAGCGGTGGGGATAGAAAGGCTGATTGTGGGTGATATCAGTACATCCCCTTCACCCTTGTTCATTAACAGAGGTGGCTAGTCAGCTGTGTGTAGCAGGAGGCAGCAGGCAGTTAAAGCAGAGCAGGGAGAGACTAACAGAGTGATATAAGGACAGAGAGGAGAGGATAGGAGGGCTGATTGTGGGTGATTTCAGCACCTCCCCCTCACCTTCTATACCCTGTTTCCCCGAAAATAAGACATCCTCCTAAAATAAGACACAGTAGAGGATTTACAATATAGCTTAAAATAAGGCATCCCCTGATCGTAAGAAACCCATTGCCACCCTCCGCCATCAGGCTTATGTCTGTTCATGCTGGTTTGTGATGACAACTACTGTACAGTATATAATAAATGTTCATATTTTATTTATTATTATTTATTTATTTAATTATTTAAGTTGTCCCCTGAAAATAAGACAAAGTGCATCTTTGGGAGCAAAACTTAATATAAGACACTGTTTTATTTTCGGAGAAACACGGTATAAGGTGAACCACCACCGTTAAAGGAGGTGGCCAGTCTGCTGTGTGGAGGAGAGAGCAGGATGGAAGCAGCAGTTAGAGCAAAGCAGGGAGAGACTAACAGAGTGATTTAGGGACAGAGGGGAGAGGAATGGTGGAAATTGGATGATTGATTGACTGATTGACATTTTTTTAAACAACACTTTTACAATGCTTTAACACATTTGCCCTTCTGTAATAGTGCCAGTATTGTAGCTACTATTGTTTTGACTGTTTTAATTAATTCATTTAGCGAATCTTAATGAGTTTGACCGAAAATTCACAAAGCTTGCGAAATAAATTTACGGATGCTTTACTCATGTCTAGTTATAATATAATTTTATGTAAGTAAACATATATTGAGTGGCGGCAGTAAGGGGTCACACTGGGCACTTTACCCTCATGAATGTTTGTTTAGGGTACTGCAGGGCTATCTTAGCCCTGTAGTTTATGGACACCTGCTCTGATCAAGTTCCCCCTTTTCCCCCATGTACTGTATTTACCTATATATACACCAAAGGAGGCTGCTTGTCGCAATAGCCACCACCTCACAGTGAGCAGTGATTGCATTTGCTTAGAGCAGGGATCCGGGAGCTGCAGGGTTTAGATAGCCTTGCTGTTCCTGAAACAAGTGTTGGTGGCAGCAGAGGGGCCCATGTCACCCCTTACTGCATACACTCAACAGAAGTATGTCAAAATGCACATTTATTTCAATAAAGAATTACAAAGTCATATAACATTATTAAAGCTTTCCCATTAGCCCTTACCTGTGTGTATCCATACATCCCCAATAACTGGGCCATTGGTAGAGTGGTGACTGACTGAAGGTCTCCAATAAATCCGGCTACCGTTTCATGGTCCTTACAGGAATAGTTTGGAGCTGTTACTGTGTGTCCAGACATTATCTGCAGGACATCCTTTATAACCTTATTCACATTGCCACATGAGTCATATATGTGATACCCCAGAGTTATATTAGGCAAAATGGTTGGATCACTGTTAATGTCATCAATGGCAAAAATAAATGCCAAGAGATGTCTGTATTCTTTGAAGCCTGAACTGTAGAAAATGAAAATGTATTCAGAATTGAAATGTATTGTGCAAGTACAGATAGCTCTGCAGCTCCATTCATGCTCTGTGGAGCCACTCGAAATAGATGAATGCAGCTTTTGGTTGTCAATGGTGGCTCCATAGAGAATGAATGGAGCAGCAGTGTGTATGCAAGGCCTGCTGTTAAGATCCCAGGGCCCTGTTTTTAAGATTGTGAGGGTCTCAGCATGATCTCTTAGAAATGCCCTGTCCTGTGTCTACTGTGGGTAAGATATAACGTGTCAAAATAGGCAAACCCCCGTAACTCCTGTGACCGAGCCACTTTGGGCCCTATTACCATTTTCTTCAATTTTCATTGAAGCATTCAAAGAAGTATAATTTGTTTCATCAGCATAGCTATGCAGTGAATTATTTTTTGCAGGTCCAGTTATATTTTTTAACAGTAGTTTTCCCCCTGTAAGAAGCACCACCCAAGGATAGTCTACTCTCTCTAGGTAGGATCCCCATAAGGATAGTTTGCTCCCTGTGGAAAGGACCCCTGAGGATGATTTCCCATCCTGCTAAACCACAGGTGTCCTTGTGTGTCCAAGTGTCCTCATACCCATCGGAATGACAAAACTAGAGAACATTTTAAAAGTTTAGTCAGACAGGCTTGCTGAATTTTGGTGTAAAGTTCAGGTTCGTCTGAACCAATCCTTAAAGGAGAAGTCCGGCCAAAATTTATTTTTTATATGTTATTACTTATGGAAAGTTATACAATTTTTTAATGTACATTAATTATGGGAAATGCTCATATACTGCTATTTCCCTTAATTTAGTGTATCAGGAAGTGTTAGAATTCTTTCAGAACCAGTGAAGTCACGACAAATGGTGTAATTCCTATGGAGTGTCCAGCAGGGGGCGCTCTATATATAGAAGTCAATGAGTACTCACTTCTGTGAGAGGCGGCGGCGGAACGGGCGGCACTTCTGTGAGCGGCGGAGCGGGACCTCTATGAGCGGCGGCGGCGCAGGCGGCGATAAGATAGCACAGGTACTACTCCCCCATTATCTGCAGATAATGGGGGAGTAGTACTTTGTATATGTGCCCAGCACCGAGCAGGGAGGGGGGAGGTAGATGGCACCTCTCTCCCTCCCTGCTCGGTGCCCTGCAAATGTATTCATTGAATACATTTATGGGATACTTTGAGGAGCAATCGCAAAGTACAGTACATTATATTACATTACATTACATACACACATCCATTGTAATTCCAATGGAGTGTCCAGCAGGGGCGCACTATATATAGAAGTCAACGGTACTCATTGACTTCTATATATAGAGCGCTCCCTGCTGGACACTCCATAGGAATTACACCATTCGTCGTGACTGAGAGAATTCTAACACTTCCTGATACACTAAATTAAGGGAAATAGCAGTATATGAGCATTTCCCATAATTAATGTACATTAGAAAATTGTATAACTTTCCATAAGTAATAACATATAAAAAATAAATTTTGGCCGGACTTCTCCTTTAAACAAACCTCACTAAAATAGTTGCCTGATTGCAGCTACTATAGTGGGACTATTGGGGATCTTTTGCTTTCTTGTGGCAAAACATGATTTGTTAAGTCCCATTGCTTTCAAAGGGTTAAGTGGCTGCTTGGAGCACTTCTGCTGTTGATCATAAATTTCATAGTTCGAGGGTCAGCTTTTTCAAGAATCTCCAAAATGGGTCTTTTTTATTTGTTAACTGGCACATTAAAAAGAACTATCTCCTGGACTATTAACATAATCTTCTACCTGGTAAAGAGTTGGAGTACACCCCTTTGCAGAACCCATGGAGATGGTGGGCAGCTGGAATCACCTGGCCGGGTGTTTTGTCTCCGGAACCTCATCTGTCATAAAGTGAGCATGAAGTGTGGGAGGAATATCCTCAAAAGCCTTTTCAGACCCAGCTGGATACAACTGAGGCTTTGTCTAATATTGCTGCCAGGAGCAGAAGCCATTTCTACAATGGCCAAATCCATCCAGCCCCTTCTACTTTCAAGGGAATCCCCATGTTGGCAGATACTGTCTCATATTCTTCTCTACTCGCAGTCCAGAAGAAGTCAGATTCAATTTCACCTTCTGCTTTAGGGGAAATCTCCAAATTGACAGACCCCATGTTACTTTCTGCTTTAGGGGTTGTCTCTAAAGCATCAGACACCATCTCACCTTCTGCTTTAGGGGCAGCCCCTAAGTAAAGACATATAATCTCATCTTCAGCTTTAGAGGCACACCCTCAGTTGGCAGACACCATCTCACCTTCTCCAGTAGTTGCAGTCGTTAACCTTGAACCATGGGGGATATCTTATTGGCTGCCATTTCTACACCTACAGACTCCCACCTGTGTGATAGGATTCTCAGATATAGATTGCACCAATAAAGCATTCTATGTTCAGCTTAACGTTGAATACAGATACTTTTTCTTCATTGTGAATTTGTTCCAGTAAAGTCATTGCTTAACCATAATAGCCCATCTCCCTGTTGGCTTGGTAACACCAAGGGCATCTCTTTAATCACCTCAGACAACAGTATTAGGGAGTTAGCAGTGAAGGAAACTACAAGATCCTTTGATATCGCCAACACCTAGGTGTAGCCTCAAGAGGAAGTTATAGGAACCGACCTGTGACAAGACTTTATTATTGCATCAACATGCTCTCTTATTAGCAGGGTTAACTTCACCCAGGAGAGCTATGAATGTTGGTGGATCACTGATGTACAGTGTATCAGTCAATACAATGTATCAGTCAGTGTACCCAAGTTATCCACCACGGTCCACAGTTCTCCTGGGTGAAGTAATAAAAAAAAAAAATGAACGTTCCCTTAGGGTCCATTTACACAGAAAGATTATCTGACAGATTATATGCCAAAAATTTTAAGCCAAAGCCAGAAACAGACTATAAACAGAGAACGGTTCATAAAGGAAAGCCTGAAAATTTTCCTCTTTTCAAATCCATTCCTGTCTTTGGCTTCACATCTTTGGCAGATAATCTGTCAGATAATCTTTTTGTGTAAATGGGCCCTTAATCTCTAAAATGTTAAAAATGTTCCATTACAGCTTTGTAATAGAAAGAAAAAAATATCACAGCACCATAAGGCATTCACACCACATCCATAATGTCTGAACTCATATAGACAAGGTGGTTCTAATTTACTAGATACCCCTGCTGAATAATTCATGATCTGAAACAACCATCACTTATATTCCTTTTTTAATATGGTCCACATTAAGTGTGTGGCATTGTGTATGTATCCTTGGAAACTTCTCAAAGTACAGATATTCTTTTGCAGGGTATAGCTCAGTGGTTTTTTGCTTTTTTTTTTTTTTGTTCTTTATAGTTTGTTCTTTAAGGGTGGGTTCACACCTACCGCATCCGCATCTTATTTTTCCGTGGAAATCCGCAGGTCTGGTGGTGCAGATTTCAACCTGCGAGAAATCCGCGTATGTGTGAGTTTTGCGGTTTTTCTGCAGCAAGTTTATCGCAACTGAAATGTCTGTTTAGAATGAGAGACATTTTAAACTGACATTTCAGTTGTGATAAACTTGATGCACAAAAACCGCAAAACGCACACATACGCGGATTTCTCGCAGGTTGAAATCTGCACTACCAGACTTGCGGATTTCCGCGGAAAAAAAAGCTGCGGATGCGGTAGGTGTGAACGCACCCTTATTGTCTTTTTTTGAGCCTCTTTGTACCAACTGAGCTTTGATAGAGAATTTGGACTAAAGGCCTTATTAGGCCGTTAAAACCTCCATATAAGTGTGCACTGATTTGAATGTTGAATAATCGTGCAGCTAGAGCTTATCTGATGATCGCTGGTTCTATTACACAGGGAGATACTTGCCTGGTTGAGTAGATAATCACTCTGTGTAATAGGACTTTTCAGTGATAATTTATCTATATTTTGTTAGTAATTAATTTTTGAATTGATGACATTAAATTAAACATATTGTAAGAAAATGTAACTTTATTAGAATAAATGTTTTTCAACAGAACATTTTAGAAAACAAACACATGTAATGCAAATAAATGAATAAAAAGTTAAATAAATTACACACAGATGAGGTAACATTTGCCATGGACACAGGGAGAGGAAATTGTTAGATATTAATCACAGACACGCTGACCTGGGCAAATTAATATTAAGGAGAACCCAGAGATTATGTCTAGAGATGAGCGAACCGGGTGCGGGTTCGAGTCGATCCGAACCCGAACATTCGGCATTTGATTAGCGGGGGCTGCTGAACTTGGATAAAGCTCTAAGGTTGTCTGGAAAACATGGATACAGCCAATGACTATATCCATGATTTCCACATAGCCTTAAGGCTTTATCCAAATTCAGCAGCCACCGCTAATCAAATGCCGAAAGTCCGGGTTTGGATCGACTCGAGGTTCGAGTTCGAGGTTCGCTCATCTCTTATTATGTCACCTCATCCAGGTCATCTAAGTCCACTCAGTAGTCATGTATTTGAATATAATAGTAAAGAATGAAACATCTTTAGGCTATGTTCACACTAGGTATGAGACCTGCCGTTCCGTGACCCTGGCCGGGTCACGGAACGGCCGGTCTCTGCCCGGATCATTCCGGCCGGTACTTAAGTGCCGGTACTTAAGTGCGGAACTCTAATGCGGGAGCATCATTGTGCGTCCGCATCAGAGCTTCACATAACACTTCACCGTGTGCACTTACAGGTCTTTCTGCAGAAGGAATTCATTGAATTCCAGCCGCAGAAAACTGACATGTCAGTTTTTTGCGGCCCCTCATGGGCTCCCGGCCGCAGCGTATACTATTTGTGTACGCTCCGGCCGGGATCCCATTCATCAACAGGCATTGTTCCACCCCGCAAAACTACGGCCGTAGTTCTGCGGCGAGAACTACGGACGTAGTTGTATGTTGTGTGAACATAGCCTTAGTGTGAAATGTACATTTCTCAGATTTAAACCAGGTGCCTCTAAGAAACATTCTAAATTGTAAGATATCAAAAATGCATTTCACATATCTCTTGGCATGGGCAATCCTGTAATGGTGTGTTTGACCTTTGTTAATCATGATCTCTTTGGGTCAGTCCTAAGTACATGAACGGAAAGGATAAATCCCTCATCTACTCAAGGGGCTGGTGGTCCAGTCATTTTGGGTGGTGTTCTTGAAGGGGGGAGATCATGTTGGTTAGTCAATACTTAATGACCCATTTTTAAAACATTGAAGAACCTGGAATCTGCAGTACTTATACAGGACCTTGTATCAATTGCTATACATCTTCGTCTACTTTTGGTAACGTCTAACAGCACCAAAGGCGATTTGTGTTTGTAGTTGTGATATAGAGCCCTTACGTTAGGTGACATTTTGACCCAGATGAGCTTCCCATCCATGACTCCCCCACAGTTTGGAAATTTGATGACCTCCATAAAATGAGAAGCAATCTGTAGCCATTCCTCAATATTTGGAGGGGATTTAACCTCATGATGGAGCTTCTTCTTCAAAATTGAGTCATATGCCCTCTTCACTAATCCAGAAATTGATAATATTGCCAGAAGGAAATATAAGTGAAGTGATGCATATGAATTCTCACCGGTAAGAAATCTATTGAGAAGCCAACATAAAGAATAATTTACATTGTACCTGCATTAAACATGATCCTTATAGTACAATTTAAAATAAAAAAATAAATGAATAAATATTACATCCTGCTGGAATAATAACCATATAGGTAGTGCCAGAAGCTTATTTTAAATGTAATAAGGGGCAAATATTACTAGCAATGTGAATCATCAATAGCTTTAAAAAGTTTGAAAAAAACAGCAATTCTTCAGATCAAAGTCTTGTTGATGAGGCAACTGTATGACTCCCAGCAAGCTCTATGCAGGAGTACTATAGATTAGAAATGGTCAAGTATGGATGCCCAAATGCCTAGTAATACTGATACAGACCTGTTAGTTTCCAGCAGGACTTGATCGGAGCAGGGATCGGACATACAGTAACTATTGGTGGCAGTGAGGCCCCATACTTCTGCCATTTTTTTTTTTACTCTCTAAGTACCCCTTTCAAATATTTGTTTCACAAACCTTTTACATGTCTTAGAAACATGTCAAAAATGTTGGTCGGTCTGGGTTTGATTGTTCAATTTTCATTGTTTTTTTATTTTATCTATTTGTGAAAAATAAGTTATTAAGGGCGGGGGGGGGGGTATTTGTGGATCTGACAACAAGAACTTATTTTTTTCTTTTAAAATGTAAAATGTTACTTTCTGGATTGTTTTGTGTACTTACAATATGCAGACCACTCTAGGAAATATTTCCCCTTTATAGCTCCAGGGCATTATCCATGAATGTACAGTGAAGATTCCTCCTAAAATGATATCTCCATCCTGAGAATATTCATATTCAAATGTATAATCCTTCATTGTAAGATGACATCCAGGCGTTGAGATCTGTGACTGTGTGGAGGAAACAATCATGAGCAAGAGAAAGATCCAGCAAAATTTTGGTAAAATATTTTGTACAATGTAACAGAATGTCAAGTACGTAGTGAAGAATCTTCTCTCTTTTCCCAAATGCATGGCAGACATGAATCTCTGAAGGAAAGAACAGGTCTGCTCTGACAGTCACAGGGTGAGGGCTTTATATATTGTTCTCAGTTATATTTTAAGCTTGATATGTTAATATGTATTCAGCAAAAAAAAAAAAAAAAAAAAGAAAATGTGACAGGTGTGCAGGAAATATTAGAATTTCTGTTTTTTTTTTTTTAAAGAAGCAGCAAAAAAAAAAGAATTACAACTTACAAAACACTGTTGTAAATTACTAAAATATATTGGCCTTTGCTGTCCTGTGTAGAGCTTCAAGGGGTACTCTAGCCAATAATATTGTTGCCTCTATTGCTGAAGCCTCTCCTGTCAAGCCCTCCCATGGTCCTTCTATCATGTCATCTGTTCCCACGCTAAACAATATGGCCATATATTTCATATATATTATTGAATTTTTCATGTAAATACATGTAAACAGGTAACTATTGTTACCAAACATTGCAGTACAATGGGAATGGGTTGCAAAGAGAAGAATCATTCACCAAACAAGTAAACAAACAAATAAAACCTGCAATAAACAATAAGCAATAAACAAAGCTGACATTCACGGGCGTGAGTTACCTTGGAACATAGTAGGTCCAAATAGCAATCAGGCGTTAAACTTTGAACCTTAAACTTTAATCCTTAAATCTTTAATTAGACCAGGTAATTTTCTGGGTGTTAAGCTGAAGTCCCTCCATTTAGCCCACCTACTTTCTACGCAAGAAAAGGAGTTCACACGTCATGGTGCTATAGATAACTCCATCTGATGATTATAACAGACTGCTGCTATAATTTCCACCAAACCAGGTAGGTCAGTGCTTCTCCACTTTTTTGCAATACCAAAAACTGATTTTTTTTTTTTTTAGGGACCAGTTCTTCTTTTAAGTAGGTTTACGAGGCTTGCATACTGGAAACCCCCATAAGTAGCCCAATTTGAAACTAGACACTTTAAAGAATTAATCTAGGGGCATAATGACAGGGGCTACAGGGGCTGGAGAAAAGTATTTACCATTAGGCCCTAAAAATGGAAAATAGAAATTTTCCAACAATATATTTATTTAGATTAAAGTATCTCATTTTCACAATAAACATGAGAGAAAACATGAGAGAAAATTTGTAGGTTCAGGTTCTTCTGAGTGCAACGGTACCCCATATGTGGGCATAAACCACAGTATGGGCACACAGCAGGGCTCAGAACGCATTTCCAGTTCAGATATTGCTGAAGAAGTTTCTCAGCACCAGGTGCGTTTGCAGTGCCCCTCTAGTGTCAGTAGAATAGAACTTCCCCAAAAGGCACCCCATTTTGGAAAGTAAACCCCTCAAAGAATTCATCTTGGGGTGTGGGGAGCATTTTGACTCTACAGGTATGAGAGGAAAGTATTCAAAATTAGACAGAAAGAATGAAAAAATTTAATTTTTCCAATAATATGTTTATTTAGTTTGGAATTTCTCAAATTCACGATAAACGGGAGAGAAAACGCATCCCAAAATTTGTACCGCAGGATCTCCTGAGTGCAACAGTACCCCATATGTGGGCATAAACCACACAGTCGGGCTCAGAAGGGAAGGAGTGTAATTTTGCTTATGGGCAATCTGTGGGTGTTTACTGGCTATCTGGGGTAGTAATGGACAATCTCGGGGTGTTTACTGGCTATCTGGGGTGGTAATGAACAATCTCTGGACGTTTACTGTCTATCTGTGGTGGCGACAAACAATCTGGTGTGGTTATGGGCAATCTGGGGTGGTTACGAGCAGTTTGTGCCAAACTGAGCTGGTATTGGGCAATCTGGGATGGTTATGGGCAATCTATGGGTGTTTACTGGCTATATGGGGTGGTTACAGGCAATCTGGGGGTGTTTACTGGCTATCTTGGGTGGTGATGGGCAATCTGGGGGTGTTCCCTGGATATCTGGGGTGGTGGAGGGCACTCTGTGGAAGTTCATGGGCAACCTGGGGAAGTGACGGGCAATCTGTGGTGGTGACGTGCAATCTGGGGAGGTGACAGGCAATCTGTGGAAGTTGACGGGCAATCTGGGGAGGTGGCAGGCAATCTGGGGTGGTTGCAAACAATCTGGGGTGGTTACGGGAAGTCTTTGGCAATCTGGGGTGGTTACAGGCAATCTGGGGTGGTTATGGGCAATCTGGGGTGGTAACGGGCAATTTTGGGTATTTACTGGCTATCTGGGGAGGTTATGGACAATCTAGGAGTGTTTACTGGCTATCTGGGGTGGTGACGGGCAATCTGGGGTGGTGATGAGTAAACTGGGGTGGTTACAGGTAATCCAGGTGGTTACAGGTAATCCGGGGTGGTTACGGGAAATCCGAGGCACTTGACTTTGGTGACAGGGGTAAAAAAGTGCTGTCACCATTTGGAACAAGCAATCAGCGGTATATAGTATATTGTCTCTAGAGAGCCTACCACCCTCCCTCCTTTCTCAGACCATATAGTATATACCGTTGATCGCTTGTACTGGGACCACGCCAGGTGGTCCCCAATCATTGCCCCATGCTCTCTGCCACCTCCAGTGGTGGAGAGAATGGGGCTTTGATCATTTTTAGGAATCCATCACTATGAACAGTGTCTGTTCACAGTGATGGTGGCTCAGATGGACGCCCAGAGAGGGGAGGGTCAGTGACCAGGTCACTAGGGTTAATCCTGGGGACAGGAGGGGACATGTTTTCATCTCCTCTCACCATGGATTCAGTGTAAGAAGAGATGAAAGCGTTCAGCTGCGCCGGCAATACCCGTTACCTGTGGACGCCGTTTTAGAGTTAATAACGGCGATCGCCGGTGAGGGGACTGGCCATGACTGACCCGACACTGTGCCCCAACCACTCAGATTTCTTGTGGGAAGATGTGTTGTTTCTACTGATACCAAGTTTTACATGTACAGTATATGTTTTTTTGATCTCTTTTATGACATATTTTGGATTGATAAAATACAGCTATTCTGGTACTGTTTTTTTTTTTGTAATTTTTACAATACAATTATTGATATAATTTTATAGATTGGGTCGTTATGGACGTGGCGATACCAAATATGTATATGATTTGTGTTTTTGATCTGTTTTATTCAATGTTTTATTGTGTATGGGGAATTTAATGCATTTTGGCATTTATTGGGGGGGCTGGGGGCTGTGTTTTGGTGCACTTTTACACTAGTGTTCATTACTGTACACTAGTGTACTGTATTACTAATCAGTGATCATTGATCACTGATACAATACACTGCATTACTGCTGTAATGTAGTTTATTGTGTATGTGTCAGCTACATGCTGACCATACCTCTGTAGCAGAGGCATCTCCATGGTGAGCCCTGGAGCTGATCGCTGATCACTGACAGCTGATCGCCTGCTCTGCCGGGCGACAGTTTATTCCGATGCATCCGCCGTTCAAAGGCGTATGCATCGGAATAAAGCCCATTAGTGGCCGCCGTGAAAAGGCAGCATGGTGGTCACTAAGGGGATAAAGTGCCAATGCCTCCCTGGCATCTCCAACAGATTGGGGATGTGCCCGGGAAAATTTTGGACAATCGGTCAGAAGTCATGTACCATAGGTATAATAGTTTCTGTGAGAATTCCAAGTGGTTTACATAGTAACATAGTAACATAGTAAATAAGGTTGAAAGAAGACAAGAGTCCATCAGGTTCAACCTAGGAAAATCCTACTGTGTTGATCCAGGAAGGCGAAAAACCCCTATGGGGCAGAAGACAAACGCCCCACCACAGGGAGAAACTCCCCCCCCCCTCCCCCGACTGCAATGGCAACCAGAACAATCCCCGGATCAACGTATCACCAGAAATCTAATGCCCATAACTTGTAATATTATATTTTTCAAGAAAAGCATCCAGGCCTCCCTTGAACTTATTTACTGAATCAGCCATGACAACATCATGTGGCAGAGAGTTCCACAGTCTTACCGCTCGTACAGTAAAGAACCCGCGTCGATGCTGATGATGAAATCTTCTTTCCTCTAGACGTAGAGGATGCCCCCTTGTCATTGTTACAGACCTAGGAGTAAAAAGACCACTACAAAAATCTCTGTACTGTCCATTCATATATTTGTACATTGTGATCAGATCGCCCCTAAGACGTCTTTTTTCTAGCGTAAATAACCCCAAGCGTGATAACCTGTCCTGGTACTGTAACCCACCCATTCCCTTAATGACCTTTGTTGCCCTCCTCTGCACCCGCTCTAGGTCAGCTGTGTCCTTCTTATATACCGGTGCCCAAAACTGTACACAGTATTCCAAGTGTGGTCGGACCAGTGATTTATAAAGAGGCAAAACTATGTTCTCATCAAAAGACTTTGGGAACAGACCTATAGACCTCCTTTCACTGTTCAGGCATGATATTCAAATTAGGGTCTCTCTCCCATTTCTGCAAATAAGGAATAATTGGGGGATCAGATTGTAATGCCTGATATGCAATGGAAAGTCCTTTGGGCTTTAGGGTGGCATTCATAAAGAACTGCTCTTACAAGGCGGTGGTGGCTTTAATAGGAGGGCTAAAGCTCTGAAGGCAATGTCTTGCTTGTAAAAATCCCTCTGCGAGATCCCAAATTGGGATGTAAGATCAGAAAATTGGTGCAGAGCTCCTCCACTGTGGTGGTCAGCCAAGGTAGCTATACCAGCATTAAGCCATGAGCTATAAGAATCAGGAATCAGATCATGCGATATGTCAAAAGAGAGGGACAAGTAATGAGTAGGGAGAATAGCAGTTCTAATCCTTGTATCATTCCACACATGGATGGCAGCAGACATCTTTCACAGGAATAGTTTGTAACCTAGTTAGGTACAGGAGGGTGCGAAGGTTGGCCATTTATTTCAAGACAGACTCATCTCAGCAGTGACAGCCCACTCAGCCAATCTTTGACTGAAGTCTGACAGTACAGTGGCCAGTGATTGGCTGAGCTGGCTGTGAGTTATGCGCTCAGAGGAAGACCTAATGATGTGAAAGAAGGACCCAAGGGGAGAGTGATAGTTGAGAATAGGATGTTTACTATTTTCTTCATAGCCCCAGCAATATATGAAAAAATATAAATGGCCGAAGTACCCTCTTAATAAAGCTAAGTGGCAACTGTGCATCCCTGCTATCCTGGATAATGAAGGCCTAATGCACACCCTCAGAAAAATCATGAGTAAGGGTCTGATGGTGAACCTCCTTATAATTCACAATGAGGACCTGGTGGTAAACCTCTTAATAATTTATTGAGATGGCTTGCTGGTAAACCTCCTTATAATTCATGGTGAGAGCCTGATGATGTACCTCCTTATAATTCATGGTAAGGGCCTGGTAGTGAACCTCTTTATAATTCATAGTGAGGGCCTGGGGGTGAATTTTCCTATAATTGATGGCGAGAGTCTGGTATGATCTTCAGAAAGTTATTATTATTATTATTATTATTATTGTTGTTGTTGTTGTTGTTGTTGTTGTTGTTGTTATTATTATTATTTTTTTGATGGCAGATATTTTAATCTTATTTTAAATTGTAATTTTAATTTAAAATAAGTTAAAGACACCTGTAACGCCTGGAGTAGTGGATCCACTGGACCGTCACTAGCGATGGCACTAACCTCACCAGGGAGCGGAGTCTAAGGGGCCGCTGGTTTTCACCAGAGCCCGCCGCAAGGCGGGATGGACTTGCTGCGGCAGGCGACCCCCAGGTCGCTACCCCTGGCTTGGTTGCTAGTGACGGCAGGCGAGGCGTAGCAGGAGCAGTAGGCAGGAGATGGTGCTGGCCGAGGTCTGTAGGCGTAACCGCAGGTGACAGGCTGAACACAGGAGCAATGGTGAAACAGGGGAACAGGAACCAGGAACAAGGACTAGGGACCAGGTAGCGGATAGGAATCAGGAACAACAGGGAGCTGGGCCAAACGCTATGGGAAGCATGTAGAGGCTCCAACACGAGGGACAGGGCATGCTGGGATTTATAGGGAGTGATTGGGTGCAACTACCAATTAGGGACGGACTGGCCCTTTAAATCTGAGACAGCCGGCGCGCGCGCCCTAGGAGGCGGGGACGCGCGCGCCGGCCGGCACAGACGGAGACCGGAGCGGGACGAGGTGAGGCGCCCCCCGGGGCCGAACAGACCGCAGTGCCGGGTCCCTGCACAGGGACCCCGGCAGCTGCGTGGGATAGAGGGCGGTCGCGGCGGTGGCCCGGAGTACGGGACGCCGCCGCGGCCATGACAGTACCCCCCCCTTTTGCCGCCCCCTCTTTCTAGCCTGCAGGAACCCCTTGATGAGGTCTTTGTCCAGGATGTTAGCCTCGGGTTCCCAGGACCTCTCCTCAGGACCAAATCCTCTCCAGTCCACCAGGAAGAATCGTCTCCCTCTGACAGTTTTCATGGCCAGAATGTCTTTAACAACGTAGACGTCGTCCGAGACGGCTTGTGGAACAGAGAACGGAGACTTATCGGAGAACCGGTTGAGGACCACTGGTTTCAAGAGGGAGACATGGAAGGCGTTCGGAATCTGCATCGTAGGGGGCAGGCGGAGTTTGTAGGTGACAGGGTTGATGCGTTTTAGCACCGAGAAAGGACCAAGGAATCGAGGACCCAACTTGTAGCTGGGAATCTTGAGTCGAACATATTTGGCCGAGAGCCAGACTTTGTCACCTGGAAGAAAATTCGTGGCAGGTCTCCTCTTCTTATCAGCCTGGTCCTTCATGCGTTCAGAGGCTTTGAGTAAGGACTGTCGAGTTTGCTCCCAGATCGACTGCAGGTCAGATAACAACTCCTCCACGGCTGGGACCCCAGAGGATGGAGAGAGAGGCAGAGGAGGACGAGGGTGATGCCCGTAGAACACATAGAAAGGAGACTTGCCTGTGGAACTCGAGTCCAGATGGTTATAGGAGAATTCCGCCCATGGAAGTAGATCGGACCAGTTGTCTTGGCGGCTGGACATAAAATGACGTAGGTAGTTACCCAGGATCTGATTGACTCTCTCCACTTGCCCGTTGGTCTGGGGATGGTAGGCCGATGAGAAGTCCAGCTTCACTTGGAGCTGCGAGCAGAGGGCACGCCAAAACTTGGAGACAAATTGAGAACCTCGATCGGACACAATGTGAAGAGGAAGTCCATGCAGGCGGAAGATGTGTCGGAAGAACAACTGAGCCAGACGAGGAGCAGAGGGTAGTCCAGGAAGGGCCACGAAGTGAGCCATTTTGGAGAAGCGGTCCGTCACCACCCAAATGACTGTATTGCCCGCAGATGGGGGTAGGTCAGTGATGAAATCCATCCCAATGTGGTGCCAGGGATGGTCAGGGACTGGCAAGGGCAAAAGTAGGCCGGCAGGTCTTTGACGGGGAGACTTATTCCTGGCACAGACTGCGCAGGAAGCCACAAAGTCATTGACATCCTGAAGGAGATTGGGCCACCAGTAGTGACGGGAGATCAATTGCCCGGTCTTTTGAGCTCCTGGATGCCCGGCCACCAAAGAGGAATGCCCCCACTTCAAGATACGTTTACGGAGTGCAAGGCGCACATAGGTCTTACCGGGAGGCAGCCTCTGCAGAGCAGAAGTGGCAACTGGTACTAGGCGATCGGGAGGTATTATATGACGAGGAGATTCCTCTTGCCCCATGACATCGGATGCTCGGGATAATGCATCGGCCTTAATATTCTTCTCGGCTGGACGGAAATGAATGGTATAGTTGAACCGAGAGAAGAAGAGAGACCACCTGGCCTGCCGGGGATTGAGGCGTTGAGCCGATTGGAGGTAGAGGAGGTTCTTGTGGTCCGTGTAGATGTTAACGGGATGTTTAGCCCCCTCTAGGAGATGACGCCACTCCTCCAGTGCCAACTTAATAGCCAGGAGCTCACGGTCCCCAATCGTATAGTTCCTCTCGGCAGGGGAGAAAGTCTTAGAAAAGAACCCGCAGGTTCTGGTCTTGCCTGATCTGTCCCTTTGTGAGAGGACGGCTCCTGCGCCCACAGAAGATGCATCGACTTCAAGCGAAAACGGCCTGGTGACATCCGGACGGACTAGAGCAGGAGCAGAGGCAAAGGCAGACTTAAAGCTATTGAAGGCTTGTTCGGCCTCAGGAGGCCAACGTCTGGGATCCGCCTTCTTCTTGGTGAGAGCCACTATGGGTGCGACCAGGGTCGAGAAGTGAGGGATGAATTGCCGATAATAGTTGGCGAATCCAAGGAAACGTTGGATAGCTCTAAGTCCCACAGGGCGTGGTCACTGGAGGACAGCGGAGAGCTTGGCCGGATCCATCTGTAGACCCTGGTCGGAGATGATATAGCCAAGAAACGGAAGATTGCGCTGATGGAAAACGCACTTCTCTAGCTTGGCGTACAGATGATTGGCCCGTAGTCTTCGCAGGACCTGACGCACTTGTGCCACATGAGTCTGCTGGTCAGGGGAGAAGACCAAAATGTCGTCAAGATAGACAATGACGAAGACATAGAGGAGGTCTCGGAAGATATCATTCACAAATTCCTGGAAGACCGCTGGGGCATTGCATAGGCCGAATGGCATGACCAGATATTCGTAGTGCCCATCCCTGGTGTTGAAAGCGGTCTTCCATTCGTCTCCTTCACGAATACGGATCAAGTTATACGCTCCGCTGAGATCCAGCTTGGAGAAGATCCTAGCTCCACGAAGGCGGTCGAATAGTTCGGGGATTAGCGGAAGAGGATAACGGTTCTTGACAGTCACCTTATTTAAGCCCCGGTAGTCTATGCATGGGCGGAGGGAACCGTCCTTCTTCTGCACGAAGAAAAATCCGGCGCCAGCGGGAGACGTGGATTTACGAATGAAGCCCTTCTGTAAGTTCTCCCGGATGTAGGAGGACATGGCTTCAGTCTCGGGCACAGAGAGGGGATATACTCGACCCCGTGGAGGAGAAGTTCCTGGAAGAAGGTCTATAGGGCAATCAAAGGGCCGATGAGGTGGTAGGGAGTCCGCCTCCTTAGCCGAGAAGACATCAACAAAGTCTTGGTAATCCTCCGGTAGTCCAGACAGAGGCTTGGCGTAAGCAGGTGACCTCGTAGAACATTTGGGTTGAGGAGACCTCAGGCACCTATTTGGACAGTCCTGGCCCCAACTGAGAACCTCCCCAGTTCTCCAGTCAAGCTTAGGGGTATGTAATTGCAGCCAAGGAAGACCCAGCAGGATGTTAGAAGAGGAATGGCGCAAGACATAGAAGGAGATCCTCTCCTGATGTAAAGCGCCCACCTGGAGGATAAGGGGTACAGTCTGGCAGTGTACCGCTTCGTTAAGAATCTCGCCCGTGACCGAAGAGATAGACCGGGATTGGGCTAGCTGGATCACGGGTAGCCGCCATCTTTGGACCAAGGAAGCAGAAATGAAACTGCCAGCAGCGCCAGAGTCGATGAGGGCAGTGGTCTGACGAACTTGCCCAGAGGGTGTCTGGATGGAGACTGGCATAATCAACCTTGGAGAGGTGGCATTCACACCTAGGGAGGAATCTCCCACCGGACCTTGGTGCGAGCGTTTCCCGGACGCTGAGGACGTTGGGGACATCTCTGCCGATAGTGATCAGCGCCACCGCAATAGAGGCAGAGATTCAGGTTCAGTCGACGAGTCCTCTCCTCAGTTGTCAGGCGAGCACGTTCCACCTGCATAGGAACCTCTGGAGACGACTGGGACATGGGAGCAACGGGATTCTGGAACACCGGTGCCAGCCGAGGATGGCGACGGGGCAGACTCAGACGCCGTTCTTGCCGGACCTCCTCCTCTCTCTCGGAAAACCTGGTGTAGACTCTGGTAGCCAGTAGGATGAGTTCGTTCAAAGAGGTAGGCAGGTCTCGGGCAGCGAGCACATCCTTCACTTGACTGGACAGGCCCTTTTTAAAGGTGGCAATCAGAGCGGCCTCATTCCAGTCTAGTTCCGCAGCCAGGGTGCGGAACTGGATGGCGTAATCACCAACGGAGGAAGTCCCTTGGGATAAATTGAGGAGAGCAGTCTCAGCCGAAGACGCACGGGCAGGTTCCTCAAAGACAGAGCGGAACTCGTCCAGGAAGATTCGGAGATTGGCAGCAACCTGATCATTACGGTCCCAAAGTGGCGTGGCCCAGGCCAGAGCTCTACCCTCCAATAGGCTGATAATGAAGGCCACTTTAGAGCGCTCGGTGGCAAACTGACTGCTTAGAAGTTCGATATACATAGTGCATTGGGTCAAGAATCCTCTGCACAACTTGGGGTCACCTCCATATTTACTTGGGAGAGCCAGTCGTAGTTTTGAAGAGGCTGCAGGAGGTGATGACTGCTGAGCTGTGGTATGCTGCTGTACGGCTGCAGTCAGTTGTTGGATAAGCTGTGACTGTTGCTGGATCTGTTGAGCCTGTAGGGCGACCACTCGGGCTACTTCGCGGATATCAGGCACCTCGCCGGGATCCATGGTTGGAGCCTACTGTAACGCCTGGAGTAGTGGATCCACTGGACCGTCACCATCGATGGCACTAACCTCACCAGGGAGCGGAGTCTAAGGGGCCGCTGGTTTTCACCAGAGCCCGCCGCAAGGCGGGATGGACTTGCTGCGGCAGGCGACCCCCAGGTCGCTACCCCTGGCTTGGTTGCTAGTGACGGCAGGCGAGGCGTAGCAGGAGCAGTAGGCAGGAGATGGTGCTGGCCGAGGGTCTGTAGGCGTAACCGCAGGTGACAGGCTGAACACAGGAGCAATGGTGAAACAGGGGAACAGGAACCAGGAACAAGGACTAGGGACCAGGTAGCGGATAGGAATCAGGAACAACAGGGAGCTGGGGCAAACGCTATGGGAAGCATGTAGAGGCTCCAACACGAGGGACAGGGCATGCTGGGATTTATAGGGAGTGATTGGGTGCAACTACCAATTAGGGACGGACTGGCCCTTTAAATCTGAGACAGCCGGCGCGCGCGCCCTAGGAGGCGGGGACGCGCGCGCCGGCCGGCACAGACGGAGACCGGAGCGGGACGAGGTGAGGCGCCCCCCGGGGCCGAACAGACCGCAGCGCCGGGTCCCTGCACAGGGACCCCGGCAGCTGCGTGGGATAGAGGGCGGTCGCGGCGGTGGCCCGGAGCACGGGACGCCGCCGCGGCCATGACAACACCCCCCCCCGTTTTTTTTTTTTTTTTTTACTGAAAAGCCAAATATGTTAATGGCCCAAATATGTTAATGTTAACAATAAGCACAATTGTGGTTTAACCCTTAGGGGACACAGCCAGTTTTGGTGTTTATGACACAAAATTTTTCAAATATGACATGTTTCACTTTATATATTAATAACTCAGGAATGCTTTTACCGATCCTTGTGGTTCCAAGATTGTTTTTTCGTGACATGTTCCACTTTATGTTAGTGGTACATTTGGGCCACTACCTTTAAGTTTTTTTGTAAAAAACTCCAAAATGTTGTGAAAAATTGAAAAAAATTGCATTTCTCTAAATTTGAAAGTCTCTGCCAATAAGAAAGATAGTTATACCATATAAATTATTGACTAATTCATATCTAGAACATGTCTACTTTATATTGGCAGCATTTGGTGAACATGCCTGAACTGTTTTAGGATTTTAGAGGCCGTTATTGTTTAGTAGCAATTTTCTACATTTTTGTAAAAATTTAAAACTCAGAATTCTTTAGGGACCAGTTCAGTTTTGGAGCATATTCTAGAGGCCCATATATTAGAAACCCCCATAATTCACCCCATTTTGAACTCTTCACCCTTTAAAGTATGTAAATTGACATTTAAAACTGTTTTTAACCCTTTAGGCATTTCACAGGAATAACTGCAAAATAAGTGTGAAAAGTAAAAATTTCCATTTTCTTTGTAGACATTTCAATTCAATTCTATTTCTTTCATACCGCACAGTTAAAAAAAAGTGAAATGCAATAAAATATTTATTCCTCTGAATCTGCAGTTTTTACAAATACCCCATTTGTGGATGTAAAGTGTTGTGTGGGCACACAGCACGGCTCAGAAGAGAAGGAGCACCCTTTAAATTTTGGAGTATGGATTTGGTTGGAATAAATGTAGGAGACCATGTTACAGTTACAGAGCCCCCCTAGTGCCGAGACAGTGAAACCCCCCCACTAGTGACTCCATTTTGAAAACTACACCCCATAAGGAATGTAACAAGGTGTACAGTGGGCATTTGGACCCTACGGGTTTTTCACAGTTTTTTGCAAAAGTGGGCCATGAAAATGAAAAATTGCATTTTTCACACTTATACATTGGCAAAATCTCAAATTTTTCAAATTTCCAAAAGCTTGGAGGAGTAAAAGCCCCCCGATATTTGTAAAGCAATTTCTCCTGAGCACAGAAATACCCCATTTGTGAACATAAAGTATTGTATGGGCGCACAACAGGGCTCAGAAGAGAAGGAGCACCTATGTCTGTGTGTGCACAGACGTTTACTGACACTTACTAATGGACACTGACTGATGCTTACTCACTCTTACTAACGGACGCTGACTGACTCTTACTAACGGACGCTGACTGACGCTTACTAACGGACGCTGACTGACGCTTACTAACGGACGCTGACTGACACTTACTAACAGATGCTGACTGACGCTTACTAACGGACGCTGACTGACGCTTACTAACGGACGCTGACTGACGCTTACTAACAGATGCTGACTGACGCTTACTAACGGACACTGACTGACGCTTACTAACTGACGCTGACTGACAGACACTAAGATCTCCCTTATTACTGGGAGGGGGCATTTTTTATTATATGTGTGTGTGTGTTTGTGTGTGTGTTTTTACAGTATATGGATGCAGGCTCTGATCTCCTCACAAAGTGAGGGATCAGAGCCTGCATCCATAATCAGATACTGTGATTGACAGCTCTGATCACAGAGCTGTCACTCACAGTATATAGCAGCATGTACCAGCGTCACTACACAGACGCTGGTACATGCTGCTGCAGCAGGAGGGGGTCACAGCAGATGTCTCTCCTTCCCCTCCTCCTCGCAGCACTGGCTCCCGGGTCCCGGAACTCTGAGCTCCGGGATACGGGGAGCCAGTGCTGCCAGGAGGAGGGGGAAGGAGAGACATCTGCTGTGACCCTCCGGTGAGTACCGAAACAGCGGCGGCGATCCGGGGGTGGGGGGATTGCTTCATACTGGAGGCAGAGGGAGCCCGGCATCAGGGGGGGGAGAGAGAGAGGTCCATGCTGCAGCAGGAGGGGGGTCACGTCAGAGATCGCTCCTTCCCCCACCTCCTTGCAGCACTGGCTCTCCGGTCCCAGAACTCATTGAGCTCTGGGACCGGGGAGCCAGTGCTGCAAGGAGGAGGGGGAAGGAGCGATCTCTGACGTGACCCCCCTCCTGCTGCAGCATGGACCTCTCTCTCTCCCCCCCCTGATGCCGGGCTCTCTCTGCCTCCAGGATGAAGCAAGTCAAAGACCGCCGGCACCCCCCCCCAACCCGTTCGCCGCTGCCGCCGGATCGCCGCTGCTGCCGGATCGCCGCCGCTGTGCTGTGGTAAGTACCGGTACAGCAGGAGCGCCGGCGGCAGCAGGCTGTGAGGAAGATCGGGGGACAGCGGGGGGGCAGGGATTGTGTGGCAGCAGCTTCCCCCGGATCCCGGAACTCGACAGAGACCGGGACCGGGGGTTTACTGCTTGCTTCACCGGGATCAGTGGATCGTTACCGATCCACTGATGACGGTGATCGCCTGTGCTGGACCCCTTCAGGGGGTCCAGCAGCAGCAACACTAAACTGTCAGCTATCAGCTGACAGTTTAGTTGCGGCTCCCGGTCACTGTTTATGTAAACAGTGAGCACCGGGAGCCGGGAAGTTATAGTACGTCCTGGTGCGGATAGTAACCTCCTGCCAGGACGTACTATAACGTCCTGGTGCGGCTAAGGGTTAATTAAATTTGTTTTATTTTAATACAGTGAACCTAACTGTGTAACTGTGCTCTGACTGTTATCAATAGGCGCAATTTGGGTTCAATTTAATTAATCCTTAAAATGAGTCACCAGAACAACCAGGTGGTAGGGAAAGCAAATCATATGATAGTTTAGATACAGAAGCTAGAGGTGTAAACACTAGAAAGAGGGAGAGTGTGATGACTACTCATGAAAAATGCATGTCTAAATTTACACTTTGACCCAAGTGTATTATTATTTTTAAATTATATTTTTAAAGTGCCCTTGATTCCAGAGCGCTATAAAAGAGATAAGGCTAACAAACTGGAACATTACAAAATCAAAACACGTTACATGAATAAGGTAAATCGTAGACTGGTACATGTGGAGAAAGGACCCTGCCCGTGAGAGCTTATAATCTGCATGGTAAGGTTGAGAGAGACCGACGTTAAAAGGCAGCCAGTCAATGTGTGATGTAGAATTATTGTGGATTGTAGCCTGCTATAAAAAGATGGGTTTTCAGGTTGCTTTTGAAGATCTTGATGGTGGATTAAAGCCGGGAAGAGAGTTCCAGAGTATGAGGGAGGCTCGGGCAAAGTCTTGGAGATGGTTGAGTGAGGTATGAATAAGGAGGGAGGACAAACAGAAGTCTCAGGAAGATCAGTGGTTACTGTTACTGTGGACGAAGGTAGTAATTGAAGCGGGAAATGTGTCAGGTATCCAGGATATAGAGTAATCCAACAGTAAAACAGATAGAGAAATATGCAGTAAATATCACACTATTTATTTATAAAAGACAACTTATCTTTATAGCCCCGATATAATACTGCACTACATTCCATTACAAAGGAAATTCATGAGCAGTAGCAGTTGAAACCCAACGATAGAATTGAAAGGTTAACAATTTAAAGGGGAACTCTGGATAAGAAAAACTTGTTTTCTATTAAAAGAACATTAAAAGTTATATAGGTGTGTCTATACAATGTATTACCATATCTGTACGGTTCTGCCACACTGGTAGTTGATAGAAATCCACGAAGTGAAGAAAAATGGCCTCTGTGCCAATCCACATTGTCTCCTGCTCCTTCTGCTCTCCCACCTTAGGAGGCAAATATTCCATACCTCTGTCTCACATTGTGTGTTTGCTGATGATGCAGACAGGGGGGCAGGGCAGGATGTCCCAGGAGGCTTGGCTGGATAACCCAATCCCCTGAGTGATTCACCATCTCAGACCAGCCAGAAGCAGGTGCAGCACTAATTTTACTGATTGTAATGGGTGGGGGCTGTGATGGTCAGCTGAGAGAAAGCATTGCATTCTGGGAAATGCTAAACCAGGAGAAACAGAAACACAATACAGAGCAAAACCCCCAAACAAATGGATTTTTGGCAGTTTCAAAACTGGGATAGACAGGTAAGTAATGCGTTATGCTTCTGCAGAAGTTTCATTTTTTTTAACCTCTACCTGGAGTTCCCCTTTGAGAAGTAGCTACATTATCTACATGGAAGACTGTGGTCATGTGACCTGTGTTACTTTGGTTTGTTTTTCTAATAATCGTTCTGGATTTGTCAGTATATTCCACAGCTTAGGTAAGAACATACAAACCATTATCCCATTACCTGAAGCCAATATAGCAAACACCTCTACACTAATCATACTCTTCCCCTTACTGCTCAGATAGGCCGGGATGGTACAGATCCAGACACTGCAGAACACCAGCATGCTGAAGGTGATGTACTTGGCTTCATTGTAGATATCAGGTAATGTCCTCACCAGGAAAGCTAGAACAAAGCTCACCGCTGCCAGAAACCCCATATAACCCAACATAAGGGAAAAGGCCAAGACTGACCCTTCATTACACTGAATGATGATCTTCCCTGGATATGAGTCCATGTCTAACTCCTGGAATGGAGGAAAAAGAGTCAACCACAGTATTCCATTCAGGACCTGAAGAGATGAGAAGATCAGCACTATAGCATTGGGGAGTCTAACACCCATCCATTTCCTCCAGGAGCTGCCAGGGCTGGTGGCCTTGAAAGCAATGCAAACCATGATAGTCTTGGCCAAGATGGATGACAACACAACAGTGAAGATGATTCCAAAGGAGATGTGACGGAACATACAGGTGGTGTCCTCTGGTTTACCGATATAGAGGAATATACAAAGCAAACTAAGCTGGAGGGAAATAAGGATGATGAAGCTGAGGTTACGATTATTAGCTCTGACAACAGGAGAATTCCAAAAATAAAGAAATATTCCAATTATTAATACAATCACTATAGAAGATAATAGAGACAATAATAAGAAAACATAAGCTACAACATCTGTTTCATAAGAGAGAAATTCGATAACTTTAAGGACACACTTGTCTCTCGTCTCATTGGGCCATTCAGTATAAGAACACTTCTCACAGTTTTCAGCATCTGAAATATATTAAGGTAAATATTAAGGGAGAACAAATAAATATCTTTATCAAGAGCTCAATTGCTTTGGAAGTTGTGAAAAAAGTAAGGGTGACCTATGAGTTTGTATTTTTGGAAACTGTATCCCTTTAAGAGTTCCCTTTACTCAAAATGACCCAGTGGACCGCAACAGTTTTAATTTTTACGTTTTAGTTTTTTTTCCTTCTCCTCTTCTATGAGCTCTAGCACTTTCAGTTTTCTATCTACAGGGCCATGTAAGTGCTTGTTTTTAAGGACTAAGTGTACTTTGTAATGGTGTCTTTCATTCTACCATAACATGTATGATGGAACCCCAAAAATATTATTTATGAAGATATAAATTAGTGAAATTGGAAAAAAGAATGCAATATGGTAACTTTTAGGGGTTCTTTTGTCTACATACGATAAAAGCGACATAAAACCATTATTCT